>NW_021167144.1:0-1200000 GCF_004022145.1 Paecilomyces variotii | reverse complement strand
GCATGGATCGACGACCCCTGGGAGGTTTCGCGCCGCCCCTGGGAAACGGGATCCCCCGCGGTTTTATCGCAGACCCGCGTGGGGAGTTAATTAGCAGACTAGAGTAACGCTTCTCCTGACAGCCACAGTAGTGCCACACTCGCTGAAGAAACAACCATCGCGTAACTAATTAACCGGCGTTCTGGGCGCGCTCTTGGCCTAGGAAAGGCGAGGCATCGTCACACCCTAGCCTCGATCACGGCCTCTCTTTCCTTCTCCCTTTTCCAGAACAACGTCTGTGTTTGTTCTTCCAACTACTAACTGCTTAATCTCCCGTCACTCTTTTTTCTATCGTATAAACTGGGGTAGTGTCCATTCTTTTCTCTACCCATTCTTCGCGACAAGGTGCTTATTTGCGCGTCCTTTCTTTTTCTTCCTCACCTTCCGGATCTCTTCGCTAGTTAGCTTCGTTCCTGAGAGTACTGTCGTCATAATTCAAGATGCGCATTTCCAACATCCTTCCCATTGCCCTCGCGGCAGCGCCAGTGGCCGTTTCGGCTGCCGGTACTCTCGGTCTCGCTCTAGGAGACAAGAACCCCGACGGATCGTGCAAGCAGACCAGCGACTATGAGGCCGACTTTGACCAGCTGAAGTCCGTGACCAAGCTGGTCCGCACATACTCTGCCAGTGACTGCAACACGGCGAAGAACATTATTCCCGCCGCCAAGGCCAAGGGTTTCAAGGTTGTTCTAGGTGTCTGGTGAGTGATAGGCCCCTGTACTTGTCGGTGGCTATGGCCGTCGAGGAATATAACTGACCGGATCTGAAAAGGCCGGACTACGATCAGTCGTTCAAGCAAGATACCGATGCCCTACAGGCTACCGTCCCTGGAAACGAAGATGTCGTGGAGGCCATCACTGTCGGTTCTGAGACGCTCTACCGTGGCACCTTCACTGGCCAGCAGCTTCTCGACAGAATCAACAAGGTCAAGGCCATGTTCCCGACAGTCAAGATTGGAACTGCCGACAGCTGGAACAAGTTCGTCGACGGCACTGCTGATCCTCTGATTACCGGAGGTGTTGAGTACATGTGAGCGCCATTGGAGATGCTGTTTCGAGGGGTTCTGCTAATGCATGGGTACAGCCTCACCAACGCCTTCGCCTACTGGCAGGGTCAGCCCGCTGAGGATGCGCACAAGACTTACTTCGACGACATGGCTCAGACCATCAACCACATCCAGAAGCTTGCCGGTGAAAACGCCAACAAGATCCAGATCATTACTGGTGAGACTGGCTGGCCGACTAGTAAGAATCCCCCCCCCCGGAAAGAGCATTCCGATGGGAAACATGAGACTGACAGCTTGTTTAGCGGGCGGCTCGAACTATGGCCAGGCTATCGCCGGTACCGAAAACGCGGAGACTTTCTTCCAGAAGGGCGTCTGCGGCATGCTTGCCTGGGGAGTGGACGTCTTCTACTTCGAGGCCTACGACGAGCCCTGGAAGCCCAAGAGCGTTGGTGACGACGGTTCCTCTGCTGACGAGACCCACTGGGGTATGTTCACGGCTGAGCGCCAGACCAAGTTCAACACCACGTGCTAGCGGTGAGCTGGCACTGTTGGATCGACTTTTGTATATTGTCAGCTTCATTAGTTTCATCAGTAGCAGATGGTAGAATAGATCTGCGACATATACATGAATATATCTATAGAACACACCATGTCTCCTGCGGGGATCCTTCTGCATATGCCTCTAGCGTGCATGTCGGTTAGTAGCGCTTGACGATTTTCTGGTATCCCGCACATGGTGAGCTCCAGTGGCTCTAGCCTCGCAATCTCGTCAGATAGTCAGAGTGCATGATGAATCCTCCGTCGAACAAAACACGTCATGTAATCTCCAAATTGTCGGTATTGGATCTGAGCTCAGATCTAAGCTCAAGATATCCAGCTGCGCGAGTCGATTGATGACAAGCGTCACTGAGTGATGAGGTGAAGAGGTGATGAGACAGTAGTGAGTAATACATGAACTACAGAGGAAAGTTTAATTTGACCGTTCTAGTGAGTTCAGCCCCGGATTTCAATAGTCGCGAACAAGGCAGATCCCTTGTCGGTTTGTGGAGGTTTCATGTTTTATTGATTAACTACGACAGTGGGTCTGATGCAGCTTGGACGAGAGTTTTTGTTTGTTTCTGGCATCTGCTAACTTATCTGATTATTATCTGATGGTAGGTTATAACTACCTAGGTAGTTAGCTACGGTTTTTCAGATGATTGAATTGACACTGGATCATCTTGACTCGAATCATAGCAAGAGACACGAGGCGACAAACTGATGCCACGTATGTTGGGCCTGACTGACGGCTGATTCCGCCACCGCATTGGAGAGAAAGAAGGAATTTGGCCCTGCTTTTCCTTCTTTCGTTTCTTTCGTATTTTTCTTTTTTCTTGCTCTAGCCGGAGAGGACGAAAGATGCATGTCGTGAGATTATTATTATTGAAGGAAGAAACACGAAGAATGGCTTGTTTTTCTATTTTCGCTGGAACCAACACGGCGCGGAGCGAACCCAGCGGGAAGCGGGTAATTAGGTAGATTAATTAATCAACAGACCTTAGAAACGAGGCTTGAGAACCATGGTTCCAGCCTTCATAGTTCGCTTTACCCCTGAAAATACAATAAATAACATTGACCTTGAGTATGGTAGAGGAACATAGAGTAGTTGCTGTACTCCAGCAGCCATCCATCCATCTATCTCCAACAGACTGACTGCTCATCTATCGGGCTCTCAACGTCCACCAGCATAAACATCTCTACAGTCTACACCGTAGAAACCTCGACTAGCAACCGTAGACCAAGTTAGAACTTAGTAGTAATAACTCACCCAGCGCGTGGGCAACAGACGCGTCGATCGCACACCGACGGAGCACAGAAAGCCCGGGGTCGACCGGCTTAACCAGCTAACTAGTTAGTTAATTAACTTGACTGACCAACTAACTAACCAACTACTAAACTGACCTGCTGGCCATCACGGGCCTCTTTCGCTCTCGCTTTTCCACAACGCCAACTAGCGCTCATCGCTCCCTGATCGTCTTTTCGGGTCGTGACGTGCCAAAAACATCTTTCGTTCTGCTCTTCGTCCTTCCCATTCCTCGCGCTCTCTCTCTCTCTCTCGCTCTGTCTTCCTCCCCCCGTCTTCCCCATCCTGGTCTTCGCATCTGGATCCAGCTCTCCATTGTGTGTGCGCCATGGTCCAAGCTCTCGCATACTCAAGGTTGTTCCTGTGATCTAGTTGTCGAAATAATCTCCCTGCAAATCCGCACGGAAAGACCAACTCCCCCTTCCCGGTCTCCTTGCTTGATTCCGGCGCGGATCGCTACAGTCACGGCAGTAGTCAGCATCGGTTTTCTGTCGCCCTAAGATCGCTGCGATCTTAGGTGTTTCTGCAAGGTTTCTTTGAATTTCGCCCCGGCTTGATTTCCATGCTCCAATATTCCGGGCGATAAGGGGCGCGGCAAGCAGGTGCTTGCTGCAGCAGACGACACGGAAGGTATGTTGATATACTACTCTAGACCGCGGTTGACGGCTTCTCCTTTTCTTGTATCGATAACGCCGGTTTCTCTCGTGCCTGGCGCGTCTCGATGGAAGATGAGACCGGGGAAACAGAGAAGAAAAGGGTGATTGAATGGAAACTGACATCAATGCGCGCGGATTTCAGGTCCAACTCCTTCCGTCTCCGCCATCCCGGCGTCTTCGCCTTCTCGACCTCTAGAGCGTAATATTCGTGACGAAGCATACTTGGCTGCGCCATTGGTGTCGCTCTCACGCGCCACTTCCCCTGCCAACTGGAGCGTCCGGGGTTCCGGTTCGCCTAGTCGTCAGCGTCGACAGCTGAGCTCGACTCCGATTCCCCAAGCGCTTCCGGCACTGCCCAAGTTTCGAGGTACGGCGTGGGACTCGCTGTCGTCTTCCCCCGAGTATAGACGGGCGGAAAGTAGTACCTACTACACGACTGCGTGGGGATCGCCGTACGCGACTCCCAGTCCGCGCAGACCCTCTTGGACACAGAGTCAAGTCGCCGAACCAGGTCACCACTCGGGAGACACGTCCCCAGTGTCTACGCGAAGCGGCTTGCACCAGGTATCAAGCGCGGATACTCCGGATTTGAGACACCCGTCGGCCTCGAGCCCCATCGCCAGGCGAGTGTATCCTTCAGTGGGGCGTGCTACTGCGCGAGATATACCAGGTAGACAAGGAGGGAAATCTATCAGGGATTTTACGGAAGATTGGATCAATCAGTACCTCTCGGGCCAGCCGAGGACTGAACGGACCAATTGGTTAAGTGACGATTCGGGTAGTGAGACGCCGTCGTTCTTCACTGCACAGAATCAATTTGTGGACGAAGACGGTTGGCTTGGTCTGGACGACGATTCTCGCGAGGAAGACCCTCTGAAGACGCCCACGGTAGCTGATTACGTTGCTCGTAGAGCGCGGGTTAATAACGCAGAAACAGGCCTTCTTCCGCCTAGAGCCAAGCACATCTCTCGCAAGAGCACGGATACGTTGAAGCAAGAGGATTTCTGGGGCTTTGCATACGACAAGGATCCGGTACCGTCTAAAATGTCTGACCACCAGGACAGACAGCTCTCCGTCGAGGAAAATGCGGCAAAGCCGCTCTCGCCGGTCGAGAAGCCTCTGCCACCACCGCCTCCAGCAGAGACTCCCCTAGGAGAGTCATCAACGCCTAAGATTTCTTCTGGAGACGTCAGTCCGGTCAAGGCGGCCAAAGCCTCTTCGACGGCGAGACCAAAGAAGCGAGTCGTTTGGCGTGGGAAAGCGTGTATCATTGCGGTTCCGTTGGAGGACAAGAGAGGTTCTGAAGAATCAGGGTACCGTCTCCTGACTCGTGCCGATGTCGAGGCACGTCTGAAGAAATTCCAGGATGAAGGGTACGATACACGCGGCTTCAGTATCTGCATGCCGGAAGAATCTTTTGCGCCATCAGAAGAAGGTGCTCTAAGTCGGCCGCTTCACCCCGATCCCGCTGACATGAAGAAAGAATGGGATGCCCACAACTTCCATGTCAGCTTCCCGGACCAGTCGGTGTGGGATGAATACGTGAACTTCCTCAAAGAGGAGAAGCTGAGAGCTCTGGGTGTATCACTGGGCGACGACGAGCCGCAGCAGACAATCTCTCCAGCCTCTGGCTCCATGAGCCATCTCCCTGGTCAATTACCGGGCCTGATCTCATCTCCACCTGTCCCGACCGGTTCGGCGAACAGCAACCAGTTCTTTGCTGGCCATCCTTTCTCCCCGCATTTCAATCAGTCTGCAAACCTTGGTTCGATCGCCTCTCCAGCATTTTATGGAGGCGACCAGAATCTCCCGTCAGGCTTCCCGTTCCAGTTTACTCCACCAATTCAAGGGACTTTCACCCCTCAAAGCTTCTTGAACGCACGTCAAACGGGTGTCTCACCGACTGTTCCTAGCAACCTGCCAAACTTGAACTCTATCTTATCGCCTGTTTCACCTCTGAACACGGACGACTCGAACGCATTCCACCCTGGTCTGCATGACATCGTTTCGCCTCACAATGAATTCAGACAGGATGGACACGGTGACCTACACAGTCAACCTCCACGACAACTCCAGACGCCTTCAGAGAAGAATGAACCGGAGTCCTTCCAGTCGCATGTCGAGATCGCCCATCCCACCCCTCGTGGCCATGGCCACAATGTAAGCGAGACTTTGCAGAAGGGACTGGATCGCTATGCGCAGGCTGATTATCACTTGGAGGAATCGATCCAGAGACAGTTGGAGGAGGATGACAGGGAGTCTAACCAACAGCACCAGTTCGGCGCAAACGATCTGTTGAACTCTCGATGGGCTTTGCCGGACAAGATTCCTCAGTCCTCGCAGTTCCCGAGGCAGGGATCGCTTTCTCAGCAACATCATCTCTTTGGCGAACACTACCAGGAAGAAACTGGCCGTGACGCCTCGGATATTGACACGAATCCCAGCGTCTCTGGTACACCCCGTGTCCAGAGCCACTCCGCAAACCAGCCTTCCTGGCATAAGTCCAGACAGAGCAACAGTTCATTTGCTCCCGGTCACAAGCCAAGGACTTCGCTGTCAAATTTCAACGTCGAAGCTAAAGAATTTGATCCCTCGGGTTCGTTCTCGTCTAGCAACTTCCAGTTCCAGGGCAACAGCTTCCAGCCTTCAGGATTCGACAGCGCAGGAATCTTCTCTCCAAATTCTATCTTCAAGCCTGCCAGTTCTGCAGGCTCCTTCAATGTCGAGGCTTCTCCATTCTCACCGTTCACTGGGCAGAACTCCTTCTCTGGACAGAACTCTTTCTCTGGGTTCCAGTTTTCGCCAGCGGCCTTCAATGTTGATGCACCTGTTTTCAACCCTGGAAACGCTGTTAACCCCATAGTCTCTAGTTCGGAACCACCAGCAGGCGGCAAGAGCAAGATATTTGGCGACATTGATTTCACCCAGATTTCGAAGCCTGCCAAGAAATCGAAAGCTATTCCTATTGTGCGTCCAGACGAACACGGAAGTGACACTAAGGAGAACGAGAACGAAAATGATAAGGAGAAGGCTCGGGAAGAAACTGGTCGCCAGAAGCGTGCTCGCCGTACCGACGACGACGGTGACAAGGAAGTTGAACTTGCTGCCCCTCTGTCGGAAGCTGCCCAAAGACAGTCTCCTCAAGTGCCCAGTACATCGCATGCTCCAGCGGAGGGTAAGGAAAATGCCATTCCTGGTGCAGAGGAAAAAGTCACCCTTGACACCAAGATCGACATCGTACCGTCTGAGGAGAAGCCTGTGGAATCGAAGGAGACCCCCGTCAGTGAGGCAGAGACCTGGACACCTTTTGAATTCAAGAATGAAGCCGATGCCGCCGCATTCAATGCTGCTGGACCAGATGCCCCTGGTAAAGTCGGGGTCGAAAAACAGGAGTCCAATGGTGTTGTTGAACGGGAAGCCAGCCAATTTCCTGCTGCAGAGAATGGCGAGTCTGTTGCTCCAAAGGAAGAAATTCCTCCACCTCGCCAGGAGTCTTCTTACAACAATGCAAAGCGCCCGTTGAGGTCTAAGCCATTTGAATTCAGACCTTCTATTGCTGAGTTCATACCCTCAAAGTTTGTACTTCCAAAATCCGATGCGGAGCCTGCACCGAAGAAGGCTGCCGGCCTCATGGCCTCCCGCTATGCCGTGATAAGCCCTCCAGCATCGCCCGAGGTTGGAGCCAAGGAGCCTGAAACTCCCAAACCGACAACGACGGTCACGGCTGAGCCAGTGTCCAAGGAATCTCCTAAACCGGCAGACCAGACGGCCGAGCCTGGCGAGGCACATGACTCTCCTGATGAGGAAGAGCTCAATGCGGTTATGGAACAACTGAACGGTGATGACTCTGATGTTGGTATCGAGAGACAGATCACCCCTCGTCCCCCGTTGGAGACTATTCCATCTCCTGTGGAGCCGACGACGGAGCCCTCACTGCCTCCAGTCAACATCATCCGAAGCGAAGCTCCAAGCCCAAGCCCGAAGGCACCTCGGCAGATACGCGACATTCCCAAACGGGGCTCAGACGTCGGTGTCAAATCGCCCGCCGCTCTCTCTGCCAGCGGTTTCGCATCTCATGCCAATTCTTCAGTGCGCCAAGCGCTCAGTGTCAATGAAGAGCTCAGCGATTGGAATGATGTCCTCTCTTCGGGCGAAGACGAGAAGTTGGCCAACAGGAGCAGGTTCTTCGATTCTCGCGTTGACGATATTGTTGGAACCGCTTTGGACGAACGCCTGGGCCCGCTGGAGCAGACATTGAGTGTCATCCAGCAATCGGTGGCGTCGCTTGCTTCTCGATCTGGTAGTAGAAGGCCACTGCGCAGTACGTCTGCCGAGATCGAACACAGTGATGCAGATGATGAGGACGATGAAGAGGCCGAAACGAGATCAAGATCTCCTCTGGATATCAGGGATCGGAAAATGGAAAAGCTCAAGAACGCCGTTTTGGATGCTCTCGTTGCGCACCAGTCCTCCCGTCCTGAACCCGCAGCTCCTGCTGTGGATTTCTCCTTCCTGCAGGAGAGCATTGCCGAACTCAAGAGCATTGCGGCTTCAAGACAACCTGCAGCGGAGACCGAAAACCTAAGAGAAACAGTTCAGGCAGTCATTGCGGAGCAGCTTAGCATCAGAGACGCTCGGAGGTCTGATGCTGATGAGTACGATGCAGAGAGCTTGAAACTTCAAGTTGACGGACTTAAGAGCATGCTCAGAATCGCCGACGAACGAGCCGATCAACAACACAAGGCCTATAGAGAATCCCAGGACTCTCTCGCAGAGGTCCAAAGGTTGCTCAAGTTCGCGGAAGAAGACGCAGCCCGTCATCGTGACTCAGCGCTTGCTGCTGAGGAGAGTCTACGTGTGTTCAAGGAAGAGAGGATCCCGCATTTCGAGTGGATCCAGAAGCGGTCCGATGCTCTGCAAGAGCAGCAGGAATCTCTCCAGCTTACTCTCTCTGAGCTGTCGGCGAAGAATATCGCTCTCGAGGGCACTCTTGATGAGTACAGGCTGTCAAGCGACCAGTGGAGACACCAGATCGAAGAAGTCAAGGCAGAGAACAAGGATCTCCGTGCTACTATCAACCATCTGAAGTCTCGCATCGAAGATAGCTTGCGTGCCAGGCAGAGCCTTCGAACCAAGTTCGACCGTCTACAAGATGATATGACTACTGCAACACGCGACATTGTCCGTGAACAGGCTGCTTGGCGCAAGAGAGAAGAGGATCACATCGCTAAATACAACGCTCTCCGCGCTTCCTATGACAGAGAAGTCAAGCTCCGGGAGAAGCTAGAGATTGACATCAGCGAGCTGGAACAGCAAGAGAGGGAAGCTGCGAAGCTAAAATTCATCTTCGCCCAGTCCCAGCATGAGAATGCTAGGTTGGAGGAGCTCATTTCCGCTCTAAGACTGGAGAACAACGAACTCCAAAGCAAAGCTGTGCGCTTCGAGCGGGAATTCAATGAAGCCCGCGAGAGTAGCCGTGCTGAGGTTCAGCGCACCAGGACCTCTATGGAGGCTGACATCGAAGCCGCGAACAACCAAGTGAACTATGTGCGCGCAGAACTTGAGGCGCAGATTTCCCGTGTGCAGAATGAGCTGGAGAACGTTAGAATGGACGCCGACACTACCAAGGAGCGCTATGAGCTGCTGCTGGAAGAAGCGAAAGACGCGAGGGAAGCTGCATTGGCGGCTGCTCTTGAGTCTAAGGAGACTGCTCTTGAAGAGCAGCGCAAGCTGCATGAACGAGTCCTCAATGATCTCCGAGAACGTCATGCTCGCGCTCTGCACAACGCTTCCGAAGATAAGCAGCGAAATGAGGAGCACATGTTGGAGAAGCTTTCTCTCTCGGACGAAAAGGTCGAGCATTATAAAGACCGCGTTGCCCATCTTGAGGAGAAGCTGGAGATTGCCAAGTCTGCGGCCCGCGCAGCAGCCCAAGCAGCTCAGGCCAAGGGAGCTCCGATCAGCTCTCCTCCCCAGCCGACTTCTCCGTCCATGTCTTTCAGACGCGACTCTGTACCAGAGAAGATCTCACCACAGGCCCTTCGAGAGTCTATCCTGGTACTCCAGGATCAATTGCAGCAGCGTGAAGGCCGAATCGAAGACCTCGAGCAGGAACTGTCGACTGTCGACAAGGAGGCCCCCAACAAGATCAAAGAAAAGGACACCGAGATCAACTGGCTCCGAGAGCTTCTGGGCGTACGTATTGATGATCTGCAAGATATTATCAACACCCTGTCCCAGCCATCCTTTGATCAGAACGCCGTCCGTGACGCTGCGATCCGTCTGAAGGCCAACCTCCAGATGGAGCAGCAGGAGAAGGAACGAGCCATGGCTGGCGGACAGACATTCCCGTCTCTGTCATCCATCTCCAACCTGGCTGCATCCCCTCGTGCCCTTCCCCTTGCCGCTGCCGCGGCCTGGGGAAGCTGGCGCAAGGCGAGAGATGCCAATTTGTCAGAGCAGACACCTTCGAAATCGAGCACCGCAGGCGGCTTCCTGTCGGGTCTCCTGACTCCACCAAGCTCGAACGTGCGACAGTCCCCTATTAACGGAAGCGCTCCGTCGATGATGCAAGGGGCACGACGCTCGTACTCGGAGAGCCGCCCACTGAGGTCTTATAATAGCAACAAGACCCTGCGATCTGCTTCGGCCCGTCATAGCGAGAGTCCTTCGCGCTTAGAACCGCCAACCACTCCGCCGCTACTGCGGAGATCAAGCTATGACCACGACGCGGAGCCGAATAACTACGAAAACGGCACTTTCGGAGATGACCTAGAAAGCACCATGGGCGGTCTGGTATCTCAATCGCCTCGCTCCGTCGAAGGTCCCTTTGGACCGCAAATTGTTTCATGAGATTGATCAATGCCCATTTCCTTTGTCAACTAAGTTTTTGCTTTATTTTGCATATTTACCCGGAAGAGAGAGCTCTGGAGGTAGATGTCAGATCAAATTGCCTGATAGTTTTGACTAGTCATCTGTTTATTTCCCCCCAAGCGAGCGAATGATGTGTTTTGACCCCTTGTTGTTTTCATCCGATTTCTATATCTCTCCCGACTCTTTATTGGTCCTTGTACAATCATCCTAATTTCACGGCGTACCGATCACGATCTTTCTATTTGATACCGCGTGGGCATCATTTGCTTACATTATACCACTTTGCGTTCTCACGTTGCCCACATACTATTCTTGTCAAATAATTAGGCCGACCTCCTGTCCTTCTTTTTGATTCTTCATACATACCCGCACGCTTTTCCTTGCCCCTTGACGTCTGTACAGTAAGTTGTTCGTACACGAGAGCGGACATTTTAATGTCCAGCAGAATTTAGACAGATTGCCATAGTGTTGTCTTCAGTGCTTGTTATTATTGATGTAGTTCTTTCCGGCTCGCGCAGTTTGGGTCAGGCTTTTATGTATATACCGGTCGGGCTGGAGTATAGCTGTCGAGATTCGCCTCCGCATTCTTTTGCTTTATCAAGCATTATTATCCCTAGAGAAACAGTGCTTCTGAACCAGACCACGTGGGCCCTTTTCCTCGAACTTATAGTTAGCGTCGGCCACAGTACCGAGCAGAGCTTTGGTGGGACTCATCCACCGTTCGAGTATCCCGTCAAGACCCTGCATGCACTATTGACACGCCAGACTGTCCCGAATGTCTCGTTCGATCCAGGAGTTCGTCGATGAAGAAGAGTGATGCGACATAGCGAGAAGTAGATCTCCCGAAGCTGAAAAGACTAGTAATGACTCTAGAATCTCAGGAGACGGATCTCCTTCATGGGAAGCTCTGTTTTCCTATTGTTCTTTTTCCTTCGTATCTGATCCTTTCTGCATCTCGACAACATGCAGATCCCAGCTACTATATGCAATGCCACGACCAGCGGATGTTCCGGGAGGAATTGACAGCACTGCAACTCCTGTAACTATAACGTAATAGATTGGACAAAGAAGTCTGGGCCTTTGTCGTTCTTGATATGCTATACTGCTATACTTCTAGCTTATACTGATTTTTTTGGGCAAGTTAGCACAGTCGCGTCAGTACTTATCTCGTTCCGCTGCGGAGGAGTCGACAGCACGCCACAAACAGTTCGAGTCTCGACACAGAGGTCATGGGATGAAGTGGAAAGAAGTGGACGAAGTGGATCAAATAGTCTATGAATATCACACTTTGGTCCTACACAAGGCTGAGCGGTCAAGCCAGGAGCTGGCGGTGGCCTGAGTACCTCCAGGCCAGACCTCGACAGGCTGCATAAGCGTTGGAGTTGGTCGGCCGCACCATTAACAAGTCAATAATACGTAACCCACGAACCAACTCCCTTCCTCCGCTTTGCAAAAAAATAAAAGGAAACTGGTATTTATTGCTCCATCCCGTGTCTCTGGTCATGAAGATCTTTTGTCTCTTATCGATTCTAACTTCTTCTTTGCAGATAGCCAAACCTACTATCATTTCGCGATGATTGAGGACACTGAGAGCAACGAGCTGTCCGAGCAAGGTATCAACGACAGTCTTCCAGAATCAGAAGATCTCGTCGGCCAGTCTCTTCCGCCCGTAGACCGTGGAAAGGATGCTTGGCTCGTCCTAGTGGGAACTTTCGTCATTGAGGGACTCGTCTGGGGATTCCCTTTCACTTCTGGGGTTTTCCAGGAGTACTACTCCAACAATGGGCAGTTTGATGATAACCCCGCTGGGGTAACGATGATTGGAACCGTGACCCTTGGGGTCCTCTATCTCAGTTCACCACTGTGTCTGTTTGCGCTCCGACAGTGGCCACGATACCGTCGCAGATCCATTATCCTGGGCTGCTTGATATCTTCTCTGGCTTTGGTGGCAGCTTCATTTGCTACGCGTGTCTGGCAACTGGTCTTGACACAGGGCTTTCTCTACGCCATTGGCGCGTGTATGATGTCTTACCCGACAATGCTGTTCGTCAACGAGTGGTTCGTCCATCGCAAGGGGCTAGCTTTTGGTATTGCGTGGGCAAGTACGGGATGTTCTGGGGTCACGGCTCCTCTATTCATCTCCTGGTCATTGTCACATTTCTCTTTCCGCACCACTCTCCGCATATGGGCAGTCGCCAGTACCATTCTTCTATGCCCCGTGCTGCCTTTCATGAAGCCTCGCGTGCCTCCTTCAACCGTCTCTGCTTCGAAGATCCCTAATATGAAATTCGTCATCTGTCGACCATTCTTGCCACTGCAACTGTGCAGTATCATGGAGAGTCTGGGCTATTTCCTCCCCAGTTTATACCTTCCTCTATATGCGCGCTCGCTGGGATTCAGCAACGAAATCGCCACTGCGAGCGTGGTACTTCTGAACGGCGGTGCATTTTTCGGCTCAGTTGTCATCGGGTTCTTAGTCGATCAATGGGACGTAACGACCGTCATGTTATTCTCCACCGTCGGCGCGACTGCATCTGTCGTTTTCCTCTGGGGCTTTTCAGGCTTAGCTGCCATCCTATGCACTTTCTCCTGTCTGTACGGCTTCTTCGCAGGGAGCTTCAGCTCCATCTGGCCGGGAATCATGCGCGAGACGACAGCAAAGCATTACTCCGCGGAGCCTGGGCTAGTTTATGCTCTGCTAGTGGCAGGTCGCGGAGTAGGGGGCGTGCTCTCTGGACCCTTAAGCGAGGCCTTGCTGACTGCACCGCCTTTAACTAATGTGATTTCCTATGGCTATGGCAGCAAATATGGTATATTGATTGTATTCACCGGCGTTACGACTATGTTAGGTGGGATCGGGTTTTTCGGAAGACGCCTTGGTTGGGTGTGAATGATGGCGTTGCGGTCGATGGGTTTTAAACTTTTCCGACAATGGCGAAATAATCTTTCTCTGAGAGATGGTCTAAATTTTTTCCCAGAAGGTGATTGATAATGGCTAGAATGGCGCAGGTTCTATTCAAGATTTGTTATGGCTTCAGTTGGGTTCATATGGCATAGAATAGACATATAGACTACTTACTTACATGGGTAGAACTAGATAGTTCTCTTCTTTTTTTCCCCCCTTTTCGTTTCTTTTACTTCAGTTGACTTAGTTATTGCCCCTTTTTATTCACTTAGAATACTAGATTCTAGACAACCAAAAGTTCTTCTTTGCTTTCAAGTCTAAATCATGACCCTGAAAACACAAATTGCAATCTAGACATGACTCCACGTAGATCCTTATGTTTAAATATTATTACTTTGTTGAAACGATGTTGGAACTGCTCGCTCGGCTATTTACGGCCCGGCGGAAAGTGGGGGAAGTTTGACGATCATCTTTTCTTCAAGACATTATTATTCGGGCTAAATTTAGATTCGGACGGTGTGTTGAAGGGTCGGATGATCTGCAAATTGGATATATTATTGTACTGTACATACGTAGCGAGGATAGGAGAAGGAGAAAGATTCAATGAATCTGGCTAGTTATAGATTTGATTATATTCCGTAAAACAATGATTTGTTCTTCATTCTGGATATGGAGGAGGCTTCCTCGGTATTTCATCGGTCTTGCTAATGGACCATATATGCATGTGGTGGATACAACATAACAAACAAAAAACCATCCTGTTTCGAGTCGATTACTACTATGTCCAGCTTTGAATATTTCGCGGCAATAAAAACAAAAATACCTTTCTCGATGTTGGGGTTTAAGTTAGTTGATGTTGAGGAGAACTGTCACGCCATGAAGCCCAGGCTGCTTCCGAACGGATGACGGCTACTCCCATCCCAAGTATCAAGCCATCATCATCCTATCGGAATCCACTCAACCATGTGAGAAGGGAGGGGATACTTTAGATTCCCATGGTGACTGAGATCATGTGGAAGGTTATCTTCGGGAAGACAGATAACAACAACACATAACCCATTCTGATAGAACTTTAACGACTTCGTACAATGAGCCGCATTGGCTTATATTCCCTCCTGGTATTCTCAATCATCATCCCTCTCCTTCCAAACATTTTCACGCGACGATTCTTCAACATGACCACCACATCGCCAGCTTTGCGAGAACAATGCGTGATAGTGGTTGGTTCGGGCCTCGCCGGTCTGGCAGCCGCGAGTCAACTCGTCACGAACAACGTCCCCGTGCACATGCTCGAAAGAATGTCCAAGCCGGGAGGAAATGCTATCAAGGCATCTTCGGGGATCAATGGCGCCCCGACACGATTCCAACCGGAACCTGATAATCTTTTCTACGACGACACGATCAAGTCTGCAGGGGCAGCTATCAGCCAAGGAGATCCGGATCGTCTCCTTAGAGAGAGTCTGATATCAGTTCTGACAAAGTCATCTGCAGACGCGGTGTACTGGCTCGCGGACGAGAAGAAAGTCGATCTGAGCAAAGTCTGTCAATTGGGAGGACATAGTCGACCACGAACCCATCGTGGTGCTGGAACCAATCCACCGGGTCGATCGATCATTGGGGCTCTTTTGAACTCGCTGGAGACCAATTCGCAGTTTCATCTTCATACGAACTGCAAGGTGACGAATATCATCCGGGAATTAGACGAGATCAAGGGTGTGGGGTTTACACGCGAAGATGGCAAGACAGATACCCTGGTAGGTCCAGTCGTGGTAACGAGTGGTGGCTTTGCGGGCGATTCGCATGGGATGCTTGCGAAATATCGTCCTGACCTAGCTGGATTTCCGTCTACAAATGAGCCACGGGAAGGGTCTCAACCTCTTCTGACGGCAGTTGGGGCAAGATTGCTTGATATGGACCGTGTGCAGGTTCATCCTACGGGATTCGTGGATGTGAACTCTCCTTCGTCTCCAGTCAAGTTCCTCGCAGCTGAGGCACTTCGAGGCGAAGGTGGCATCCTTCTCCTACCAAACGGTAGTCGTTTCGTCAACGAGCTCGGGACGAGAGAATATATAACAAACATTATCAGAAACATCGCATCTCCAACAACAGGAACAACCACCCTACAACAATGGGACCTCAGCATCGTCCTCGACGAAGGCTCCGCCGCAGCCGTCGGCTCCTCCATCGACTTCTACACGTGGAAAGGTCTCCTCCGGAAAGAAATCGTCAAGAACCTCGGTCCCGGAGCCATATCATCTCTCCAAACATACGCGGACGCCGCCTCCGGAAAGACCAAAGACCCATTCGGCCGCCAACACTTCGGCCACTGGACGCTGAAAGACGTGACTGCAGACTCGGTCGTCTATGTCGGAAAAGTCACCCCCGTCGTACACTTCACTATGGGCGGCGTCGCCATCAACGAGCGTAGCGAGGTCCTAGACAAAGAAACCAACCAGCCGATCCGCGGCCTCTGGGCAGCGGGCGAAGTCACTGGCGGGATCCATGGTGATAATCGACTGGGTGGCTCTTCGTTATTGGAGTGCGTGATCTTTGGAAGAATCGCAGGGGAAGGTGCAGCGGAATTTTATAAAGAGAATTATGAGTCGGGGATGAAATGAGAGTTATCAACACCAAGGCGATTATGGTGGGTATGGAATTATAGATGGGAGTAATATATAATATAATATCTTCCTTCATCTTTCTTATTTCGTTTACTTTATTTTTATCTTTTTTTTTTTTTTTTTCACTACGAATCCCCACTCTTAAGAGTGCAGTAAATGATAAGTGGAAAGTAGAGATAACGATAGAAAAAGAGATAACATCTACTACTATATCTAAAGTAGTAGGTGAAATCAATAAAGATAAGATACGTGGAATGATCAATTGAAATACAAATCTGTCGATGATAATATAAAATATAAACCAGATTGTAAACAACACACAAAAACAGAGAACCCCTATTCTATTCGCTCCTGGCCGAATGGTTTGATTTTGACTATGACGAGATATCGTCGAGCCGTGGTGCCAAGACTGGAGGGAGGAACAGGCGAGACGAGACTACATAATTACATCCTGTCTGGCTGCTGAGTATTATTTTAAATCTTACGGGGAGTATAGACATATCCGTATCGTTCAACAGGGTCATAACTACTGCTGTGCCAGTTTGGTGAGGATTATGTCAACAAGGCATGGCTGCTTTCGAATACAAGGCAATGTCAGCAGCAGTGGTGGAAGAGAGTGGTGAAATTTCTACAGAAATCAGTTGTATGTTCAGGGAAAGGACAGGCTATGCTGATTTTGCATATGCCCAGAGCGTGATAATGAACGGTTTTGGGCGATGTGGATATCATTTCATTGTCCTTCTACTGGTATATTGACAGGTATCACAGAGGCACCATTATTTCCCATCCATCGACGCCACTGGTATCTGGCCCCTCATCGACTTCGAAAAATTCTTCCTTGCACCGGCTTATGCCAACCGCGAGCGAAATGTTGACAGGTTGATTTGAATTGTCGGTGTTGTCTTTGACGTGGTGACTCATGGTTGTCGATCGGTCAATACGGCAGTAGACATGAAGTCAACTTAGGCGCCGAACGGAATGAGGAAAGGCAGAAGGAGTGCCGTGTATGAATATTTAGTGCTGTTGACGATAGATGTTAGCCCAGCTTCTCTATCAGTGATCCAAAGAGACCGCCAGCGAGCTGGGAGGGACTGTATTGCATCTAGGGCAACGAGGAAAGAATTCATGACATGTACTTACGCTGCACTGGGAGCAGCTGCAGGAGTTGCAGTTGCCGGAGCAGCAGTTGCAGGAGCAGGGGTTCATGTTGATTGATGGGTGGTTTGTATAAGTCGAGAGACTTGTTGGTGATTGGAGTAGATGGATAGTTGCAGGCTTGAAGAGTTGTCGGGCGTGCTTGATGAAGAGAAAGGAAGATGGTTTCGATGGGATTTGAGTCCCTATTTATACCTTTTTCCCAGGGATTTTCGCGATAATAGTCATACCTCGGATGGTGACCCCCTCCTTAGAGTGAAGCGGCATGACGTGGAAAGAGTGCCGTAGCGTGGAGGTGCTCAGGTTAGTTCGGAACTCCACATCTCTGCTGCAGGAAAGCACCGAGACTCGCATGGGTCTGATAGCAACTAGGTTAGTGTCCCATTCGGCCCGCATCAGATAGAGCCTCGTGGCTGTCCAGCAGGACCACGAGCATGGGCCACGCTCCAGGACAGCAACTTCGAACAGGACGCGTCAGATATCAGACTCCCCGAGTTCGTGTAATAAACAGTGATCAGCCGTCTTGGATTGGCCGGGTAAGAAGAGGCAGATAGATTATCAGCGCGGGATTCATGCTGTTCCATGTGTTGTCCGAATAGGTTGTGTCACACGCAGGCGGCACGGCCAGTGAGACTCCGATGGCAGACTTGTCCACCCGCCTCAACCCTGGCAACTTGGTCAGACCTTGAAACCGACGAGAACGCCAGGGTGAAAAGTCGACTTGGCCCCACGCTAACACCAGAGTTTGGCGAAGTGGATCGTGAACTCCCATCGGAAGTATCAAAAAGAGCTGTGGGGATCCGTCGGAAGAGTGGGATACCTGAACCTCATAAATCTCCGTAGGCCTATATGAAATCCCGAGAAGCAACTCGCATGACGGGATTGAAATAGGGGTCAAATCCGTGAGGTCAAGTTTCGGTGGGAATAGAGATTCGTTCCAGATGTCGAAGAGAGCGGTTTCAGTGGCAGAGGCCTCAGCACGAGTCTCCATCAAAAGGATCATTTTCCGTTCAAGATCTCTGCTCAGAGACAAATATTAACGCAAAGCGCGGCTCCGGCCGCTCGATGCGACCTAGGGTCGGTCCTTGGCCTCGTTAGGCGGGTAACTTAATGGTCCACACCAATGTCCCTGTCCCCGTCCCTGTATAGCGCCACGAGAGAACTTGGACATAGTGCACTCTAGGACAAATTTTCTATGTCGTATAGAGGAATCATCTCAGGTTGGTTCTTGGGGCACAATTTCCATCTCGTAAAAGGTTTTTCATTTTCTCGTTTTGCTTTTTTCTCGGTAGTAGGCAAGTCGTAAAAGACCCGATGATATTGTCCAATCCGCTGTAAGCCATTGTTCAAACGAGATCCCGAAGCTATTCTGTTTATGATTCCGTGTTGTCAGCAAAAGAAATCCATTCTCTTCTTCAATCACCTCTTATACTCCTGCCAGTGAATTCAGATATAGCAGTATTCCCCACTGCACCTTTTCGAAGGTTATTCGGATGTCTGAGGCTTGAGGCTCGTCCAGAAAAAATTTCTTATCGTAGGAGATATATGGACATACCTCTTGTCTTATGTATACTTCCATCACGTATTCGCTTTCGAAGACATCCAATAAGCCGTTCAGTACCCTCACTCCAGGTGCATTTCGGCAACCATCGTGGGCTACCATTCCTCTCGTCCGTCAGAAGGGAGGGAAGGGGGTAGAGATAGATAGACCGTCATCAAAGCCGATATTGTTCCAACGTGCCTCCTAAGAACGGCCGTGGACTGCTCCAAACCCTTCCAACATCAGCGTAATAAAAAAGAACAGGCATCATGCTTTCCTGTCGTGAGTTGTTTGTCGTAAGGATTGTCTCTTAGTACTTTGTGAGCCTCGAATACAAACCGCTTTTGTACTTTCTTGACGGTTTTCGTTCTCATCGAGGATCGAGGGGCCTAGGGTCGGGCGAAAGGTGACTTGGCTCTCTCATGGAAGGCTCGAACGAAGATTCTCAACTTCCGCGGTCTCAACCAGCAAACCCAGGCCGAGATCCTGTGCTATTCGAAAGTGTAACAGATTTAAGAACCTGCTTTGGTCACATAATGGCTCTTTGGGTGATGGTCGCCGAAATTCACCACGAACTGGTACCGCGAGGTCTTTCCCTGACTCAAACCTCGAGGAGGGGCGACAAGTAGGACAGAAAACCCATCTTGGAATATGAAAGATACATTTCCAACTTTGAGGGAATAAAAGAGACAGAAGGAGAGAGTCGTCCACGTCCTCACACTCGAGGACCCGGGTGGTTGTGCATACATACACTCAGTGTTGTCCCTCCTGGGGACCTTGCGAGCAAATTGCGACCGTGAACTTCGGTGACAGAACGACAAGTGTCCTGTCACTTCAGGCATCGATTTGCCTCCAGATAGTCGACCTGTACTGACCAAAATATTATCCATGCCATTTTCATCGTCTGGCTGCTGAGACTGGACTGCAGCATACAACGAACCTCTCCTGATCATTGAGTGTTCCATTTCTGTTTCCAAGGACTCAACGGGTACGAGACCTGGTTGCCGCTATTCAACGAGATAAAATCCATTCTGTGATTGCTAGTTGTTCAAACCATTTCAAATAATGTGATGGCACTGTATTGTCGTTGTACGTCAATCGTCTTGAATGGTTCATTTCACCGCTGGCTAACGGTGGAATATGTCCCACAACTGACGTGAGAAGCTTGGTAAGAGACAATCGCCTGTATTCTCCCACATACCTTGAGCAACAGATGCTGATAGGAGACCACAGGTACAGGTGATCAAGTAACCCCGGATATAGTGATGATAGTTATCGCGAAGAAAGCAATGAGTTGTTCTACGCGACACAGGGGACGGAAAGAGATATCAGGCATGAAAACTTTGCGCATGGCATCATGGTGCTAAATATGACCAACGCGGCACCAGAGGCCAGTGAAGAATTTGATCATTTGAGCCAATTCTGAAGTCAGTCATGATAGACGGTTTGGAGGGTTCGACAGTCAATTATGTCCTTGTGGTCTGCATCTGCTTCGGCAGCTAAACCAGCAGACGTCTACAGTCTTTCAGATCCACAGATCAGGATTTGAGGACATCATATTACTATGATGTCTCATTGGTTATGGATAGAAAGACAAGGTCTTCAAGAGACAAATCTTGGCGTGCTGGTCATTGTCCAGTACCTTGGCGAAAGACCGACGAAATTCCAAACTCCGATGTACGCATATGCATGTTGCAAACAACATCTGAACGGCGTCTCCCATTAGACTGGGATTTCCTTCTGGAACTTCTGGTTGTATGAGGCAATACACCCAAGGACAAACTGACAGGGACCCTCCAATTATCTAGCTGTGAATTTGGCGATACCTCGACTGACAGAACCTCAGAGCGGGCTTGGTGCTCCTTGCTGCATATTAGGAATTATCGCTTGCCATTGTATACTGGACGAAGGCGACATCTGCAGCCATCGTCCGTAGGCAATTTCCCGTGTGCTAGGACGCGACATTCACCGACATAAAATTGAGGCATTGTTTGTGATATCCGAGACGCCTAGTCTGTTCCTCTTCATCAGAACTGTCTCCATCGACTACCCACGCCAAAACTATTGTCTGCCTGTCAAGAGCGCCTGGTTGTGGACTGGTTGGGTTCATACGATCGAGACGCGATCCAAGCTGTCAGGGGCATATCCGGACGCATGTCTTTGGTCCTGATTCTTCATTGATATCAGAGAATATGCCGTTCATCAGAAGATATTACTTCTTCGACTGCACTCCAGAATGGTCACTTTGGTGCAATTGGCTGATTTTTCCGGATTGGAGAAAGTGTTGCTCTGGCTTGAAGCCCATGATTTTCAAGACCCCTTTTCAGATTCGTCATTGATTCTCGTCGCAGGTCATTCCGATCCGGAAAAGAGCTGGGTACCAAGTGCAAATGATGAAAGATGCTGTGAACGATCTCTGCTTTTCGTCTGATGAAAGATAGCTAACTAGATAGAAGACGCATCTCAGGTTGTGTTAAGCTCAGATGGGACCCGTTTCTGGCGGTGTCCACTCCGGCCACTATCGCGTAGTGCGTCTGGCGGTGCAAGCCAACAACCACGGTCGACGCGTGTGGCCGAATCTGTCAGAGCACGCAAGAACGGCTCATTACTGGCAAGGTTCGGGGCAGCAAATCTCCGTTGCCGGGTTTACGGAGTATTCTCGCGCAGGTTGCCTCAGCGAGGATGGTGTTCTAGAAGACACAGAAGAGGTTCGCCCCAGAAGTTAGTTACTAGTCTACGATGTCACCTGGAAACATTCCCGATGCTTTCGGAAGCCGAAGTTGCCGTTAGGTAATCTCTTCACAGATGTCTCCGATTATTCCTATATGCCTGGGGCGCAGGTAATACTGCGTTCTGGGGCAGGCCACCTATTCAATTTCCAAGAGAAGTTCGAGGTCTGGGTTCAGAGCCTGGAAGAACTCAAGAAACAGCCATGAAGACGGTAGGTCACCCTGATTGATCCCTTAGGTGCCAATACACAGCCTCTTCTTTCCTCAGATGTTGCTTACGAGGAAGCGTAAACCATTGGAGCTTGGACACTAGAGACTGGGCTGCTGTAATGGATTACCTTATGTGACGACTCCTTTTTAATCTGAGCTCACGTGATGGAAGCAGAATTCAATCTTGATTCCGTTTCAAAGTCCAATAACTAGTTAGTTATTAATTTATTGTGACTCATCTAGTAACTAAAAAGGCTTCTATTCCCGTATAAACATATCAGAACAATTCTTGTAGGAAAAGACGTACGGCGGTCTCAGGATGTTACTGAGATCTCGTTCTCTATACAATGCAGTAGGACCGGGAATCACCAAAATATTTGATCGCTGTCATGCTGATCTTACCCAAACTTTTCTTATAACCGAACGCCTTGCAAATGCGCCACATCCATTACCTGTTGAAACTCCGTAACTCCCTCTTTCACGCTTACGTCAAGAAGCCACGCGGAGATGGCTACCGACGCGAAAAGTACAGTAATGCCATGATTCATTCCGTTTCACCGCTCTCAGGCCAGCCGCCATTCCATCACTTCATGGGCAGTCTCGGCTCTGACCAGGTACACCTTTCCTGCCCCTTCTCGCTGCTCCCTCTCCTCAACGCGGAGCCGGTCGATGTCGACGTTGATGATATCCAAGAGGAAAGACCACGGTTGGATGCTTGGAGACACCCCATCAATGGAGAAGGGCTGTTGTTGAGGTGATGATCGCTTGTCTCCGCTGGTGCACTGTCGCGGTCTAAACTCGGGATCACACCACTGCATGCTGTAGACATAAAGCGCACCGCCATTCGAGAAGCTGTATGAATGTCCGGCCCCGGGCTCGAAAACAACTAGGATTTTCCCGTCGTCCGATATGGCCGCCATTGGATGCGTCGACGTGACGTATGGCATGTTGACTGGATTCCAGCGATCCTTGGCCACTTGGCGATTTCGCGCGACCACCATGGCGTCGCTGACCGCGAGGCTCAACTTCTTCTCTTGAGGAATCGGCTCGAAAAACTTGGCCCAGCGATCTGATATCCGGTCGGTCCGCGATGGTAGCTGTCTCCATATGGTGACCTTATTGTCGACGCTAGAAACGAAGGCGATGCAGTAGCCGTTGATGCCGGTATTTTGAAGTGCTGCGATGAAGAACCTCCCAGGCTGATCCGTCCAGCCTTCACAAACCGACTCTGGTACTAACTGCACCGCTTGGAAAGCAGTCTTGTTGTCATCGCGGAAAGAAACGGCAAGTGCCACAGAGTCCAAGTATATGTGGTTCATGTTCTCTTTCCAATACTCAAGGCTCTCTGTGACAGTTGAACAGCTGCGACTGGAACCCCATCTTGGAGGGGGCTTGCCCAGATAACGCACGCGTGTCTGTCGATTCGCATTTGGCTCCTTTCCAATCACGACGCGAAGTAGACTGTCGTTTTCGACGAACTCCAGAGACTCGACCACTCCCTTTGCCTCCTCGTATCCGGTGACACCAGCCGCGACAGAAACCGTCTCATTATCCCCAATTACGCCTTCTGCGGGAGAATCGAGGCTGCTCGGGTTTTGGAGATCATAGATGTGGATAGACTTTCCCAGAGCGACTGCGATCAAGTTGCCATGAGTCGAGAGGGCGATGTGATATTTGGCGTAATGCTGGCCCATGGTCATCCAACTCCTCATGCCGTCAGCCAATGTGCGACTCATGGTTGTCCATAGAGGATAGAGAGATCGAGCGAGGCCGAATTCGAGGTCGTGAGTCTCGTTATTGATGTTGTAGACGACAACCCTGGATCCATGCATTGCCGCGAGCTTCGAGCGATCACCCGACACAGCAACAACTGTGGAAAATGTACACTTCGGTGGGCGTTTTTGCTCTATAACCATCTTCTCGATATGGTCGCGTCTGTCCAGTAGATTGAGGTGCGCAATCTGGTTGAAGAGAGTATTCCAGTCATCCTCTGTCATGTCCTCCACTGGAGGGAGCGGAGTTGGCGTCTTTTTGAGTGCCTCTCGAAGCATGAAAGAGCTCGAGGCAGCATGTCTCCAGGAATTGCACGCGAGGCGGGCGGAATGGTACGCTTCGGGTTCCGCGGAGAGAAGTATTAATTGAATAATCTCAATTGGCAGAGTTGCAGCTGCCATGTTAATGTGTAGTCTCTTCCTCTTCAGTTGAAGGGAAAAGTAATTAAGTGTCTGTGTATCAGTGAGGCAAAGAGTATTATGTAGGATTATATAGTAGAAGATCAAGAGATAAGGTGACAGTACAATCTAGACAGCAAATGTAATCTGCAACAATCGACTGCACAATCGCTAATATACTGTAGTATAGTAAAGAGACAAAAATTGGAGAATTGAAATTGACCGCACCACGAGTGGCGCTCTCCACGTCATATATTGGTGAGAGGCATACCATCAGGGTGGCCGTTATCAAAATCAGCCCGTCCTTTCCCGAGCAGCGAATTCAGGGGAACAACAAGCCGCTGATGGTTCCATGTCGCAGTGGCATGTTCGGGACCCAGTGTCGGGACTAATTCATGGCTCCATCGCTCTAAAATGCCGGAAAGTTAATTGAACTATTATTATTATTACACCTCAGAACCGAATTGTGTTGCGTTGCGATACTAGGTATGCGCTGGGCCAGCCGTGTTCTTTGCTGAGCATCTGCTAGTTAGCTGCATCCATGACTTTCTCCCCATCCATGCAGCTTGGTTGTCATGGTTTGAGCTGCCATATCACTAACTACAGCCTCTAATTTACGCCCTAAAGTATGACAAAGAGAAGTAAGTTAACTTAAGTTACTGATTTGCTCTCGATTGGGTGGTAAAGTAATTTTTTGGCTGGGTGTCGCGCGACACCAGGATTATTCCCCGTGGCTTCTGGCCCTACGTTCAAGTCAAACTAGTCGCCACCGGGATCTAAGAGATTTGCATGGGGACCCAGCCGTTTAGAACTTTTAAGATACATCCAGACCGGCGAAAAGAGGGAGTCTTCGCCGGAAAAGGAAGTAGCCTGAAACAAGATTTCCACGTCAAGGAAGCTTGGATATTATTATCATTACTACTACTGCTACTCCGTACTACTAGTCGGACAATTACTGATCTGGATGGTAGAATCGGGGGATTTGATTGATCCGAGTTGATGACTGTATACAGCGCTTCCTTTCATGACATTGGCTATACCGATGTAAGCTCTCAATGGAAGCTGACTCAGAAGCGGACTCTTTTTTCACAAAGTGAATTCAAACGTATCCATCCTGAATCGTGAATAAACTTTTTTTTTTCAACCATGTCGGTTTCACGGACCGAACGGCACTTTTGGCAACGTCCTTGAACCAGACCGCTGGTTTGACGCTGGGTGCCGAGCTGTCGTGGATAATGGCCATAACTAATGCATGGAGATCGCGGCATAAGCTTGAAACGAGGGTTGCAAACTCAGAAGCGTCCACATTGTCGAATTGTTGGTGAACAGATGTTTTAATATTAATCTAATTATTCACTGGCCACGAGGGATAATAATAATGTTGTTCTCTCGCCTGATCAGCACTTGAGATCGGCATGTCTCCCTCGTTAGGCATGTAGTCGTGTTCGGCCCGTAAGTACCTAGTGAGTCGAGATCGGAACTCGGGCGGGTGTCACGGAATCAACTCGGAGAACGAGTCGACCCGATAGATTAGGTGGTTATTTAGTTATTCCTGTCCTAGATAACTACTCCGTAACAATAATAATAAACCACGTCTATCTTTACTTTACCATTTTACCATACTTTTCAGTGGTTTGTGTCCGGCCCACTGCTCAGCAATAATAAGGGAGGTTGGTAGAAATAATCCGTACGATGACTAGCGATGGCTACGTACATACATACTTGTTATGGTCCTATTTCGCGCCCTACAGGGTGATAGTTACTCGAATTGCCTGAAAGATAATTGGTCGAGTGTCTAATGATGCTTTGTCGAGGTGACAGACGGGTCAGACCGTCAGACTGAGTACAAATGGCACGGTCGCCCACCGATGCTGGCATGGAATGGATAGATGCATGTTGCTCCGTACATGTAGCAAGCACTCGGGCACGTCTCCCTTCGCCTATCTATTATTACTTTCTTCACCACAACCTGAACGATACAATCACCCCAGCCTCGCAATGTTGGTGGTCGTCTATATCGACTGGATCGATTCTGTCAGACACCAATTTGATACGCTGGCTCCCAGAGTGGCCTGTGGCCTGACTGACAACTGACAGCCTGAGTGTTATTAGTTACACAAGGGGAAAAAAATATCAATGCCCTTTGAGGCTTCATCAACTTTCGCAAGACATCATCGGTGACCTCCGATCATTTACGGTACCTACCTACTTGAATTCAACCGTGACACAACCCACGATGCCCGACCGAAATGCATAGAACTTACGACTTGAAAGTGGCCGAACCCGATCCGATCTGTTACCCGTAAAGCTAAGCTAACTTGTGGCCGTTTCTACCATATGGTACAGTGACAGCCATGCCGACTAAAATCAGCGACCCACTCACTCAGCACATTCAACATTGTCTCGTGGAGCAGCATACCAAGTTATAAGTAGATAGCTGCTGCCAGTAGTAGTATCGATACCTAGATATCAAGGTAGGTAGGTCAGTCTACGGACCTGAATCATCTGCACATCAATTATGACACCTCGAAGAAAGAAGAAAGAAGCATCGACTAGCATAGTAAGTAAGTAACAAAGAGAAACATCTGCATGGAATCCCATACTTATGCGGTACCGCACGTTTCTAGAGTATGTATTGGTAGTTAATAATAATAATATGCCCCTGCCCCTAGTTATGGGAGACAGCGCAAGAAAGCAAGCATGGACGCAGGGATCCAAAAGGTTAGATAGAATGGTAGATAAGTAGCGCCCCCTTGCGAGTCCTCCGCGCCGTTTGTTCCGAGTTGCCGCCCATGACAGCGGAGTATATTCGGCGTAGACTAAACTCTAATTCTAATCGGGTGAAATCGGGAGGAAACTCAACCGGCCAGAAGACGACCATCCTTTGGAAGTTAAGGAACAGAGATGGATCGTTCTCTATGGATGATATTTCTATTTACCAAGAAATCAAAATACCAAAGATAAACATACTAGCTAGACTATACTGAGTATATAGTTCGAACAAGTAGTATTCCGAGTATGAGCGAGTACGTATGTACAAGTACGACCCTTACGGTACACAATTCGCCATGCATGACAACTACCTACCTAAGAGATTGTAACTTATCTATAGTAAGTTATATTTAGCAAAGATGCGGTTCCGATGCGCATTTATCTGTTCGTTTCTTTTCAGACCCCTGTCCTTACAACTAACTAGTTATATTATATTATATCGATTATTATAACGGTCGCATTCTATTATAATTTTCTATTCTTGATATCCCCCTTTTCTTCCTTTATGGAGAGTTCACACTCCAGGTCGACTAGACTAGTGTATAAGTTAAGCATAATTGTGAAAAGAAAAGTTCGTTCTCCTTAGCGATTATCTGTTAGTATCTCGAGCGACTGGGTCGCACTATACATGGTCTGAAATATCGAGTTGAGGTTTACGTGTATAATAACTTAAAGAAAAGGGGGGGATAATAATAATAGAAAGTCGTACCTTATTCTCTTACTTTGAAGAACTATATGTCTTATGTTTACTATACACCAAGAAGAAAGAATAATGAAGAAAAAAAAAAAAAAAAAAAAAAAAAACTCGTAGTCTGAACAAACCTACGAGGGCAGTCTATCTCTCAAAAGGACGTTCTGGTTATCGTTTCTTAAAAGAACTTTTTTATTCTTTCCAAGACTCCGTAGTACACTCGACTGGCTCCGTTTTGGACCTCGCGATCATCGAGAAAATATGCACAGAGTATTTCTAATATATCGTTTCGCTAGCGCTCAACGAATAACCGCCCATCCCTGAAGACATGACATAACGTAACATAACAATACCTAATCATATCGTTTCGATTTTCCTGGATAACGGGGCGATTTTTATTTCCCTTCTTCCCGTCCTGATCATCACACTGTTCTCCAACTCCTTGGATATATGCACATACATGGTGAGAAAACAAGAAAGAAAAAAAATTGAGGTGGAAGTGTTTGCTGTGACTCCACAACTTTTGGGATCTTAGATGAGGATGTGCCTCTCTCGCAGGTAGAGTTCCCGTAGTAACTTGAGTCCATTGAGTGCCATCGACTGCTTGGGGACTTTGCTGGGAAGGTCGACGATGGCGGTCCTTAGGAGGGCAAGACCCACGTGACCGAAGAATCCGACGATCCTATCCGCTGAAGACCGCAGCATCGCGGTCAGGAGAATCAGATGTGTCTCTTGGATCTCCTCTGGCGGAATGGTGAGTATTTTGTGCATGATATGCCAGAATATAGTGTTGGGGAAAGGGTTCTTGCGAGGCGTCTTTCCGAAATTTCGCAATGTCAGAGCCGCAAAGCCAGCACCCAGGCCGGTCATGCGGTCTACATGTGTCTGCTCGTCGACGAAAGGGCCCCCAGCCTCCTGGCGCCACCATCCGATCGCAACCTTTCCAGCGACTGTTTTCTCGTCGCCGTAGAATGCCCACAATGCCGGGCAGACCACGCGGTACTTGGCCCAGAGGATATCGACCAGTGCACATCCCTTGTAAACAAAGGCCTCTGTGGAAAAGATCTGAGCGGCCACGATGCCGATGGGTTCGGCATATTTGGGGCTGATGCCTGCCTCGTTGATGAGGGATGAGATCAGAGCTTTGGAGAGAATGTTGAACATATAGATGAGTAGCGCCGGCACCTTGCTGTCTTCCGCCTTGGCAATGTGCTCTGGTGGGAATGCGAAAAACTGGCGAACATCGACAGAGGGTTCTGATATGGCGGCTGCCTTTTCGAATACGGTTCGAATTTCTTGAATCTGAAGAGCCAGTCAATAATCATCTGGGAGCAACGGATATTCAATACATACCTGTGTACGATTGGCGCCTTTGCCCTCTCGCAGCTGGCCCACGCACTTTTTAATTGTGCGGCGCATGTCTCCCATGTTCTGCTTGACGACGGGATTGTTCTTTGCCTCATCTCGGAGCCACTTGCGGAACTTCTTAAGATGCTGATGCAATTCCAGATACCGCATGTGGACATTGACCTCCTCTTCGCTTTGACGCGAAGCACCCAGCTTCTTCAGCCGTTCGAGTTGGCTCTGTTGTCCAGCTTCAGCCCGCTGGCGGGCAGCCTCCTCCTCGGCTTCGCGCCGTTGCGCATCCTGCTTTCGCTTCTCTTCTTCTAGCCGTTCACGTTCTTTGCGTTGTTTCTCTTCCTCGGCTGCTTTTCTCGCCTTTTCGGCTTCTTCGGCCTTCCGCCTCTCTTCCTCCTCCCGCGCTCGTCTCTCTGCCTCTAGGCGAGCAGCTTCTTCCTGTTCGCGACGAAGTTTCTCCGCCTTCTCTCGTTCAATGCGTTCTTTTTCCTTGCGCGTCTCCTCTTCTTGCCGCAGCCGTTCTTCCTCGACCTGTCTGAAGTAGTCCTGCAGTGTATCTTCGGCCTCGTGCCGCACCTGGTCGTGAAAAGCGGCTACCGCGTCGAGAGCTGCATCGTCCTTCTTCTTGCGTTCCTGATCGATGAGATCGAGACTCTCGTAAAAAGACTTCCGCTCGTAGGCCTTGACTTTCTTCATCTCGATGCTGGTGAGCCGGATCTGCTCGAGGTCCCTGACCAGCTCGAACATGAGCTGTCTGGAGGGACTGTCCGGCATCCGGGACGGAGATGAGTAGGAGTCGACTTTGTGCCCGGCCATCTTGAATCTTGTGAGCGTGTCTGCCGCTCGAGCAACTCAAGATGGCTGATCGCGTGAGAGGAGCGTGTGCTTAGGCTCCAAATGCTGTAGGAGAGACGTGGAAGTGGTAGGGATAGTTAGCAGGAAGGGCCCATGAGCACTTGATAGACCAAGTGCTGAATAGAGCTGCTTGATGGGCACAACACGGTTTATGCTGAATAGTCGCTATCGTGCAGTGAATGACAATAGAGAGTGTATCCTTTGATTGTTCCAACAGTTACACAAAAGGCCCCGTCAATGACAATCAGAGCAGTGACTCCATCCAAACAAGACAAACGATGGAGCAAGCGGCTCAATTCCTTCTCTAGCCTAGACTCAATATAGTGAGCGACTCGGTCGAGTCCCTTGCGGAGCGGAAAGTCTCGTCGGCCCGCTGGGGCCGTAGAAAACGTCTGGAAAAAAAAAAAGAGAGAGAGAGAATGAGCCTAACGCGCTCTTGACGGTTTGACACTGGCTCGTCGAGGGAAACTGGCGGTGGTATCCTCCCTGTGATGAGGAGAAACATCAATTAGCACTTTGATCCATTGCCAAACCACAGCTTTTCCCCGGACGGAGCCACGCATTGGGGCGTGACTCGTAGCCAGGGCAAGGGAGAATAATGACAGAGACAGGGATTGGAGCACGTACCACCTTGCGACTCAATATCCTCGAACAGACAGCAATGACAGGACACGATAACAGCTCAATTGGGAGCTCATCCAGACCGGGTTGGAAGATCTTTGGCGCGACCCAAGCTTGGGAGGCGTGCTCCACGCTGGAGGAAGCTAAGCCGTGATCGCGGACGCCGATCGCCGATGGTGCCAGTTCTGCGGTCTCGCATCCAGCTTGGTAACTCGCCTCTAGTCTCTTTTGGTGTCCTCTGGGGCTTGCATCATGGAGCGTCACGGCGTCTGTTGTGTGTCTCTCGCACCGAGTACGGCTGTCACGCTTTTGCCTTGACAGTTTCACGATGGCTCTTGGCGGAGTGTGTCGACGCGGAGAGTGTTTCGAGGGTCTGTGACGGACGATCTGAGCAGAGCAGAGCAGAGCAGAACAGAGGAGTCTCTCTTTTTTCTCCTGAATCCTGCACTCAACAATGGGCGAGAAGCAAAGGCCACGAGAGCGATCATCGAACGAACCGTTGGCCTACAGGAGGCACTGCCGGGCGCTCTAGGCGGGTCAAGTCGCCCCCGGAGAGAGAGTTGGCCTGAGCCCGCGACGTCCGCCCGCTCCGTCGCACCACGAACGCTGCGCCTAACGCCTTTAGACGGCGTTAGACTGCCCGCCAAAACAGCTCATGGGCGAGGGAATAGGAGAGTTGTGTTTTTTTCTTTTGTCTTTTTTTTTCTTATAATTATTTTGTTGTTGTGGTGATGGTTCTTTGCATATATAGAAATAAGTAAATAATGGAAGAGTCAGATAAGATAATAATACGAATATAATTGAGGTTGTAGCAGTGCTCATATTCAGTAGTGAATCCGCAGAAAAAACATAGATTAGATCTGGCGGTGTTTTTGTCCCACCGTCGGCCGGCCTTTCGTCTCCTCGACGTATTATTGCTAAACTGCTACCTGGCCGGGCCTCTCTCGCTCTCCCCACATCTTGTCTCTCTCTCTCTCTCTGGCTCTCTCTGCTTCTCTCTGTCTGCATCATCTCCATCTATCCCATCCCCATCCCATCCACATCTTTTCTCTCTCTCTCTTCTCTCCTCTCTCTCTCCCTCTCCCTCTCTCCCTCCCGCCTCTTTTCCCTCTTCCTCTTCTCTCCATCGTTCCTTCACCAGCTGATCCTCTTTTCTTTGTCGTTCTCTCTGCCGGGACAACGCAACCCACCACTTTCCCGCCACCCCTTATTAGCTAGCTCCCGCTTCCTCGTTCATCCCCCCCAGCGAGCTGCCCCCGTCAAGGGAAAAAAAGGCCACTCAACTGTCAGCACGACAGCTCCCTTTCACGGTGCCTTTTGCCAGACAAAAATAAGGATTCCTCTTCCTGTCAGCGGAGACCTGCATTCTCTGTGCAATTGTGAATCTCATCCGCTCCAAAATAAGGTCTCTCCACTTTGACTGAAGCTCGTGGTTTTGCGGTTGCTGCTCCGTCCTGTCGCGACGGCTCCATCCGCTTACTCGGTCCTTCCCATCGATCAAGCTTCATCCCCTCTTTCCGCCAAACTCGACCCTCCCCCTTGTGGTGGCAGGCGAGTCCGGTCGAACAGAATCGACAAGATCTCCCCACCGCTTCGACAAGCGTCTTGAGCTTTGTTGTTCTTCCGTCAACATCCCTAAACCAGCAGCGTTTTTTTGACCGTCTACTCACTTCGTTTGCGTTCCGGCCTTACTTTTGTTTCAAGACGTCATCCCGAGATTCTTTCGAAAGAGTTCGGTCCATCCTTTTGAATCGTAAGCACAAACATCCGCCTTCTTTCACCCCTTTCCCCCCTCCCCCTTGATCCGGAGCTTTTCTTCATCAGCGTTATCCACCCAATGGTGTCGATGGCCCGGAAGCTCTGGTCGTTCGTGTAACCGGTTCGCTGACCGTCGCGGGATCTCTAGATCAGCCATCGTCATCGTTCCACAAGCCATACAGCAGGGTAGTCCTCGGTCGGTTTCCGGCTGGAGAATACCGTTGCGGGGTGTGATCGGTCCTTTAGTCAATCGGTTCGTTTGATGGGACGACGTTCTGCATCGCGCAGACTATATATCCGTTGAGGAAAAAAGAAAAGACAGATCTATCTTAATCAGACAACATGGAACAGCAGCAGGGCCAATCCGGGGTCCCCGGCCCCGCTGGCCGTCGCCTCCATATAGCTCACAGGAGAAGTCCTTCTGAGCTGACTCCACTCATGAGTATGTTTATATGATCTGGTCCAAAAGGGGGGGTTCTACAGGCTGACAATGTGCCAGTGGAGCAACTAGCTATACAGCAACAGATTGAGCTGCTTCAGCAGCAACAGCAGCAGATTGCAGCTACACATCAACAATATGTTAACATGGGCCTCTTGCAGCCCCAGCAGCCGCTGGGTCAGCTTCCGGCCTACTCTACCGCCATGCAGGGCGGAGCGTCGATAGCAGGGGTCGCCCCTCACGTCAACGCTTTCCAATTCCCCCAGATGGGCCAGCAGCAGCAGATGGGAGTGCCGATGAATCCTCCCAGTCAGCCGTCCTCGCACAGACGGAATCAGTCCGCGCTGCCAGGTCTCGGAATGGGACCTCCTCCGGCTCCTTCCTCGGGTGCTTCGGGATATGGAGACTTCAACCAGGGCAACCAGAACCGTGAGAATATGCATGGCCGCGGCCGTGGTGGCCCGCCTGGCGGTGGTCACCAACGGCGCCATTCCCTTGCTCTTCCAGAAGCCAAGAAGGCTGCGGAGCTGGCTCAACAGAAGAGAACTACCTCCGGCTTCCAGTTTCCCATCCCTGGTGCTGGCGGAAGTACCGGTACTACGGAGGGTACTTCAGGTTCGGATGACAAGTCTACTTCCAGTACGAACCAGCCGTCTCAGGGCCTGGGTATCCAACGGGCTGGTAACATTCGTGTAGGATCCCACGGTCGAAGCCAGTCGATGGCCGTTGGTGGACGCGGCGCCGGTCGTGGCGCTGGTGGTTTCCAGTTCCCAGCACCAAACGATGGAGGTTCCGGCGGCCAGCCGGATACTCAACGACGAAGCAGCCAAGCTGGTCATGCACGCACATCCTCTCGCAACTTCGATGGTAACTGGCGCCAGCCCAACAACCAGAACCAGGGACAAGATCAGCAGAAGAACCAGACGGGTGGCTTCAATCAGCAGCAGGGCGGAAACGGTGGCTTCCAACCCGGTCACCGTGTTCGAGGATCGATGAACCAGTCCATCGGCTCCATTGGCTCCTTCCAGTTCCCGGGCCAGCCACAGCTCATCCAGCTGCCTCAGGGCCAGGTCGTCATGGCTCCGCCTCAAATGTTTGCTGGTCAGCAACTCAACCCTCTGCAGATCGCTCAGCTTCAGGCCATGCAGCAGAACGGACAACTGAACGGCCAAGGTCTTGGTCTGCAGGCTAGTCAGCATGCTCCGCAGCAGCTCTCTGCTCAGCAACAGCAGCAGCAGCGGAAGACTCTCTTCACCCCTTACCTGCCTCAGGCGAACTTGCCCGCTCTGTTGAGCAACGGTCAGCTTGTGGCCGGTATCCTGCGCGTTAACAAGAAGAACCGTTCTGACGCCTATGTGACTACAACTGATCTCGATGCGGATATCTTCATTTGCGGAAGCAAGGACAGAAACCGTGCTCTCGAAGGTGACTTTGTGGCCGTCGAGCTTCTTGACGTGGACGAGGTTTGGGGCCAGAAGCGCGAGAAAGAAGAGAAGAAGAAGCGCAAAGACATCACGGACACCCGCGCTGGCAGCAATGCCGGAAACGATAAGCTATCTCGGTCCGATTCGAATGGAGATGGCCAGCAGGTGGGTCCCGACGGCAGTATCCGTCGCCGCGGCAGTCTCCGCCAGCGCCCGACCCAGAAGAAGAACGACGATGTCGAGGTCGAGGGCCAGAGTCTCCTCCTCGTGGAGGAGGACGAAATCAGTGACGAGCAGAAGCCCCTGTATGCCGGTCACGTTGTTGCGGTCATTGAACGTGTTGCAGGACAGACGTTCTCTGGAACTCTTGGTCTGCTCCGTCCTAGCAGCCAAGCTACCAAGGAGAAGCAAGAGGCCGAACGTGCCGCGCGCGATGGTGGTAACGGCCGAGGCCATAACGACCGCCAGCAGGACAAGCCCAAGATCGTCTGGTTCAAGCCGACGGACAAGCGTGTGCCCCTGATCGCCATCCCCACGGAACAGGCACCTCGAGACTTTGTCGAGAAGCACCAGGACTACGCCAACCGCATCTTTGTGGCATGCATCAAGAGATGGCCCATTACCTCCCTCCATCCCTTTGGTACTCTGGTTGAGCAGCTTGGAGAGATGGGTGATCTGAAGGTCGAGACCGACGCTCTCCTTAGAGACAACAACTTTGGAGCCGATGAGTTCTCTGAAGCCGTCTTGAAGAATGTTGGCTTCGAAGATTGGTCTGTTGCAGGTCAAGGAGACGCCCTACTTGCTTCTCGCCGTGATTTCCGCGAGGAGACCACCTTCACCATCGATCCCAATGGTACCAAGGAACTTGATGATGCGATCCACATCAAGAAGCTCGCAGATGGCAAGCTGGAAGTCGGTATTCACGTCGCTGACATTGCTCACTTCGTCAAGGCCAACTCTCTCGTTGACAGGGAGGCCAAGAAGCGGGGAACCGGCGTGTACCTGATGAACCGTGTCGTGAACATGCTGCCACCGCGAGTGTCAACTGAGCTTTGTTCCCTTCTACCAGGAGAAGAGCGTCTAACGGTCAGTGTCGTGTTCCGCGTCAACCCCAACACTGGAATTGTCGAAGAGGACGCCTGGATCGGCAAGAGTGTGATCAAGAGCGCAGGAAAGCTGACCTACGACGATGTGGATGCCGTTATCTCCGGAAAGTCGGACATTCCTGTCAATGGTGTCAGCGCCGAAGATATTCGAAGCTTGCACGTAAGTTTTTTTCACTATGAAACCTTCGAAAGTAGTCCTCTGCTAACCTTTGGCGTCAGGCCATCGCAACGAAGTTCCGGGAAGCCAGGTTCGGTAACCGCGTCGTTAACCCACCATCACTTCGTCTGGTGTATCAGCTTGATGATGAGAATGTGCCAGTGGAGCACAATATCTTTGATTCTTCGGCCGCGCACGAACTCATCGAAGAGCTCAGCCACAAGGCGAACTCTTTCGTTGCACACAAGCTGCTGGCGGCTCTGCCTGAAAAGGCTTTCCTTCGCCGCCACGTCTCGCCAAACCCTCGCCGCCTTCAGACTTTCGTGGACAGGATGAACAGACTCGGCTACAACATTGATCCCACGAGCAGTGGAAGTCTGCAGGCCAGCTTGTTCAAGGTTGAAGATGCGGACCTCCGTAAGGTAAGGGCTAATTCTCATTTGATTACTGTTCCATCTTGAGTCTAACTTGAAATGCAGGGTATGGAAACACTCTTTATTAAATCCATGCAACGTGCGAAGTACTATGTTGCGGCCAATGTGCCCGAGGATGAGCGCCAGCACTACTCTCTCAACCTGCCCCTGTACACGCACTTCACTAACCCGTCTCGACGCTACGCCGACATCATTGTCCATCGTCAGCTGGAAGCTGTTCTTTCTGACGGTGCAATCGAGTTCACTGATGACGTTGAGACTTTGGCCAAGACTGCTGAGCAATGCAACAACAAGAAAGACTCGGCCCACAACGCGCAAGAACAGAGTGTCCACATCGAGTCCTGCCGTGCCATGGACAAGAAGAAGCAGGAGATCGGCGGTGACCTCATCAGTGAAGGTGTTGTTTTGAGTGTATATGAGTCTGCATTTGACGTTCTGATTCCTGAGTACGGTTTCGAGAAGCGTGTCCACTGCGATCAGCTGCCATTGAAGAAGGCTGAGTTCCGCAAGGATGAGCGTGTCCTTGAGCTCTACTGGGAGAAGGGTGTCCCGTCTTCTGCCTATATCCCTGAAGACGAGCGCCCCAAGGCGACCAACTCTCGTGCCGCTCACGCCGCAGCTGCAGCACGCGAAGCAGAGGCTGCCCGGGAACGTGCCAGAGAGAGAGAGGAGGCTCAGCGGAAGCAGACTGAGACTGGAACAATGTCCACTGACGACGTTGATGCCCTCTTCGATGATGACGACGATGTTGATGAGATTACCGAGATGGCGGCTGGCGTCTCCTTGAACTCGCCCGCCGATCGCTCTACCCAGAGCATGCCTCCGTCTCCTACACGTAACGGCCATCTGGAGCAGGCTCCTCACCGCACTCGCTCCGACCCTAAGATTGCCACAAGCACGGCTGATGCTCCGGAGAACAAGTTGACGAACAAGGAGAAGTACCTCAAGCTGTTCAAGCTGAGAGAGGAGAATGGAGAGTACATCCAGGACGTCACCGAGATGACTCGGGTCCCGATCATCCTCAAGACCGACCTGAGCAAGAGCCCTCCGTATGTAACCGCCTCCACAAGACTTATATTGGTCAAGATGCTAACAATAATATTCTAGATGCTTGACCATCCGGTCCGTGAACCCTTATGCTCTGTGAAATCGGAGCATCCAAGGATTTCCGTGCTCAATGACGCAATACCTCGAGTCTCTTGGCCGACTTGCATGCTGGACCGCTGTTGGTCTAGTCTCATCAGTACGATTGAGGTTTGACTGGATCGGGCACACTATTATTTGATACTCTAATACATGTGATCGCCCTGGGTCATAACTCTCTCTTCTCTGTGACTACATTGCTTTTAAATAGTTTAGCCCTTTTTTGCTTTAGCCTCTCAATTATTTCCCGTGATATGGGTTTGTGTATCCTTACATACTTCTGGTCTCGACGGGCTGATTACACGACCCGGAAGGCCGGCTACTTGTTAATCCTCCATCTGTTCACAATTTCGTACTTGATGACAAAAAGTATTTGGGAGCATTGAACTGCTGCTTCGTGTGGAAAGGGAAACAGGCCGGACGTGAGAGAAACATCCGTGGAGCACTCGAAAAGAGGGTAAAACAAGTGAGATGGCCGGAGAGCGACGTCAGTGGTGGCGTGTGATGGACACTGGTCGATGAAAGATTGCTTTTTCTTATCCCAATCGATAACAACCCCGTGGCAGTTTAGATATCTGCATCTCTTACAACGGTTCTGGCGTATGACTAGGGTTCTAGTCATCAGTTTCACTTTGTCTCAACCACCCCCAATTGGCATGATTCTTGGTAGTGATGTCCGTCCAATGCGACGAGACTGATATAGAATAACAAATGAAACTGAAGAGCATTACTACCCCCGTATCTCACTACCGCCAGCATGGAGTCTTGTCAGGCAATCGCCTTCCGGTAACTACAGACAGCCGCTGCCCTGTATTGTCATGTACTATTACTGTAAAGCGTCGAGTGCTTTGTGGTAGAATATAGTAGACCTGCTTTTTTTCCCCCCCAGGGGCTTTATCTCATGCACACTGCCTATTGAGTCCGGTATTACGTACTAAAACTACGAATGATGAGCGAAGCTTATGGACAAGTGGCTCAGGACCTACTGTCTAAAGATCAACAGAGAGAGAGAGAAGAAACATTCAGAGAATGATAAGAATTTCGTAACGTCGTGCCGGTCATTGATACAATAATGATGGTTGATCCTCTGTTCCAAGAGGGAAGAAGAGAAAGGAGAAAGGAAAAAAATAAGATCGTCGTGGTGTATGCAATGAGGTATCTGTACTGTGTCCATTACCTCTCCAGTCCCAACCCATCCCATCCTTATCCTGACCTGACCTGCCGTCCTGTTCCGTCCCGTTCTGCCAACACCTGGAAATAAAAAAAAAAATCAAAAACCAAACGCCGTGGTGATAGTGCAATGCTGCAATCGGGGGGGGAGAAGCAAAACTCCAATGCACCGTGCAGTAGCCCCGATCGGTATGCACATATGATCGGTCTCATGCGTGCTTTATGATGTTGTTGTTACCGAAGCAAGGATGCGACACAGATATGATATTATGATGCTCATAGTCTGCGGACACCCACTCTGGGTTTGGCCTTTCCAGCAGCTGCAGACACTTTGCGAATGCCAGAAGCGGGTTTGGAGACTTTTGAAGGATGGAGCAATGTGGAAGTCGGTGGTAGTGTTGAAGAGGTAGGACTCGCGGGTCCCGTCAAAGCCCTTTTCATCGATGTGCTTTTCTCCTTCGAACCTGCGCTCAATCCATAGTTCTCTTTGCCTTCGCCACTGTTGCGGCGTGGGATGCGGAGTGACTCGTTGAGATCGTCGTAGACTTGTTGTCTGGCCGAAGCAGTAAAGTCTGTGGCTTCCTGTGCGTTGGCTCCTCTGCTTAACTCGCCTAACTTTGATGCCTTTCTCGGTAACAGATGGTATTGGCCGCCCTCGATAGGTACGTTCGCAGCAATGTTCTTCTCTGAGGCAGTCATCCCGTCGAATTCATCATCGTCCGCGTCGACCATGACCATGTCTGGGTCTGTTGATGTCGCTAGGACAGAAAGAGGCCTCTTCCCCTGAACGCTCTTCCTAGGGCTCGGTGGAACAATGGCCACTGGCGAGGGCGATAGAGACGGATCATTCTCTTTCGAAGCGCTTGCTGGATCGACATCCTCGTCTTCAGACATATCCATGTTCACATCCTGCTCTCCAGCACTCGTTTCATCTACAGCACTTCTGCCAACTTGGGGTCTCACTGGTTCCACTGGTTGGATGCTTCCGTGCCCGTCCTTTGCCGGTTTCTTTTTCATAATAACTTTATGCGTGGTAGACGCTTTTCGCAGTCCGGTTGGTCGAGGTTCATCGTCCTCGCGAATAGTCGTGCCTGCATCTTCTCCCCTTCGTTTCGCCTCAAGCACAGCCTCCTTCATGTCAGCTGGCACGGGGGCATGGATCGAGGTCATGAGTTTTGCCTGGCGGGAGAAGGTCTCATAGTCTTCTTGCAACAGAGCGCCAGCCGCCGAGTTCAGCGCAGAGTCGGGGTTGGGGTAGATGAGAAGGCATGAGATTGTCTAGTCAAACCGAATTCTCATTAGTCTTCGATTTGCTTCTTGTGAACTAATATCGCACGGAGAGGGAACGGAATATATATATAAAGGTCCACTTACAACCAAGACATCTCTCAGCGTCAAGGTGGGTTTCCAATCTCTCTTGAGCGTATCAACACAAACAGATCCTGTCGCTTCATCGACATTCGGATGCCATATGCGGGTCTTGAAAGATGCCTTTGGTGGACTTTTCGGGTAGTCCTCCGGCACCTTCAGGTGAAGCCGCCATAGACCTTGAGAGTAAGGAGTGCCTTGGGGTCCAGCCAGCAGGATGGTGAGCTGAGTCAAGTCATCAGACGACGATGACAGCGCAGTTTTCGGTAGGAAGAGGTAATTCGGGGGCAGATCCTGGTTGTGAAGGGCAGCGTGATCGGCGGCAAGCCGTCGAAAGCCGGAGACCTAGAAAAGGGAAAGTCAGCTAAGCGCTCAGAAAGGCGTCGCTTGGGATATTCCCAGAAGCGAAAAACCGGGAGGGCAGTAATCTTGATTGCGCCTCAAGTGAACTGAATCGCGACTATCCAGTAAGTGGTATTACATACCATCGTGGTGAGGTTCTGCTGTGCGCGCAGCCGGACTTAGCCTCAAAAGAATGAAGTATAGTATGTTCTATGAACGGTAATGACGCAAGATCAGGTCACCCTAATCACTCCCGTTGGGTCAAGAAACTTGTTCCAAACACCAAGAAAATAGAAGAAAAGAAAGTAAAGAGAACGTGAATTGAGTGAGCAAGAAAAGTCAGCGTTGTGGGATGTTGAAAGAAAAATGCGGCCGGTAGAGTCGCAAATAATGCTGCTGCTGGAGGGTTGCCGGGGCTGGTGTTGTTTTGGTGGTTGACATGATTGCCTCAGGCTGGGACAAAACTAGTCCCGAACAGGTTATATCAACAACGCGTGCCAGCGGGCAGATCAGGTGATAACCGCGTCGTGAACGCGTCTCTGCCCCGCCATTATTTATTAGTTAAACATCAGACGAGACTATTGGTATGCCGCGCATGGACGGTTCAAAGACAATAGAGATAGTCTGGTATTAGCGATAGGGGATTTGATCTTACTGGCCACTGTCCTGCAAACTGAAGACCAGCACATGAAGCTTAGCTACTCCTGCCCGACGCATAGAGATCTACTCAAACCTCTTACCTATGCCCACATGGGAGACTCCTCTCAGTATACGCGTCGATTTCTCTGCGTGCCAATTTGGGATGAGGTGTACGAATGATTGGAAAGCGCTTTGTAGAGAATTCTCATTTAAGATAGCTGCTCTGGTCACCACATTGTGGGACAGCCGGTTGGATTCCATATCCACATCTTTCTAAATACTCAAAACCGAGCCAGGGTCTGGATAACCCACGGTGGGCAGTAAAGTGTGTTATGGAATATAACGCTATGGTATTTACAAGGATCTGCTGTTCTATGTGGCTGTTTCCACTTGATGCTAGCCAAATCATTTATTGGGCGCCTAGATGTTGCTGAATATGGAGCCATGTTAACAACTAGCTCACAATTGAGTGTATATTTTTATTTATTCATCATCCAACTTGGAGTAACTCTGCATGCAAATTTCCACCTTTGCTCCTTGAACGTCACAAAAGATTTCGATTGGCATAAGAAACATTCCAATCGTTTCCAGAACTCATGTCGGACTAGAACAACTTTTCCAAAGCGCTCTGACCACCGTCTAATTGGTCTGCTTCTCTCCGGAGCACATCGGCTCTGAACTTGCGAAATGCGTTCTCGATGCGGGCCCTCGACTCCGCATCCTTTGACAAGGTTCGGCCGGCCGAGTACGTACCCGTCAAGAATCCGGTCTCCCCACCGAGGAACAGACCTCCTGCGCCAAAGAGGAAAAAAGTAGCAAAGTCACCAGCGGCTGAGGGCTGGAACATGGGTGTCAGGTCGGGAAGAGGTTCTATTCAATTGCAGTCAAGTCAGCATATATACACATATATATACTTTCAAACATGGGACCTCTAAGACGCTCAATCGGCAAGGACGGAACGCACCAGTTCTTCCGTCAGCAAACTGCACTGCAGTAGGCTTCTCCTTGGTCTTGAGCGCCTCGAACAACTGCAGCCGGCCCTTCCTGAGACGGAATGCAAAGTAGGTACTGAGACCAATACCGATCAACGAACCCAGCGTCGTGTGAACGCCAATCTTCTGAGCAGACAATTGGAGCTTGTCCCGATCGGCAGGCTGGAGGTCATGTTTAAAGTGTTCTTCTGCCAGAGCATTGAGCTCGTCGCGCGCACGGCGACGGTTGAAAGCAAAGGTCTCGGATGACATTTCTGTGGATTCTTTTTCTTCCCTTTCTTTGGCAGTGCTCGCTGACACGGTAAGGTATGGGAACTGAGGTTTATAAAAGAAAGAAAGATATGTAGTTGCAGAGAAACTGGCAGGGTGGTTGTCCGGAGCGAAGGCCCGGATGACGTCACCTGTTAGTAGAGCCGGACAGCGCTGGAAGCTCTCGAATCCTTCTGTTTCCAGTGTAGCTCTTAATTGAATAGTGGCGGATGACATTGTAAGCTATGTGTTGTCAAAGTCACGCAATGAATGGTTGGTTATAACCTCGGGTGATGCATATTCAGTAGTATTGCAAATCTAGGTAGGCATCGAGTACATAGTAACTATGCATAGGACATTGAGTTATTCGATATAGACATATAGTAGGCGGTTCCCGATGAGCGCAATTATGTCCGCTTGTCTTTTGTGGACGACTCGATACTTACACAGCATAACTCCAGTTGAATAGCTTAGACACCATCTCGTAACAGCAGGCCCGCCTTCATCGATATTAGTACATCTTTTTTCGCAGGATGACGCCATTCACTCTGCTTCAACTTCCTGCTCCCGTTTTCTCTTCTTGTCATCCGGCGGTGCGGAATTCTTACTCTTTCCGGCTTTCGCGAATAGAGAATCCAGTTTCTGCTGGCCCTTCTCCTCCTTTGCGACTTTTACTTTCTCTCCAGCCAGAACCGGTGGCAGGCCCTGGACACGTCGTTGCGCATCCTGAAGAAGCTCAATCTCTCGCTCACGCTGCCCTTTCACAGTAGGGATTGACCACGAATTGGAAGATGCATTTTTATGTGCGAGCTTGTACTTCGATCCAGTGAGATGCGTCTCGTAGGTATTGGCGTCGATCTTTTCGACATACTACGTACGAGCAAAGCAGTTAGCGAGCTCGTCCACTCTTCCATACAAAAGTAGAAAAAAGTAAGATATAACAATCTCACCTGATGCGCAACAATATACCAATGATACGCAGTGCCTACCGGTGCACCACTGCCCTTAGGAGCATTTCTCGCTCTTCTCTTGGTAGTCTTGTAGTCAATCTTCCACAAGTCCGGCTCCTCTTTGGTCTCCTTCCAAACACCCTGATCGTAGTTCCATGTATGCGACCCGCCGATAGCCATGCCTGAGTATACTTGACCGTTGAAAGTCTTGAGCGCATTATAACCGCCTCCGTAAGCCCGCCTCTGTTTGTCCCCAGAAACAGCCTTTGTTGATTTCACGTCCTCATTTTCCTCTGCGTCAGGGACTTCCTCTTCATCGATGAGGGCCGGGTCAACGGGCTCTGTGCTGTCGAATGTCGGTGCGCTACTTGCATTGCTGACAATTTCTTCGTTCGCTTCGTCGTTGTTTTCAGGGGACGCAGATGCAGACACAGGAGCTGGTGGAGGCGTCGGAGTCGACGCAGCGGCCTTGGTCCGTCTAATGCGTTTAGCAGGAGGCATCATGGACGAATCTATGATGATAAGTCCATTGACATTGATGATAATTCTGAATGTACTTGAGCTGATAGCTAGTATTTCGATAGATAAAGCTCATGCGCTTCATTTGAAGTGCATGTGACGTCACTGATAAAGCTCACGCCCATTGTTAACGTTCGGATCAGGAACCGGATAACGACCTGCCGGGTTCAATTAATTGGTAGGGTTATTTTCGTTAAATTAGGCAATTGATCTATTTAACAGTATGTTAATTGAATCCGTCCTTCGTTCTCCGTGTCTTACAGGATATTCTTTGACCTTACTGTGTGGGCTACCACTATGTAGATACATCCATAATTTCTGAGAACGAAGGAAAAACAACCCAAGATCCACGACACAAATACAGTAATAGAAGCAGCTCATTACCATGTTGCATAAGACCCGTTTACTAAATAGCTAACTTGCAATTAACTATGCATCCTGCTTCGAATTTTGAAGTTGCGCATGCATTGCTAGTTCCTCAACGGCGTACTTAATTGCCTGCATGCTGATCACCCAAGAACTGACCTCAATAATGGTGTCTAACCTTGCATCATTCCCCGCGCACTAAACCTCATATGGGCCGTTGGATTAGCAGCAGTACACGACTACTCCAAAGCAAGTGCACGGTGATGGTCATAGCTGTTTTGCCGGTCTATTCTTGCGGTATATTCAGAAGAACTTACATATCAGGCATCATGTCTAACAGGACTATATTACGGTTATGTTATTGAAGAGACGTTAGCGATTATCATTATCTGAGTAAGCTAGCAAACTCCAGATAACTAAAAATAAGTAGTTAGATACATTGATTAAAAATCGTGTGCAATTGTGTTTTGTACGCCCAAGATTATGCACTTTATGATAAAATAATATGGAGATGATGCGTTAGGAGGGCCAAGGAACTCCTGTGGTATCTCCATTAAAAAAGAATCGAAAGCCCCAATTATACCAGATATTCCCTTCGTTAATTCATTTGGCAGACCAAACCGAAGGCGAGAGAGTGCCGCGCGTTATGAATCATTAGGAGGTTCCCGGACGTAGGGGACCGCGGGTGTTTGTTTAAAATGTCCATGAAAGAGGTCGGTTATCTCTTAGCCATTCCATGTTTACAGGAAGGCAGCAAAGACAGCACCAGCAAGACCCAGACCCAGACCGGCGGGAGCAGCAGTGGCCATGATGGCACCGTTGGTGGAAGCGGCAGAGCTGCTAGAACCAGAGCTGGTGCCGGTGCTGCCCGATCCGCTGGCGGTGCGAGTCACGCCAGCAGAGGTGCTCAGGGTGGTGCTGGTTCTGGTAGAGTTGCTCTTGCTACCAGAGCTACCAGTACCCAGAGGCTTGGGGACAATGCTCGAGGCGCCGGGGACCACAGGGACGCTCGAGAGACCGGCCGGGATTGAAGCAGCGGGACTCTGGGAGCGGATAGGAGTCGGCTGTCCGGTCACGACACCCAGAGAGTTGGTCTGGGTCAGGTAGGGCACGGCAGGGTTGCTCTGCAAATGTCCGTCAGTATAAGATGATACTGTTAATTTGAAGTACACCAAAGACATACCACACTGGCAACAGCCTGCGAGGACGCGCTGGAGGAGGTATCCCAGGCAAGGGCGACAGAAGAGAGAGCAGCAGCGAGGATAGCGGCGCGCATCTTGATGGATATTGATGTTTATAGATCGCTCAAAGATTATGGATCAGGCTTTGTATAACAACCGGTAGCGACAGGAGTATCGATCTAAATAGACGATTCCGACAGAGAAACGAGCGTTTAAGAGTCAAAAGGATGAACTCTTGCTTGAATAAATAACGCAATGGTTGTCTAGGGAAACGAAGAGGTCAGTAAGACGTGGCCTGGGAGGAGAGATTAAATAGATTGCGCCAGCTCTTTCATCCTCCATGTGCCAGAAAGCTCCATCCGCAGCTTACCTAGCTGGGCCACTCCATGCGGCCCGCGTCTCTGGCTATTTTCAGTTTCCTGTCTCTGGCTGGATGTGTAGATTCGCTCATCTTCTCGATCAGCCCATGTCGCCAAGATCGATGGACTAAACAATCCCCAACTGGGCCTCCCCACGATTCGTCTACCGTCCATCTCCACCTCGAAGTGGCGGCCTGCCAACTGCGTAAGCGCACAAGCCTCGCTTTGCAGAACTACCTAAACCAACGGCCTTTTAAACTCATGTTACCGAGATTTTGTCGCCATCGGGCCTGTGCTCTGCCCATAGCTTCAAAGCATCGCCGCGCGTTCAGCTCAAACCTGGTCTTTCCTGGAAGTCCATTGCTCTTCGCGGCAAGTCCCTGTCACAAGGCGCGCGGCCCGTCCTGCTGACGCTAGAATATAACCGAATCGCGCACTCCATCACCTCACCCCTAGGACAATAATAATACATAGCCAGTTGGGTTGGGATCCACAAGTACATGGCGACGACGGGCAACAACATTGTGCGAGAATAGTAGCGGTACCGTGGATCACTACGCCACGTCAGGAAGATCGTACCATGTTCAGACTCCTACGGGAACATCAAAAACAACAACAGGGGAATTTGCCAGACCGTCCATCGTGGCTGCCAGGGACTTGGATATAGTTGAATATGAATGTCTTAAACGATACTCTTAAGACAGTAAGACTATACCATAACCCTGCGGGATCTCCGAATAGCGTTGCATGGTATACGGCTCCTATGAGGTGACCAGAGACCCTACTTCGGGATTTCTACTGAAGATCTACGTATACAAGTGTTTGCTATGGACATTACTGTCGGGCCTAATAATCCACCTGTCATTGGTGTTACCTTACTTGTGCCCACTGGGCCGCCAGCATTTCCCACTGCTTGAGGTTTCGACGCGGGAACTATCCGATCAAACTAACAAAAAAATACTAAGTATGGCAAGGGTCGAGAAAGCCAAGGCCAGTGCCTTGTCCGAGGTGAGTAAAGTACTGTTCTGACTTCGAAGGCAAGGACCAGAGTCATTTCTGTTGTGTTATTTGGGCATACCTAGATAGCTGATTACCGTATGGTAAGTTACTCTGAGAAAAGATGGAGCTAAGCCGGCAGAGAGACAAAAATAGAAAGCTTAGAATGGATCATCAATCTTCCACCCAACGAAACACCTAGACACGGCCAGATTCGAGAGTCTCTGTGGCGAAACACATTGTTCCAAGCAGCCACTGGGCATTCCCCCCTTCCTGGGCTCTGGGTCAGGAACTTCGCTGGCCTCGTCCTCCACGGAAATTACCATGACACGGTAGTATCTATTCTACACCGACAAGAAAAGAAGTGACATGGCAAAGATCCGGCAGGACTTTCCCATCCGCCTGACTACTCCGTATACCAGAACGACTAACAACAGCTACACCTACTAACTAATGTATCCTTGCCGCGTACGTGTGTCAATGCGACTAGTTATCCAATGCGTAAGGGGAGCAGGCAACTGGATTAGTGTCGTTCAGAGCCATCATCCAATTAGCATCACTTGTGACCTAATATACTGCAATAATTTACTCTAAAGTCAGAGCATTGCACCGTCACCCATCACGAGACATGTCAATTGCGCCATATATTACCGTTTACTCAACGCGAACTAGTACTCTACTGATCATTGAAGACCAACATTCTACGACTAGTTACCTCGTCCGACAAGTCTTGGCAGCAACTTCGAGAATACGCCTGCATGATAATAAAAAAAAAAACATATGGTATGGAGTAAATTAATCCATTTCCCCGCTTCCACGACCCACCTCTGAACCGTGATTCTTTCCGTCCCGTCTGGGTCTGCATAGGTAAGTGAGAATTTACACATGGGGAATGGAACGAGACTTCTATCCTGGGCCGACGGCATACCATAAAGTTTCCAGACTTCCCAACTTCGTTCTTATGAGACGCAGTTAATTCCCGAGGAATATTACTTCTGAACCCCGCTTTTAAGACCTTGAGGATCACACTCATCATGACCATACCTGTCTGTCTACAGTACTATACCATACAGGTTCATTATATAGACCCAGGTGGACGCGTCAGCTCTATTAACCGCAATCAACCAGAGCTTCCCGTATCCTTTCCACCATCTACTGTTCAAGAAGCTAGCTATTCAATAAACTATTCAGTAAGGTCATCCACCGTAACTAAGACCACGACAGACAGCCCTTGGTACTACGCTATATTCTACGCCAGTCCTTAGACAACCATCTCTCCTAAAACGACACCAACGAAGCAGAAGCAACAGATAAGCCTCGTTGATGAAACAAGCCACGATCGGGACTGCCTGCAACATAACATTTATTTTCGCTTCTTATCTTGTCCTCTGAGAGACTGAGACTGGGAGTACTCCGTAGTGAGGACTGGATCTCATCTAATAATGGGTGGGACTTGTACCATAGTTCCGGCAAGTCAAGCGGGGTCTGGTCATATCGAATGGAACGCGGTCGAGACTGTTTCTAGTGAAACAGCATGCGTGAGAGGATCGAAGATACTAATAATAACATGATCTGATATGGGGTGACTCGTAGAGATATGTGCTTGGCACTTTTTGCTAGGTGATTTGGTTTTTCAAAGGACACTGCTTGCATCAAGTTATACATTGGATGGACATATATATTATCCAGATCATTGGACGGGTGTCAACTCCTCAACGGCATAGAAGCAAACATCTATGTTGAGCCATCTTGTAGAACAGTTAATTGTTTGCTTGACTCTATATCTAATGGGGAGAGGTCGACTCCATATTTGTAATTACACGAAAGATCTAGATCCTGAGTCAAGCAAGCAACTAGCTATTCTGCTAGAAGTCCAATATGCTGTTTGTTTGTATGCCATTTTAGGATTCGACAATAATATGAGAGGTCGCTATTCACGTGTCCTTTGTGCGCCGACAAAACCCTCTAGCCTTCATTTATCAACCGTGCTACCTAGAAATCTCATGTAGACTAGGCTTTTACGGCTTGTCTGCATTTCTCCAATCGTGATCTCGTGGGTTGCAAACATGCGTTTTAGCTCAGAAAGCCTCGTTGCCCGGCCTTCATTTAGGACCACTAAAAGCAATTGCTTGATTAGAGCGTGATAGAGAGGTGGATGTCCTCGATTCCCGAGATTCTTCTCCGTGCTCCTGCAAAGTCGCACTCAAAAAGAGGAGGGCACAGAGAAGTCGGTAGATTCCCATAGTTCCATAGAAGCTCTCAGCTGGAAGACCAACCGTGCATATATACATGTGAGATTGACAGATGTGCCCATTTAACATTCCCTTGCTTGCTTGAGAGTCTCAGCAAGGGATCTAAAGCTATTATAAAATGGGGTTTGATCTCCGCTATCCGAGTGAATCCGGCATTCAAAGTACATGCATTCATGCCAGATGCAAAGAAGATTGCGGGTTGGAAAATATGGTTTTGGTCATGGAGCCGATTATGGATCGGACCATTGGACTTCATCCCTGGTTCCTGCCAGTCGTACTGATGAGTATGAGTGACCCGAGAGTGACTCGAGAAGACCTCTACTGGATCATCGAAGAACGATAAAGTATCCTTGATATTGTCATATTGTACATTAGGGGTCGAAGAGGATCCTATCAGAGACGAGCCTCTAGCTTTCTATTATTTCGTCGTAATATCCTGGTGGCGGATCCAGTCCGCGAATTCCTTTCGCTTGGCCTAAAACTTGACGCGTTAGCTGTCATTCCATTTCCATCAATCCATCAGAGGCTCAAACGCCAAAGGGAAACCAGAACAGTTGGAAAGCTATGAGCTACTCACCCTAATATCCCAGAACCCATACCTCTCCTCCAAGTTACGGTACGGATTCCTACCTCCTCCTTCCCTCTCTATCTGCCCCGCCCACTCGCTCCAGCTGATGGGTTTGAGCTTCTCAGCACCGAGCACGAGTCCAACTGAGACAAGCACGACAGCAACAAGCGTCTCGATTGTGATATCTAGTGGAAGAGCGGAAGAGGGGGAGGTAGAAGACCGGGCATTGCTGTAGAGAGTAGAATGCTCATGGGCAGAGTAGCCGCTGTAAAAGAAAAATCGTCAATTAGCAATGCTCCCGCGGTACGTATCTTGTCTGACACGAGAGAAGAGAACGCACGCGTGAGCCAGCAGAATGAGCCCGAAGAAAGTGACAAGGCGCGACATGAAGCTCATGGCTGCGGTAGCACTTGAGAAAACTTGTCACTTATCCTCGTCACAACTCGTGGACCCTTTCCAACCTTGAGGAACAAGCTCGAGGAGAGCTCAGGGAAAGAAGGCTTCAGGAAGAGAGAAATTTGAGAAAAAATAGTGGTCGTCGTGTGGATTGAGCTCCACAGGTGGCCTTTTTCTCTTTCCCGGCTCATGACTGGCGCAATGCTACGGCTGCGTAAATAAGCCTGGTGCGCAATCACGACGTGCTGACACAAACCCCGCCAAATCATCGCTCCTGGCAATAATACGGACACTATCTTGACTACAGCGGATGCGGTGCTGCGCTGCCCTGCAAGTCACACTCTCCTTAAGGGTTTTACATAAAATTTTGGCGGAATATCAAGGCTTTCTATCATGACAGACTGGCTGTCGATTTGTATTTTTTCGTTAAAATGACGACCGGCATGTACGCCTAGGTCGGGGCTAGCTAGATAGGATTTCATGACACTAGAAGGCTAGCATGAGACATCAATATGAGATCATTCGCATGATTCTTTAAATTATTCGTAACGAAATCTGGCGTTTAGAGCTTCTGCATAGCAGCGATATCGGTGGACTGGACGTGGTCCTCGTCCTCCTCGATCTGCTGCTGGAGCTCATCAAGAGAGATCTTCTCGTCCTCGACGACCAGGTTGATCTGGAGCTTCTTGATACCGAAACCAACGGCAACGAACTTGGAGGCACCCCAAACGAGACCGTCCTTCTCGATGGCACGGACGTTGGCCTCCATCTCCTCAAGGTTGGTCTCGTCGTCTATAAGACGATGTTAGTCACCTGCGTATATTTCGCGTTTTAGGTAATGGATTATCACGTACCCCAGGGCTTCACCTCCAGGGTGACAATGGACTTAGCGGCAACCTTGGGCTTAGCCTCCTTCTTCTTCTTGTACTCAGCAAGACGAGCTTCACGCTCCTTGACAACCTCGGGGTCCTCCTCCTCGGAGTCACTGCCGAAAAGGTCCTCATCGTCGGAACCCTCTTCAGGCTTGTCCTTAGGGTTGACGGGCAGCTCAGTCGTCTCCGGGCCGTAAGCAGTGTAGGCCTTGGAGGGGTCACCGGGCAGAGTGGAGAACTCGGGCTCGTACGAAGCAATGTGCTTGTACCAGCGAGCGACGTGAGGGTACTTCTCGGCGTCAGGGGCGCTCGAGATGGCCTTGAAGGTCACCACATCGGCCTGAGAAGGGGCATGGCTAGCATCAGATTAGTCGCTACTCCTTTGGTGCATGTAGGCTTTTGTAAACAGTGAAGAGCAGCAATAGCAGAGTCAGAGACGCGATTACTCGCATTGGGTGTAGTCATGCAGCGGTGTCTTAAGCCGCCTCCTAAACACGGACCAATTTGTTCTCATCATAAAAAGCAGGAAAGAGTAACAAAATAACTGTTAATAAACAAAAGAATGCACGAACTTACCCAACGATGTAGGTCCTGGTGGCCAGGTACTTGTCGGCAACTGTAGATGAGGGGTCAGTCTCCCACGTCGCAAGATCTTGCGAGACTCAGGGCTTACCGGTGAGACCGGCGTCGGAGACAAGGTCGGTGAAACCCATGATGAATGAGAAATGAAGTGGTTGGGAAGGAGAAGATAAATAAAAAGAAAGGAGGAGGAGCGGTGTGGGAGACAGGGGGCTGGAAGTTTTTCAAGGAGTCCCAAAATTTGGGTTGTGAGTTTTTTTTTCTCGGGGCGGAGGCTATGGAGGGGCAATCACGTGACTTCGGGTGGGTTAGCGTAACGACACTAGTTCGTCTAGGCTGGGCAAAGCTGAGCTTCCCAATAATCCGCCACTCGCGATCTTGGAAGCTCTGGGAGCTTTCCAGAACGGTCCGGAGCTACGGGAGCTTGACACCACTACTATATAATCTTCCCCGGATGATGCGTGTTTCATATCCTAGCTACCTATAATCCCATTGCAATACTGTCTCAGAGATTGCGATCACAGAAGCGAACTACGACCATGGCTTCGAGATTACAGCTTGGTCGGGGCCGTCTCATCCGGCCATCGACTGTAGCGTCACCGAGTCGACTATCTATCACGCAGAGACCTCGTTTCCCAGCGGCCCTTGCGTCTCGACTTCTTCCGTACCAAAGAACAGTTCTTCCGTCGGTATCGTCTGTCCGCCACTATGCAAATGGCAGACCGCATCCTCCAGGAGGTACCCATCGGATGAATATGTCCGGAGAGCAGGAGAAACCGGCGTTGGAACAATATGGTGTGGACCTTACAGCGAAGGCTAAAGCGGGCAAACTCGATCCCGTCATTGGAAGAGACGCAGAGATTCATCGAACAATTCAAGTCCTGTCGCGACGAACGAAGAATAATCCCGTCTTGATCGGTGCTGCCGGTACCGGTAAAACGGCTATCCTGGAAGGATTGGCGCAGCGAATCGTACAAGGGGATGTCCCCGAGAGTATCAAGAACAAGCGTGTTGTCGCATTAGACTTGGGTTCACTCATCGCGGGTGCGAAATTCAGAGGAGATTTCGAGGAGCGTTTAAAGGCAGTGTTGAAGGAGGTTGAAGATGCCCAAGGCGGCGTTATTCTCTTCATCGATGAGCTTCATACTCTTCTTGGATTGGGGAAGGCAGAAGGCAGCATCGATGCTAGCAACCTGCTGAAGCCGGCTCTGTCGAGAGGAGAGCTTCAATGCTGTGGTGCCACGACCTTGAATGAATATCGACTGATCGAAAAGGATGTTGCTCTGGCCCGCCGATTCCAACCCATCCAAGTCGGCGAACCGTCTGTGGCAGCAACGATTTCCATCCTGCGAGGTATCAAGAACAAGTATGAAGTCCATCATGGAGTGAGAATCACCGACGCAGCGCTCGTAGCTGCAGCGACGTACAGTAACCGTTATATCACCGATCGTTTCTTGCCAGATAAAGCTATCGACCTAGTCGACGAGGCTGCTTCAGCCCTCCGTTTGCAACAGGAATCGAAACCAGATGCGATCCAGGAACTGGACCGTGAGATCACAACTATTCAGATCGAGCTGGAGTCACTTCGCAAAGAAACAGATGTTACCAGTAGGGAGCGCAGAGAAAAGTTACAGGAGGCATTGAAGCAGAAGCAAGAAGAGGTCGGGAAATTGATGGAGGTCTGGAACAAGGAGAAAGCGGAGATTGAAGAAATCAAACGGACGAAGGAGGAGCTCGAGCGAGCTAGATTCGAACTAGAGCAAGCCCAGAGAGAAGGCAACTTTGCCAAGGCAGGAGAGCTGCGGTACTCTACAATTCCAAGCCTGGAAAAGAAGCTGCCGCAAGAGGGCTCTGAAGTTCAGACCACCACTGATGGAAGCCAAACACTCATCCATGATTCGGTCACCCCTGACGATATCGCCGCCGTCGTGTCTCGGACCACCGGCATCCCCGTCAATAAGCTGATGGCTGGTGAGGTTGAGAAATTGATCCACATGGAGGATACATTGAGACAGTCTATTCGCGGCCAAGACGAGGCTCTTTCTGCTGTCGCTAACGCCGTGCGCATGCAGAGGGCTGGTCTCAGCGGCGAGAACAAGCCTCTCGCGTCGTTCATGTTCCTTGGCCCGACTGGAGTTGGAAAGACAGAGCTTTGCAAGAAGATGGCTGGTTTCCTCTTTTCAACAGAATCAGCAGTGCTGAGATTCGATATGAGCGAGTTCCAGGAGAAGCATACCGTTAGTCGTCTGATCGGGTCGCCAGCAGGTTATGTAGGCTACGACGATGCCGGTCAGCTTACGGAAGCGGTGCGACGCAAACCCTATGCTGTGCTCCTTTTCGATGAATTCGAGAAGGCTCATCGTGACATTTCTGCGCTCCTCCTGCAGGTCCTCGACGAAGGATTCCTCACAGATGCTCAGGGACATAAGGTGGATTTCCGAAACACCATTATTGTCTTGACCTCTAACCTGGGGGCCGATATCCTCGTTGGTGCCGATCCGTTGCACTCTTACAAGGACTCGGACTCCGGCGAGGTCTCACCTGAGATCAAGAAGGCCGTGATGGATGTAGTGCAGGCATCCTATCCTCCAGAGTTCCTCAATCGTATCGATGAGTTTATCGTCTTCAAGAGACTTTCTAAGGATGCACTGAGGGACATCGTCGATATCAGACTAAAGGAGCTTCAGTCTCGGCTTGACGACCGACGGATGACGCTGAAGGTTGACGACGAGATCAAGGATTGGCTTTGCGAGAAAGGGTACGATCCCAAATATGGTGCTCGTCCGCTTAACCGCCTTATTGCAAAGGAGATTGGAAACAGACTGGCCGACAAGATCATCCGGGGAGAGGTGGTCTCTGGGCAGACTGCCCATGTCACTTTCAACACTGATAAGTCAGGGCTGGAGGTCACAGCAGAAGCATAAGAAATAGCTATTGGTGATCATCTAGGAGTGCATCATCTTGTTTCATTTGATTAGCAAGCATTGGCGCATGTGTCTAGGTCATGGGCATTTCTGGTGGCATTATATCGTTGGGAATACGGCATTGTGTAATGTAGACTTAATGATCTGATGAAACAATGTATTATATAGCATCTTCTCTCAATATGACTCCTTTAATATATGATCGAAGCATCCACCTCCTCAATCGTTGGTTACATATGTGCGAGTATGTTCCATTCGTTTCAAAGTCTAGCTTTCTCGGTGGCCGCATGCTTCTGTCTCGGTGGTAGTCTCGTGACGGCTCTATGAGGTTAATGCCGTTGACTGAAGAGTCTCACGCAGCAAGTTGTCTTTAATTTATTACTCCATAGTCCATCAAGGTTTCAATATCATTCATCCGTCATGGCATTCTCCAGGCCAAAGAGGAAGCGTAATTCTGCATTTTGTTCCCCCCATACTGCCCCTACTCCAAGGGTCTCACGGCCAAGGTCGAATATAGTAGCTGGTCACCAGACCCATTCAACGGGACTGCGGTCAAGAACTACAACTGACGTTGATGATGATGAACGAGCTCGAGAAGATACAGAACAGGAGTTCGATGAAGATCTCGATAGAGTGGTGATGGCGGTTGACATCAGAGACAACGGAACGGTGGGCTGCTGCTACTATGTTGCGAGAGAGGAGAAGATTTACCTCTTCTCAGATGCGCACGTCGCAGATATGACAATTATTGAGACTAGTCTGTATTGCTCCGCATGCTCATTGATGCATCTGCTAACTTGCTTCTGTTTCCAAAGTAAAACTTGAGGTGAAACCGACCGTTTTGCTGGCTAGCACTCGTGCTGATCAGCTTGTCAATGAGAGACAAGGAGGTAACTCTGATCGAGAAAATAGTGAGATTTGGCCTCTCTATTATTCTGATCCGATGTTCTTCTAATCAACCCTAGCAGCTCAATTCAACTATCCTTGGCAAGTTGATATTCGTCCTTCACCAGAATTCAATTACACAAATGCCAGGATAAAGTTGGCTGCCCTAGAAACTTTACTTGAAAAAGATGAATCTATTCGGTTTTTAGTACCTGGAGACGGTCTATCCTATGATGATCAGGTCGATGCAGACGAAGTGGGTTTTACGGCACAAGAAGGGAAACTCCTGCGCCTGACTGGTTGCATCGATCTGGAGAACACAATCTCTGTGGGCTGTGCCGGTGCTGTCCTCACTTATCTCCAGCGAAGAAAAGCTACCGAATACCTGCCCAGTGATCCAGAAGTCAATCGACTTAGTGTACGCTCAATTGAGATGTTTACATTGAAAGGCACGATGTAAGCATTCTTTCCGACTGACCGTTTAGTGGGATGTAGCATTGCTGAACCACACAGGTTCATCAATATAGATACACTTTCATCGCTGCAGATTCTGCAATCAGAGTCTCACCCAAACGCCTTCAACCAAGGCCCAGGGAGGACATCGTCTGGCTCGAAAGAAGGTCTTTCTATCTACGGCTTGTTTCATCATCTGGCTCGCACTCCCCAAGGAAAAGCTCGGCTTAGACAGCTTTTTCTGCGTCCTAGCATTGATTTGGATACTATCAATTCAAGGCATAGATTTATTACGGTATCTGTGAGACCCGATAATTCACCTGCGTTGGAGAAGATGGTATCTGCTTTGAAGAAAATCAAGAACCTTCATCCTGTAATGATCAACCTTCGCAAAGGGGTTAGTGTAGGCGGCGGAAAAGTTACGGGCTTCAAGACGACTGTCTGGGCAACGCTACTTGCTGTAAGTCAGCAGAATACCGAGTAGTGGAAAGGTACCTAGCTAATAAGTTAGTTTGCCTTCTACGGCATCGATATTCAAGAGGCATTACGTGAGATTATCGGAGGGGAGTCGCTTGCCTTGAGGACGAAGGCAAGACGACAAATAAAGTGACTTACCTGCAGGGGGCTAACAAGTAGAAGGCACTAGAAATACTCAATGCAGCTGAACTCCACAAAGTGGGAAGGATCATACATGAAATTGTCTGTAATTTCATGAATGGTTTCAAGCTTGAGACTAACAGGATTAGGTTGATATTGATAGCTCCGAGGAGCAACACCGTACGGTCGTGAAACCGGGAATTGATCGAGAACTAGATACACTAAAAGACAGATATAACGGATTAGACAGCCTATTGAAACAGGTCGCCATAGATGTTGCCATGACTGTACCGGAGGAGCTGGATATTGACGTGAATGTGATATACTTCCCTCAACTTGGCTTCAATATCGCTATACCTCTCACGGAAGATGGAATAGCAAGTTATAACGGAAATGAGGAAGAGTGGGAACAGATGTTTGTTACTGAGAATAGGGCATACTTCAAAGACTTTCGGATGAGAGAGATGGACGATAAATTAGGGGATATATATGGTCTTATATGTGGTAAGTCGCCTCAGTCATATATACCTTCCTTCGGCGAAGTTTAACTAGTTCGCAGAAAAAGAGATCGAGATCGTGTACGAGCTTGCCCAGAAGGTCTTACATTTCGAACAAGCTCTACTGAAAGCATCGGATATCTGTGGTGAACTGGATAGGTGAGCGAATATCCTGAAATGACTGATCCCCAAAGTTGAGACTTCTTCAGTCTTCTTGCAATGGCGCAAGGAGCTATCCTATATAAGCTGGTTTGTCCACGTATGAGAAACGAAAACGTTATCAAAGTCAAAGGAGGCCGGTAAATTCCCATGTGATACGATGATGTCTATCGAATACTCACCCCTGCAAGCCATCTTCTTCAAGAGCTTACTGTCCCGTCATACGTCCCAAACGATACGTTCATTATAGGCGGTAGTGGAAACAATAATGAATTATCGGAAATTAATGCACCGTCATTGGAAGCTACCCATTCTCGAGAAGTCTATCAAGGTCCAAGCATGCTATTGTTGACGGGTCCAAATTACTCGGGCAAGAGTGTCTACATGAAGCAGGTATGGTCGGCAAAGATAATCCAAATTACAGCTGCTAAACTACTATTAAGGTGGCTCTGATTGTATACCTCGCCCACATAGGCAGGTGAGTAAATTTGGAAGCTCGTCTGCTGCCCGACTCAGTATTGTACAGCATCACTAAGAATATAGCTTCGTTCCCGCTGAGAGCGCAGAAATTGGTATCACAGACAAGATACTGACGAGAGTTACCACTCGAGAAACCGTCTCTAAGGTAAGTACGCTGGTTGCTCGAACGAGTTTCCCTATGAGTCACGTATTGAATTACGCTCTATAGGGTCAGAGCGCCTTTATGATCGATCTGCAGCAGATGTCTCTAGCCTTGAAGATGGCGACGAACCGAAGTCTGCTAATCATAGATGAATTCGGGAAAGGAACTGATTGGAGTGGTTCGTCTATTGGAAAAGTATCCTCCCCTCTAACATTTGAATTTTCTGATCTTGCTTTTCTAGATGGAGCGGGACTTGTTTGTGGTGTTCTAGAATATCTTCTAGATCTAAACGACAACCGACCCAAAGTCTTAGCAGCAACGCATTTCCACGAAATATTTGAGAATAGGCTCCTCGTAGCGCGACCTGAGCTACAATTCGGTCATATGGAGGTCCAAATTGACGAAAGGAGCAAGCGATCTGGAAACCACATCACGTATCTTTATAAGTTCGAAATTCTCTATCTCCTGGCCACATAACCAATTACCAGTCGAACTAACATACATCAAGCTTCGTCCTAGGAAGGAGCAGCGAGAGCTTCGGTACAATGTATACCCCAGCTATATCGATCTTAGAATCTCCGGTATGGACTAACCAGTAGTCCAGCTGCGCCGCAATGAACGGGATCCCTCCAGCAATCGTCGACAGAGCCAACGAGATCGCCGCTCTGTCCGCTCGTGGTGAGAATCTAGTAGCTGTCTGCGCGAAAATGTCTGCTGAAGAGACAAGTGCTCTCGAAAAAGCGGTACGTATAGAACCCCCCCCCCCCAACTGAAGTGAAAAGGCAGTCAGCCTATGTCACATAGTGGTGCTCATATCGGCTTTGCCGTCTTTACGTGTAGGAAGTCATCGCCAGAAACTTTGTGCAGTTGTCCTTTTCAAGTGAGAATGAACGGTCTTCTGGAAGTGCGAGTGCTAGGGACCTTCTCGATGCTCTTCTAGAAAGAGCAGGTAGAAACAGAAGCGAAGTCTGATTATCAATGAACGAAATGGTGGTCTTTTACGAATTATGAGTGCAGAGGCGATTATCCATTATTCCATTTACAAGGCAGTTATTACAGACATTCTGAGATATAGTTTAGCTGAAAAACTTATGCAATGAGAATGAAAGCCCGAGGGACTTCAAATAATAAGTAACGCGGGCAACATTGATCAATTCGATCGGTATCTTGAAACTATGTACGAGATGAATGTACAGTTGAAAAAAAAAAACAACTCCTACTTTTTATGACCCCATAGAAGAACGCCCCAGAAATGGATAATACCACAAGGGGAAGAAACTAGCCAAATAATGTCTTCTAAAGCTTGACACTCTTGACCAGATTCTTCTTGATACCCGTGAGTTCACCAGCGTATCCACCACGGCCTTCCCCGCCTTTGTAGACCTGGCGAACACTACCCAGCTTCTTCTGCTTCTGTTCGTACTTCTTCCTCTTCTTGACACGCGGGTTGCGGACGTCTTTGTTCCGCTTAGGTGCCAGACCCTTGTTCTTCTCGATCTGGTAGGTGATGGCACGTTTGCCGTCGGGGCCAATTTCCTCTTGGATCTCAACATGGCCTCCCTCGCGAGCTGCCTGAGCATAGGCTTCTGCGCGAGCCTTCTTATCTGCCTTGCGCTGTTTAGACTTGGAGGCGACCATGTCGTAATACTCGTCCTCATCTGTGCCGGCACCTTCGCCTCTGAGTTCACCAGCTGTACGATGATCTTCGTCGTCGCTGTCAACGCCAAGCTCATCCGCCTGTTGTCGACCACGCTTCTCGGCCTGTGCGTTCAGTCGAGCCTGGCGGTCCTTCAAACGCTCACGGTAAGGTAGGTCTGCATCTCCACCAGCGTCCCGACCAGCAGCACCACGCTTGTTGGCCTTCTGTGCCAGTTGAGAGGTATAGAAACGAAGCGATCGTCGTTGCTTCGCCTTCTCTTCGGCTTCTCGTGCGGTAAGAGCATCTTCGTCGCCGAAATCGGAATCCTGGTCTCTGAAAATAACCTTGGCTTTCTTGACCTTGGGTTGCTTGCTCTTTTCCGCCAGCAAGCCAGATAGATCAGCCAGGCCAGCTTCGGTCTCGCGCAGTCTCTCAGCCCGGCGTGCCTCAGCTTCAGCCTTTGCAGTCTCAGCGGCGCGTTGTGCTTTGCTCAGTTTCTTTGACTTGGAAGGCTGCGCTTCCTTCGTCTTCTTCTCCACGGGCTCCGGTGTAGCTTCTTCCATTTCAACATCGGATTCGTCCTCGTCGATACTGGCGCCGTCGGTGACGGTTGGTTCGCGCAAATCTTTGACAGATTCCCAAAGCTTTCGGAACTGAACCAATGAACTCATCACAGAGTGGTCTCTCAGCTGTGCAGCTGGCAAGGCTGTAGGCTTCGTCTCTCCATTCTGCGCGGGTGATGTGAGTAGCACAAAGTATAGACTAATCGTGCCAAGGTAAGCTGACAATGCACGGAGCTTCGTCACGGATACAGGAGTGGGCTGCGTAGGATCGAGAGGTTTGCCCGCTTCTGCTTCTTTGGCAGCTCGCTGTAGCTCCTTATGCGTCGCCTGTAGGTCGGCAAAGTCCTTTGCCAAAGGCTCAAATTCGGGATACCTCGACTTTAGGATCTTCAACTGCTCCTCTGGACTCATATCATCTGTGACCTCGAGCTGGGGCAAAACCTCCATCACTTCCCCGGTGCCCTCGTCCCCTTCCTCCGGCTTTTCTGCATCGAGCCATTCCGTCTCGTCGAAGCCGAAATCTTCTTCCTTCATAGACTTTAGGTGCTTCTGCTGCAGCTTCTTGGCCTCTTCCTCCTCTTCCAAAGCATCTGCCTCAGTCTCGATATTGTCGGCATTATATAGGTCTTTCCTTGATGTTCCCCAAGCCGCGATACCCTCCTCTTCCTCTTCGTCATCGCCAGCTTTGGAAACTGGACTAGACGAGTCGCGCAAATGTCGGGACTTCTTGGAACTTCGGCCATCGTCTTGTTCATAGTCTTCCTCGCTATCAATGTCGTCCTCATCGTCAAGTTCATCCTCGTCAACGGACTCGTAACCAAGAACTTCTTCATCGGAGGCTTCAAGTTTGTCATCTGCAATGTGATCAGTACATAAACAGCAAAAACATTTGAACTTTTTTACACACCTTTCTCCTGTAGCTTTCTTCGCCTTTTGGCCTCTGGTCCTTCTTCCAGCAGAATCTGATCCCGACCAGCTTGAAAATCATCCTCCGAGTCGTCGAACCTTTCTTCGAAGGCGAATTTCGAACGGTTCAGCGCCTCGCTTTCTTTCGCAGAGGGCTTGCCCGAACCGCGGCCACTGGCCTTTCTCTTCTTGGCCATTTTCGTCTGAAATTAAAGATTATGGCGGTGATGGCAGTCTTTGATCAGACAGCGTTCTTTTCCCGCTTTGAATATTTCGATAACCCGATGATAAAATTTTGGGACGACTCTCACCGCCTTCGATGCGCTATTCCCAATGTGGGTTTCAATGCAACGCCGCCTCTTGTTCCTTCCAATAAGACGGCGAATCCAGAATCTTGATCGGAAGCGCAGCTTTACTTAGGGTCCCCGATGTTGATGTCCTCGAGGCCATCGGTTTGTTCGTATTCTGTCTGCTGAGGTTTCTGTCGCTCTCTGTGCGAATCGACGTCCATTCGTTTCCCATGTCTTATTCCGCAGTCGGCCTCGCAGTCTCTGTCCTTTTATGCGGCGTTATAACATACTCATTAGCCGGGATGTTCGGGCTCGGTGCGAAGAATGAATTCGTCGTTGATGGCAGGGTACGTCTCTCATGTTCCATTCATTTCAGTATTAACTATGCTGACTATTCTGCTGTCTGCTCAGACTGCTGTCGTTACTGGAGGTTCCGATGGGATGGGAAGAGCGGTCGCTATTCAGCTTGCGCAGAAAGGAGCGAATGTCGTTATCGTGTCCCGGACCGTGAAGAAGCTCGAAAATGCCCTCGATAGTATAAAGGCATGTCAGTTGCCATCCATACAGCTAGCCTACTTGCTGACACGAACAGGCCGCAGCGTTGAATTCCGAGAAACAAAGATTCCACTTTATCAGCGCTGATCTCACAGACCCTGCGGAGGCTGAACGTATCATTAGCGAAGTGACAGAATGGAACGGTGGAGAGGCTCCAGATATCGTTTGGTGCTGTGCAGGTTACTGCCATCCAGGGTTCTTCATCGAGACTCCAATTCAGACCCTAAAGGACCAGATGGATACTATCTATTGGACCGCCGCGTATACTGCACATGCGACGTTGAGGAAATGGCTCGCTCCAATTGCTCCGGATGACAAGGGAAATGCTTCTGATTCGTCATCTCGGCGGAGACATCTCATTTTCACCTCATCCGTTCTTGCGTTCGTTCCCGTCACCGGTTACGCTCCGTACTCGCCCGCGAAAGCGGCAATGCGCTCCTTATCGGATACTCTCTGTCAGGAAGTCGAGATGTACAATGGAGCACGTCGGAACTCGAACAACGCAGCTCCCGCTATGGATGTGAAGATTCACACTGTCTTCCCTATGGGAATATCGAGTCCCGGATTCGAAAACGAGGAGAAGCTCAAACCGGAGCTCACCAAGAAACTGGAAGAAGCAGACAAGCCACAGACTCCGGAGGAGGTCGCCCGAATCTCGATCAAAGCCCTGGAACGAGGCGATTACTTGATCACAACTATGCTTGTTGGTCATCTGTTGAAGGGGACTAGTCTTGGACCCAGTCCGAGAAATAACATTCTGCTCGACACGATTACCAGCTGGGCTAGTAATCTTATTTTCCTCGGGGTTGTCCCAGACCTCAGCAGGAAGACATGGAACTGGGGCAAGAAATATGGATTGCCGTCCTCCAGCTCGTGAGAGGTCTATGATGGTATCTCCGTGGTTCACCGGGATTTGTATATAAAGATACCCTATTCAGCTCTTCAGGAACTATCCTGGCAGCTACTGGAGCTTATGTCAGGATTCGAGGCCCATGAGCAATGGTAATGGCTTGTACAATGCTTATTCTTAGCCACCAGTCTAGCTTGAAGAGCAAGTTATTTCCTAAGCAAATCAGTACCGTATATTTCGCGATAACACGAAGGTGAATCTTTGATGACCTATGAACGTCCTGAATTCCCGGAAGTGTTCAAAGGGCACAAGATCAATGTAGCGACTTCCTCTGAGAGCAACTTCCCGATTGAGACACTAAGTTGGTATGCTCTTGGTGAAGAGTGGTTGTACGAGACGTCTTCAGCTCCTTCCAAGAGATCATACCGTCTGTACCTGACAGGGCTGCTGTTGCCTTATTCGTTACATATCTACTGGGCCATTGCAGTCAAAGTAGGCTGACTTCATTCTGGATGATCAGCTAGTTTCTACAGCTGCACCTCTGAAGACTCTTGTTTCAAATAGATGACTTCCATTATCTCGTACACAATGGCTTCCCTGAACGGCTCCAGTTTGAAATCAATACTCATCATCTCTGTCCTTATACCTCTCTCATCGGCTTTCTGTCTCTACCCAGCCGTTGACGCGAAGGCTTCATCTCAGCTAGTCATCGACAATGTGCAGATGATCAGCTCATGCTGGGATCTGCTCAACTGCTCTTTCGAGGACATCAGAGACTGGCAGCCAGTCACGCGTCTTCATTTCCTGCAGTATATGCAAGCCACGCATTTCCCGAGACTCGGTTCGTCTGACCAGTTTCGAGACATGGAGGGCATAACCGAGTTCACGATGCGTAAGGGAATTGCTGGACGAGGGACGTGGGTCTCTCATGTGGAAGCAGCAGCTATCGAAGCTGTCGAACGTGCAGCGGCTATAGTATTAGGCTATTCAAACGACCCTGGTCCCAACCCAGGTGTGATCAGATGGATTAGTTTCTTCCGTGAGCAGCGCCGTGGAGGCCTTGGAGATCGTCGAGTAAGTCAGTGCTGTGGGTATAACACGAAGGATGCGAGGTTCTAACGGTCTCAAGGAACATGATCAGATATGGTCTGTTGCATCTCTGGTTGCCATTGAGCATGGCATAAATAGGGCAAAAAGCGCGAACGTGTCGGATCCTACTGCAAGAGAGCTGTTCTGGGTTCATGGGCTGAGAGTGCACCGTGAACTGATGCAGAATCGATCGATTATCGTCTTCTTTGTGCGTGCGTGAGTATTCCTTAAAGGTGTCCCTCATCTGAGAAGTTCGTGTATGTGCTAATCTTGCCGCCAAACATAGTGCTCTCATCTTCACCAACAAATCATTAGCTGTGACTATTGAGCGCGCTCTTGAGTTTTTCACGCGTGTGAATACGCCCGTGCCCATGAAATTGTGGTCAGAGGTCGTATGGCAGGTTGGTGGTGTCCTCTTCGGATATCATGTCGAAGGAAGTCCCAGAGATTGGGAGCTATTGCGGCGCATTGCTAGCCAGTTCTGGGAGGAGTACCAGAAGGCTGCGGAAGACTAAAGAGCGATCTATATATATTATTGCACATTTTATGGGGCAGCACTACGGCAGAGCGCACACAAGAGCCAGGCGTTATATACGCACAGCGAGGATATGTTGCAGGGCAACTCTTAAAGTACAATAGCAAGTTACTTCTCATAATAAAGTACGATGTATCTCTGGGCATTTCAGGCAAACAATAATCATCATCGCGATTATGAACAGAGGATGAATCTGATAACGCCATTCTATGCACCGGGTCCGGACTTTTGTTGTTACCGAAAGTCCGGTTGGTTGGCCGAGTGACGTAGTAAACCGTTGAAGATCGCTTCGCGCGATCAAGTTTCGAAAGTTGGAAAGGTTTGTATATCGCACGCATACCCCTTGAATGGCGACGAATTTGCAATTTTTGGCGCAGTTGGAGCAAGAATATGCTCACTCACATCTGCGCGACGACATCCCGAATCTCGAACAGAGCGTGCAAGCCCTTATGCATCTAACTCGACATACAATCAACAAAGTTGATCGCAAAGGAGATTCCTAGAGCGCGCTGAAGAGGAAACCTGAAAACCATTCCTCCTCTCATTTTGAAGCAGCAGGAATTGCAGCTATGGATGCCATATTCTCCATCCCAGTGCTCTCTTTCCTACTTATCCCAGCCTTTTCCTCGTACAGCACGAGCCTGAATATCCTGTTTTTCTACATGACATGGACGACTCTCGTGCTGTCGCATGCGCCACTACGAGTTGAGATTTTTGGCACATTAGCTGTGCGCTTATTATTTTACCTCGTCCCGTCACTGCTCTTTTTTCTGTTTGATATCTTGACGCCTTCTGCGGCAGTGGTGATAAAAGCACATGGAGAAACCGGCTTGCCAGCGGGGAGCAAGAGAGGGAAGACAACTTTGAAAGAGGCGAAAGTTGTGGGATGGTCAGTGCTCAATCTTGCATTGAGTATTGCGGCGCAGGCTGGTATCGAATATACCTTGACGAAAGTGCTTGGAATTCGTAGCGCGTTGAAGATTTCGATAAAATTGCCTATGCCATGGGGGATCGTGAAGGATCTAGTTCGTGGATTTCTCGTGAGAGAGGTATATACTATCCTTTTTTCCAATCAATCGCGGGACGACAGTCGCAGAATCACTGCTAATTATCACTTATCCTGCAACAGGTCCTATCCTATCTTGTCCACCGCTACATTCTTCACTCACGCGGCTCACGGGTTGCGCGAAAACATCGATCCTGGTATCATTCCCTGCGCGCACCTTATCCCCTCACAGCACACTATGACCACCCTCTACCATACTTGATCTCGACCTTCATCCCGACATATGGCTCTGCGACGCTCTTCCGATTTCACTTCATCACATACATCATCTACCTCTCCATTATCTCGATGGAGGAAACATTCGCCTATTCCGGCTACACCATCATGCCGACGAGCTTCTTTCTAGGCGGTATCGCCCGACGGGTCGATATGCATATTCTAAGTGACGGCGAAGGCAACTTTGGGCCGTGGGGAATCCTCGATTGGGTCTGCGGGACAACAGTAGGAGAGAGTGTTGAGGATGATATCAGGGGGGAGTTGGAAGAACACGAGATTGAAGAGAAGGTGAGAAAGGCGATTCAGATGTCGAGGAAGAAAATCAAGGAAGGAAACGGGAGGGCTAGTAGTAAAGTAACTCCTAGTAAAGGGAGGAGTAGGAGGAGGAATTCATGAGTATGTGAAATGAATAACTAGTATCTACTGTGTTATATATAATGCGAGATAAGATGTCTTTGAAATAGTAATGATGTCTGTTTTGGAATTTTTCTCATTTCTCGAAAGAACATACAAAGCAAAAGAAAAGAAATCGGGAACATAAGTAATTAATCACATGGCAGGACAGCAATAAACAATTATAGGATGTCTCCATATATGATCTTTAAGACTAAAATTGGAGAGTACTGATAATATCATTTCATCCCGGACGATCATTTCAATCCAGACTAGGGACGTTAGTCAATACTAGTATCGTACTAGGGTGCCATAATATGTAATATTAACCTCGTCTGCGATTTTCCGTTTAAAAAATCCGGGGAAATTTCTGGGTTTCGTCATGAATGGGAAAACCCTAGGTCTAGTCCATTTCGGGCAATATTGAACTGGGTCCGAGTCTGGTTCCGAAACCCCATGTGCGACGGGGTTGATGTGTGTATCTGGATATGGAAGTGGTACTACTAATCAATGGGATGGTGGACGGTAGTAGGGGAAATTATATAGTATTGGGCAGCTTTGGGGATTCGAAGGTTTTTGTTAAAATGTGGGATCTAGGTCGGGGGTTCACATTTTATGCGGAGATCGGAATCGTATCGGAGTTTGGAATTGGAGAAGATTGTACCATGCATTGCGATGTTTTAGAAAGACATGCCAGCCTCTCATGTGTGGGCACATGCTGACTGGGTGGAAAAAAGTATTTCATATTTTTTGGTCTTTTCGCAAACCGGCCGCGCTGGGAGGGCTGTAGGTTGAAATTATAACATCCCGGGGTCTTTCCCGAGTGACACATTTTTCCTAGAGAAAAGAAAAAGGTATCCGCATCAAGTTACATATTTCGTGAGCTCTCCTCCCGCGTTTTGCCATTTGCGTTCCCACAAGACGAATGTTCCACAACTGGTTGCCCAACTTTGTTCGGAAGAAAACTTAGTAGCCGCCTCTCGTGAAAACATTCCCCTTTCCAACACACCTAACCCGCGGTCCCATAGCTGCCATCTACCACTTCATCTCGTGGGGCTTGTCACCGTTTCGGAGGCTGAAGCTGGTGGAGAGGTAGCTGCCGAGGAACTGCTCCTTCTTGATGTTGGCCAGGAGAACCGAATCGATGGCCTTCTGGTCGCTGGCGCGGGCGCTGGTGACCTTCTTCTTCTGTTGATAGAGAATCCACGCATTAGCCTCAGATCTCAACCTTCGATTCCTCACACTTGTCAGTGTGCGTGCATAGACATACCTCGGGCTTCTCTCCCTGCTTGAAGAAAGCCTCCTCGGTCTTCTTCTCGGCCTTCTTCTCCTTGGTGAAGTAGTCGGCCTCGGAAACCTTCTCAAGGACCTTCTCGTCAATACCCTTCAGGTCGACCTTGGTGCTGGTGGCAATGACATAACGGTGGTTCACTCGGCGGAGAGGAACACCGTTGATCTTGAAGGGGCCGGTCACGAGGAGAACACCCTCGGACAGATGCTTCAAGAGAACAACACGCTTGCCACGGAAACGACCGGCCAGGAGGATCAGGACAGCACCAGGCTGGAGGGTTTCCCGGAGCTTCGTGGGCTGAATGCTCTTGCGAACCTATTCATTTGCACAGTCATGTTAGAACCTCTGTCCCTTTTTTTCAATTGTGCGAATCACTGAGATGTGTGGTCCTCGATATACGACTTGGCATATCAACCGTGCTCATATCGACACCGGCTGTCGTACGCAACCGCACAACCGCCATACCGGTGATAATTGCACGGCTGGTAGTCGTCGCATCTCGATTCCTTTTCCCATTTCATTCGCGACAAGGGCTGTACTGACTTTCTTTGGCTGGGGTTCGTCATCCACGGGGTACCATTTCTGGGCCTTCTGGGTGTGGTGCGGAACGGTCCTCTGGCCCTTTCCAAACTGCTTCGTCTGGCCAACAGTAGAGTCCGACATATTGGCTGCTGGGGACGAAGGGTCGCTTGAAAAGAAAGTAGGAAGGGGTGGTGGTTTGTCGACGGCGGTGGTTGTTGGATTGAAGTGACTGACTTGGTGCGGCCCAGGGCGGGAAATCCTGAGGTTTGTGGGAACACGAGCCCTATCAATTAACCGAAAGGCGCTAGTGCCGATTGGGAGCTCCAGCCAAGCTGCCGCGATAAGTGACCGTGCTGCGGCGGCCGGGAGAGACCAGCAGCGCAGGTGTGGTTAGTTAGTAGTTAGTAGTCTACTGGAGAGCTTCTAACCAAAACACCAACACTGACGTACCCTTGGGTTGACTGCTCTGCTCTGTTCTTTCTCCCTTTCTCTCTCTATACACCTTTCTTCCTTGACGACCATCCTCTCTCCCTGTCGTCCATCATGTCCATACAACCCATCATCACCTTCAAAGCAGGTATCTGCGACTTGGATGTGAGTCCTATCCCTCCCGGTTCGCTGCTGCGATGCTTGGCTGCTGCTGCTGCGGTCCGTTCCCCAGCTATCACCGCCAGCTCAACTAATGCTCCATACAGACCTCTGCCAACCCTCCTAGAGTCAAGCCAAAGCAGACCCCTGGCTACATCTATCTATACTCCGAAGATGAATTGATTCACTTCTGCTGGCGTCCTCGATCGGCTCCACTCACGGAACCAGAGCTCGACCTTGTGATGGTCCCCTCCGATGGCAGCTTCACCCCGTACAAGCAGTCTACCGCGCAGGCCCCGACCAACGGCCGTATTTTTGTGCTGAAGTTCTCGTCGAGTTCGCAGCGGTATCTCTTCTGGCTGCAGTCCAAGAGCCAGCATGAGAGGGGAAACCCAAGCTATTTCAGCCCCAGAGATCTTAAGCTGGGGGAGATTGTCCACACGCTGCTACAGGGAGAGGAGATTGATGTTTCGCAAGAGATCGCCAATCTCCCCAGGGGTCCTGACGGCGGTGACGATGACGAGACAATGGAGGATGTAGAAGGTGTTGACCATGATCCCAACCATAACCACTCCGGCAGCGGGGGAGCTGGTATGGATGCTACTGGAGGAGATATCCGGGAAGAGGGTCAGGGGTCGCGGGAAGGCGGTGCGGATGGTGGACGAGCGTAGGTACAACTCTCTGAGTCTGAGTTCTAGCATGTGCATTACGATTACGATTGCGGTTACGCTTGCGCTCATTGCAAATTTGTCCACTGGTCCATGGAATGGAATTTCTTCTTTTTTTTCTCCTCCCTTCAAGTGACAATGATGTCATATTCCTATCTTTATCCCATCCGCAGACCTGCTTTGCCGTCCGGAATGATATTTTTTCAATGTCCTCGATCCCCAACTTACTCGGATTATCTAGGGCTACTGCGTCATCAGATCCGTCACAGGTCGTACAGGAGTTTCTTCGGTCTCTACAAGGAGGCCAGGGGTCTCGAGCAGAAGACCCCGAAAGACCCTTCACTACTCTCCCCGATCTTCTTCCTCCTTCCACCACCATCCCTCTGGTCGAGTCTGCCGATGAGAAGATGGCGGATCATCTCTTGAGCTTTTTACCACCCGCACTACTACTACTTGCACAAGACATTGATGATGTGTCTGCCGTTGACACTAATCCGGCGACTGCACAAGCAGCACTGCAGTCGCTTGATCTGTCCCAGAAAAAAGATATCCTTAGGAGAGTGCTGCGTTCGCCGCAATTTACCCAGAGCCTTGGAAGTCTGACTGTCGCCTTAAGAGACGGTGGCCTACCAAGCATCAGCGAGGCCCTCAAGGTGCCAGTAGAAAATGGAGGATTCATGCGCAGAGGCGGTGTTCCCCTGGGCGGCGGTGATGCCGTTGAGGCCTTTCTAGAGGGAATCCGACGACAGGTGAAGGAAAAGCGATCGAATCCCAACGATAGCATGGAAACGGATTGATGATTATGGTGTTTGTACGGCCGCAGCACTTTTACCTGTACTCTAACAGCCACTAGGCTCCTAGGGTTGCGTCGCTAATTGTGTCAAATAATAATATACGTTGGAGAAGTTTATTTATGGAAAGCCACGCACTATCATGTAAGGACGATTCTAGCCCGGGCCTGACCCGTTACGCTGCCTATACCCACTTGCGCGTACTCTAGACTAGACCGTGCCCGCCTGGAATGGAGGCTGGTGGGTGGCAGCAGTAGTAGTGTTTGCCCCAAAAAGGAACCTGCAAACCTGGTTTATAATGGTAGAACTGGAAGATAACCACACAGAGACAAACATAGGCCGACACCACATATGAATTATCTCCTTCATCTCTCCTCGAGTCACTTTGAAGTTGCGACTCCTCGTGTGTCAAACGGGCCGCAGCATAAAGTTGTCGGTACCTTTTTAGCTCCGCCAGGAAAGCGGGCCGCCATCAGTAGCAAAGCCACAGCTTGTGAGACAGTCCAAGGAGTGCCACACAACTCTGGCCAGACGAAGGAAGAGCCAAACCGGCTGTCTTCGGGGCAAAGGTAATTCTCGACTCGATTATTATTATTATTATTATTATCTCGACACTCGCTGGCACACGAGAGTTCGATCGTACTTATCGCACACGAGGAGCTCCCGCCTGCCCTATCTCTTCCTTTGCTCCCCTGAAACAGCCTCCGCATCCCCGCTGACCTTCTCAAGTCCCTCGCTCGTGCTTCTCCGATCTTCAAGCCATCGTCGAACCCGTTACGTTTCCCAAAGAGCCGTCCTCTTATCTTCCTATACCCGATATCGCAGTGCGATATTTTCTCCCGCAGCTGGATCTCTCTGATGGTTGGAGCTGGCAATGTCTGCAACTAAGTAACAGCCGCCAGAGACAATGGCGTCGCAAAACCATGGAAGCGACCAGGACATTCGGCCGGGGAATCAGTCGATACCGTTGCAAGATCTGTCGAGACCTCCCGAGGCCGTTGCAGCCGATGAGCGTGGTCGCAGAAGACGGACGAATAGCGCTGGCAGTCCTCTCAGCACACATGGATCCAGGAGGTCGTTGATCGGAAGAGGATCGTTGAGGAGATATGAGCGCATTGCAGAAGATTCCCCTAGTCCTATCGAGAGGACTGGCTCTTATATGAACCAGCCAACACGTGCAGGCGCGCGACCCGTACCGTCTCCTTATGTCTCTGATCCGGGTGACGCCTCGCCCATCGAAGATCCAGCAGGCTTTGCGGCAGCGATGACATCTGTAGGGCTAAGTTTCGATGGCCCACAACCGCAGACACCACCATCATATCCCAGGGGGCTGGCATCTCGAGGGAACAGTTACACGGAGGGTAATCTGGAGCGCAACAGCACGAACGAAATGGACGACTTTCTGGGTCCTACGGATACAAATGAAGACACAACACCCTTGACAAATCGGCAGTACCTGCAGCCAATGGATGGGGCATCAGATGCTGGAAGATCTTATGATGACAGAAGCAGCACGCATACAGTCCATCTCACGGACGGGGTTCGGCCAGGCTCGCGACTCGGTGACGATTTGCCCAATCTTGAAAGCGGCACAGGAAGACGTGCGGACCGTTCTCGGTCCCTGTCTCCTTCGGCATCTGGTTCTGCACTTTCAAGAGCCGGTTCGATGATGCGGATGATGTCTCAGCGTGTGGTTAACCTAAGTAACGAACCGGAAGTGGTGGAGCAGTCATTAAGACGTAGAGATTCGTTGAAGAGCGCACGTCTTGAAGGACCACCCCCGCTTCCTGCGATGACCGAGTATGCGCACGATACGTCCTCTACTACGTCGCTGAAGGTGGAACCTCAGATCGAAAAGCCTCGTCCCCGGAGCAAGGATTGGAGATATCGATCGAATCCGCTTCGAGGCAGGTCGCTCGGCATACTCGCCCCTGACAATCCTTTACGCATGCGACTATGTGATATTCTCGTGCATCCTTTCACGGAACCCTTCATTTTGATAGTTATCATCGTTCAGACTGTCTTGCTTGCTGTTGAGTCTGCGCACCCGGTCTTTGTGCATCCGAGGTCAAGACGTTGGGGGTCGTCCAACCTAGACTATGCATTTTTTGTTATTTTCATCATATACACTCTAGAGTTAATTGCTAGGATCTTGGTCTCAGGATTTATCAAGAATCCTACAGAGTATAGCACTCTGAATCGGTCATTGGGGGCGAGAAAAGCATTGGCTGAGAAAACGAAGAACCTCTTCACGCCACAGCGCCAATTATCTACGAAGAAACCTACTACGGAGCCAGTGGAACTGCAGCCTTCGGTTATACGGACGTTCACGGGCATGAACCCTCAAGAAGATCTAGACGATCCTCTGCAGAGGCAGCGCGTCCGACTTGCACATCGTGCCTTTCTCCGACACTCTTTCAATCGACTCGATTTTGTTGCTGTCATATCATTTTGGATCTCATTCGGACTTTCTCTAACAGGATATGAGTTTGACCATCACATGTACGTCTTTCAGATGATGAGCTGTCTCCGGATTCTTCGTCTCCTAGGGCTCACCAATGGAACATCTGTAAGTATATCAACCAATTTTTAAAGCGGACATTGTACTGTGGCTAACACGAACCAAGGTGATTCTTCGAAGTCTCAAAAAGGCAGCTCCTTTACTGGTCCATGTCGCATTCCTGATTGGCTTCTTCTGGCTTCTATTCGCAATTGTCGGAATACAGAGCTTTAAGTCAAGCTTAAGACGGACCTGTACATGGATCGGACAGGATGGTCAAGATAACTTCACATCGAATGACGCTTATGGTACCCTCCAGTTTTGTGGTGGTTATCTTGATGCAGTTGACGGGTCACCAAAACCGTGGGTCACCGCTGACGGCGTGGCATCTGGATTTACGCCCAAGGGATACTTGTGTCCCCAGGGTTCCGTTTGCGTTGAAGGGTCTAATCCTTACAACGGCACCGTCAGCTTTGACAATATCCTCCAATCTCTCGAACTCGTGTTTGTAGTTATGAGCTCAAATACGTTCACGGATCTTATGTATTATACCACCGACAGCGATTATCTGGCCTCCGCTCTATTCTTCGCTTTCGGCATCGTGATCCTTAGTCTGTGGCTGGTCAACTTGCTCGTCGCTGTTATCACTTCGTCATTCCAGGTTATCCGAGAAGAGAGCAAGCGGAGTGCCTTTGCGGTTGACAAGATCGATGAGCCTGGTCAGACAGAGACAACCCCTCACAAGGTCAGCCAGCTCAAACGTCTATATGACAAGACCTACTGGCTTTGGATTTCTGTCATCGCTTTCGACCTGGTTGTTCAATGTCTGAGGAGTTCCACTATGGGTGAGGACCGTGCGGCGTTCATAAACAATACTGAAGTTGGTGTCACGTTCGTGCTCTTAATTGAGATCATCCTTCGTTTCGCCTCCGACTGGCGGCGATTCCACAAGAGCCGTCGCAATTGGGTTGATCTGGCACTCGCGGTGATTACGTGCGTTATATTGCTCCCGCCGATCAGAACTGATGAGCGTGCATACTCGGCCCTCACGCTCTTCCAAGTCTTGCGCATCTACCGGATTGTCCTTGCCTTTGCTGTGACACGAGACCTTATCATGATCGTGTTCCGCAACACAGTTGGTCTCCTTAATCTTATATTATTCGTGTTTCTGATCACGTTTCTTGCCGCGATATTTGCAGCGCAGCTGTTCCGTGGACAAATCCCACAACAGGATGATAATGGCAACACCGTCGAAATGAATTTCTTTACTATATACAACTCATTCCTTGGGATGTATCAGATTCTATCAAGCGAGAACTGGACCACGATACTCTACGACGCGACGAACTTCACTTCCGGTTTCCATACGTCTTGGATCTCTGCTTCCTTCTTCATCATGTGGTTTATCCTGGCCAGCTTCATCATCCTTAACATGTTCATTGCCGTCATCCAAGAGAGTTTTGATGTGTCCGAAGATGAAAAACGACTCCAACAGGTGAAAGCATTTCTACGGGAGAAACATGTCGCTGGTCCCTCTCAAGGGAATCTGCCTCTTTTGTCAATCTTCAAATTTGGTCGCAACAGCGACAGGTATAGAGACCCTCTGGACCATGGTCCGGCGGCTCTCGAGATGTTGCTAAAAGATGCAGTAGTGCATGAGTTCCTTGATGAGCAGGATACACCAGTTGAGCCTCGTCGGGCAGATAGCATACCGCTGGCGGTAGCCCCAGAGGAGCCAGCTCGGCCTGGATTCTGGGCAAAGATTCGGGGCAAGATAACCTCGCTGGTGACTAATAAGGAACCAAATCCGTTCTATTCGAAACTTCAGGTCTCTCGTGAATATGATCACCTGGATCCTAGAAGTATGGCGAGGGAAGTTGTTTCGGCTGCAGAACAACGGAAGCGAGCACAGAGAGAATACCTGCAAAACCATCCGAATTACAACAAGTCTCTCTTCATTTTCGCGCCGAATAACCCCGTTCGAAGATTCTGCCAACGCATTGTCGGACCAGGACGCGGTACCCAGCGTTTCGAAGGAGTAGATCCATATAAACCCGTCTGGTATACTTTCTCTGCATTTATTTATGCAGCCATTGTTGCCATGGTCTTGATTGCTTGTATCACCACGCCGATATACCAGCGAGACTATTCGATGAAGCATCGAGAATTAGTGCTCGATCAAGAGGGAAAAGTCATCAACAGCACATATGGTGCTCGCAATTGGTATGTGTGGACCGACATGGGCTTTGCGGCGCTATTCACCATTGAGGCTATCATCAAAGTCATCGCTGATGGGTTGTTTTGGACACCCAATGCCTATTTCCGCAGCTCATGGGGCTTTATAGATGGTGTTGTCTTGATAACCCTCTGGATCAATGTCATAACCTCACTCTTTCAAAATGGAACCGCATCTAGAGCTGTCGGGGCTTTCAAAGCTCTGAGGGCTCTGAGACTTCTTAACGTGAGTGACAGCGCGAGAGACACCTTCCATTCGGTCATTATTCTTGGAGGATGGAAGGTCATTTCCGTAAGTATACCGCACTCGCATGTTTCTCGAGGACTTCTAACTCACCTGTCATCTAGGCTGCATTTGTCTCCATGAGTTTTCTCATCCCGTTTGCCATTTATGGACTAACCCTTTTCAACGGGCAAATGATTTCATGCAACGATGACAATATACCAAATGGAAACTTATCATATTGCGTGGACGAATACATGAGCAGTCCGTACAACTGGGATGTACTCGCACCGAGGGTCGCCGCAAATAGTTATTATAGCTTCGATAATTTCGGCGACGCTCTTTTCATTCTGTTCCAGATTGTCTCCCAGGAGGGCTGGATAGATGTCCAATGGAGTGCCATGAGTATGACGGGAAAAGGCCATCAACCCCAACCTTATGCTTCACAAGCCAACGGACTTTACTTCATCGTCTTCAACTTGCTCGGTGCGGTCTTCGTCTTGACCCTGTTCGTTTCTGTCTTCATGCGAAACTACACGGAGCAGACGGGTGTTGCCTTCTTGACTGCAGAGCAGCGCTCCTGGCTGGAGTTGCGCAAGCTTCTTCGACAGATCTCGCCTTCTAAAAGATCGATTAACGCCAGAAGTAAAAGATGGAAGATCTGGTGTTATCGTATTGCTGTCAAGAAGCATGGCAGATGGCCAAGATGTGTCACGACAATACTTCTCCTTCATTTGACACTGCTTATTCTTGAGTTCTATCCTTCGGTCACTTGGTGGGATACTACGAGAGGCAAGTTTCCTAGGCCATTCGCGTGTGGTAGTAGATTGGCTGACTCTAATTTCCAGAGGCTTTGTTTTTCATCTTTACGTGGTTTTACATCGCGAACGTAGTGATCCGCATCATCGGATTGGGCTGGCACCGTTTTCGCAAAAGCTCGTGGGACCTCTACTCCGTCCTGTCTGTATCTGGCACCTTCATCACGACTCTGCTCGCCTTCGGCTCTACTAGCCAAGCAATCATCGAATTGAACAAGCTATTCCTCGTGTCCATCACCCTCCTTATCATTCCAAGGAATAACCAGCTCGATCAACTCTTCAAGACTGCCGCGGCTAGTCTTACAGCGATTGGCAACCTCTTGGCTACGTGGTTCGTCCTGTTCCTCGTATATGCCATCGCTATGACTCAGACTTTCGGCCTCACCAAGTTTGGTAGCAACGAAAACAACAATCTCAATTTCAGAGATGTGCCTAAGGCCCTGATATTCCTTTTCCGCACCAGCTGCGGAGAGGGTTGGAATCAACTGATGGAAGATTTTGCGACCATGCAACCCCCTCAATGCACACTCTCGGAAGATTTCTTCGGGAGTGACTGTGGCAGTCCGGCCTGGGCTCGTGGGCTATTTATTACGTGGAACATCATCAGCATGTATATCTTCGTCTCCTTGTTTGTGTCTCTTATTTTCGAGAGTTTCTCCTACGTGTACCAGCGAAGCAGTGGTCTTTACGCTATCAACAGGGAGGAACTTCGTCGCTTCAAGCAGGCATGGTCGACGTTCGATCCCGATGGAACTGGATACATCTCGAAGGAACAGTTCCCTCGGCTGCTCGGGGTAAGTTTCTCTGAGAGGATATCGCTGGCAGCATCCCTAACTTTCTATGTAGGAATTGTCTGGGATCTTCGAAATGCGCGTATACGACGGCGAATTTACAGTCGGTAGGATCTTGGAGAGGTGCCGGACGATTCCCAGCGGCGCTTTTACAAGATCGGGACCTGTCGAAGGTGTTGATCTGGACGAACTTCGAAGAATCATCAATCGTATCCCCGTGAATACGATAAGAGCTAGACGAGCAAAGCTGAATGTCTTCTACGAAGAAGTCCTGGTGTCCGCTGACCCCGACTTTGGTATCTCTTTCACGTCATGCTTGATGATTCTTGCACACCACAATGTGATTAGCGACAGCAAGAGCTTGAGGTTGGTGTTTCACTCTTTCATACTCGAGCGACTGTGGCTAACCTTCGATCCAGACTGGAGGAATTCTTACGACGACGCACAAGGTTGCAACGCGTTGAAGAGACGGTTCGTCGTAAGACCGTTATCGGTTTCTTTGATACGTTGTACTGGTCTCGTCAATTCCGCCGCAACATCCAGGCCAAGAGCCTAGGCCGCATGACAGCTGTGCCGCAGTTCGCCGTCCCAGAAATTTTCGTCGACCACGGCGACGGAGAGGGGCCTGAGTGGGACAACGATAACACTGCCATTACTCCCAGTCATGCTTCCAGCGAGCCGTCCTCACCCATGTTGTCACCTGCGACGCGGAATCGGGGATCCTCCATCGCCTCGAGAGGCGCTGGCCTTCCTCGGATTGACACGACTCTCGCCGGACATGGATCAGGAGCAAGCACGCCAACTGAGTGGGCTGCCATTAGTCCATCGTTGTCTCCTCGCCGTCCCATGGAAGTAGAAACTTCATATTTCGGCGCGTCAGGGCCGGACGATTCCGCCAGTCCCAGGAGCTCTCGGGATAACAGCGGCATGAATGTGAACGATGTCATGGAATCACTTGATAACTCAGCCTGGGGAGAAAGTATCAGACGGAGCTTCACCCAGCATCGTTCGAGGGATTAAGTTGCACCCTCTTCCTTTGTCTTCGAGGGCATGCCGCTCGCGCATCGGATGCAGTCAATGTACATTCTACAAACATATGTTACTTATACGAGAGATGGCGTCACGAAACCAGAACCACGGGAGACGGGGTCACCTTCCGGATTCGCTTCTGTCAGGTCAGGTACCGATTTCCTTAACAACATTGTCCTTTCATTACGTTGCAGCCGGGAAGAAGGAAAGCGCCTCTACTTACTTCCACGCCTGTAGCGGTATCATTCTGCACATATGTTCTAGAAAGCAGTGGACGCATGCAGGGTCTCTTGATTGAGCAAGCTTTTGTTACCCCGAAGAACGCATGGTTCGTCTTTGCCTTCTTTTTTCTTTGTTATTGGCCTATGAGATTTGCATAGCACGAGGCGTTTTTTTCTTCTTTTTTTTATGTGTCGACTATTGAAGAGCTTGAGCCATCCTATCTGCTTATTTTATCTTTGTTATCTGTTGCATATCATGGCCTCATCCGTTTTCGACGCGACGTATCATAGACAGGTTTTGGTACAGACGCTTCTGCGAGTTGATTGGACTGTTTTTCTGTATAGTACATAGTTATGGATGGAAGTTTGTAAAGTAGAATCCGTCAATCACCATCAAACAATACGAACGTTTTCTTGAATCATGGGAAGTCTGAGAAGCCCTACGGTTGCTGTCGCGACGTGCTGTCGAGGCTTGAGAAAAAAAAAAATCTGTACCCGAGCAGTCTCCCACTGAGTTTGTCGATACAAGCATTGACCTAGACCGGCTTTGTCCTTATCTCGAGGACCTCCATGCGTCGTATCGCCATTGGAATGCACGCGATTGAAATACATAGATAGTGGTCGCCGCATTCAACCTTTTTTTCCCCTGGCGTCTTCTTTTCCGGACACGCGTGAACAGGTTGTGGAATGTGAACGACGGTTCAGGCACGGTTAGACCAGCATTCCACTACTCCGTCGCAGGAGTCCCTGGATGTCCCTGTCGCTTCGGGTCTCTTCATTTGAAGTTAATACAACCGCGGGCTGGTGGAAAGTGTCCAGAACATCGTGCACAGGACGCCCAGGGTGGCGATTGTGCGAAGGTGCGACGCGTCTAAACGACACGAGTGTCGCAGATGGTCCACTGCGAATGGCTTAGTCCCGCGAGGAGTGTCCCCGATAAATTAAAATTATCGAATTCGACATTAGCACTCAGGCAGAACAGGCACCATGATTTCCGCGATGGAAAGAAGAGATGATGACCATTGTCGCGAGGATGATCATGATAGACGATGAGGCTGTCCGTTCGCGGGGCTGTTATACATACAGTAGCCTCGCATCTTAACGATTTTTGGACGTGCGTCTGCCATCGAGGTCGATCCTAACTCCACCTGGTCTCCATCGAGAGACCCATTGTCGCATTTATCGATGGGCTGTCACTAAAAATTCTTGATCTATTACCTTATCAAAGCTTCTATTTGGCATTTGCTGACATCGGGCTGAGATCTCACCAGGTAACCATTATATGATGATTATCTTTTCAGACAAGATCTTCTACTCCGGATGTCATTGTCAACAGACTAGCAACCTCCACACAGCTTGGCAACTACTCTATATCCGTCTGAACCATGGGCGGAATCAGTTACAAGTGGGATCAATTGATATCGGACCCTGAGATAGCTGAGACGGAAGCGTCGCCCACCCTGCGCTTCCACTCCGTTTCCGTTACACGATAGCAGAGCACGTCCTGTTCCTGAAAGTCAAGATCCTGCTCACGGAACAGCCCTGGCTCTGTCTCAGGACGCCGTCGATGGTTAAATAATTCGCCCCGACTCCCTGGCGCCGCGGGGCGCCGGTCCTTGCAGCCACTTGCCCCTGGTCCGCTCTTAGTGTTGCTTAGTCTCCTGGCAGGATCTCATCTCCCCGGTTCACCACCCTGTTCTGTGACGGAAGTGCGCTGGATAGCTCATAGAGGGCCCATATTATTGCTTCCGGGGGTCCCTTCAATTATCATCTACATAACTCCCCACTCCCTCCCGGTTGGCACCGGCGACAACCTCCGTCCTTCCACTCTTCTCCCTCTCTTTTCAATAGTCGCACCCTCGGGTCGGCTTACTAGGACGAACCCTTCTCTTTAACCTCTTTATATTCTTTCTCTAGCCCCGTTACCAGGGTCTGTTTGTTTGGATCTCTCACTTCAACCGTCGACGGGGAGCCATTGCAGCTTGGCAAGTGCTAGTTCGTCTGCTGCATACAAGCAGTCACCAATCACTCGTTGATACCTCTATATAATCTTCAATTCGGGAACCAGGCAGGACCTTGGGAATCACTTATTATTTTTTTTTTGGCGCACCTTGGATATCCATCTTTCGAGATCCATAAACGACCGGACGAGCGCATTCATACTACTTCAGTGCCGTTCGCTACGACGCCTATCATACTCACGTTTCGGAATATATACACATAAACGCCTTCCAAAACGGCCGTCCAGCACTTGATCAGCCTCTTTGAGGCTCTTGATTCAGAAGCATCTTACGCCGCCAAGATGCATAACAACAGCCGGAGCTTTCGCGCGCTGTCGCCGTCTCCAATGACAGACATGGATATGTCTCTCAATTCGTTCACATTCGCTTCCCATGCGCGGACAACCAGCGATTGCTCCTCCGTGAGCCCGTCAAGCTCCCCTATTTCGAGCCCTACAGCGTCTCCTAAGACGAGATTTCGGAGCTTCACCCGGAGGATGCGTTCCCCCAGCTCCACGACTACGGACTCGCGCAGCCGCAGTGGCAGTGGCAGTCCATTCACCCTGTGTTCCGCCATGTCTCGCCGCCCATCTGCCTTCTTTCTTCGCCGTCGCCCCTCTGCCGTCGATCTTGCATTGAGTGAGGAACGCTCCCGATGCGATGAAGATACGGTCGAACGAACAGGCCTCGGTTTGATGGAACCCCGTCCCGTCGACCCAGTTCCGACTCCGATGGGCTTCGCTGCGGATATCTTCGGTGATATGGACAGTATGTTGAAGGCGACTCCTGATCTTCCAATGCGCCCTCAGCAGCCCCGCTTTGTTCTGGGTGGTATTTTCGAGGTGATGGAAGGACGCGCATGAAGAAGAATACAATGAAGTCCGGACTTTTCGCACAGCGAAGGTATAATGTCTGATGGGTATATACAGATCTATATATTTATATAACGTGACCAAGCGTGTGTTGGTGAGGAGTTCTATCTAGCGATATTAGCTACATAGAAATCGCTCCGTATTTCAGCAGTTTTCTCTTTCGTTGTTAACGGCTGACTTGTTTTATTATTCTGGTTCTGATTCTGTTTTTACGCTATGATCTTCATGTTCCGAGCGAGCGCTGTCCTTTTTCCAGAGTTGTTCGTATCTCTTGTTCAAGGAGATGTTATTGACGTTTATTCGCTCATGTGACAATTTCTGCCATGGATAATGGATGGAGTTGATTTATTTATTTTTCAACGGGAGTATAGAAAGTATTCTCCATCTGGTCTATCGAAACTATACAGTTGACATCTGAAAATTAGATCCAATACTTTTCCTCCGTAAGTAATACTGAAAACTACCATCTCTCATTTTTATGGTTACATGTCCACAAAAGGTGCACTGCAAAATTCAATCCGTTTCAACCTGAATCGTCCATGCGCAGTGGCCAAATTAGCCGATCACAATAACTTTCGTACGGTTTCAGGGGTTCCATTTGCCACTCAAGACTCGTGGAACTAAGTACGAGACGCAGGAAATTTGTTCAACTCTTTCTTTTCCCTGCTATGTTCTAGTAGTAGATTCCTTTCGGAAATGAAGAGTTAATATCGATCTTCTTCAGGAGTTAGTTATAAAGGCTTAAAATAAGCCCAATTATTATAGGAATGTGGCATGCCAAGATTAGTTAATTGATTGGTTATTAAACCAGTCTTGGACTGAACTAGAATAGGATACAGTAGAAGTAGAAAAAAAAACTCAAAGTGAATAACCCCGTCACGACGGGTCTTGGGGGGAAATAATGGAAGAGAGATATGGTGCTCCGTTTTTTCTTGCTTAGAGTTAAGTAAGTAAGTATGCTTTCTTCCTACTTCAGAAGTAGTAGTATCAATCAACCTCCACAAATAACAACAATTCAATTCAACACCTGTGTAGAAGAAAGAAAGGAAAAACATGATTGCTTGCTTGCTGTGATTGAAACTTGCGCCGATTTTGCATCGTTGTATGTCTTGCTGTCAGTTTTGTTTTTGTTTTTCTTTTCTTTTCTTTTCTTTTCTTTTTCGGCTTGTTTCCGGTGTTGGAATCCGATGCATGACTTGAGATGCAAAATGCATGCATGAGATTTAGTTAGAGAAGAAAAAAGGCGGACTAAACTGGGACCAAACAAACGCTAATAATCAGCGACTTTCGGACTTCGATTCCGAAACAATGACATTTTCGCTAATGTAGAAACTTGCGAGACTGTGAGACTCTGTATGAACGTAGAGTGAGAGATCTGCTGATCTGCTCTACTTAGTCTCTTTTCGTTCTTTTTCGCTGTGTAGGCCACAGCTGGCCACGACAATTGGGCTCTCCACACAGACACTTGACGGAGTTTGGATCGATTTGGTTCCTGTTCTTCTTCTTCCTGGTATCGTCCCAGCTTGGGTTGTAATCGAAGGTCAATTCCGTCATTGGCGGAATATCTCGTAATGCGAAGAACGCAAGGTCATACAGACGCTCGTCTCCATGGTGGCGAGACACGGGGAACATCTTGCAGTTCGGATTGCAGGAATGGTTCATGAATCGTGTTGGGGATCCGAATTTCTGGCCGTCGACGATGTAGATCTTGTTGTCATTTACCAGGAAGTCGAGCGAGAAGAGATATGATGGGCTCTTTTGAGTCTCTGCAATCATCTCACGTCTGTCTGCTGAAGCTTTTGTGATTACTTCGCCGAGATAAAGGTCAATGAATTGACCTGCTCTGATGTGGTCTGGGGAACGTAGGCCTAAGAATCATTATCGTTAGCATTGATATATCTGTGATCTTTGGGCCAGGGAATGGATATATACCGAATCCTCTGTTTCCCGTGTCGAAGATGTTGAACCGGATAGTCCTGCCTCGTTCGACGACGCGGTTCCAGCAATGTCTCGTGCAGGCGCAAAGGGGCGTACATTCGTAAATCATCGCTGAGCGTTTCAGAAATCCTTGGTTGAGGACGTAGGTCCCGTCACGCAGAATATCATACGGGTTGATACGGTCGTCAGAGTCGATCTCTTGAGAGAGACAGGTACATGATTTCATATCGCAGACAATGCCGCAGTCACATCCTGCATCGAAGGATGCATCGGCCTTTTCGACACCACCCCGGATTTTGTACGAGTTTATGAACTCGAAGTTCTCGGGAAAGGCGCTGTCCTCCTTACTGAGAGTCAATGTGACAGGTGGTCCTCTGATCCTTGATAGCTTTGCCAAGAGGGTCTTGGGCACTCCATCCGCAGGTGGTTCCTGATACTTCTTCTTCCTAAAGAGACCAGGCGGCATACTTGAGAGGCTTAGAGGAAGGATATCAGAGCTGCCATGTTTGTGCTTAGGATAGGCGAAGGACGCCTTAGTCTCCGCATCATCCACAGGGTAGTGTGTTTGAGACAGGCCTAATAGAGTATCTTGCTGGGTCTGAGGTTCATCAGTTTTCGTGATTGGCTTGCTGTTCCATGGAGGCAGACTGGCGCGCTTCTTCCTAGGAACGGAACTATCGGACTCGATAGAGAAGACATCATCAGTGAACCGAGGCACGACAACATCGAACTTGCGAGGTTCAGACTTGACGACGGATTCTAAGTCTGTCTCGGTGTGGTGAGAGGGGAGAGAGTTCGGATCGATGTCAACATGGCGGGTTGTAAGATCAGACTTGAGACTCGAAGTCTCAGAAGTGAGCTCTGCCTTGCGTTTCCGACTTTTTTGCTGGGTGAAGAGCGATAAAAGCTGTTCAGAATTACCCTTCTGTTTATAAGAGAGAGATTAGTTTCATTTAATGTCAAATTTATCTTCGTATAACCAGAAATCTCGGCCTTTAGCAAGATCATAACATTAATAGAAAACACTGAAAACAAACAAAAACATTCTCAATACATATAATATTACCCCTTTTTAAAAAAAAAAAAGATAATCTTAAGGTATTTATAACAATATAAAAAAACGTTATAAATTTAATAAATGTAAAATTTCCACACGTTTTAATTCCAAGAAATAGAGAAAGCAAGCTGTAAACTTACCTGAAGCTCCTCATCCGAGTCCAAAGTCAGGTCGATAAACATTTTTGCGCGTCTTAGCGCCCAGCTTAATCTCCTAAAGGTCTTTAGAATAGCTAAACCCCATGAGAAGCTTAAGATAAAGGTATTTGACAAGTTCAAGGGTTAAATCAAGTACAGTTAGCAAGTTGCCAGCAGTTAAGTGTTTAAAGTGAAGCTATTTTAGTGCTTTAGTGATAAAGGTTTCTGTTTCTCTTTTAGTGAATAATGTTTAGCACGTGATTTTATAAGTGAATTATTCTATTTTCCTTTTTTTTATTATAATAATTAATTATTATTTTTAATAAGAAAAGATATTATTAAAATTAAAAATTATTTATAATTTTTTAACCTAATTTAAATAATAAAAAATTGTTGAGAATACCTTGCCTATAGGTCACGTGATATATTACCTGCAGTCACAGTATAAATTAGAGCTTTTAACTCTTAAGACCTCAGGAATAAGGGTTAATTTATCCGCTATAATAATATCGATATATAGCTTAGAATAATTTATTCAATAGGCGGTTTAGAGCGTTCTCCTCGCTAAGCAGTAAAGGGTAGTAATTATCTATCTAAAGACCAGTTTTTGGGCTTTCCGGTAAAGATTAAAATAGCTAAAGGTATACGAATAATTAGCGTTATAATTATCACTTACTATCTAGGGGCGCTAGGCGCAAGATATCGAGACCGCTGCTGAAATATAATGTAACTTTAGGTTCTTATATAAACCCTAGTTCGTAACTAAGGTAATAATTTCTATACCTAAGTGCAAGAGTCTATAAGCTCCGTAGCCTCTGTGGGTTGCTAGGCTCAACTACGTCTTAGGCGTAGTTATTGCGGTCTTTTGGTGCAGTGGTACCTGGAATCCAGGGCATGTGATATAACTGGACTGTTTGCTGCCTAGTGTGCAGTAATCGGTCTCGTGGAAGCCTTCGCGAGGAGGTTACCAGCCGATTGTCCTATTGTTAGTACACTCCTCGCTGTTTTCCCTTTTTCGGTTCCATCATAAAAGGAGCCATAAGAGACAAAAAAGAGTGGTACCAGTTTCTATTCCATTAAGCACCTAGTCTCTATAGAAACCGGAGTCCTTACAGGTAACTAACACCCGCTGAAATATCTAGATACGCAGATAGTTAGTTTCCTATGTTCCTAGACTGGACTAGTAAAAAAAGTATATCGGTAGGCACTGCTCGCAAGCACGGGTATTTAGGCGCATTAGAGCCTTCCTGAATGGTATATCGGTTCTTTCTCCTTTAATAACGATACACGAGCTCATTTCGATACACCTACAAAAGCTTCAAGTCCTCTTTTCATACAATTTCCGCGTACGGTTTTACTTTCCCCGCCTTATCGTCCCAGGAGAGATACAATCATGCATCTTATAAGTTTAATGCTCACTGCGGGTTTGGCCAGTATGCCTATTATTGCTGCTTATCCAACAAACAACTTTACCAGTAAGTAGATTCTCCACATTTTAGCTTTCTACTAGCATCCATCTCCTGGATTATCAACACTAACACTTCCTGTTCTCTCTCTCCCCCTCAGTACGAGCAGACGATGCGAGCGAGCAACCCTGGCCCGACAAGCAAGCTCAACCTCCGGCCAACCCACCTGGGCTAGATGACTGTTACTGGGAAGGTCACTGGCCGTTCTGCATGTCCAAGTGCGGTCACGGATACAAGAAAGTGAAGCAGGATGAGTGTGGAGATGGTCACTGCTGCTGGCTCGGCAAAAAGACTCTTTGCTGTATTATTCCACCTGGGTCAGCCGCAGAATAAACAGTACCCTATCTCAGGCTGAATAGAGCCCTACACGCTTCACGGTTACTTGCACTATTGCATATTGCATATCTATAATGTTGCGCTAGCGCTCAATAATATATTACTATCGAATAGTCGTGCTATCACGCTATTTGATAAACTTATACTATACGGAGTTAAATAACACACTGGCATTTGTCCCAAACTATCCTCTGGGTAATACTCTTGAAGCAATATGGAAACTAGCGGAATCAACAGAGTGCCTAACTGCTTGAGCAGGCGGGTTACGTACATAGGGGGGCAAAAGAATCTACCATAGGATTCGTTTTTTTTTTTGTTTTTCGGCGACAATCTTTGGACGGAACCTTATTTGTTTCAGCACTCAAGGCAGGTACCTAGGTATCTTCCACCCTGGCACTCTCTTTTACTATTTACGTCGTAACTTTGCCCGTTTAAGGTCTTGGGAAGAGTGAGGTTGAGGATCGCAAATTGAGTTCCGGATGAAAAACTCTCTGCAAGGGTATGTTTCTGCGGCTTCAAGTATCACAGGAGACATACATACTGGCTCTGAGGACCGATTATTAACACCAACCTTTATACGAATTAGTTATAGAAGGACACCAAAGAATCCAATAGATTAACAATTGACAATAATAATAGTATACCTAACAATAAGCACTAGAGACCAACTAATAGAGGCCAGTGACACAAGCTAACTATGTCAAGTTATTATTATTTACAAAGGATCACAAATTAGGGCGAAATACTATAAACTAGGAAGGATCGAATGGACGTTGTTAAAATGCACTTATATGTAAACAAGAAAGAACGGCTTCAATTTAGGTTTAAACTCACGAGCTAGATACGCTTATTGATTAGAGGAAGCTGACTAGGCTAAGCTAAGCCCCGGATACTTAGATAGCTTTCGATTCCCCTATCTAGGACAAAGATTAAGCTGAATAATTGCCAGTTCAAGGGGGTGTATCGGCACATAAAGCAAATACCAGGTAATCTGCCAATGGAATACTATTGCGAACGTGAATTCTTCGATATGTGTCTAGAAGGTCAATAAAAATAGCCATGAGACATGAAGCATCTAAGCTAGTATGCATACGAACTGCCTTTTGAAAAGACGAGCAAGAATTGCTAACTACTCGCTCAAGTGAGGATAGAAACAACCGAAGTAACCGAAAAAAAAGGTCATGGAGCAACACAACGATTTCGGCTGGAATAGAGTAAGGGGTTGGATGAATATTTTCAGAAGCGGGTTGCACTTCGAAAGAATTAAGACAGTGTATGTATGTGTGTATGTATGCTTGGTCCGCAAGGAAGCGACCGCAGGGGCTTCGAAAATGAGAAGAGACAAAAGGCTATCGTAAAAAAGGAAATGCAGATCGTAAACACCCAGGACTAGTCAATACTGACGGGAATGTAGACATGACCAATATCCGCAACGCTTGCTCGGTCGGTTTAATGTACACGACAAGAGACCATAAAAAAGAAAATTTTGCAGGATTAGAGAGCTGCGTGGATCGAATCTGATCGAGATCAAGAGGGAAAGGCGGGTGGAGAATCAGGTCTCATAAGAGCGCTTCTTTGCGTAACCACACAGTATCCGCAGACGAAGTAGCTTAGAGTCTGAGTCCATCCAAGATTCTCTTGGCCATTTCTCTGTACTGCCACATGCCACCTGATACCTTCTTGAACTGGATGCCATGCAGCGAGAACAGGGGAACCTTAACGATAAGGATCTCGAATCGAAGAATCAAGTTCTCTCCAGTATCGCTCGTCACTCGTGTTGTAGTCTCGCCGACAACGCGCTCACCCACAACGACGTTGTGGTCTCGAGGCGCGACGTCGTCATCAGACCCATCAGAGTTACTCACAAAGCTTTCATCCGGTGCTCCATGCGATCTGCGTGGAGTCCTGATGGATCGCCGTGGCTCTTCTTCGTAGCTGCGCAGTCCACCGAAACTGATGCGACGGCGGTTGCTGGAGACCTGGCCTTGTCGATCCGGGCTTGGAGGTCCAGTGTCCACAACACGCTCCAGGTCAATGCTGGGGGCATGACGGCAACTGAACCCTCCTTTGATCTCGACATACTCCACTCCAAGCTGCTTGAGCACTCGGATGATATCCGCACGGATGAAGGATAGTGGCTTGCTGCTAGTCGTAGACACGCTAAACAGACCCTTCAGAAACACGGGCTTAGACAGGTCTTCGCCGTCATTCGCGCTCTCTAGGGCATTACCTGCCCCAGAAAGCTCGGCATCGGTCTCCTCAGGGACGTTAGCTTCCCGAGCCTCTTCACGCCTAGCTCGCCTGGCCTGTATACTTTCGCGTCTGGCATGACCGAGTGACTTCGTTCTGCCAGTGTGCGTGCGGGTTCTCGGCTCCTGGGGGGGCCGCTGGTCGCTGGGCTTAGCTTTCTGACCGTTTACACTAGAATGATCAGAGCCACTGGTAAGAGGAGGTTCGTTCGCAGATGTGTTGATAGGGTCCGGAGGCGCTCTGCGCGTACCCCGACGGGGTCGGTAATCTGCTGAGTTAACACTGGCGGATCTTTCGAGGAACTTGCTGGAGCGCGAAGCTGGATCCCCAGATGCTGCCGTCCTAAGGAGATCTTGATGCTGCGGTTGACTACCGGCGTTATGTATGGTAGTCGGGGACGGTTCCGCTCGCCTGGTTCTTCTGACACTGAAACCTCTGTTAGGCGGAGAGGCCAGATCCGCGGGAGCCTGAACATTCAGGGTCGCTCCATGCGGAGCACTAATCTTCTCTTTGTCAAGATCGCGACTGCCCTTGACACGCCTTGTGCTTAGGCGCCTCAAGATACCCGCTGCCGTGCTCTCTTTCCTGACGGGGGTCTCTGGCTGGGGCGTCACAATGGCAGGAGATGGCGGCACAGCGTTGTCGATGCGCATCTTGTTGACACTTTCTTCGAGTTCGCTATCTCCGTGGGTCCTAGCACGAGGGCGAGCCCGCCTGCCCGTGTCCTTTTCACCAGGGATCTCATATTGGTTTGTGTGTGCGGCTTCTGGCGCCGCTAGGTCAGGCATTCTCATAATTGGTTCACTAGCACCGTGGGTAAGGCTAGAAGCGCCAGGGTTGGATTCTGCCCGTTCCTTTTCCAGCTTCTCTTTGGCCAGATAATAGACCGATATCAATGGGCTATAAGCGTTGAGGGGATCGTTTCCCAGCTGTACAGCTTCAACGGAAGGCGTAGAGAGAGTATCCCTGCTGGCGGAGTTCCGACGCTTGTAAAAATCGAACATGCCTCTCTTCTTCTCATTTGTAGGGTTCGCAGTCGCCTGTTCTCGGAGATTGGTCTTGACGGCATGTTGGTACTCCTCGGATTCGATGACCTTGGTTAGCTGGGCGGTGATGTACTCTGGCGAACCGAATTCGAAGCCTGTCATCTTCTCGATGACCTCGGGATCTAGGGGCAGCGAGAGCGGCTCGCGGTAGGGCAGATAGTTCTCTGGAGGGCCACTGTAGCCCTTGGTCATCCAGGGATGGTTCATGATCTCGGCCAAACTCGCTCGTTGCTTGGGATCAGTAACCAGCATGCGTGAAATGATATGGCGGCACTCTACACTGCATTAGCGATAGTCCATCTAGACTAGGAGTAAAAGAAAAAAATGGATGACGAACCCGTTGTGAGCCCCTGCGGGTATTCCACCACACCCTTCTTGATCTTCGCGTGTAGCTGCGGCATACTCTGGTCGTCGAATGGGACCTTGCCGCAGACCAAGACATACAGAACAATACCGAAACTCCAGACATCCACCTCCGGTCCAGTATATTGCCTGGCCTGGAGCAGCTCCGGGGCTGCGAAGTACAGACTACCGCAAAACGTCTTCAGATGGCCTTTTGGGGAAAACAGGTTGCTGAGACCGAAGTCGATGATCTTGATGTCGCCAGTCTTGCTGATCAGGATGTTCTCGATCTTAAGATCACGGTGCACGATACTGTTCCGGTGACAGTAGTCCAGGGCGCTCGCAATCTGACGGGCGAATTTGCGCGCTTGCTTCTCCTTTAGCTTTCCATGGGAGATGATATAGTCCAACATCTGGCCCCCGTTGACATATTCGAACAACATGTACCAGTGATACGTCGTTCGCACCACGTCGCGCATTCCGCAGATGTATGGATGGTTGACCAGGCTCACAATGGCCGCTTCTCTCGCGGTGCGAATTTCCTTGGACCGATCCGACCTTTCTGTATCACGGCCGCTGCGATGTTCTTCTGCCGCCTGTCTGGGAACAATCTTAATGGCCACCTATCGTTTGCGCGTCGCATCGTTAGTCCCCGGGATCAATAGGAAAGAGCATCATCACCCTGGTCGAGAGAGAGAGAGAGAAAAAAGAAGAAAAAGAAAAGAAAAGAAAAAGAGTTCCACAACTCACCTGCTCTCCGGTCTCCATGTTCTTTGCGATTTTGACCTTCCCCATGCTTCCAGCCCCGATAGTCTTTCCCAGAGCCCAGTGGCCCGTGGGGGTCGTAATGGTCGTTCGACGCCTCGGCTGGGTGGCATTGGCGGGGACTGGAGGAGCGGATGGCATCGCAGCCTCAGTTGCTACGGGGCCAGCCGCAGCCATGTCGACACTTTTGCGCGGATAGCTCTGTCGAGAGGAGTTTCTGTGATGAGATCCGTTCCGGTAGACACTCGGAGGCCGCTCTTGGGAGCGGTCCCTGGAAGGATCACGGCGGGACGACGGAGGACGAGCAACGTTGGAGGTCTCGAAATCCCGACGAGCTACGTTGTCGAGAGCCGCAGGGTCCGCGGCGGAGCGACGGTCATAGGAACCCGACCGCGAGTTCGAGCGATGGTGATGTGAAGTGGTGTAGGATGGCGGCGGCCTGGTAGCCACGCTTCGAGTGCGGTGGGGAAGATCCGAGGAGGGTGGAGGATGGTGATGATGCGAGTGGGAGCGGGAAGACGTGGAGTGGCTGCGAACGACCGCCGGCGACGGAGAGGATGCAGCCGTGGACATCACGATCAAGCACGGCGTTGTTGTCCCAGCGGAGACGTTGAGCTTTGGATCACGCCGTTGGTTGAGCTATGGCGCTTGGGGGATCGATCGGGGCTCGAGAGAGAGCCAGGAGGGACGATGGACAACGACCGGTCGGGCGCGACGGCGGGGAAGAAGGAGGGAGAGAGGCTTGCTGGCCGAGGGAGTTAAGTTATTATTAGTTAGCAGACGGCGGCTGCGAACTGCTGGCGATGCTGGGAGATGCTGTGAATGAGGGCCTGTCAGCAGCAGCAGCAGCAGCAGCAGCAGCAGTAGTCTAGCAGGAGACTCCCTCTGGTGAACAGATGGCCTGCAATGAGAGAATGGCCCGAAGGTTGGCCGGAGGGAGAAGATGGCTGGAGATGGAGATGAAGATGGAGATGGAGATGGAGATGGCTGGTGGCAGTGCTCACAGTATACTAGTAACTAATCAGTTAACTGAACGGAGGCCGCAAACAGGCCCGTTTGCCGTAATTATAAATTATTACCCACCGCAGAACTGCGGAACTCCTCGCAGCTTGTCGATCCAGCGAGGGACAACGGGGTCTGGGGCGGGTTCCTGGAGGCGCTAAGGGGAGGGAATAAATAATTACGAATGGAGATTTAATTAATTGGATTCCTTGGGAGCGTTGCTGAGGCTGGGGAAGAAAAGCAATCGTCAACCAGGGTCCAGGAAGCGAGAGAGTAACTCTAGCGGAGAAACAAAACAGGATTCAGCAAAGAAGCCAAAACACAAAGAAAAAAGAAAAGAACAGGAGCATCGATCAATCAGATAATTGATTATTAGTTAGACAGTAGAAGAGTAGAGTATGCCAGCCTTTTATCTGTTCTCAACCGTCCCAGATTGGGCTGGACAATGGATCAGCTGCCCTGGGGAAATAAAATAATAATAATACTTGACTCGACTCTACTACTACTCTGAGCAATGGGAACTAATCACTAATAACTAATTAACTAATTAATTAACTAACTAGATACTCAAGAAAGAAACCAAAGACAGAAACGAAACATCCAGGTGCGTTGCCACATGAGCCGGCCCCGTGGCGGTGCATTTCTCTCCTCTTGGACTCTCTTGGACTCTCTTGGTCCGCTCCGACGTCAGCATCTCAACCGGCCAACTCCCCTGACAGTGCCAGTTGACCACCTTAGCCCCGAACTGACTGCTCTTCTCGATCGCTGCCCCAGATCCCTCCTGATTACCGACAGCTCCAGAGATCTGGGGATTGCCTCCGCCTGACGTGACGGAGCGGGCCTTCTCCCGTGCATTCGAGCGTTCCAATCGCGTCAACGAAACCAGACCACCTACCGTGCCCGGAAGATACACCTGCTGTCAACTGCTGGTTCTGAGCAGCAGAAACAAAAAGGTCACTGTGACCGTCGATCGAGAGTGGTTTTCCAAATACAGACTTAGGGAACCGAAATTCCGCATATCGAACCCGCGACGCCTTCGGTCATGTGCCATCATGGCAACCAAGAGATCTCGAGCGGCCTTTGAGGCAGATCTCCAGGCAAAGCAATCTCCCTACGCATTCTACGGCACCCCACTGCCGCCGCTCGACCCCGACGTGCGCGACGATGGATCCTACGTGCCCGTATGGAAGCAGGAAGTGACGGATGACCGGGGAAGGAAACGTCTCCATGGCGCCTTCACCGGTGGTTTCAGCGCCGGGTGAGCTCACGATTCACAGAGGGCTCGGGACAGCAGACTAAATGTGGACCGTCTAGGTATTTCAACACGGTAGGCTCCAAGGAGGGATGGACGCCTGCCACCTTCGTCTCCTCGCGGCAGAACCGCGCCAAGGACTCCAAGCAGCACATCCAGCAGCGGCCCGAGGATTTTATGGATGAGGAGGATCTCCGGGAACTGGAGGAATCGAGACAGCTGCAGACCGCGGAGGGCTTCGCAGGTTTTGGATCGACGGAACTGGACCCCACCCGCCGGGGCGGTCTCATGGACATCCTCAAGACGACGGGAGAAACGATGGGCGTCAAGTTGCTGAAGAAGATGGGCTGGAGAGAGGGCCAGGGGATCGGACCAAGAGTACGCCGGAAAGCCAACCTGGGAGACGAGGACGGCGGCCCAGAGACGGAGCAGGAATTCCATTACTTTGCGCCGGACAACCCGCCCATGGTTGCTTTCGTCACAAAGACGGACCATAAAGGCCTAGGTTTCGAGGGAGGGCCTCGCTTAGACTCAGGGTTGTTGAAGTCCCACGATGCTGCGGATGAATCGGACGAAGACGATCCATTTCATGCTCGACGTCTAGCCCTCAACGGAAGGTCAAAGGAGAAGAAGAAAGAGCCCAGGCGGGGCGGATTTGGCGTGGGAGTCTTGAATGATACGGGTTCTGATGAAGATGATCCTTACTCGATGGGCCCGCAGATCTCCTATAACAGGACTATTGGGGGGGATAAGAAAAAGAAGAAAGGTTTGAAGGCTGACAGCAAGCCTGCCATAACGTCCGCGAATCCCCTTGTCAGCACGAAGCCCGTCTTCATCTCCAAAAAAGCGACCACTGCGAAGAAAGCGTCCGGTTTTCGAAAATGCCACGACGGCCGTCTCCCTCTTGAGGGATTCCTCCTGGCTCAGGCAATGTCCAGTCTGTCTCTCTCACATGAGAAGAAATACGCCCCCCCTGAGATTCCTAAAGATTGGAAATCCTCCAAAGCACCCTTTGCAAAAACAGCTACAACCGACTACGTTTCGACCGCAGAAGCCGCCAAAGCATCTACATTGGACCCCACTTCGAGAGCCGCAATACTGGGCGAAGCTCAGCTACCTGGCAAGTCCATCTTCGACTGGATGACGCCTGAGGCTCGAGAGCGGATTGTAAAATTGACAGGGAAAACCGATCTACCACCTGCCCTTGGAGAGAAGGCACCCAAGGGATTTGAGCCTTCTGAGGCACAGAGGCGGAAGGACCTCTGGGATCTGGTTCCGAAGTTGGACAAGGAGGTCGCCGCGCAGGCTCTCAACCGGGCCGTCGGCGGTTGGATGCCCTACTCTGAAGATGAAGCAAAGAGGGCGCGCTATCGAGCGTTTCTCGAGCTGCGCGCCGGTCTGCGCGACAGTCTTCCGGACCGGACTCCCGGTGTAACGATTGATGACTGGGCTACCGAGCTTCGAGAGTTCTCGCGGGCAGCAGAAGTATTCAAGCCCGTGTCAGGGTTGATGGCATCAAGATTCACGTCGGCCCGCTCCGACCCCAGAGGCACATCGGATTCGACTGGGGCATCCGATGCAGATTCGTTACTCAGCAGGCCAGCAGCCAAGCCGGAGGACCCTGCGGAAGCAGCCGCGAAGATTGGCATGTTTGGGCCGATGACGCGAAGCACGCTATCGTTCTATCCATCTCGTCTGCTCTGCAAGAGGTTCAACGTGAAGCCGCCAGCCCATGTACAGGTCGATCCGGGCGAGTTCCCCGGAGAACGAGACGTCTCCGCTGGTGGTCGCTTCCAGTCAGCAGGATACCAAGCGCCTACAGGCACCAAAGAACTGGTTTCCAAAGACGTGATGAACCAGCTCATGCTAGAAGCTGGCGGTGGCAACCGCCTCGTGTCTGAGGCAGAGCTGTCCACGCAAGCACCGCCGCGCCAGCCGGTTATCGTCGAGCCCGAGCGCAACGACGCTCTGGAAGCCGAACGACCTGGCGAAGCTGTCTTCAAAGCGATCTTTGGCAGCGACGACGAAGATGAGGAAGAATGAGTTCATCGTGTCAGATCAGTGTATAGATTTAAATCAAGATATGATTCCCAAGATCTTGAATATCATTAAACCCAACCCACAAAAGTCCATGCAATGGTCTAGAATAAACTATGGTAATACATGTTACCCACTTTTACCATGCCGGTCTATTCCGCATGCGACAAATTAGTCGACCATGACGATGTCAGCAATGACTGAGATCATATTATGTCGAGAGCTATTATATGTTTTAGGGCATGGACAGGGGTGATTATCACTGAGAGACCCGTTATAATTCTTTATGACGAGATACGGTTGTCGAGACTTCCATAGAGTAGTAGACCGGTGTCCCACGCGGTTCAATTCAATTCAGTTCAGTTCAGTTGAGGTCTATAGGATGGCTCGATCGAAATACCAAGATAGGAAAACAAAACATATCGATATTAATCCTATCATTATGTATTATTTTCTACCGATTTATCTAGTATTCAAATTTCACGTAGCCCGTTCTCTATTAAACGTGGCACAAATAACCTCGAACAACTCCTTGCAGAGACCGCGATCTGGCTCTCGGCTCCTATCGCCCAGGATGATCTGCCGGATCGAAGGCGGGGGAGGGGAATCAATAGATCTCCTCCTTGCAATAATCACAAGATGAAGGCGTTTCGCTAACGGTCTCTACTTAGTACTTACCGACTAGGTACTATCGAGCCAGTCTACTCTAGACCTCCCGCTCAGATCGCTGCCCTCTAGTAATACTTGATCACTAAGGGAGGGGTAAAAGGGAGAAGAATGACAAATTGACAAGGGGGTGTTGTTCTCGACCTATCTATCTCCTAATAATGCATTCAAGGTGGACATTTGTGTGTATGGACAGGAAATAGTAATACTGTAATAATAACTCTCGCAGGCTGGATCTTTCCCAGAGCGTTGTCGTACAGGTTTGGATAGGCGATTGTAGGTAGGTCGCGGTAGTTGACTTACCTAGGTAAGTTAAGTAGTAACACTGTAAGTAACTATACTCTTACTGAATTTAGTTATCTTAGTACAGTCAATGGGTCGAGTGGAGAAGGGACAAAGACAGCTTCCTTAGTTGGAAGATGTACTGGAAGCCACTGGAGGGCGAGAATAACTAGTTAGACTGTGATCCAAGGGACAGCATCGAGTTGATCCCGGATAGAGATATTGGCCTTGTTGATGATATCTTCCTTGGTGGAAACGGACAGAAATCACAGACGATAAGAAAAAAACACATCACGCTGTCGTGGACAAAGTGGGTTTCCGACTCTATCAAGCTTTTTCTGACTCTGTTCTGACGTTTTGGCGCCGAACGGGTCTCACCGGCATCCCGGCCTGAGGACGAACTGCCTGGAAGGAGTTCCTGGACGGCTTTTTCGGGATCGAAGAGGATAATAATAATGGACTAGCAAGCAGTTCATACCTATCTATGTGAAACGGAGAGACCATCAGCCCATCCACCTTGGGATGTTCTGCTTCTTCTTCTTCTTCTTCTTCTTCTTTTTCTTTTCCCTCGTCTCTTCTACTCTACTCTACTCTACTCACCGACTGCCCGTGCTGGCCCCGACGATCCCTCTACTGTAAGAACTAAGAAAGAGAGGTCGCACTGATCGCAAGACAACTTCCAATACACTCACTGACTGGATCCATCTCCTCTCCACCCCGTTAGACTAGATAGTGTGCACTGCAGCCACTGCTTCCTGTGCCGCGTACATGGACGCTTAGCACCGATCATTCGATCCACATATCCTTCGTCTTCTCCAGCTTTCTTTTCAACTCCCGCAGCTCCTCTGTCCACGTTGCGGGACATCGAGGTGCCTGACACCGGGGCAGTTGGTCTCGAACAGGATGCAAAATGGTAAGTAAGCTCATTATCATTAAATATCTATTGGAGCTGGAATGCGCTTCCGTCTTTCTCGTCCGTCGGTCGGGGAAGCACGCCCCTCGCTCGTGAGAATGGATCGCTGTGTTACCCAAGCGGTCACGGACATTCATTTGGGCTTCCCCACCGGTTCAATGCGATGAGCAGACAGCGTTCCAGTCTCTGCGCTCTATATATATATTTTATTCAACCAAATTCCGGGGGGTCGTATGCCGTCTCTGCAGCAGTGTGGTGAATGCAGCGCTTCATATCTACGATAACTAACTTGGTATGTACCCAGGGTTGCTGCTTCTCCTTGTTCTCGCGTGACGATGGCGCGATACCTTATTCCGCTGAGGTAACGGAAGAGCATCCTCATGGAGATTCCTCGTCTCCCACAGTAAACCCTATCACCGATGCGATCGTCTCAGAAGCTGCTGGTCGACACCGTACGACCGGCGCCGCTACCACGACCACGACAGTCCGTCGTCGAGGAGCGGTACCGCTGAGCGAGCATTACAATCAGCCAATCCGCCCGCATACCTGGCGGAGTAAGCGACGCACATGGTCGCATGCACAGTTGGCGCGGGAACGACAGGAGTTCTTCGAGACGAGAGTGACCGGCCGGCAAGAGGTGTGGGCAGCGCTGGCGAGCGCTACAGCGTTGATGCGCGACGGCGACTTTGCGACAGCACAGAGTATCATCGATGCTGCTGGAATCACGGTACCCACGGGAGACTTATGTGAAGGCTGTTATGACGAAACAGGCGCACTGTACCGCTTGCCTCAGTGCATTGTCAGCGACCCGGACAACATCGTCGACAGCCCTGCCGATGGAATCGACAATGATGCGATTTCCGATGGAAAGCTCGGAGCAGACGAGGCATCAGAAGATGAACTGATCCCGGATGATATTGAGCGGCGCAGGGAGGAGAAGGGCAAAACGAGCGAACGCGATCTCATCAAGGTCAAAGCGCGACTAAGTGATAGGGAAGGACCTGATCTTACTATCTCCATTGGGAAGACGCAAAGCGTCGGACTACTGGCCCGCAAGGTGCAGGGAGAGGCCGGGGTATGTTTTTTTGCCGTGTTCTCGAGTCCCTTGCAGAGAGTAGTGTATGCTAAAGTATAATGATATATTACAGATTTCCGGCAGACAGCGAGTTCGACTCGCATACCTGGGAAGAATACTCAACGAGCACGAGAGTCTCACCGATCAAGGGTGGAAGAACGGCCATATTGTGAACGCTTTAGTGGTGACACGACGCTCGATATCATGACAGTGCCAAATCTATGGACTGATTATCAACCCTACCTTCATCTCATGGACATTACGCAAGTTATCATCCCGGAACCAAAGTCGGACGTGCGCGATATAACGACCTATTCGAAGAACTGTTCTGGAAATGTTATCCTCCCCATATTCTCCCCTCTAATGTTTTTTGCTGGTGATCTATGTCGTGCAGTCAACGAAACTTCTGAGCTCTCGTTCGGGTCATCTCTGGTATTTTCGCTGCCATTATCGTGGGCTACGATACCTATCACTTCCCTGGAAGCAACCTCATCCAGTGTCATCGGGCATCTTGTCTCGTTCTACTTGCCAGGGATGGTCGAACTTTACTTCGAGTTTGAACATGACGCTTTCCGATGCTTATTTCCTATTTCTGCACAATACCCTGTTGTTTAACTGGTCGGTTACTATGATGTTGCTGTCTTCTGCATGTTCTTCCCAGCGTATACGCTTAATACGCCTGTTCTCTCCGGGGCCGATGGTGTGTTTGGCTGATGTTATGAATGGCCACAATTCGAATCATCGTTAACTATCGCATACATTCTGGATGGAAACCGATAATCTTTATTGACATTTCTACCATGGACATCTATATAATCTTCGTGGAAATTGTCGTCTTAGGATCTCGTGGGTTTAAAATCTGATGCGCTAAGACAAATGAAGCCCCATAGTTACTGGACCTCGGGATGGTCTTGTATGTAGGGCTATGTCAGCATAATCTGTTGTCGAATGTGATAATTCTGAACCTTCAGGTCACTGCTTTTATTATTACGATCTTGGTCGGGTTCACCATTCCTTCATTGATGATAATCGCTCAGTTCGGCTATAGATCATCCTCCCCGCGGGGCCCGACCCGATTAAGATAAGTTTAGCGCTGAGCAAACAGCACAAACACCCAACTCTCCGAAGCGCTGCGCGGAAAAAAAAGTTCTGGGATCTCGAAATCTTTATAGAAAAGTCCATAGAATTGCCGACGTGCGATAATCTGGAAAAATTACATTTGAAGAGATATTTCCTTTTCTCTCTCTTATATTCCTCTTTTTTCCTTTCCTCTTGTCTTCCATCGGAGCTAAGTAGGTCTCGCATTCATTTTCAGACCAAAGACCGCATTCGATTGATTTGACTATCGCGGAGCTACGAAGCAACGATTTCCTCTTTTTCTTCCTTTCTGGGGAGGGTAATAGATTAGAAGGAGGAAAGAAAAGCAGATACGTCGCCATGACGGATATTCAGAAAACTCCCTTTGTGAGGGAATTGGCGTCAAGTGGTGAGTTAAATTTGGGACTCTCTCTACTTATCTTAATATCGACTCCGAACGAGAATTCCATTCAGTTCAGTTCATACGAGTCTCTAAAAAAAAGAATCGTTGCTCTTTTTTCTATCCTTTACAGTTTTATCATCACTCTTCAAGAATATCGTTACTAATAACCCTCTTTCGCAGACCGCCGCACAAGAGACAAGGCCCTCGAGTCGCTAACAATGTTCCTGAAAATGAAGACGGGTCTATCACTCGTGGATTTGCTGAAAGTTTGGAAGGGCCTGTTTTTCTGTATGTCTTCCCCCCCTACTCAAGAGAGACACACACGCAGATAGAAAAGAATAAACTCAACTAACGCATTCACCCCAGGCTTCTACCACTCCGACCGTCCCCTAACACAACAATCTCTCGCCCGCTCTCTTTCCTACTCTATCGTCCCCAGCCTCCCTCACAGCACACTGCATCGCTTCCTACGCGCTTTCTGGATCACTATCGGTCGGGACTTTCATAAGATCGACCGCCTACGACTTGATAAATACCTCTATCTGATTCGATGCTATGTGGGCGTGGCATTTGAGGTCTTTATCAAGAATAATAATAATAAGTCCAGCACCAAACAAAACAACGACAAGAAGAGTGCCAATGGAGAAAAGGATAAGAAGAGAAAGCGCGACGAGGTCAGCATGACGACGGAGAAAAATAAAAAGAAGAAGAAGCGCACAACAACAAAGACTGATGCGAATGGAACACCAACCCACGAGGAAGAAGAAGAAGGAGAAGAATCCACCAATCTCGACTCCCAATGGACAGATCTCGAATCCTACATCTCCATCATCGAAGAAGGACCCCTTCACCCTCTCAACTTCGACCCGAACGAACCAACTTCCACATCCATCAACACCGACTCTGACGTGACGATGCCTCATGGCCCTGACGGTCTGCGATACCACATCCTCGACATCTGGCTCGACGAGCTCGAGAAAGTCGTCGAAGTCGAAGACCTCGATGTCGACAGCAGCAACAACAACACAGATGGTCCTACGAAGAGACTAAAAGGTGATATCCCCATGGAGTTGATCTTGCGGCCGATGCGGAAATTGAAGGCGGAAAGTCCGACGAAGACGGTCCGCGAGCGCGCTGGAGAGGTGCTTGAGGATGATCGGTTGGTGGAGTGGGGTGTGATTGAGAGGAAGAAGGGTTCGGATGATGAGGATGAGGAGGAGGATAGTGAAGAGGAGTGGGGTGGTTTGGGCGATGATTGAATCTCTTGAATTGAATCGATACCTTGTATGTTTGATAAAATTATCGTGGGATCTTTCTTTCTTTTTAAGGATGTTCACTGCAGAATGTCCCGCTGAACAATGAAAAAAATACTAGTAATTCTTTGCATACGAGAAATTGATAAAATTCCACGGCCACGCAAAACTTTCCGTCCGACTCAGTGTATTTCGACACCTTACATCGATAATACTCGTTGACCCCCTATGATTGTAGTAATCCTTGAAGACAGCACATTATACATGTATTAGCAGACCCAAGGCTGCAGAAATTAGCATTATTAATACTCTGTCACACGAATGCTGCCCCCTCTGAGTGGTATGGGAGGGAGTCCAAAGACATTAGTTATACGTCGGATAGTATACAAAAGTATCGATAGAAACAATGCTACAGTCAACCCCACAGGTGAAGGCTAGGCCTCTTAACCAAGCCATTCCATCTTCTGAATTCCGTTTTCCTGGGTATCATGATAACGCGAACATAAACACATGAGACATCTTTCACGCTCGGGATCCTGCCTATTCTTACGTCTGTGTCCCCGGAGGGCCCTTCGCTTCGTAGGCCTTGCCTGAAACCGAGAGCACGGTCCCTAGCCCTTTGTGAACTTCGACCTGGATCGGGGCAAAGGGCACTCTCTCTCCGTCGATACTGATGTATCCTTCGGTCTGCTTAGGGACCAGCCGGTAGGCAGACACCTTGCGGAAATGTGCCTCGGGAATATCAAAAATACTACCGTCTTCAACTGCCAGCAGCATAGAGAGGGACTTGAGGCGAGGAATGGTTCCGTCAATGGTAACCAAATCCAATAGGCCATCATTCGGGAGGGCAGCGGGGAAGAAGTTGGCATCAGAAGACATCCAAGCCATATTGCCCGCATAGAAGTTCCCCATCGTCTCTCCTGGTAGGCGCTCCCAGTCATCGGGAATCTCGTCGTTCACGGTCCCGTATCGAAGAGGAGGGAGGCCTTCCGGCAGCTCTTCAACCTCCGTATCGGTGAGTAGCCGCGGTTCCTTGTGTACTTCCGCGCGGTAATGATCCTTGATGGCTTGTTTGTCACCAACCTCCACCTTGACGGCCACGTCGCAGGGCCAGACGGTTTTACCCATCAAGCGCACCAAAAAGCCATATGTGAATCGATGCGGACCCATCCATCTGATGTTGTCCGTCCCTAGATCACATTCTGCCACGATTCCGAATGATTGCGACAGGAACGAAAGTGTTCGTGTGTCGCCCTGAGTTATAGACGCCAGATCCAGTGGCATCCGCTTTCCTTTCACGATCGCCAGGGCGGCCAAGCTTACGCTGGGAGAGCCATAGAGATTCATGGCCATTCCATTTCCGGAACCAGACGGTATCATACCCACAGCAACTTTCGCCAGTGCTTCTCGTGCGTTGGGCTTCTTCGCCAGACCGTTGAAGATCTCGTAGGGCAATCCATCGCCGGAGCATGCCACGACCGCATCGTACGCGTTGATGTCCAGCTTCTCTGCAATATCGGTCGCGTGTCCGCGGTGAGTCGTCGTCTGCACATCGAGATCGCAACCCGCCGCAGCTAGGATAGGTTCTGCATAGCGGGAATAATACGTCGGAGCCATTCCTTTACCACCAAACGGGTTTATCAAGACCTTCAGCTTCTTCTTGGGCTTCGCCTCTCCATAGGAGAGCTGTAACAGCTTTTCCGCCCAAGTGTCCGCTTTCGACTTCTGCTCCAGATCGATCGGGTAGTGGATATAGCCAACAGTGACATGGCTTTTGGACATGGGTTCCGCATACGTGATGGTGATCTCGTTCTCCGACACGTTCGCCGACAGGACATTATAGTAAGGCACGGTCTGATTAGTCTTGCGTTCTGCGAAAGTTGCCGTTAGTCAGAAACTGCCACACCAGATCTCGATCCTCCCGGTACGACGGCCGAAAGGGCAATCCGGTAGCCATTATGGAAGGGGGATCTTTACTACGTATAGATAGCAAACCGCAACAGCGGCGACGTGCCTTATTGGCGTCTCCTTCATCTGTTCCAATAAATATTGGTAAATATCAAGCTCACGCTTTAAATGACAATAACACCGCAGGAGGATCAATCAACACCATGCTCCAGACATACCTAAAACCGTGAGAGCATCAGTTCCCAGCGTCAAGGTTGCATGTTTCCCCACCCTCAAAACAGCGTCGGACTTGCACGATGGCGGTTCCGACGGATCCGCGCTGGAGGCAAAAGAGCCACCATCCGCGAACGGATTGACGATGGCATTGTGGCTGCCAATAGTCATGGTGGTGATGACCGGCAGGCTGGGGGCATTCTAGAGTACAGAACGAGAGAGGAATAAAGGCAGGAAGAAGAGAAGAGAGAATGGCAGAGACGGTGAAAGAATACTTATGGTATTACACGCAGGTGGAGAGCTAGGGACTTGGCAATTTGGCAAAGCAGGCCGCCGCGAGCAGATATGCTAGTCAACGAATTAGTTAATAGTCTAATAATAAAATGGGAGGAAGAAAGCATCGCGATAGAAGATCCCACGGCGGAGTTCGGCTTGAATGCGCCTGCTCTGCGGCCGGTTCATCCTCAGCGGTTTCCGCGACGGGCCGAAACATGGGAGAGAATGTGGTTAGTTAGATAGAGATGATTACCATGATCACTGTCAAGTTTCAACAGACACCAGTATCAACGGTTATTTATTACTCTACTCTATACTTACAGGCTTATCTCGCCCTGGATCAGCATTGCTGTCGGCCAGTGGAACCCCCGGGGAGGGATTGTTCTTTTCTTCCAAGCCTCTCCAGGTACGCAACAATTGTGATATGCTCGTTCTCGCCTCCTAAGCCTTCACTAGCGGGGATCCTTGGGTTCCTGCAGCCGCAGTATCCGATAAGCTAACAAAACCGGCAAACTAGAACGACCGCTTCAAGCTCTCCGCATAAAAGTAGGAGCGCTGCTGGCTTACAAGTCGTCTAACTAGCCTATGGCTCCTCGTGGAGAACCAAGGTCTGGCTTCTTGGCTGTTCCGGAGCAGATTACTCTGATAATAATAACATTGTGATACGTGATAACTAACCCATGCCAAGAACTATACTGGTCAGGATCAGCCTTATGATAAAGACCCGACAGAGAGGAACATCTCAAGGAACCTTATCCGATCCCAGAATCTGAAAGTTGCGCATGTTATTGGTTATACCTTGCAGGATGCAGAAATGGCGAATTGGGATTATCCACGAAGTTCCACGGCGTCAAAGCATTGGTCTTTCAGACTAAGATCGAAGCAGCTGGCAGTCAACCATGCAAGCGCAGTGACAGCTAACTATACAGAGTCTTGGAAGATTGTGAACTTTGTACTATGTGTAGCCTTTATGTAAAACCCAGAAACTGACTGTAAACGAGCGTTCCACGCAGATGGAGAACATAACAGAATGGCCATCCCCCCAACCCTAGGGTGAGATATTGCGCGGCTGGAAGCGTAAGTCATTCTGATTCCTAGACTAATAAATAATTGACTATACCACAGACATGCAACATTCCATTAGAGGAAAGCCTTTTCTCATCCGGTGCAACGCAACAAAATATACTGGGAGAATCGCTAGCAAGAAGAAGGGGAAACTTATAAAAGGGGGCATCGAGTGTCTAGATTATTCACGCAGCAGTGGCCTTGAGGCCCTTAAGGGAACCCAGGCTCAAAGCCAGGCCCTGGGAACGGCTCCGTATCCGCACAAATCCGGTGATGGCGCCATCTTCACCCTCCTTCTCAATACTCAAGTTCGCCAGCGCGTCCTCGCCTGTAGGGATAGTGTTAGTTTTCAACCCCAAGAGAACGGTATTACAGGGGATAGCGAAGGGTAATAGGTGTAAACATACCAAATACGCTCCGGGCATATAAGTTAGCACTCAAGAACTGGCAGTCGCCCTTGAGCGACGCTTCAGGAGTCAGGCACGCCATGTTGGTGCTCTCCATGAGCTGCTTGAGGAACTCTCGGAGACTCTTGGCCTTGGAGTTGATGTTGACCTTGTTCTCCCATTCAAACTCAGTCCACATGGTCCTGAACTGGGTCTCGCTGCAGTAGGCCGGCTGGATGTAGTCCATGATGTCTGCGTGGACATCGTTCAGGATGACAACGTGCGTTTCGGTGGAGCTGGGTCCGTCATAGACGACGTTTCCGAAGATCACACCAGTATCTGTGGAAGACACCTTGACCGTAGCCTGCACGTTCAAGAAATCGCGCGGTCCCAGATTCTGAGTGGTTGGTCGCTCAACGACCTTGAGGTCTCCAAGGGTTGCGAATTCGACAGACAAGTTCTGGAGAGTCTCCGTGGTCTGGTTGACCAGCAGAACATCCAGGACGATATCAAACTGGTGGACCTTGACATAGGCCTCAGCATACACTGGATCGGAGAAACCAGTGAGCTGTACGACTCTGCTCAGCTTAGAAGAGATATCCTCGAGAGTGGAGTCGCCACCGGTAGCCTTCGCAAGGTCGAGTTCGATCTCATCGGTGCCCTCGCCGGCGTTCTTCTTTGCCAGCTGTCTGATCGGCATGGCGTCGTCAACCTGAACGGCAGTCTTGGCCTTCTCAACAGCCTCCTTTGCTGCCCGCTTCTTCTCCTCAACCTGGACCATAGCACGGAATGCTTTCCTTGTATCCTCCAGGAATGTCGTCTCAAGCTCCTTCCTCTCCGTGAATTCGGCAAGAGAGCGAACGCAAGTCATGATGCGGTCCACAGAGTCCTCATCGATAGGGGCCTTGACAAACTGAGATTGTCCCACACGGATGATAGAGATCATGATGAGCATAGCCTCGGCGCGGAGAGCATTCGTGCGAGCAGAATCTTCAGAGACTTCGGAATGACGCATCACCAACTTTGTCAACGTAGATGAAAGAACAGTGGCCAGGTAATAGTCGCCATCGAGAATGAGCTGTCTCAGCGGTGGCTTCTGAGCAGCCTTCACGGCTTCGAGCTTAGCTGCTGCTGCAGATTGGCTGGTAAGAGCACTCTCTGTGGCATATGTGCCGTCGGCCAAAACTTTCCTTGAGCCTGTAGGAGCGGCCTTCGGGTGACCGTTGACCTGTTCCTTCAAAGCTGCACTTTCATCAGGAACTTCCTCAAGCAGCCGCTGTTCGGAGGCCAAAATTGGAATCTCTCCAAGAGAGGCACGGATTCGCTTCCACGCTTCCCGGATATCGGTAGCCTCCAGTGAATATTCTCCAATGACCCAGAGGACTCCACGGTATACCTTTCCGGCGCGCACTTCGCTGAGAGTAGAAACGAGGCGCTCAATGATTGATGCTCGTAGCTTGGGGAATTTCTCGACAACCTCCTTGACAAAGGAGATGACGTCCACGGCAGAATTGTTGTTGAAATCGACAATGAAATCCATGAGGAGATCAACGACGCTAGCAGCTATTTCGGAGAACTTGATGGCGCACTGGTGGATGGACTGGATCAAGAGTTGACGGTACTCAGAGTTCTGAAACTATCGTCAGCCACCGATTCTGCCACACACTGGCCTGACCTACCTTCTCATATTGTTCATCAACAGTCTTGGCAAGTTCCTTCTTGAGAAGCATGACAATCTCTTCGACATTCTTGCTTGAAACCATCTCCAGAGCGATTCCCAGAGCCTTTCGACGAACATCAATGTCAGGGCTCGAAAGGACACGCAGAATCTCCATTGTCAGATCATCTAGAACACCCTCATTCTTGATTCTTAGTTGATCAACTCTGTCGAGAACGATAAGCTTCACGTTGTTGTCTGCCTCCTTGATGCTAAGCTCGATCAACTTCGACGCAGCCGCCTTCACAGCAACGGGGTTGCTCGTAAGAGCAGTCAAAGATGTCGCAGCTTCGTAGATAACCGTGCTCGCAGACGCCTCAAGAAGGTCGAAGATCAAGCGGAGATATCTCGCCTACACCTTATTAGCTTCCAGTCACTTTGTATCTTCCTCCAGACAATCCCACCTTGTTCTGAGAATTTTGGACAGCATCCTTTCTGATGAACTCGAGTTCCACTAGCTGTAGCAATTCATCGGTATTCGGGATGCTGTCAAATGTAGAGCTAAGATATTCGAGCGCACCCTGGTGGCTGATGGACATGAGAGCCGCGAATGCATTGCGCTTGCAGGTGTGGTCGGTCTCCGTGCCAAGGAACGTTTGAATCAATTCGGGGGCATCTGGGATCAAAGATTCCGAGTGCTGGTAAATGGAAGCGATAGCCCAGACGGCATTCTTACGCACATAGGCGTGGCGGTGTTCCAGACACGAGCGCGCAGAGGACAGGAGAGGCTCGATGAGTTCGGGCTCGCGAAGCTTGCAAAGGAATCGAAGAGTGTTGCCACGAACGTACTCGTTGGGGTGTTGGAGGTCGTTCCGGATTCCGTTACTGCAGTCCTAGGTCAGGGGTGGTTGTCCGCACGGCGGGGGAGGGAGACGGATGTCAGGGTCGGCCTTACCAGACCAAGATCATCTCCTGCTTCAACCTGCCATTGGCATCAAGTTTCGGACAGATCTCATAGTAGAAGTATAGCAGCTTCTTCAGAGGCTTGCTCTTTGAGGGCATGACGAAACGGATAATGTGCATGAGCAACTGAGGCATCGGGTCGCCATTGAGCATGACGGTGATAACCTTCCGCATGGTTTCGAGTTTCGATTCATCGGTGCCTTTTTCCAACTGCGTCTTCAGCTCCTGCAATGAGGGCTGGTCTGCAGTGTTGTCCATGTGGACCAAACTGTATGCGTTATCCAGAAACGACGCCATGGTGGGCAGTTATTGACAGGACGGCCGCTGTAAAGGGTGACGGAGGCGCTGATTGTTGTCGGGGTCAGCATCGAGTGATGGTTTCATGGGGAGACAGTAGAAATTACCAATTAAAGGCCCCTCAACTCAGGGACACACGGTAGAGGCAGTCACAATGTACCAATACCCCTCAACTACCGTATGTTCATCAGCGCGCTTGTAAACGACCTACTTAGAGTCCGGACGGTCAACTTGTCCATTTGCGCGGCGGAGCCCCAAGCTGTCGGAGTGTGTGGATGACTAAGCCGCCGGGACGCGACAGGCACGGGGAATGATCTTCCCCGCCAAAGTGAGCAGACTCGAGGCGGCTCTTTGTTGTCTATTCAGGCTTCTCACCATGTCGAACTCGGATCTGAACGAGCCTTTCTATGTGCGCTACTAGTAAGGAACCCCCGTGTGGCCCAGGTTTCCTCAGCTGCTGACAGTCCTGCAGCTCAGGTCACTCTGGGCGATTTGGACATGAATTCCTAGGTATGGGCAACCCAACCACTGCTAGTATTTATATATGCTCATGTCGTTCCAGAGTTTGATTTCCGTACCCTCGGCGACGGCCGCAGTGCGTCTGCCCGATATGCGAACAACTCGAACTACCGCAATGACTCCCTCATCCGCAAAGAGAGTAAGCTGCAAGCACCGGGCCACGAAGAGTGGTGGTATTAACGGAAACGACAGTGTGTGTCAGTTCCCTCCTGATCCAGGAGATCAAGCGCATCATCAAGGATAGTGAGATCATGAAGTACGTTTTTATTGGAATGCCCCATATACAACGTGGTGCTAAGAACCGGACAGGGAAGACGACTCAAAATGGCCTCAGAAGAACAAGGATGGCCGCCAGGAACTGGAGATTAGACTTGGAAATGAGCATATCTCCTTTGAGGTAATCCTTCGTGGACCGTGGTGACCCAGATGCAGGTAACCGGAGCTGACAAACGATCACTGATACAGACCGCGAAAATCGGCTCTCTGGTCGACGTGACCGAGTCTGCAGACCCCGAGGGACTGCGCGTCTTCTACTATCTCGTACAGGACCTCAAGGCTCTTGTCTTTTCTCTTATTTCCTTGCATTTTAAGGTGGGTGGGACATCTCATGATAATCGCTGGACCTCTTATCTAACAGGCACTTCGCACCACAGATCAAGCCTATCTAAACGTCACCTCGCCGCATGTCTGGTGGATCAACGTGGATCAGTGATCCTTGGTGGGAACTGGTACAGGAGTTTGTCTCGCGAAATAGTATTCTTTTGATGACAAAAAAGGGAAGAGCTTGTACTTCTACGTAACGACTTAAATGCAACATCTAATTAGGTTTTCCATATCAATACGTGCACCTTGGTCTAGTAATGCGATGCGTCTCTGCTGTACATTGCATGGTAGTTGGTAGAAGCGCCTTCGATCGAACAGTATTCAAGCCGGTATATTCGTACCCCCGGGTTACAGTTGTCTGACACTAGCCTTTGGCCTAGGCGGTCACAGTTTACTTGCATATGCTAAGGATCATCTTTTCGGGCCTTCTTCACCACATAGAGACTACGAAACGGTTGGAGCCGGGAGGCCCAATGGCTTTATCAAAGGGGCTTCCGTGTATATATATATTTCTCGGTCACTACCTGCTACAGAGCAGGTAGCCTGCCGGCAACTAGCATCCCATGGTATCGAACGCTTCCTTGAACAATTCAACCTGGTGTGTTCTGCTTGCTGTATATACCTATCTTTGCCATCTGCTACTATCTGGGTGGACGGTGTATATTGGGGCATTGCGGGGAGTGCCGTTAACCTATAAGTTACTCCACTTCTTCTCCATATAAATAATTTTTTCTTCCGCCAGGATAAGTCGCTAGATACTGCTTGAGACTTACACACTCGCGGCACTCTTTCCAGATACCCCAATTGCGCAACAGATAATGTTATCTCTTCTGATATTTATTGAGCCTGAGACTAACGATTCCCAGCTAAATGTTTTACAAAGAGACTGGATGTCGAATCGTGCCGTTCAAATTTCGATCTCATGCCCTGGAAAACGTGCATCAATAATCAGGTTGGAAACAAGTCAGTGTTGGCGGAACAAGGCTTACAAATGTAGTCCTGTAGCTCAGTCGGTTAGAGCCTGAAGCTTATAGGTACATATTAGTATCTTCAAGGTCGGGGGTTCGATCCCCCCCAGGACTAACTCTTTTTTCCTTCATCGGTGGGATGCGAGAAACCTCTTTTTCTTTTTTTTGGCAGATGGAGCAATTAATTAATTGATGAATTAACCTCGAGTAGTTCACATAACCAAGTGGAGTCTAAAGCCTGGAACATCACGGCGCCATCACCAATTGCGGATGCAGGCTGGTCTCTGCTGTAAGTGTATCACCGGGCTGAATTGGATGGCAAGCACAATCTGATACAGACAATGAATGAGCCCACAAACCAGTCCCCAAGTATTTATATTTATATTGCATTTATGATATGATATTATCCTCCCTCCCCAGACCTCAGCATCTCCCCAACACCCTCCAGCCTGCTTGTTCAGTTTGGCGGCTTCTCGTTCGCCTTCCCCGCGATCGCATGACCAGGAGCGGCTCTTATCCTCTTCGGGCAGTGCGTCTCTTGCCCGTCGTCACTTGTCAAAGACTTTACTTGCACATCCTCGACCGTGAAAAGCCCCCTTCTGCTCCTTCTCCCTTGTCATTGGTATTGCGTTTCTCCCCTTTGTAAATCCCATCCTCTCATCCCCCTTTTATCCCGGCTTCCGATGTCATCACTGCCCTAGTTGCCTCCATGCCGACACCCAGCGACAGGACGCCGCAGTTGACAGCCACACCGCTTGCCGAGGAATTGTCCGCCCATTCGACGTGCCCGCCAGAGAGTGATCGGATACCTGCGTGGAGAGCAGCACCAGAAGAGCGCATCGTCGCTGATAATAGTCCAGGCAATGGTGGCATGCCAGAGAGCAGCGCTCCGGCGCAATCGACCTTGAGGAGTCGGGTTGACGGCGTGGCAGAACCCGTTGCGATGCCTCGGGAGATTGACGCAACCACAGCATCCTCTATCAAAAGGATGCCACAGTCCGAAGAGGAAGCCGTGCTGGGCACCTCCAGCCCAGCAAGCGTCTCCTCAGAGGCCAAGGAGGAACAATCGACTCCGACAGCGGCGCAATCGTCATCAATGACCGCGCCTTCCGCCACCTCGTCTCTCAGCTACGAGTTTTCCAATATCCGAGTACGTTGCGCAGCATGGTGTATATGTGATCCCTTTGGCTAACTAGATCAGCTCCTACCGAATCATTCATCGTCCTTTCTTCGTGCGGGAAGCAAGTTCGTCGGAACCCAGCAGTCTGACCGCCAAGTCTACAATGTAGATGTGGAGATTAAGCATGTCGACATGGCCGAATCGTACCTCTGCGGCTACTTACGCATACAAGGTTGGTCAATCCATCGATGTGTGACATTCGCGGTTCCGTTGAAAGCTGACCGTTGCGGTGACAACTTAGGGTTGACGGAGGATCATCCTACCTTGACTACTTTCTTTGAAGGAGAGATCATCGGGACCAAGCATACCTTTCAGACGCGACACGAAGCATGGGGTGCGACAGAGAAGACCGATATGCAGCACTGGGCCAGATTCCCAGCGTGGCGGCCCCTTGCCAAACAGGCAAAGAGACCAGACTTCAGCTACCGCAACTTCGCCCAGCGTGAACATATTTTCATGAGGTGGAAGGAGTATTTTCTGGTGCCTGACCACCGCGTGCGGACGATATCCGGTGCTAGCTTCGAGGGTTTCTACTATATCTGTTTCAACCAGGTAGAAGGGACCGTCAGCGGTATCTATTTCCATGCGAAAAGCGAGAAGTATGTATTGATCCCAACATGTCTTGATCGCAGACGCTAACATTGCAATACCTACAGATACCAGCAGCTCGAACTGAAACATGTCGAGGATCATGGTTGTCTTCCCGCTATCGAATTTCGTTGAGCTTCGCAGGTGCTTCTCAGGTGCTTCTTGTGAGCTCTGTATGACCCCTTGGTACGACAGTATTTAATCAATCACGACGCTGGATAGGTAACTGTCCGCAAGTTCTTGTACATTTCCGGAGGAACTGACGAGATGATGCCCGGTCATCCTCATGCCTTTTTTTACTTCTTTTGAGTTCGGCCATCTATTGAATCGCCATTCGATTACGGCTGGCCGTCCGGAACCGCTGGGTCTTTTATTCCCAAGACGGCGCCGTCACACATACCCTGGTACATGCAGAAAACTAGACCTTGTTGCCCAGTTGTCTAGATATATGCCCTCCCCTGCGGTCGTCGAGATCCTGTTTTATTGCATCACGATTTATGTCTTTTTTGTCGGTCATTTCATCTCACGAGATCTATTCTCCAGGTATCGGCGTCCCAACCTCTTTTCCTGTTCTTCCTCATATGGTATCCAAGTTGTTGCATCCGACGATTACCAAGCGCTGGGATTGTTGTGAATGTTTCTACCGGCAGGGTCAAGCCTTTTCTGTTTCTAGGGGCATTATCATCGGTATAGGTTCAACAATCCAAACTCGGTCTTTTCCGGTGTTTTTCTTTAATCCTTCATTCGGCACTAAGACTTTATTATACGATACGACAGTCTAACAGGTTGATGGTGTCAGCCACTAGGCCAGACGTAAAGTCTTGCCTGGAATTTGGGATTTGAGTAAACTCAAATCAGTCTTGCTTTGCTCTTTAGTGATATCTACGATTAATCTATTGTTATTTAGTTATCCAAAGAATATCCTTGAATAAGTCGTGATTGATAGTGTTACTTGTCCTATCCCATTGGTCAAATTTAACACGTGCCCGCGACAGAACTACTTCCAGTGCACACAGGAACCTGACCACGACAACAATTATACGGACTATAAGGATGCTTGAAATATATCCCATGATCGGACAATGTTTTCTAAGATATATGATTCATATCCTCCACTTTTTTACTCAAGAGGCTTATTTATTTATCTATTGCATGAATAAGAAACAGAAGAATTTCCCCCCCCCTAAAATACTAATAATTAGCACCGTGAGATAAATATAGTCTTCTCCTCGTGCCTTGGTATGTTATGTTAAGGTAAGAAGCATACATTAATCCTATGTTAAAAAATAAAATATAAAATATAAAAATAAAAATAAGAAACATGTTCCCAGATCCAAGTCGGGCTTTAGTTATATATTATATAGCAGATGCGGTATGGTATTCATTACTGCTTTAGACGCCCTCGATTGGAATTGGAGAACATCAAGATAACGGCTGAAAAATTATAAATAAATTATACTTGAATGAAGGACGAGACCAATTGGAAATAATAATATCCACATATCTTGTTTCTTTTTTTTTTTACCCTTCTTCACAGGAGGGAACCAAGAGCAATGCAAGGAAGGCCAAGAGCAATGAGACCGGTGGCCTCGGACGGGCTGTTCTGGCAGCATGCGACGTTCTGTTTGCACTGGGAGTCGAGGGAATCCTGGACACCAACGCCGATGATGTTGACTGATTCATTTATTTATTTGTTAGATTCATGCTTTTTTTTCGGTTATACCATATATGAATAAGGATGGGGGGGGAAACTTACGGTCGAGAGGTAGCTTGCTGCACTGGTCGAAGAGACCGAGACCCTCGGAGCCGGAGCCGCCGCCAATGAGGCCAGAGAGAAGACCACCCAGGATACCAGAGTCGATGTTGGTGGTGTCACCGGAGTAGGTGGCCTTGTTGCAGCAGGACAAGACCGTGTTTTCACCGCAGACAGTCTGGCCCTGCTGGACGGTGATGGTGCTGTTCACAGGATAGCGGATAGGATCAGGGTTGGCAGACGGGACGGGCGTGTAGGCAGGAGTTGAGCTCGAGGCAGGGTAAGTAGTTCCGGCAGCAGTTTTGGTCCACGAGTTCACCACTTGAGAGACACTGGTGGAAGGCGAGATAGTGGGAGCGCTTAATAAAGGCGTTAGTTATATATAAATCTTTCCTTTGCCATAAGTATATATCTGAGGGAATATACTTACGCGATAACCGTCTCAGTCTCAGTTTCGGTTTCAGTCGTCGTGATAGTAGTCGTGCTGGTCGCATAAGTGTTCACAATGACCGTGGTTGGGGCGTTGGTAACGCTGTAGGTAATGTCGTTGTAGATGGTAAGGACTGTGTTGGATTCGCAGTAGGTGCTGATGTAGACGGGGTCAACGATAATGACCTTCACGACCTTGACGACTCCACCGCCTGGGGCAACGCAAGCATTGTGGTGACCACGCTTTGCGACATCGTTGACCGCAGCACCGAAGACAGGGACGCTGCCCAGGAGGGGGATGGCGAGGATGCTTCCGAATCTCATTTTGCCCGACTTGGATCAGGTTATCAAAAAGGCTTAATGGTAATAGTATCAATGAACCACAGGGGGGGTCAAAGGAGTGTCAGCTGGGCCCAATAGAGCGAACGAAGAGAAAAGAATATGGAAATGAGAAAGAAAATTCTACGACTGATGCTCTCTTCATCTTGACGAGGTACACAAACACCATATATATACACTTCGAGAATGCCGTTTGACGTAGGGTTTTGACACCATCTAGCAATAAACAAACAAGCCGGAAATGCGATGTATCAGAAGTGTCACCTAATGGCAGTCCCGCAGACGAGAGAGAGAGAGAGGGAGAGAGAGTAAGACTCCATCCTCCATCTCCATCGCATGTCTTCCGTGCATGGTACGGAATGAAGCCCATGTTTCGGACCTAATTGGAAGAGACAAGCACACTGATAGGTTGAGACCTGCAATAGCGTCTTGGGGCCGTCTGAACGTATGCCCACCTCTTATGGTCCAGACGGTTCAGCTACTGTACCTGAACCCAGAATTCTGATAGACACAATGCAAAACCCCATGGAATTCAGGAATTCTCCCTCGTGCGGATGCATCTGGTGATGTCGGGAATGTACTGTACAACAGGTACCATTTCTGGACTTTGCCTCTCAGGGTTTGGGCGCTGGTGGCTGTTCGGCGCTGATCCGGCCGCTCGTGGCCGTGGAATGTGGACATGTCCAACTAGGAAAATGATATGCCGTTGAGATCCAGACCCCAGGACTTAACCCCATTCCTGGAAGATGACAGTATCAATGTACTATCTATATGATTCACTTTAGCATCTAACATCCCTTGAATTAGGCTAGAGCACGACCTTGGAAATCGGCTTACCGATTGGCTCCTTGCTTCCGACCCTCAGATCCCGTTAACCGTGGACATTCTCTCTAGCATAACCTAGATTTCAAGCCATAACTCTCTCCTTCAGTCAGATATGACCCCACTGGTATACTCTATTTCGTAGTCAGGGGTTCCCTGCTTAGCCGGCCGCCCCGTGATTGTTCTCTTCCATCCTCCGTAATATATATCGAAAGAAAACAGTATCTATCTCCGCCAAGAGGATGGGACTTGCAAATGACAGGCAACCATGGCTTCCACGCTGGATCTCGGGAGAAAATTATTGGTGGCCGTCACTGGGCTCTAGGTCTCGACACAGGAAATAGAGCAGGTCCAATGTGGGTTACCAGATGGTTTTCTCCCTGTGGAGTAAGCGAGGCATGTTAGGCCCCAAAAGATTTTGAGTGCGCGTCCCTGTAGTCTAGGCGGCTGCTGAGTAGAATGCTTTGCACAGTGATGATTGTAGCATGACAGTAGCAGACATGGTGTCCTACCCTGTGCGAGGGAGTTGGGAGGTGGATGGGCCTATGGCATTAATGAAAGCACCAGAGATCCAACGCACTTTCCCTGTTTTCAGAGACGATCCCAAGAGGGCTCATTTTGAGCAACTTCTGGATCCCAACCTCCCCGAGACATCCTAATTTCGTATTCCTTGGTTGCGGTTACGAGTCAGATCTGTCTTTGCTCTGTGCTCGTAGACTAGTATATGCAGCACATTTGGACCAGGTCTTCCCGAAGCAGAACTGACACGAGAATCAAATTTATCGCTCACGATGGATACCCATACCTTCTCAATAGACTCTTGTCGTAGTTTGGATTTTGATATTCCTACCAGCTCGAGACCATCGTAGGATACATACAGGTCATATCATATAGTATATGGATAAATTTCAACTCAGGTCGCGAAGCACCGGCAAGCAACAAACATGGTGCGTGCGACTATGCTATTGAGAAATGCAAGAGCATGTGATCGCGAACCCATTATCAACAAGTCCTTAACAAGGAATCCTAAGCCGTAGCTTTGAGGATAGAGAAACACTGGGGCCGCACATAGACGTGGGCGATTCAAAACACGATACATAGATATAGTATGTTCAGGCAAGATAAAGACCAGTATCGAGACAAGGTAGACGAAATACGGGGTATCATATCCGTGGGTTGCATTGATTGGGTGACGGTAAAGCGATAAATATAGCAAAATAACGTAAGGAGGCCACGCATCGCGGTGTAATGATTCGTTATAAGCGTGGAGCTCTAGAGATAAGTGCTTGAGTTCTGACGGCTACTCAGGCTGGACGAACTGGCACTGCCATTCCCACCATCGCTGCTGGGGGTTTGGGGCTCGAGAACCACTTGCTGTCGGATAGACACGATCCATTCGTGCTGCAGGAGTTCGGCTGCAGTTGGTCGTTTGAGCGGGTCGCGTTCGAAGCAGCGCTGGAGGAAATCGATGCCCGATTCGCTCAGCTGGTCACGGGTTGGCATCTGTGGTTGATTTCCTTGCGCGATATTGTACATGATTGCCCACTCGTTGTCAAGCGAGGACCAGGGACGGCGACCAGTTGCCATTTCAAGGATAACGCAGCCAAGTGACCAGATATCAACACATCCCTGCCGGCTGACGAGCTTCGAAGAGTCGCCCCGGATCACTTCAGGAGACATATACATCGGCGTACCTGTCATTGTCTTCTGGTTTTTGCGTTGATGGGGCGGCTCCTTGGGAACAAGAGCATCCTTGTGGCCGGCATTGGCAAAAGCATCCAGGGGCGCCACAGTCTTACCCTGGCGCGCGATGATCTTGGCAGCGCCAAAGTCCACATACTTGATGACACCATTGTGATCGAGGAGGATATTTTCAGGCTTGATATCGCGGTGTACAATACCTGACTGGTGGAGATACGCCAGACCCTCGAGCAGTTGCAGAGCGTAGACCATGATAACTGTCTCGTCCTCGATACGACCGTGCTCGAGAAGACTAGCCAGCGAGCCTCCGGAACAATACTCCATGAAGATATACACTTTATCACGATGGACTTCAATGCCATGGTATGACACGATATTGGGATGGTCAAGAACCTCGAGAACACCCATTTCATCGCGAATTTGCTGCGCGATCGTAGGAATGAGCTGTGGATCTTGCAGACGAATCTCTTTGACAGCCATGAGATAGTTACTGTCAAGATTGATGGCTGCATAAACTGATCCAAACGTTCCTCCTCCGATGAATTGGCCTTGCTGCCAGCGTAGAGTGACATTGGTCGCAGAAGATGAAAGAACTGCGAGAGACCTATCAGCCTCATTAGATCCTTCCAAGACTCTACCCAGCGCTTGGCGCTTCGCATCTTCCTCAACTCTCAGTTCCTCCAGGGCCGCTATACGCTGCAGGCGTTGTTCACGGACAAGTTTCGTTGCCTCCTCGTCAGTTAGGATCCGTCCAGCACCGATCTTCCGCATTCCTCCCCTCTCTTCGAGGCGTTGCTTTTCAGCCTGTGCAGCCAAGGATGATCTTGCGCCCATAATATCGAAATGAGAGATGAGCAACGACATGCATCCTGCCACTTTGACTCGTAGAAGAGAGTACTGGGAGTCGTCCATGGAGAGAAGGTGGTTACTCGAGGTGATAGCCATCGCGAACTCAAGCGCAGCGACGGCCCACTTGAACGTTTTACGGTCGGAAGCATCGCAATCGTCACATATGAAGGAGACCCATTCAAGCGAAAGCTCAACCAGCTTCGCGCTGTTCATTGCGCGACGGTTCGGGTCAACGTAGCTGGCAGACCGTTTACCGAACTCGGTCGCGAATGCGAAGCAGGCCTGGATGAGCTCTTGGTTCTCGACGCCCTTCTGCTTCAGTTGACGTCTAATGACAGCTACGCTGTCCATGATGGTCATGGAAAGCTTGAACGAGATCTTCTTGATCCTGTTCAGCTCCGTGTTGACTCTGCCGAGGTTGGCACGCTGCTCGATACTCATATCGAGCTGCATGTTAGTCAACTGCGCCAATTCAAGCCGCGCGTTTGACAGTCTCTGCTGAGTCCCATCGGCGACAAGTCGTAACTTTCCCAGTCTCACGTCAGTTGGTTGCTCCAAGAGGGCGACTTCCATCTTCTTTCCAGCCCACACAAGCGGCCTCTCTGGTCGAATCACCAGAATATAAGGATTGTGGGAGGGGTCTCTCGGAGAGTCCTCATCTCGGAAGGATGTACCCAGGATGGATTGAATATCGAGGGGTTGATTCCATAGGGAATGATGCGCGATCAAATAAACGCCCCTTTGACCAATCGAATCGTTGGACTCGACGAGAAAATGGTCTGAGATCAAAAGTGCCTCGAAGAACGCGTCGGCGATATCTTCTGTCAAGTTATATTCCGTAGCGTTCTCGAATAACTGACATAAAAAGCGAGAGAAGCGGTAAAGCTTTCGTTGGCGCACACGAGTCGAATCAAGGACGCTCTTGTATCGCTTATCCATATCAAGAGGATCTTCATCTGGGCGGAACACCAGTTCTCTCTCGAAATGGATCATAAGGCGTTGAAGGGATTTGGCTGTCAGAGCACTAATAATAATATGAGTCCAGACGAGCTTCTAATTTATGGGATGTAGATATTACCTGAATTGTTCAGCAACTTCGATATCACCACCTTCGAGCTGTCGTCCAATCTCGTTGGAAAACCCCCATTCCTGTTCCAAGATTTCCGCCTCCTTGAAAGTGTTCTTGTTCGCGCTTAGTTTCCAGTTTAATAGTCGGAAGTAGTATTTCATTGCGTCTACGACCACCGAGTCGAAGTTTTCGTCTATACAAGGCGGGAGATCCCAACCCGGCTCCGGTTTCGAAATGGCAACATAGCGCTGTTTGATGTCTGTTGCCACTCTCATTAAGATCTGGAACTGAGTTATCATCTGGTCCACGAGGATTGGCGACTGCGATGCAGGATCTTTCATCCTCCTGGCGTAAGACAGTCGCACACGAATGATTTCCTGGATCAGACGAGATGGAAAATTGATAAGGGTCAGGAGCTCCTCGATATATGGAGGGAGATGTCGTTTTGAAAAGGCCTCCGCATTCTCGATCAGTGTGCTTTTCGCTTTCCTGATAACTTCGCCGATTCCATAAAGCATATTATGCTCTCCTTGCAATGTCTTCAGGCCGTCTTCCTTCATGACTCGGTCCAGGAACGAGCCTTCGTCGGAGAGATCAGAGCTTGCGGGCTTGGCCTTGGGTTTCGTGAAGTCGAGTTCGTCGTTTCCAACCCAACCCTTAAGAATTGCCAACTCCGTATTTATCAGCAATGTCGTATTATGCCAGGCGATAACCGCATCACAGCTTGCTTGGAACTCTTCAGAAGCAGCCCTCGGATTGGCGGCTTCCATCTCCTTTCGTGTCGAATATAGCGTCTCGCATTTCCCAATCTTCTCCACGACATCTTCGACTTGTTCAATCGGCGGTTTCCCAATCTCTTTCTCGCCCTTGATTTCAAAATTGATAATATCCTCAGTCACGGCTCCAACACTGGCGCGTGCTTCCTCAATAAGTTTCTTCTGTAGAGCTACGCTTCGGCCGCACGTTTTAGCTCTTACTCCTAGCCAGATCTCATTGTTCAGAGCACTCGACCGCTTCGACTCCGTCGTCCCGATCAACCGTTGTTTCTCTTGCTTGACAACATCACCTTTCAGGACGGAAGCCAGCATTGAATGCCATTCCAGCCGTTCCTGGTTTTTCGGGTTCTTCAGTTCCTCGAGAGTTGGCTGGTTGCCGTTTTCCGCTAGGAAAAGCTGGATATCAGGGTCGTAAGGGTCGTCATCGAAAGGGACTTCCGAGGATGGCGACGGTTCCTCCAAGTCTGAGTCTAGCATCGTTCCCGTCATCCCGTCTTCATAGTGGTAATACCCCGGCTGTGGGTTGGCCCGTAGACGCTGCACGTACGCCTTCTCCTGCGCGCGGTACTGAGCATTTGGGTCGCGTCTGGCGGCCCGTTTCGCAGAGGCGGACCGTCGACGGTCATGATGTAGGTTGATAAATCGAGGCGGATGCCTCTGCGGGGCATAGGTGTTTGACGGTGTCCTGGCCGGTCCTGAGGGGCGTTGAGGCCTGTGTTGTGGTGGTTCGGTGATGGTCGGCCCCTCGGTCGACAGGACGTTGACTGCAGAAACGCTACCACCGCGCGGTCGCGGGGTCGAATTGTTGGACCATGATGAGATACCGGACGAGCTGAGGGAATGAGTCGGAGGAGGCGACGACGCTACGTGGGTCGGAGTCTGTGGCATCTGCCCGGCGAGATCTTCAAAGCTGGAGTTTGCCCTGATAGCGTACGGCTGGTGCAGGTACTCATCGGACGAGCCCGATGAGCCGTCTGAATCCTGACTGACGATATCTCGATGCTCCATGACAGGCAGTCGTCGTCCGTCGTCGTCCGTCGTCGTGCTGCGTCTCCGTCCAACAGTTTCAAGGGTCGACCGATTAAAGGGTCTTCAGGAGCTCGGGTCGGATTGGGGTCGTGGCGGTGCGTTCTTGGTAGCTTTCCGCCAACGAACTTGAGTTAGCTTCACTAGTTACATGTGTTAGCTTGTTCTTTTTACTCCGCACGCCAGCAAAATAGTAACTACCTAGTTAGCGTGGATCAGGAATCAAAATGAAGGAGAGACTTAATGTTGTGCAAACATGACCAGAAATAATAATAGTGATGACCAGTTAGGAAAACGAGTTAGAATTACGGGAGTGTTGTCGGTGCCTGAGGATAAAAAAGCAACCAGGGATAACTACATACTCAAATCCTCTATGATATATGATAACCCCTTTTGAGGTGCACAGGCCAGTATACAACTTCCTGGACTCCTTGAAATGCAGCCTGATCAACTAAAGCGATATCTTCAACTTCAACATGAAGTTTTTCTGCAAGTTTTGGCCTCTAGATAGTAGATTGCCCTATCAAATGAACACTAGGAGACAGCACTCTATGAAACTCATGGTCCCCAACCCATGAGGATAATCATAACGTTGAAATGAACCATGGCTGCGTCTGCATAGGCTGCTCCTCTGCAGCGGTTTCTCGCTTTGGACGGGCCTGATGGTGATCTGGGAGAGAACTGTCTCACGTCGAATAGAAATTATTGCCAGGGTTATTACTCCGTGGAGGAGCTGCTTCTTTCGGAAGTGTAGCGAAGATGAGATAATCACTTGTTTGAGCATTGCGGGTTTGGGTATATATATATTCTTGGACCAACGGCTTTTGTGCATCATGGGAAATTAAACATCTTCGGTAGAAAGGAGCATTGACAAAGAAGAGCGATGTTCCACTCACCCTCTTCGTCTGCTGAATGAACTCAGTGCTTCGCGTCCTGTGTGACATGCTGTAGGACGAGAGGATAGTAATACAACATACGGCCAGGAGCTCGTAAGACTCCGGAGCGGAAATTCCGGACGACAGAATACCATGGCCAAGATGGTGAGGGTTGGAAATGTCGTTGGTGGGAGATAATATTCTACGTGCCAAGTCCGCCAGCGAACCTACAGGAGACGGATTAGATCGAGTGACCGGGATGCAATACGAGTACTCTACGAGTAATACTCTCTCTGCTCTACCATAGAGAAGAAAAATCAATACTCTCAGTCTCTGAGTCTTTGATGTTTGCTGCCGACCTTGACGGGCCAATAATACCGGGGATGCTTATCTCTGCTGGTGTTGCTGTTCTTGGCGATAGCGCGACTTTGGCGCGAGGTTAACGGAGTTCCCGAAACATTTCTCTGGAAAGACGATATAATAGTAATTAATATTATTAGAGTAGTTATTAGTTAGTTACCATACGGGAAGGGAAGATACGGATCTTTCCGACCACTGCAGGACGCCACAACTGCATCGAAGAGTGCCCCCGCGGACGTGCTGGGGTCGTGCGGATCCTGCCTGTGATTATTATTGTTATATTTATGGGGATACGGAATCCGGAGCGTCTGGTGGTCTGTGAGAGTCAGATTCTCGTACTTTGCATTCTGGACCAGTGGAGACAACCACGAGGCAGATGGACTCGAGACCTCCACATGGCGTCTAAATCATATGTTGTACATATATACATCTAGGGAACTAAATGTTGACACACTTCCTGTCAGGGTCTGATGATATAATTAGAGAAGATTGATATATCACTCGATTGAGGTACTTGAGCAAGTATCATTAGAGTACTCTACTCTACGTCGAGTAGAGTCGTCGCAGTGGAACGCAGATTTCTGATAGATGTACTGTGCAAAAAAAAGAAAAAAGACAGGACAACGTGACAGAGACAAAAAGACGTCTGTAGAATCGATCCTTCAGTAGTCAAAGTCAGTATGGTATGGCAGATAACTAGGTAATAATATGGTGATGACAAGAATGTGTTGCGGAAAACGATCTTGATAAGGGTTTCTTGCAATGGGATTGGCCAGATAAGAACAGAGATTAGCGATATAAGCCCGTCACAACTGGTAACAAGCTGGTATTTTTGGGCAGGAACAGTCTGGTTACCGTGGCAGGTCAGGGGGAAATACGGTATCAGCAATACGATGGGCGTTTCTCTGGGCGGGACTTGGCGTCGCGCCAAGCGGCGATCCTGATTGGCCCGTGGCAACTTCATATCTACAGCCAGTCCGATGGCAAGATACCAGCCTGTCTCTGCTGCTATCATCTCGCGTCTGTCAGCGAAAATAGAAATCGAATCTCGCCATTATCTTTCATCTGCGTCTAGCACGTTCACCAAGCCGTGGTGGCGGATGTGGCATCGGGATGGCTACGCTGATTGCCCACAGCATACGTACGCTATCTCGGAGCTGTCTCGATCGGATCTGAAAGATTCTCTTCTACTAGCTGTTCTCAGTACGAACATTGAGTCCCTGAGAGATGGAAAAAGGGAGCTGTAACGGTCGTGGTATGAGATCTGAGACCAATGATTGATCAAAGCGCCTTTTTGACTCCATGGCAACTCTGTAGGTTCTCCAGAGCCGAGTGATAGATACTCCACCGGGGGACGCTCCTGGTCGTACTCGATGGAACCGTCCGCTGAGAACGCTACTGGCGCCTGAATCCATGGGTAGATCTCTATCTGCTGTGCGGCGTTCTGCCGGGGCTCCGGAGAACGGCCCCCAGTATCTATTAGTATTTATCGTCCGCGATGTCCTGCGTATATCTACTTGCTAGGATCCTCCCATAGGGCTTACTTTGATATTCCCTCCCTTCGTTAGTCACCCGCCGTATCCTGGCCTCACCAGTGTCTTTCTCTGCCGCCTACCTCTCCTGGTGTTGGTGCTTCCTCTCTCTGACGGACCCGGGCTCTTCAAGGTCGACGATCCCTTCTGATCCATCAGGGGTATTCAATATTATCCGCTACTCGACTTAAACAAAATCCGGACTCGAGGTCCATCAGCACAGAATGTCGGGCACACCCGACCTGTCGAACCTGAACTACACCGTTCTCATTCCATACACCGGCTCGCAGACGGGCAATGGCGGTGATTCTCTTACAGAAGACCTGAATGTCTACTACAATGTCCGTCTTCCCTGAACTGGATCCCACCTTTTTTTTATAGAGATGGCATAATTAACTGACCACCCTCACAGGCGGGTGACATTTCCTGGGTCATCGTGTCCAGCGCTCTGGTGCTGCTCATGATTCCGGGTGTTGGGTATGTCGAAAGAGTACTTACTCCTGACCGTGAGGATGAGTGCTGACCAAACCTAGCTTTTTCTACTCTGGCCTCGCCCGTCGCAAGTCCGCCCTGTCCCTGATCTGGCTCTCCATCATGTCAGTTGGCGTCATCAGCTTTCAATGGTTCTTCTGGGGTTATTCTTTGGCATTTTCCCACACGGCGGGCCCCTATATCGGTGACCTGAGAAACTTTGGTTTCAAGGGCGTCCTCGCAGTGCCTTCCGTGGGAAGCACCAAGGTTCCAGACCTTCTTTTCGCCATATTCCAGGGCATGTTCGCTGCTATTACGTGAGTCACACTGCCTGATAACGGCTGTGGAAATTTGCTGACTGTTCATCTAGTGTGGCTCTTGCCGCCGGTGCTGCTGCGGAGCGTGGCCGTATGTTGCCTTGCGTTATCTTCATGTTCGTCTGGTCGACCATCGTCTATGATCCAATTGCTTGCTGGACCTGGAACTCCTCCGGCTGGGTGTACAAGCTGGGTGGATTGGACTTTGCCGGTGGTACTCCCGTCCATATTGCTTCCGGTTCTGCAGCCCTTGCCTACTCTCTCATGCTGGGCAAGCGTCGCGGGCACGGAACCCACGAGCTCAACTACCGCCCGCACAATGTCAGTCACGTCGTTATCGGAACCGTTTTCCTCTGGGTCGGCTGGTTTGGTTTCAATGCTGGTTCCGCTCTGAGCGCTAACCTCCGCGCCGTCATGGCGGCCGTCGTCACCAACCTGGCTGCCTCCGTGGGTGGTGTCACCTGGTGTCTGCTGGATTACCGCCTGGAGAAGAAGTGGTCGACTGTCGGATTCTGCTCTGGCGTCATTGCTGGTCTGGTGGCAATCACTCCCGGCTCTGGTTTCGTCCCTCCATGGGCTGCCGTTATCTTCGGAATTGTTGGCGCTGCTGCTTGCAATTACGCTACGAAGTTGAAGTACCTTCTCAAGGTGGACGATGCCTTGGATATCTTTGCTGTCCACGGCGTCGGCGGTATCGTGGGAAACATGATGACCGGCCTCTTTGCTGCGTGAGTGCCCTATATCCTTTGAACTTCCCTTGGGACAGCGTATGGCTAACATCTGTTAAAGCGACTACATCGCCCATCTTGATGGCGTCACCGTCATCCCCGGTGGCTGGCTTAACCACCACTACATTCAGCTCGGATATCAGCTGGCCGATTCCGTCTCTGGATTCGCCTATTCCTTTGTGCTGAGCTGCGTGATCCTGCTCATCCTGAACTTCATTCCTGGTCTGAGCCTCCGGGCTTCTGAGGAAGACGAGATCATGGGCATCGACGATGCTGAGATCGGCGAATTTGCTGTATGTTCCTTCCCCCGTTGAGGACTCCTCATCTACAATTTCTGGACTAGATTAGCTAATTTTCTTCTTTGTGCAGTACGACTACGTCGAGATCACTCGCGATGTTATCTGTGGTGTTGAGGGCAGTGACCACATGTCCAAGCACTCCAGTACCGACATTGTCCAGGACACCAAGGTTTGAAGCGCGACGCTGGTCGAATTGTTCATGGAATGAGACAGATGAAGTCACAATTTTAACGACTATAATCGAGGATAGGTGGTCCGCAGGCGTTCCGGTTGAGACACGAAATGCAGCATCACTTGTTTTCGCTGGTTGTGTGATCTGGAAGTCTTTGTTCTTTTCGACTCCTGCCTCATTCCGAGAATTGCTGATTTACGTGTGCTCGTGCCACTGTCTTGTTTGTCCCTCTGTTATTGTCAAGTAGAACCAGATACCCTTAATTTCTTTAATTGTATATATTACCTATATTATCACACTCTTGACTGCCAACTGAGATACCGGTAATCATAATAATGTAAACAGAGTTTCTTTCTTTTGTACGAAGATCGCGATAGCTTAGTCAAGGGACAGGAAGTTTGGCAATCAAATCCGAATTAGTTATGATTTATTTCTTTACCTACGGGAGTTCTCGACGCTCCAATAAGGTATCACGAGATGCTCTAAGGAAAGGACAGAATCTCTAGTTCTTTGTGTGTTCATCTCATATTATTACCCGTGACTAGTTCTCTTACATCATGTAACTACAGTACAACACGATCTATACTTTCCTCAAGTTAACCAACACTCTCATTTTTTTTAAAAAAAAGAAACGCCACAGTAACAACCCACTTCCCAACGACACAAAGCATAATCGGAAACATCCAATTCACCACTCTTTGCGCAAATGCTCGCACAAAACAACCCGCCCGTAAACAAAACCACAAACATCACGCGACGATTCCTCGATCGATTCTTTCCTCGTCATAAAACCTCGAATCCACCGCAGCATTCTATGTACGCCGCCGTGTCGGCGCACAAAGCAAACGCCAGGTGATCTGTCAATCATCCGTTTGTGGCAGATTCTTTGAATCCTAATTATAGGATAGATCTAACCTACTAGATTACTTGATTACTAGATCCTTTGTATAGCTATAGAGAATGAATATGGGTTCAATTCCCCACTAGACCTAGAGTCAAGCAAGCAAGCAATTCAGATTCTGCTTCCGTGCTGTTTAGGATTCGACACGATTCAAAGCGTTCAAGTCAGACCATGCTTATGCTTACCGTGCTATCTAACTAGAATTCGACAATTTCTTACTTATCTAGTTAGTAGTTTAAGGATGAAGAGGTCACGCTTCTGCCAATTCACATCGTTTCTACCCCAGTATTGAATTGAATTCAGCTGGAGACAGTAAGAGTATATTCAAAAGAAAAATTTAACTAACCATAAGCTGTATGGTGATCATTTTGGTATTCCTGGCTATTTCTCCACGAACGAGTGGTAGTGTACGTAGTATATCTGCTTCGAGCTTGCGTGCGGAGAAAATACATACAATGATAATACCACAAACTATCCAGAAACAGCATAAGAATAAGAGAAACATCTTAATACACTGCGTATTATTTATTATACATGCTCTTCGCACATCCAAAATAACAATCGACCTATACTCTCGTCACCCGGGGAGTCTCGGGGATCAGAAGTACTACTGTAAAAGCGCTTTTCCAAACTTATATTATTATCACCCAACCCCACAAAAGATCCGGAACCAATTAACCATTCGGGCTCAAATCCACATCCACTACTTTAAACCATGCAGTATCAATAATTACTGCCCAGTACCTGCACATCGAAGTGTGAAAATTGCAGCTTTGGCGACGTTTCAAGTCCGTCGCTCGGGGATCTTGACCTCTCGACCGAATCGGGAAACTTAACCTTAAGTTAAAAAAGTAAAAAAAAAAAAAAGAAAAGAAAAAAGAAAAACTTGGTAGATGAACCCCGGACGCATCGCCGAGCTTAGTTAAGAGCCCACTGACTTCGGCGATCTTGCGCCACTTACATACTTACTGTAGCAAGGGGGTTCGAGTGTCCGGACTCCGGACAATAATGGGGGGTGGTTGCTCGATATACCATAGTTCTAACTACAACTTGTAACAAGTGATTATGTTATTATAGCGATGCGTCTAGTCTACTCTAGAAGACTATGTATCTAATATAATACTAATCAATTATTGCTGCTGGATATCCTAGCGGACATGTTTATTAGTGGGATGAATATGCTTTGGATAAGCAGTTTTGTTACTGTCGCATCGATATACGCTGGTGGCATTGGTTTGTCGGTTGTTATGCAAAGATGTAAAGACGTAGTGTACTTTGATTCTCTCGTGTTAAATGAGGTATATACATTAGGAACTTTGTAAATTAGATGTACTGTTTTAGATATTATTTTTCCAGACAGACTTTCGCCAGCTTGCAGGGGTATAATGCCGGCGAACTCTATGTGTAAATGCAAACGCAAAATAGTCGCGCCATGACCATGAACCAACTGAAATCTCCAGCATAAGAAGGAAATTATCAATGCTTTGCGATCATCTCGGAGTATAAGCCCACGAGCTGTTTCCTGATCGCCTGAGCGAGCGGCCACACCTCACCCAGCATATTCAATCCACCGAGTGCGAGATCGATTCTCGCTTTCAGAGTGTCTAGTCTAGTGCCCCCAGCTTGTGTCAGAGCGGCTGCTAGATGGACGGTGACAGTTATTGCAAGACCGCAGGTCATGAAAGGACTCTGTCGTTTGATAGGACTTGGAAGGGCTGCCAGGCTTGCTAGCATGTCGGCTGCCCTGAGAGCCTTCACCGAGTGGAGATCGAGGTTTGGCAGTGTGCTATTGCTATCCTCTATTGTGCGTTGTCGGACGCAAGAGCTGGGGTTTCGGAAGGGTACGAATCGCATGTTTGAACGGGGATAGTGAAGACAAATTAACGACCTGGAGACGGATACACTGTTAGTATCATGATCACGCCGCGCCAGTATCTGTTTCTTTGGGTTCGGATCCGGCGCTGGGTAAGCTGTGCCGGTACTCACAGGTAATTGATCATCTGTGCTTGAAGAGCCATCTCATCGAGAGTGCCGTTACTTCTGTAAATTTCCCGCTGCGCCGCTGGTTGATGCATGGCCAATGAAGCAAGACGAGCATCGATTGCCTCCGCTTGGATTTCATCACTGCTGTCCATATGGTGGCCCAAAGATAGTATGGTACCTAGGATTTGTGTAGTCTGTATGCGATACGAGAATGAGGAGAAATTATTGCTTGGATCGTCGTGTAGCCAGTAATTTTGGAATTCTTCAAGAGTTCTTCCCCGCGGGATCAACTTCGAGTTATCAGCATGGGAACAATATGAAAAGACTCAACAGAAAGGGAAACACTCACACCGGCTCTATTGTAGATCTCATCACTGCACGGAAGTCTTATGTCTGCATATTGACTATGCAGAGCAAACGTGGTTTGTTGTCTAAATGCGGCAAACAACCCACTCACAACATACAGCTCCCAGTACGTCCGGTGCCAACTCTCCTCGAGAATAGCGTTTCCGCCAGAGTTGTCGCGCACGAACGACTCCCTGTTCATCTGAATATCGAGAGCCATCTTTATAGCTGTATCAAGTGTCTGAAGCGCTTTGTCTTCGTATCCAGAGGCGTGGTCCACAATGGAGATAAGAAGCAAGCCCTGAACCTTGAAACCCGTCCGTGAAATATCGTTAGATAATTCCGAATAGGCCTTTCTCTGGTATATATCTCTGAATGATAAATTCGGATGATAATGAGAGCCGATATACCGCATAACCGATAGTAAGTAGGATGGCAAGTACTGACACAGGGGGCTATTAACAGCCTTCCAGGGGATAGCGAACGGATGAGAGCCGTGAAAATTCTGGTAGTAGAGCTGGATCATAGGGTCAAATGCCACTTCTCGAAACGATGGAGATGTCGATTTATCCCCAAGCGACGGTACGAGTTCACTGGGAGGAATATCCACAGCATTCGGGAGATCGAGTGTTGAGCTTGCTTCCACTGCTTGCTCTAGACTCTGCTGTGTCTGCGGTTCGCTAAAAGTCAGTCTTGAGAGTGAGTCGATGTGGACTGTAATCTTGAAGTCAGCATACCTGGCCCATTTGCATAGGAAGGCTCCCAAACAGAAACTCGGAGGACAGATCATCCATTCCCAGCCCGGAAAACATCGCAGGATCATAGCTCGGATCCAGAATAGCATCCGTGTCTGATGATCCCTCCAGAGGAAGAGAGGCTTGCGAAGGCACATTGGATGATGCATTGTCTGCTTTGTTTGGTCTCAATCCTCTCCGGGACTGGATGTAATAACAGTTCGTGTTCGTAGTTTGGCAACGACTACAGGTAGGCGCGACCCCGTCACATTTCAAATGGCGAGACCGACATGGAACACAGGCGGATGATACAGGATTATCCTGCTTTTGGCTTGACAGGTCGTGTGGTGTTTGCATGGCTACTATGTAGCCTGATTCGGACGAATGTTGACCTCGATATTGACGGCGGGAGAGGATTGGTATAGTTATGCTCCGGGCGACCATTTAAGCTCATTCATATAAATTTTTTTCTGACCAAAAAAGCATCCACATTGTTCAGCGGTGGTTTTTCGAACGGAGGCGTCTGTCATGGCGTCTATAATCCAATCTGCAAAGACATTATGGGCGTGGCGCCACGGCTTTGGAAGGTGGTGAAAATATGCATGGACTCGATGAAGGAGGTCCCCGTCGGCGACCACCCGGACAGGCGACCAAACATTAGAGTACTTTCCTGTGGATCTCTCCAACAGACTCTCTCCTCTCTTGATACCTTTAGCCTAAGGGTCCGGAATAAAAACTGCGTTTGACTGCCAAAGAACCTTTTCTCCACACTCCCGGGCCCGCCATTTCGGCCACCAGCACTCGCCTCGAGGACTTGACCCTGTTCTGGATTAGACAGACACGTTGAAGCTCTAGTGATGTCTAACTGTCTCGTTCGACTATATGCCCGCCAATTTAGCTATTGGTCCCTGCGACGTTGAGTTGAATCCACCTAGATCTGTGCCTTAGCTGACTGGTCCGCTAGATCTAATAGGGCGATTGCGCGATCGATATCAAAAAGTATATCTCTACTCTCTATATCAGGTTTATAAACATACAACTCCCTCAGAGATCTGATTGCTCCGCTATCCTGCTTCTCTTCGCATGTTGTCAGTTAATGAGTCCATGCAGGCTAGCGACACCGAGTCACATAAGCGGTGTCTCTGGCAGAGACAATCACTGGACGCCGTCCAGTCCAACGGACAACCCGGTGCTTTCCAGATTGGGATAGAAAAACCCCTGAAGACGACGTGGCTCATAGTACTGAAAAGAAACGTCGCACCTTGTTTCAAGAAGGATTCTCGCATCCCAGAGCGTATCCCCGGGGAGAAGGAGGAGCCCGAAGGACCCCGAAAAGCCCGAGGGCAATTCGGCCGAGCAGAACCAGCGGCCGGCGCATTCAGAGCTCTAGGTATACTTGGAAAATTATTGTTCAACTGAGCAGCAAGCCAACTGACGTCGAGGGATTCATTTCAGGCGTGAAATATGCAGTCTGAAGTCTATAATTGGCCAAGCCGTCATGATCGACGTATGAGCCGCAGTCGTTTTCCCCAGAACAACAATACTCTAGCCCTTCGAATCGTCCGGGGGTCTTCTAGGGTTCTCACACATCCCCAGTAGCCCCTTCATGGTCTCATGCAGCTCATCGTTCCCCCTTCTCACTATTACTCCTATAGTTATCGTCGTTATCATTAGATTGCCGCCCCCTGTCATAGCTATAGTTAACTGTTAGTTGGTGCTGCTTAGTAGATGCTTACGTCAACTCCAGGGAACCTGTCTGGCCTATTCTCAACTATTCTCTCGGGCTTCGGGGTCCATTACAGTAGAATTGCCGCCGGAACCGTTCGAGTAGACCCCGCTTTGAGTCAGGGCAACCTGTCTTAAATCAATTAAATCATGCGACTGAAATTCATCCAAACCTTTATTTCTCTATTGACTACAATTTGAAGTCATACATCTAGCTAGCTCCTGCCTCTTGGGTTCGAAATCAAGCCGTGACTTGCAACACGCAAAGTTCATATCATAGATCAGAAATATCACATCGAGCCTCCGCATCGACAACCTCAAATCTACCAAAATGTGTTTGAAGGCCACTTGCGACAACTGCCGTATGTAGACCCCTATTGACCCCTGTCTAACAACTATTGCAAGGTGCTCTATTTCCAAGGCTGTTCAGACTGACATGGCAATAGACAAAGCTACTTGGTGGGGTTGTGGAAAGCACATTCCGAACGTCATGGACCAGATTCCTGAGAATGAACGCTGCACTTGCACTCCGCAAGTAGAGGTAGAGGGCAAGAAGTACCCTCCCAAGGGCCCCAAGGCTGATTAGCTATCTGCGGTGTCGTGTTTGGTGATGTGATGAGGAGTTGACTGTGTTAAGGCGTCCGGGGGAAAAGCATAGAAGGTTCAGATGAATGAGATGATGTGACGACGTGACTTCAATATAATCGTGTTGAAAAACCAATAAGCTTTGTACCAATCTATTTCCGTTCCTACGTAGTTGACAGGATAAGCTTCTTAGGTAACTAATGCGTATATCCCTAGTTGCCCGGTCGTCTTGAGAGAGCGCAAGACTGAGCTGAACTCGACAACAGACCAGGACTGACCATTTTCGAGAAGGGCAATCGCTCTTCGATCATTTAAAAGAGTTCTAGTTCAAGTGATAACCACTGATATGTCCCACTAGAGTATATCGTGAATAAAAAGCAAGACTTGTTTTGCCATCTGTCCTCTGAGCTCGGAGTATGCATGTGACGTGTCAAACACAAACCTATTCAGCTGTAACTGAGCTGACGCCCGGAATAACTGTATTTTGTAGTGTTCCAGCAATGGAATTAGACGCGCAATTTGGTAAATTGACGATGGCCTCCAACGCTACGGACGCCGTGAAGCAGCGTTACCTTCCTTACTTCTCGGGGCTCCCCAGAATTCGGCTCCCAACAGAGCAGCAAAAGGCAAAAAAAAAAAAAAAGAAAAATAGAGAGGCGATATCGACTCTGATCGGAGACGTCGGTGACCATGAAGGATTTAGGTCCGTTCGGCGACTTTCTGCTTTATGCTCCGACAGTCCGCACGTCGGCGAGCTTGAAGAACCACATCTTCCCCAATCAGTTAGGGATGTCCGTTTTGGGACAGAACATGTCTTATGAACTATAGGGACTCATTCCAAGTATACAGCATATCGCAATTGAATGCTCGGGGTCGTCGGAGTAATGGAAATGTATACTCTCTGGTACCCTAATCTAGGAATAGCCCTAAAGTCACCGCGAGGAACAGTTGAAGAAGCCCGATAACATGGAGATGCTTTTAGAGAGAGCAGTATTTCTTATATTAGATGTACCTGCTTATGCATTGGTTCTCCTTTTGTTTTATTCCAAGAAGATATTCGCACCTACGAGACATCGTATGTACATGCGTATATTCTGTTTTAAACTTCCGTTTTCATTCTTGATAAAGAATTCCATGACCGCTTTATAGTTGAAGACTACAGCCTACAGTGACCTATATATCATGGTTCCGATCCCCAGAAGATCAGTGTCCACAGACACGGCACGAGAGGAGCAGACACAGAGAAATGACAACATGGCAGAGGACCTTGAGCTGGGTAACTTGAAATCTGCACACCTTGCAAACGACCTTGTCCTCAACTACGCATGGAAAGACATAGAAGTCAAGGTCAAGGACCACGCCAGTGGAAGGCCCCTCTCTATTTTGACCGACGCAAATGGAATCATCCATGGTGGAGAAATGGTTGCCCTCATGGGACCCAGTGGCTCTGGAAAAACCACTCTTCTAAATTCCATTGCACATCGAAAAGCAGCAGCAGGCGCTGTCACAACCGGATTGAGGCTGGCAAATGGGCAGCCAATTGGTGTCAATGAGATCCGTGAGCTCTCGAGCTACGTCGAGCAGGACGATGCCTTGATAGGGAGCTTGACCGTTCATGAGACAATGCATTTCGCTGCAAGGCTTGCATTACCAAGGTAAGCAGCGCCATACATCCTTCCATTACCCTATTTGTCTTTCATCTTGCTGAATGATGCTACAATAGCTCTGTATCAAAGAAAGAGCGAATCCAACGTGTAGACGACCTGATCTCCAGCTTTGGAATGCAATCTCAAGCTCAGACAATCGTGGGAACACCCATCAAGAAGGGGCTGAGTGGTGGTCAAAAGAAGAGGCTCGAGGTCGCCAGTCGGTTGGTTACGAACCCGAAAATCCTCTTCCTTGATGAGCCCACCAGCGGCTTGGACTCAACTCTCAGTTTCGAGGTGATGAACTATATCAAGCAAGTTGGAAGGAAGAATAATGTAAGTTTGCCTGCATTCTATGTCTTTAAGCTTGGATACTGAACATATTCGGACCCAGCTCATAGTCATCGCTTCAATCCATCAACCATCGACCAAGACGTTTGAGCTGTTCGATAAATTATGTCTTCTGTCGAGAGGCAAGACTTGTTACTTCGGACCCGTCAACACAGCTGGCGAATACTTCGAGCGAATCGGCTACCGAATGCCTCAGAAAGTCAACCCCGCCGAGTTCTATCTGGATTTGATAAATATGGACATCGCGAAAGAGGGTGACGATGCCGAAAACCGTGTAAAACATATCGCGAGTTCATGGGCTTCATCTGTTGAAGCGACCAGGCTCAAGGAGGAGATCGATATGGTCATTAACATGTCAGGCGATCCTGAAAAGGGCATTCCCAATGTCTCCGAGGTCAGAGCAGCAAAGGCTGCACCATGGATGATCCCCTGGGTACTGCTTCATCGATCATGGATTAAAGCATATCGTGACATTGTCGCCTATGGAACTCGCGTGATCATGTACCTTGGCTTGGCGATCCTGATGGGAACAGTATTCCTACGTTTCAGCACGACTCAGTCCCATATCCAGCCATTTGTGAATTCAATATTCTTCAGCTCGGCCTTCATGTCTTTTATGGCAGTGGCATATGTGCCGGCTTTCTTGGAAGATCGAGCCACTTTTGCCAAGGAGAGGGCTAATGGGCTAGTTGGACCGCTGGCATTCACAATTTCCAACTTCCTCATCGGTCTGCCATTCCTGTTCCTGATCACGCTGCTTTTCGCCGTGGTACAGTATTGGCTGACCAATATGCGTCCAAACGCTGATTCGTTCTGGATGTTCGTTCTATGGCTCTTCCTGGATCTGGTCGCCGCTGAATCCCTTGTCGTTCTGGTCTCATCCCTATTCCCGATTTTCGTGGTAGCTCTTGCCGTCACTGCATTCGCCAATGGTTTATGGATGTGCGTCGACGGTTTCCTCGTTCCAATGGGGACCTTGAATCCTTTCTGGAAATACGTCTTTCATTACATTGACTATCAGGCCTACGTCTTTCAGGGCATGATGGTGAATGAATTCAAGCACCGCACCTATGAGTGTGATCTCATCGGAGATGGCAAATATCAATGCATGTATCCAAGTGACTTGAATTCCGTTGGAAAGATCAGTGGTCTTGCGGTGTTGCAGCAATTTGGAATTAACCCCAATATTGAAGGAACCTGGGTGGGTATCATGATCGGAATCATTGCCGTTTATCGACTGCTGGGATATCTAGTACTTTTCATCAAGAAGACCTGAGCGCAAATTGTGTGTTGTTGAACGGGCAGGTCATATATCGGAAACTCGCGTGTTCGAACAATCCTTATCTTTACTTTCCTACTTCTTTTCTGATCTTTCCAAGTCGTTTTGTTCCATTCTCAACGCAGGACTTTTTGATCTGTCTACACTCCCTGATTTTTAATACATTACATATTACATAGATGAATAGATATTAATCGACAGGATTCAAGGTGCGATGTCTTCTTGCTCTAGTTCATAGATGTATTCGGAGGTTGAGTTCGAATCTGCACCGATTTCTTCAGCTCAGATCTCAAGCAGCTCCGTTAGAATAACCCCAATCCCATGGACTTAATCAAGAAAAGAGTAACTCTTGCACTCATCGAATTAATCCATTGCTATGGCTAGCTCGGCGTCCCTTTGATGGGGGATGACAGACGAATGGCAAGGCTAAGCACAAGCACGAGAGGCGTTAATTACGAGAAACGCCGACATCTAACTTTTAACTTTAACTATTGGGCCAGATCCACGCAGGCCTCCGAATATCTCACGGATCGATAGAACATCAAGCTTGGAGATCCCGGGGTCGGGGATTTCACAAACAACCTCGCCGACCAACAAGTAAATATCAGTCCGGATAATCAAGAAGACCTGAACGTGTTGCGAAAGAATTGTTCATCATCATATAGTCCCAATATTCGTCAAGTTAACAAAAGCTCGTATATCTGTGATTAGAAAGTTAGATATTCAGAATATACAACATCCAAACGCCCACTCTTCCCTGATACCTATACGTCGCGAATATACAACCCATGGTACATTCTATCTTCGAGAGAAAACCTCGACTTGGCAATATATTGTCGCTTGCCCTTCAACAAAAGCAGCTGTCATCATCGACCCTGTCCTGGATTTCAATCAGGGGAAGCTGAATGTTAGCCCCGAATCAGCCTAAAGGCTTCTCGCGACGGTCACATCGAATGGCTACTAAGTTGTTAGATTGCTAGAAACCCACGTCCATAATGATCACTTGACTGCTTCATCCTATTTACAGAAGTCCAACATGGCATCCGAACAGCCGCGACCAGCGATCTGAGAATTGGTACCAGTGAACATGAGTTTGTACGATAGAGATCAGAAAGAGATGCAGGCCTTAGCGAAACAGAATTGTTACACCTAGCATTGCAGATCAATGCTCGTGGAGCACGGTTGACGAAGAAACCAGGAATTTTTTTTAAGCTGTTGGTTGATGTTCCTGCGGATTTGATGTGTGATTGTCCAATGATATCGAACCTGGGGGTGTTGTTAACAATCAGTTGTAAATATTGCAGCAGAAGGGTAGAGCTGAATAACTGAATCGAACAATCAACATCAAACATGGTAGAGTATGTGCATCATTGCGAAAAGTGCCAGGAGAGCATTTGTGGCTGAAGTAGAAATACAAAAAGAGGAAATGCGTCATCCGCAGGGAAGCTCCCCAGTCCAAGCTAGTTAACGTCGGGCGAAGCTCCCAGAAACATCATCAGATCCCTTGAGCTTAAGCCGACCCCGCAAAGAAAGGACGAAAACGCCGCAGTCCGCGCATAACAAATACGATACCGCCTTTTCGAGTATTCTAGCTTCCTTATTTCTAGAAAATAGGATCGCAGCCATATTTCGGATCTCCATATTCTGCATGTCGTTACGGAACCCCGACGAGCGCGCGCCGGTGCCAGCGCCAGACCAGGCGCCTACAGCCGACTTCCCTCGAGACCCTGAAGAGTTCGACAGCGATCCGCGCATCTCCTTCTCGAAACTAGATAATAAGTTTATTCTGGAAACGGAGGATGGTCAGGAATTCGAGTATGATACGGCGTTGAAGCGTTGGGTGCAGACGGTAAGTTCCCGGAGGATCTTTTTGCGCCGTTGCGCTTCTCCATGGTCAATCGATCACATTAACCCGTTTTATGTCTACTGCTTGGTCAATCAATGTGTCTGTCACTGCCTGCGTATAGAGTTGTTACGATATGAGGAGTCATAGGCTGATGCGCGATATGCGCGAATGTTACAGGTTGACGATGAACTTCTCGAACAACAACGACAAGCATACAAGGTCGAAGGGGTTGATGAAGAAGAAACAGTGTCGGCGCAGCAGCTGAGAAAGAAACGGAAACAGCAAGCTACAGGAGATGAGGTATATACGGTCGGATTCAAGATATCGTTAGGAGGAATGCTGACGGATATGTCGAAGCAGGAAAATAATCAAAAACAAAAGAAGCCCCGTGTCAATACAGCAGTCTACGTAACTTCTCTCCCTCTCGATGCTACACTGGACGAGATCAAGGATGTCTTCTGCAAGTGTGGTGTCATCGCCGAAGAGATCGACAGCGGTCGACCCCGGATTAAGATGTACACGGATGAGAATGGGAAATTCAAGGGAGATGCGCTGGTCGTCTACTTCAGACCCGAATCTGTTAATCTTGCGGTTCAGATGCTGGATGAGACGGACTTCCGGTTAGGCATGACGGGACCGCAGGGTCCGATGAAGGTGCAGCCAGCAGATTTTTCATTCAAGAGTCAGCAGGAGGCTCCTACTAAGACGAGCATGCGAGACAAGAAAAAGATCCTGAGAAAGACCCAGAAACTTAACAGGTATAGTGGTTCCGTTTTCTCACCAACCGTTGCATCTCACTAGTCGATATGCGAAACCGTTACTGACTTCATCCTTATAGTAAACTAGCAGACTGGGATGATGACGATGTAGCTGCCCTCCCAGACACTACTTCTAGATGGGACAGGATCGTCGTGCTTAAGCATATGTTCACTCTGAAGGAGATCGAGGTGCGAAGACCGTATCCTTTGTCCTGGGTGTCGACTTTGAGGCTAACAGTTTTCTGCAGGAGGATCCCGCGGCTATTCTGGACATCAAAGAAGATATTCGTGATGAATGTTCCAAGTTGGGGGAAGTAACCAACGTCGTGTTATACGACAAAGAACCTGACGGTATCGTTACTGTGCGGTATTCGGACCCTGAGCCCGCCAGGCAATGTGTCAGGGTGAGTACACTTTTGTTAAAGCCCTACTGTTTCATGATGGTGATTTGTGAACTGTGACTGATTAGCAATGCAGATGATGGATGGACGGTTCTTCTCCGGAACTCGTGTAGAAGCATATATCGCAGATGGAAGCGAGAGATTCAAGAAGACCAATGAGAAGCGGGCAGCGCTCGAGGATATGGCAGAGAATGGTCTGGATGCTGACCAGGATGAGTATAGACGGCTGGACGAGTTCGGCTCGTGGCTCGAGAGCCAAAGGGAAAGCGAGCGGATTGTGGAAAGCACCGCCAAGTGACAGTACTGGGGCATCGACGACTTGTCACGGGAGATATTTTTGTATTTTTAGGACAAAGCTGACGGGCATTTTATATCGAGGATCTCGGGTGACCATCCTCTCGGGGTAATTATGTTTGGGGTGGGTTAGTTAGAGCGGCTAAGTACCTACTGAACACAGCGCCCACGAAGACCACTGGTTGATGACAAATCATAACAAATAAATACTTGACCAATTGTCGAGTATGTGCCATCAATGGGATGTCCTCAAAATGAGTAATTCTGTGGCCATGAATATAGTTATTTCTCTGTCTCCAATGTAAGAGTTCCTCTATCCAGGTCGTTCCTGCATGGACAACGCGGGCTGGTCCCGTGACGTGGCACGAACCGGCGCGATACCGGATTGAGCGCGCCCCCTGCCCGGCCTCTTGTTGTCCTGTTGACTCCTGAACTAACCTTCTTAGCCGCACAACAAGGCGTCTCCTCACCGCCGACTTCTTCCCAACTTCATCCTCCATCGCTGTCCTTTCTCCCAGAACTCCTCTTGTCCTGGGTTTCAATCCTCTCCTCATCCTCCCGTCCATTCCAACTCTCTTCTTTACCGGACCTGTCACCTTTCTGCCACCATGCGTGAAATCGTACGTTTGTTGACTCCAATCCCCCCCAGACGCGTCGGGACCGTTCTGAGACCTTTTCTCGGACCCCTGAAACGCAACCCCGCCATCACTGTCCGCATTCCATGATAACTGACATGTTTCTCTTCACGTTCAACAGGTTCACCTCCAAACCGGCCAGTGTGTAAGTTTCAGCATCGATATCGAATTCCGAATATGAGGTTTTAGGGACATGGATGACTAAAGGGTACCAATCAAACAGGGTAACCAAATTGGTGCTGCTTTCTGGTATGTTGGAAATCAATAGGAGAAATGAAAGAAAGAGCCCGGGTGTCTGTTTGAGACGTGGAAGGCTCAGGTTATGAAGATTGAGGGTGCTAATTATGCTATAGGCAGACCATCTCTGGCGAGCACGGCCTTGACGGTTCTGGTGTGTGAGTACACGATATCTGGAGACGCTTGGACATCGAATCGACGGGTGACTGACGATGGATTAGCTACAATGGCACCTCCGACCTCCAGCTCGAGCGCATGAACGTCTACTTCAACGAGGTAGTTGTTGGCCCTATGATACCGATAAGGACGCTCCATATGCTCACCAATACTTTAGGCTGCTGGCAAGAAGTATGTTCCTCGTGCCGTCCTCGTCGACCTTGAGCCTGGTACCATGGACGCTGTCCGTGCCGGTCCTTTCGGCCAGCTCTTCCGCCCTGACAACTTCGTCTTCGGTCAGTCCGGTGCTGGTAACAACTGGGCTAAGGGTCACTACACTGAGGGTGCCGAATTGGTCGACCAGGTTGTCGACGTTGTCCGTCGCGAGGCTGAGGCCTGTGACTGCCTCCAGGGTTTCCAGATCACCCACTCCCTTGGTGGTGGTACCGGTGCCGGTATGGGTACCCTCCTGATCTCCAAGATCCGTGAGGAGTTCCCCGACCGTATGATGGCTACCTTCTCGGTTGTCCCCTCTCCTAAGGTCTCCGACACCGTCGTTGAGCCTTACAACGCTACCCTCTCCGTTCACCAGCTGGTCGAGCACTCCGACGAGACCTTCTGTATCGATAACGAGGCTCTGTACGACATCTGCATGCGCACCCTCAAGCTCTCCAACCCCTCCTACGGTGACCTGAACCACCTCGTTTCCGCCGTTATGTCCGGTGTCACCACCTGCCTGCGTTTCCCCGGTCAGCTCAACTCTGACCTCCGCAAGCTGGCTGTCAACATGGTTCCTTTCCCTCGTCTCCACTTCTTTATGGTCGGCTTTGCCCCGTTGACCAGCCGTGGCGCTCACTCCTTCCGTGCGGTCTCCGTGCCCGAGTTGACCCAGCAGATGTTCGACCCCAAGAACATGATGGCTGCTTCTGACTTCCGTAACGGCCGCTACCTCACCTGCTCCGCCATGTTGTAAGTGCAGCATACCTTTGAAGTACTCGATGTTCTTTAGCTAATCACCTTTTCTTTTAGCCGTGGTAAGGTCTCCATGAAGGAGGTCGAGGACCAGATGCGCAACGTGCAGAACAAGAACCACAGCTACTTCGTCGAGTGGATTCCCAACAACATCCAGACTGCTCTTTGCTCCATTCCTCCCCGCGGCCTCAAGATGTCCGCCACCTTCATTGGTAACTCCACCTCCATCCAGGAGCTGTTCAAGCGTGTCGGTGACCAGTTCACTGCTATGTTCCGTCGCAAGGCTTTCTTGCATTGGTACACTGGTGAGGGTATGGACGAGATGGAGTTCACTGAGGCTGAGAGCAACATGAACGATCTGGTCTCTGAGTACCAGCAGTACCAGGACGCCTCTGTCTCTGAGGGCGAGGAGGAGTAGTAAGTTTGATTGCATCCACTAGTACGTGGAATTCTGGCTAACAATCTTTGTAGCAACGACGAGGAGCCCCTCGAGGGTGAGGAGTAAACGCTGTTCTTACGGTGACATAATTCGAGATCTGCTCTCAGTAATACCCCATTGCCTTCCCCCACGTTCTCTAGGATTTTTTGGTTCTGATTCCGAGCCGAAAGTCCCCAAAAAACAATACCTTAGCCGAACAGCGAGCGTTCTTTTCTTGTCGAAACTTCAAGAGGGATTATTGTGGTTCAGGGAATGTCGGAATTGAATAGCACATACCTACTGCAATAAACAGCTTCTCCCCTCATACGTCCCCATGTAATAGCCTTTATTCAATAAACCGCAGTTTTGCGAACCAAGCGTGGATCTCAGGATACATTATTGTCCAGGTTACTTGTCCAGACGTAGTTTGCACTGAGCAGACTTCAGTCTTCTATAACAGGCCTAATCTTAAGTTATTCCACACCCACATGGCTAATGCATAAACCACGCTTGCGTAGACTTTTCATTTACCATGTGTCGAGTCGTGCATTTATCATTCGTCATAGTGTCCGACGGACGCTTGAGCACAGTAAAGCCTAGGAGTGAAATAGACGGGGGTGTTGACATCCTGAGATTCAATCATGAATCTACTCAGCACTATACCAGTACTGAACTTAGTATTGGAAGGTATCAATTGGGATTAAAACCCCTTTTCCTTCTGATACCCGCGGACAGGATTGCATGGTTCAAGTTCTGATTGCTCGTGGTTATACTTCAACGCTGACGATAAGTTTGGTCTCTTGTCTCAATACAAGACTGATTTCAATGAAAGGGACACTTCCCCGTCCGTTCCTCGTGTAACCTCTTTCTCATCTCTTTCATTTGCTCATATCCTTTTCCTTCCTGGTATTTGGGACCGACTTCCGGAATGTAGTATCCTTTTGGATAGTATTTGTCACCCTCGTCTCCAGGAAGAGGATGACCTAGGACCCAGGTAAGCCATGCTGTGGGACCCCATCGATTCCAAAGCGTTGGTTTGACGTAGTAAGGGGCAGCATCCCATTCTGAGGTGAAGAAACGTCCATATTCGTTTTGTTGATCAGAGAACCTGACCGGGCGTAGGAAATACGGACGTGGGAGAGCTAGGTAGCGCAAAAAGAACTTGCGAATGGCTAGCATTGCCGAGAAGAGCGTGGCATATAATGCTGGAGGTGGTTCATACCTTGCAGAGGAGTGTATTAGTATTTCTCAAACTCTGGCCCGGATTAAGATCAACTAGGTAGTCCAACTCACATCATAGCTCTGCGCAAACGATCATCCATCATATAGGAGACGAACTTGTATCCAATATGTTCCATCCTCGTTGGAAGCATATATACCAGTATCGACGTCGTCTGGTCAGCCGTGCACTTGTTCTTTTGATCCGGCACCATTTTCTCCTTTTCATACGCTCTTCTCCAGACATCCATCTCTTCCAGCCAATGGAGACCGTCCCTGAATCCAGTCTTATATGACGGCAACGCTTCATAACTGATTTGCATGGCATCACCCAAGCTCTTCCAATACGTCCCAAGTGCACATTTCTCCAATTCACTCAACTTGCGCCACTCGTACGTATCGATAAAGCGGATGGGCTCGATGGCAAACAGACTCAGCGTATAGAGCATGTCATCCTCGAGGATCTTTCCCGTACTGCGATACCCGCTATGCAAGTAATTGATACGTGAAATAGCGCTCTGGGCACGGTCTGAGGTAGGTGCGTGTGCGATGAACTCGCCAATTAAGACAGTTGTGTCCACGTAACGCTTCAGAGCGGTGCGCGGGTTCGTGAACTGACTGGTTCCAACCAATAGGCTGGATATTGTAGGGATTCCGTATGTCTGGTGATGAAGCGTCAGTCGGGTAATACATATCATAGATAATAAAAAAGTCACGAGACATCAAACGAGGACGGGGAAAATTCTCTCGAACCCTGAACAGCGCAAATTGGAGAGCCTTGATGTACATGAACGGAAACTCTAGTTCCGAGATAACTTTCTGAATCTCCCAGGCTTCATTATCTGTCATCCGAGCCATCGACGCTCGGGTAGGATAGTGATATCTTCTGTGCAGTTTTCTCAATCTGCGAAATCGAAGCAAGGATACGATAGTCGGATAGATGACTAGACCGACTAATGTATAGCTGAGTAGCTGACGAGGCGACGCATCTTGGATTATCTGCACCGCTTCGCTCAGAAATCTTGGAGGCTGCCAGGCCTCGACTAGATATTTCGTTGTATTCTCCATTATTGGGATATGATAAGAGCGAAACTAGTATGCAGGATGAGTTAACTCAAGATCGCCATTTCCTCGGAATATCTAGGCGAGGCCCTATTTTCTTACTGTACTAACCGAACTACGCCCCGCTTTACAGCGGCTTCCCCGCATGATTATACGAGTGCATTCAATGGACTGTCGATCTCTGATCTATTGGAGATAATATGAAACGTTATGGTATTTAGTAGTCTTCTTTGAGGGATTAGAGGTGTGATTATTGCCCGGGTAATGATTCGGGTATGAGTGACTCTGGAATGCTGATTGGTTACGAAAGGGTTATACGTATCCCGTTACTATCTGTCATCGGATCTACAACGGAGAATTATTACGTTGTTCTACGAAAAATCATACTGCGAAATTTGTATATACGACTCTTCACTAGCGTGTCTGGTGGCCGAGTAAGAAGCCTGCGATTAACTATACGGATTGTCGGAAGCTACGAGATATAATGATCACGGCACTGAAACAGCAACCTTCTGGACGTAAAAAACTATTATATCATATATCACTATTATAAACAAATCTTACACATTACCTACCCACCACTCGAAGCTCCAGTGCCCTCAATGGTGGATAGACAAAGACAGTAAACCCGATTCCTAGCCAGATACCGAGGTCGGCCCCTCCAGCAATAGACTTGGCAATTGGACCAACGAAATACACTTGATCCTAGAAATCACATCATGTCAGCTCTATTACTTACTACCTTCAATGAAAATCATGCAGGGACGAATTGTCTACTTACCATACCAACAATAGCACCAGCCCAGCCAACAAGGAAGGATATACCGCTAGCGATCCCCAGAGGCAGCTTTCGCCAATCGTTCCAAATCGTCCAGTCATAGTCCTTGCCTCGCATGAAGATCAGGTCTTCCTCGAGCATGATCGTAATCCAGATGACGATCCAGTAACCCATTAAGGGCAGGAAGTTGTTAAAGACCTCAAACAGGTAGTTACGTCCACCAAGCGCACATGCCGTGTAGATGATCACGCAGCAGATGGTTAGAATGAAACGTGGGACCTTGGGTCCGTGACGACCAAGCATCTGGAATGCAAGGGACGCTGAATAGGTACCAGGGATATTGTTTGAAATCACTCCCAGAGCCACTATCACAGAACAGAAACCTCCGAAGCCATTCAAGTTATCGTATGCGGCTGCTAGAAGGTTTCCAGGAGTGTTATCGTATGCAGCGGACCAGGATGGGATGGTAGCGACTCCGGTTCCGAGGCCTACTCCTAGCATGAGAGTGATGAATAGCGCAAAGCCTAGTCCGACTGTGGTCATCATGAATGTCTTCCATCTAGCTGTGCTCGAAGGGTAATAGACATAATAGTCTGCACCGGATGGAGCCCAAGCAATTCCGGAAGCCATGCAGAGTGAAAAGAAGGAAAGCCGATGAGCAGAAACTGCTTCCGGAGAGCCAACCGAGGGTGTGTGGATGTCGAAGCGCGGTCCGGCGGAGCCCATCATGATACAGAGGACCATTAACTGAGGAAGCCATGCATATCTACATGTGTTGAGGTGAGTATGTATCACACAGGAAGCTCAAGGGAAGATGGATTGGAAACTTACCTCTCATAGGCCTGAAAGATTCGCATGCCAAATGCTGCTACTACCAGTGTGACAATAGCAACAACGATTATCCCAACGATAACCGTCATGCGTCCATTGGAGACTGCGGAGAGGATCTGGCCTCCAATAACACAGTCAATCATGCCATATCCCAGCATGATTACCAAGTTCAGCAAAGAGCATATCTTGCCGGGATAATATCCCATGAAATACCTGGCCACAATCTGTGAGGGGAGTATAAGTTCGATATCCCATTATGAAAAAAAAGCAACAGGGTTTATATCACGAAATATAAAAGAAAAAAGCGAAACAATCATTCAAAAAAAAGGGATTCTACCAGAGTCCGATTTCCACTCCTGGGTCCCCACATGGAAGTAAATCCAACTCCAGCTGCTCCCAGGAACCCTCCAAAGGTCGCACATAACGCTGCATCTGTGAAACCCAGTTCATAAACCAGAGGGCCCAATATACCCACAGTCGTGTTATTCGCCGTCAGGTTTGCGCTGAGCCATAGAAGCATCATCTGCATATATTCGCGTACTCCGCCCTTGTGGCGTTCCTCAGAAGGAACACGCTCGATACCACGAGCCTCCATGCCAGCTAAATCTTCGATGCGGTTGAACAATCCTCGCCATCTCGAAGCTGGGATGGTGCATGATGAGCCCAGCTCTTCAGAGTCATACTGTGTCGCAGGGCGAATAGGTACGTCCGACTTCTCCACTTTGGGATCCATCTTGAACTTGAGAGAAAAGTGCGCCCCCGAGGATAGTCGAGGAATCGTGAACCGAAACCATCAGCAGGGAAGATGAAAGAGGACTACTTTTAAATAAAATGGCCACCGAATTGTTCTAGTCTAGTTTGAGATCCCTATCTTGCGGCAGTCCTGACATCTGCAGGGCCGGGGTATCTATCAATCTGTCGAGCAATAGACCATTATCATTATTATCTGCATCCAATGAAGGAGCTTCAGCTCTAACGGTAAAGAGTAGATCTCCAAACTAGCCTCCATTACCTTCACCCCACTGTTGAATTAGTTAGCTCAAAGCAGTCTCCCCAGAAATATAACTGGTAAATACGAGGAATACCCAGACTACCGGATTGTTGGAAATGCTTGGTTTACTACTACTATGACAGCAATGAGGACAGTCCAGGTTCCTTTCCTATTGGGAAATCGATGGTCTAGAATTGCCCGGACGCCCGGTGGCATCCCCACCATCGACTTAGCTGTAGAATCCAAGAATGGGGGTCCTGAACAATGAGCTACCATCACTGAAGCACGGCTGCTTTGCTCATCTTATCTGTTTTTGGGGACATAAGTGGAGAATGTTAGCAGTATATTATGTATTATCGGCTTTCATAGATCTCAATCATCAATTACATGAAGCCTCAAGACTTTCAGACTTGATCCCCATACCTTGGAAGAACATTGCGATAGCTAGCCAGGCTTCGAATTGCGGGAGACAATGGAACTGTGATTGAAGTCATTTAGAAAATAGTTTTTGATCGACTTCGCTATTCTATCAGATTGCATCCTTCTTGCTGAAATAATACAGGCGGTATCAGGAAAGGGTTGATATCAGTAAGGAAAGAGAAACGGAGAAGTACTAAACTAAGAGTCGGCCTTCCCAATAGAAATACAGCAGATAGAAAATTGCACTACAAAAGAAAAAAAGACCCAAAAAGAGACTGCACCCAGTGGTGGACTTGCTAATAGTCAACGGTCATGAAAGACGCCATGGATCAAATATATATAGGTCCAACTGCAGAGGATAAGATGAAATGTATGCAGTGCTGTGCAAGTAGGATATTGTAAGAGCCATTCGCCGATTGTGCCACTGTCCGCAAATGTCCGTAAAGATGTCCTTGCACTTTGCAATCCTTTTCTCTGTTTGGATAGCTGATTCTCAGTACATGGGGCCCTCTGCATTTCTTTTATTTATGCTCTCGACTTGCAAAAGGAATAAAACAACAGAGAAGGGAGAGATCGAGGGAAAGGGACCGAAAATTAGTTCGAAAAAGACCATTAACAATGTGTAGTTGTGCGAATGTCCATTGTGACAAATGGAACCTCTATTATGCAAACAGGAATGGGACATGCCGATCTCCAAACGCCTCGCACTCCCCAAAACCAGCCACCGACCAGATGCCAGTCGATAAAAAGAAAATCACAGAGAAGTCCGACGTGCAACAAGCAGCAACAGAAGAGCTTTCTAACCTCGCTTTACTTTAGTTCTGTGATTGTTGACTTTGGCTACGAAGCGTATTGGAGCGCGAACGTCTCGAAGTGGATCTCCTACCACGAGTGGAGGTGCTATCTGACGGCACAAAGTCGAAGCTTGGAACAAGATCCGGATTCTGACTTGGAGGAGTGGTGGACGAAACTGCGTAATCCGTAATAACAGGATCATCAGGATGCGTATCGGGATGCACCTCAATGGCGGCTTGATCATCTCGACCATTGCCATTGCGGGAGAACTTAAGAGAATCATTGTCACCGTGGCCTCTCTCAATAGGAGACCAGCCGGCGATACTACCTGCCACTATACCAGCCATAGCAGCCGCCGGGCCGAAAGCCGAGTTAGAACGAGAGCGTGTTCGGTTTCTTGAACGCGATTCTGGAGTAGCAGGTGGGGGCGAGGCCGAGGTTGATGGAGGAGCCTCTTCGCTCACTGGGGTTGCAGGAGCAGATTCTTCTCTTGAGCGTGAGCCGCTGCGAGACCTTGGAAGAAGAGTTTCCGGATGCTGAAGCTTGTGCTTGAGATGCCTCAACCGTCCTCCGCGAACCGTCTTAAGGAAGCTCAGTTGATCTCGAATCTCCTCCAACGCTGGGTTCCACTCAAAACGGCTTTCCTCGTCCGACACAAAAAGCTGTGGTGGTTTCTTGCGGCTCAAAAAGTGCGGGACGAGTCGCTGAATAAGTGAATCGGGAATTAATCGAATGATGACTGCAACGGGGACAGAGATGGCTCCAAGAACCAAGGAGACGCCCCATTGTGGTCCGTTCAGACGCTTCACGGAGAAGGCCCGTCCACCGACAAAGATAATCATAACTTGCCCCGCTATAATAATAGCCTGAATACCTATAAACCAGACATTGCGGTGTATTCCCTCGAAAATATTGAAATGGTTGTCTAGGCGGCGACAACTTGGAAAGACATTAGCATATAATCCCATATTACCAGGGCCCGATAGTACTCACTTATACTGATTGAATATCTGCATCCAGACGAAAGTGTTGAACACGACCGTCTCCAGTGCCGCCTGCTCCTCAGAGGTCTTGTAACCGAATATTCTGTTCCCGGCAAAATTCAAAACCAACGTCACAACCAACTGGTATATCGACTGTCCAATGATCATTTTCCACATGGTCAACGAAATGAGAGATGACGACTTCGGTTCAGGCCTCCGATCCAGGACATAAGGCGAGGGCGGATCCGTTGCCAGAGCAAGAGCTGCGAAAGTATCCATGATAAGATTAACCCACAACAACTGCACTGCCGTGAGTACAGAGCTCTCATCACCGCTAGCTACAGCAGATACAAATGTCAAGACGACAGCAGTGACGTTCACAGTGATTTGGAACTAGATTCGGTTTAGTATGCATCAAGCGATTACGAATATAGATTGGACTGACCTGCAGGAACTTTTTCACGGCATCATTGACAGTCCGGCCCCACGCAATGGCCTTCACAATGGAAGTGAAATTGTCATCCATCAGAATAATATCCGACGCCTCCTTGGCCACCTCGGTTCCAGCAATTCCCATGGAGAAACCAACATCAGCAGTTTTCAGAGCTGGCGCGTCGTTCGTGCCATCACCAGTGACAGCAACCGTCTCGCCCAGTTTCTTTAACCGCGCAACGAGAATTCTCTTATCCTCAGGACTTGATCTCGCAAGTACCTGAAGTCTAGGGATCACTTGATTCATCTGATGAGAGCTGAGCTTGCGGAATTTGGGGCCTTCCATTGCGACGCCGCCAGGAGTGAATATGCCACATTCTTGCGCAATAGCCTTCGCTGTTAATATGTTGTCACCTGTAACCATGCGTACAAATACACCGGCTTTCTGACACTGATGGACGGAGTCAGCGACACCAGGGCGGAGAGGATCCTGAATTCCGACCACTCCGAGGAAGACCATATCTTTGAAGATAGCATCGAACTGCGCGAGTTTTCGATCTTCTTCCAGAGTAGGAGCACCTCGTGGAGGCCACTGGTCAAAGTCACGGTACAAGAGACCAATAGTTCGTAGCGAGCGGGACGCATAATTGGCGACAATGTCATTGAGAGATGAACGCATTTGATCCGTCAGAGGGGTATCCGCCGGTTCTTTCGTGGGATCGCTTATGATTCGCGTCGATTTGGAAATCAGTATCTCAGAGGCACCTTTGACAAACATTCGATATCGTCCATCCTGCTGTTTGATCACCACGGCCATACACTTCCTTCCAGAATCGAAAGGGACCATTTGAACCATCTGAGAGTTGGACCGGGCTTCACTGAGAGCGCCCATACCAAGGAAATCGCGTGCAAAATTCAACAGTGCGGTCTCTGTCTTTGACCCAACGAAAGTAGGTACACCATCTTCGTCACCTTCAAACGCAGTCGAATTCTGCACGATAGATTGCAATAGCATATCCTTTACAGACGGAGACAAAGTAGCGACAAATTCTGAAGGAGAGACGTTACTAGAATCGTCACCGCCATTGTTGCTAGTCTCGACTTCAGTCGATGAGTTCTGCGGCTTCTTTTTATCCCCAAACCTAGAAGAGGTGCCCAAGGTACCGGCCACTACACTCATCTTATTTTGAGTGAGTGTACCAGTCTTGTCCGAGCAGATGGTAGTCGCATTGCCCATAGTCTCGCAAGCTCGCAGAAGACGAACCAGATTGTTGTCCTTCAACATACGTGTGGTGGCAAAGGCGAGAGCAAGAGTAACAGCCAAGGGCAACCCCTCCGGCACTGCAACGACGATGATTGTCACTGCAACAATGAAAATCTGGAGGAAAGCTTGTCCCTTTGCATCGGCACCATCGATGTTCTTCAGCTCGACGAGAAACTTGATAAACAGCACCACAAACAGGAGTAGACCTGAAGCGAGACCAAGCTTGGCGATGTGTTCAGCCAGAACATTCAGTTTGGACTGTAACGGTGTTGTCTGGCCTTCATCTTGTAGGGACATCATGGTCTTTCCATAACTTGAGTTGACGCCGGTGGATGTGACGAGAAACGTTCCAACACCTTCAGAAACCTTGGCACCCGACACGATGAAAGGGTCCATCTTGGAAAGGTTCTCATGGTTTTCAATGGCTCTGTAAACGTCGTCTGCTGAGTGCTTGCGTAACATGTCGGACTCTCCCGTTGCAGACGACTCGTCGCATTTCAGATTGTGACCTTCAATGAAAATACCATCCACCGGTACCAGGTCACCCGGCTCCAGATGCACCACGTCGCCAACGAGGACATCGAACACGGAGATCTCGACTGTTTTCCCTGACCGTATCACCTTAACATGACGATCTTCTTTCTTCTTATTCAGTTTGACAAACTGCCGTTCTTTCTGCCAATCGTTGACAGCACCGACAATGACCACGATCAAAATGGCTACTATAATAGCGACACCTTCTACCCATTCGACGCCCGGCTCGCCGTTCTTGGCCGTGACAGACTGGTAGATTCCAAGTGCAAGTGAGATGACGGCAGCTATTGTCAACAGAATCAGAACCTTGTCGTTATATGCAATCCATGCCAGTTCCAAGAACGACTTGGCCTTCTTTTCTGGCAGCCTATTATCCCCAAATACGCGCTTTCGATCGGCAAACGCGTCACCACCTTGGCCACTGGCGCCCTGGTTTGAATCCGCCAAGGGGGTATTTGACGCAACCTTTGGTGTCTGTTGTTGAACATCTCTTCCTGTTGCCTCCTCGAAGCTGACCGTACCGTCCAAATAAGTCTCGTCCAGGCTCAAACCGCTCCGCCTATCGGACCTAAGTCCCCGCTCAAGACCAGCGAGACCACCGATAGCATGAAAGGCCGATAGGCTCTTTGGATTCAGAAGTTTGTTCAGTTGGCCCGGAGAAAATGCGAATTTGTTATCCTCCACCTCGAAGTCACCTTCCGTTCCTGGATCAGGGAGCAAAGCATCTTCGTCGTTCATAACGGTGCTATTCGTCCTGGAATTGTCGACTGGGGAAGATTGAACGTAAGTATCACTTCCAAACGAGCTTCCGCTATGGGTTGTCCCTTCTGATTCGATTGAGTTGCCGCGAGACCTGCTGCCAGGAACCGCTAGAAAGTTGGAGTGAACATCAGGCCCTTTGAAGGTCGGCGACGAAACGTTGTGCGGCGATGTAGGCCTGCTCTCCCTCTCCCGACCTTCGAAAGAGCGCATGGATCGTTGATCAGTAGGCGACACGTCGTTGCTTGGTAGCAGTGTGCCCGTGTCAGTTTCCACATTGCTTGTTGAGATCCGCAAGGAAGGTTGAGGTCGAGCCGGTGCAGCTCCCCCTTGGCCTTGCGAGGGTGAGTCCGTAGCGAGATTCACCGCAGATGTATCGATGGTGATAGTGGGCGCTCGTGCCCTCCGGAAAGGGTTGTTGTTCTGTCGTGCGCCATCCCCATTTTCCTTTCGGTCCGACATGGTTATGGTAACTGGCCGGTGATACGATCATATAAGAATAGCAGAGAGGTCCTGGAAGGAAGTAACGAAGGTCGATTCGCCTCTCTTGCAACCCACTATGTCATAGCTCAAGCTTATCCCACCAAAAGGAATGTCTGAACCTAGATGGCCTTAGAAGAGAGTGTGTATAAAGACGTCGCTGGAAAAAGAGCTTCCTTCCCAGCCCTCGTTGTGACGCTGCTGATGGCCACTAGAGAGAGATGGCGCTCACACCTATCAAACTGCGTCAGTCCATCCACTGAGAACCGCGATTTTTGGCTGTTGTAGGGAAACGATCGAGTGCGAACCGTTGAAATGGCGTACATACCAGTCGTGCCTGTCCAGGATTCCCCGTCGAACTGATCAGGTTGGATCGCCAGCAAAGACAACACAACGATCGTCTTGTCGACGAACCACGATGGTCGGGGATATGTCCAATGAAAGTGCGAAGACTGCCATCAACAGTGTGCAACGAGCACCGTGTTTGGAGTAGAGTTAAGCACACACTGGGCGAGCTTTTCGTCGGGGCTCAGGAGCGTGATGATCAGAGCCCAGGCTTTTCTTACAATATTAACAGTAATAACAACGGGCGGGAAACCTTCCAACCTCCGGACCCAAACGTTTGACCAGACGGAGCTATCCCCCGTCTTTGCAACAGAGAGTAATGGGCAGATCCATGGGCATCAATCGACGCCTCCGGACTGTTGCTCTCCCCTTGTTACACTAGTTCTCCACTAGACAGTTGCATGCGGGAAGACTATTTGCACCCGAATGCCAACAGCAGCCACTCAGGGCTGCCATTGCTCCTTGAGCAGCCGTTCCAGAGCATATATTATTATTGCCCTGTCATCATCGATATTAATTACCAGGGCTTATGGTACAGTTAGGTACAACTCGCCGATGACAGGCCTCGCTGATTCAGATTGATACTTGAGATAGGCCTTCACGATTGACGGGATATAGATACGTCTACTCTCTTCTCCCATCAGCCAACTCCCCCACAAGAAGCCTGATTCCAAAGCTAACGTACCATCAGCATCATGGCTCCTGACCGCAAGAGCTCGCCACTACTGGCAAAGCAGGATCCAGACAAGAAAATTTCTTTGCCCAGACGGGAGATGGGGTTGGGGGTTGCTTTAGCGTTTGCACAGCCTCACTCACTTGTCCTTCATTGGACTCGCATTCAGAGCGTCGGCCAACATGAACCACGAACCCAGTCTTCCTTTCCACCCAAACAGGATGAGGCATTTTCAGGGCGGCAATGCCAGATGTCATGTTGTGACGGACATGCCATCGCAGAACCGATAATGTTATCGACAGAGTAACCCAGACGACTGCATCCTGGCAATAATCAACCACGCGACAGAAGGAGCTTACCGGCTACAGAACGGCCACTTAGTTATGCCTTGGTAGTCTACCCGCGCAGGTACGCTTTCGGCCGGCCTTTAGGGGCGGCATATTCTAGTCAACTTGAGCTTAACGAGCTCCACCCAAGATCCGCCGGGCTTGCTACGTCAATTCGAGATACAAAAAGGGTCCATCAAAGCCGTTCTTGGCACAGGTCGATCGGTCTAGAGGGGCCCCATGGGAGACGACCTTTGTCAGTCGGCGTTTCTGGTCGCTTATGGAACTGCTGCTACTGCTAACTTATCAGATAAAAGATAAGCCCGACTGGCTGTTTCGACTGCTTCAGGAAGGTCCAAACGCGCTGTTCAAGAGTGATGGTTCTTCAGTGTTCGAGGACACATCTTTTGGAGATCGACTCGTCAGCGCCGATTCGAGGACACCAACGACAGAACAGACCCCCAGTAAGAATCATCCAAAGTGGTTCTTTCTCTTGTCCACATCCATATAGTTATCCTTGTTGCTATACGGTCCCACAGCTAATAGTCAGGAAAAGAGAGCTCCGTATGTCAAAGAGGACGTTGTGACGGGTTCAAAACCACATAGGTAAATCGCGGGACCAAGGCTCCTTGTGCTAGGGCCCTCATTACCAGGATTGTTCAACTCCAGTCAAGAGAATGCTGTGCAATCATGGCGCTTATTCGCCTAATACTTTCCTAATAGTATCCTAGGAGACAGTGTCCTCCCTGGAATGCAAATAATAATGACCAGAACTGAATGGCAGCAGTCTTGACAACATGTTGCCTCCCATGTGCCCCTACAATAAATAAGACTAATATGATCTGTCTCACAAGCTGTCAGCCGAATCTACATAACTTAATATTCCTGTTTGCATTTCCGGGGTATCCCTTGCACCGATGCGTTAGACGTGTAGGCGCATCAGACCACTAGCGCGGACGAAAAAGATTCAACCCCAGTGAATATTTTGTTATCGCGCTTGGGTCTGTCATACTGAGCCACTTTGATGTTTGACGGCTTTTGGATGTAGACTGTAGGATATCGCCCCTAGCTTGGCTGCTTGAGATATGCCACTGTACCAGACTATGCAAAAAAAGATGAAAACTCATTTGCAGAGGAATCGATTATTTAGATCACATCAACAGCGGTTTTCTGTTCTGCTGATCATATAACCAGTCTCTTATGCGGTCATATCACAGATGTTGATAATCCCAGCCTTGTTCGCGCATTCTGTATTCCTTTCCGACGACTGACAGTCACACCCAACGAGTCCAATTCCATATGATGCCCAAGTGTAAGAACCGGATAGGGGATGCTCTTGATTTTCCACCAATACTGCAATTGTCAATGTGCTTGTGATTCCATACAAAGAGGGAACATGCACAGTAATTCACTCGTCATAGATTGATTCTGCGGAAGCCATGCGGAGCCGTCGTCACGCCCTGAGGTTGTCAACCACGAAAGTCTTCCACTCGGTCTTCATGGCAAAATGTAATGAATAACCTCTCCAGCACCATAAATGACATCAGTCCTTATAAATCAATCTGTAGAGATCATATAATTCTACTTATTCATCTATATAAAAAAGCCATCGAGTCCTTCGACAGGTTTTCTACGACTCCACAGTATAGTTCGGTATTAACTATATAAATAATTACAAAGTCACGCTTTTATCAAATCAACATGTCCTCAGTTCTCCCTCACAACAAGGATCAACCCACAAAGAAAAAGAATACGGCCATCGACCCCGTTGAGACCTATGGATTCACAGCTGTTCCTTCCTCCGCGGAAACGCTGCTCAATTCCTCAACGCCCTACCCGGCTCCATCCTCACCTCCAGCACCTATATCCGTCTCAGACATCCCTATTCCCAATACGCCCCTCGCTCAACGCATCCACGACTATGCGAAATCGCATCTCCCAGAACCGACATACAACCACTCACTGCGTGTCTACCTGTACGGAATCGCCATGAAGCGTTACCGCTTCCCGACCTGGGCATTTACGGACGAGACATACTTCCTCAGCTGTCTGCTGCATGACATCGGTACGACGGAAGAGAATCTGCATAAGACCCATATCAGCTTCGAGTTCTACGGTGGTATCTTGGCTCTCAATTTACTACAGTCAACTGGAGCAATCGCGGTTGCGTCGCCCATGGCAGCTCCGCGTGAGCAGGCTGAGAGTGTTACGGAAGCTATTATTCGACATCAGGATCTGTGCCAGGAGGGGAAGATTACAGCGTTAGGGCAATTATTGCAGCTGGCCACGATCTTTGGTACTTTCTTTCTCCTTTCTTTGACTCCCTTTTCCCCCATGGCCCCCCTCTCCCTGTCTTGTCATGGTTCCTATCGTAGGTTACTTAGAACCATAGACATAGCTCATGTATGGATATTATGTGGCTATGACCATGCTCAAAACTCCACCACATGAATCAACTACTAATAGAAATCAATAGATAACACAGGCACGCACTCTCAACTAGTCCACAAAGCAACAATCGAAGATGTAACCAAACACTACCCGCGTCTGAAGTGGAGCGATTGCTTCACTGCTGTCATCCATCGGGAGAATAGCCTGAAGCCATGGGCGCATACGACCACTTTGGGCGAAGAGGCCTTCCCGGCAAAGGTTCAGGGGAATAGGCTCATGGCAGAGTATGAGTAGGCTTTGCATCGGAGATTTTGTCGGGAAGCAAGCGACGATGCATCTCCCATCGTTATCGGTGGTCTTGTTCTAACTGGCCGATAATGAGGGTCAGGACTATGAATGCGTGATGCGATGACAGTATCCCAGTCCTAGCTGTAAATGAAACGAGTATTACCTCATATGATATTGCGACAGTTATTACAAAGGTTGATACTAAGCGTTTTGAGGCGCCCTTGGACAGGGAAGTATTTGTGATCCCTGATCTGAAGCCCATAGCCTAGAGATATCTCTCATGCAGATTGATAATCAAGTGGATCGAGTCCTAATTTACACCAACACCCTAAAAAGTGCCCCGATAGATCCCATAAACACGATGAGTATCCCGTCCCGATGCAGTCACGGCAGTGCTCCTTCCAATACCGCAGATGTCTGACCCCTCCATATTCAATTCTACGCCGCCTGGCGGCACGATTCAATTGCAACAACAAAGACAAACCGCGTATCGTCATCAGGGTTGGCGGAAGATTGCAGTCGGATCGTCGCCTTCAAGCTTGATCTTCCAGATGTCGAATCTCGCTCCATGTGCAAGCTTCTTTTTGTTTTTAGGTGTTGGGGTATTCACAAGTGCCGTACTCGACAAAGCCAACGCATCTACCAGCTCGCACATGCGGCCCGCAGATACGAAACTGCTAGTCAAACTAGGGTTGCCTGCAATGACCGTGGAAAGATTCACGCATTCAACTAGGAACTCGCCAGAGAGTGAATGGCCCGCAAAATAAAGAGCATTGTGGTAGTAAAGGAAGACCTCCGGTAGATAAGTGCTGCGGATGTACTCCAATTGAGTCTCCTCGAGTTCTGCAACAGGAGAAAATAAGCAAGAGCATGAAGGTGCAACGGGGAATCTGCTATTATACTCACCATCCCGAGCCTGAATAAGCCAATCGTCGCATAGGTAGTTGATATGCTCGGTAAGCTGGTCAAGTAGGACTTGCAGATTGTTTCTCAATTCGTGTACTGCAGTAGGCTCTCCTGAAGTCTTGTTCCTATAGAAACAATTAGCAAAAGTTGTTTGCGTATTTAAAAGAGGCGAGACGCACTGTTCAAAGTCTTCATAGGTCACGGCGAAATCCTCCAAGGCGTCAAAGACCAGAATAAGTCGCTCAAATTCGCGCATCATCTGAGACTGTTCATACATGATCGCTTGGCGACTACGAGACTGTAGACCGTTCGTTGCTTGGTTCTTCGAACGACTTGACTTCTTCGATGGGCTTGTCTTCACCGGGCTAGCGGGTTCTGAGGCTGGTATTCCGGCACCATCCTCATCGAGAAGGGGTACGTCCGCGACATCAATGCCCAGTATCTCCCGGGAGATGTCGGATAATCTCATGCGCCTGGATAGCTCACGAGCTGCCGCAAGAGACCCAGAAGCTATTCGACATATTAGTGCACGTTTTCTAGTGGCGCGCAACAGAACGTACCGTAAAATCTCTTGTACAACAATGTGCCGAGTTGGCATATACGCTGCCACTGGTCTTCAAGGTAGCGGTGCCACTCAAGACAACGAATTGTTCGTTCGTCTTCAGGAGACACATACTTTCCGACAAAATTCTTCTTCACCGGCGCCAACTCCTTATAACCGTCGCCGCCCCGGACGCTCTTGGAAAGACGGATAGTGGAGTTTACATCTTCTACCTGCATAGCGTCGCTGAGGACCCATTCCCACTGAGTGCGTAGTACAGCCTGCATGTCAATCTTATGCTTATGCATTGACCGGGCCTGGATCTTTCGCTCTCTAGGGTCGACAACGTCAATCAGCACTCTAGCAAGTACGGAGTGCGCTAGAGGAGCCGGAAGAAGAGAGGCATAGGACGCTATGAGGTCCACCAAGTGCACCTTCTGCAGGAAGTCGATGTATCCTATCAAGGTCACGGCTGCAGTCTGAGAGAAGTGAGAATCTGCGCGAGCGTAACCAAGCGATTTTGCAATCACATATAAATGTGTCGCAATTCGCAGAGAGTCCTGGTCTTTGGCTGCAATAAGAGCAGAATCTTCCACATGCGTGGGCGAGAGGTCAGGCACGAGATCAGACTCCGAGGTCGTGGCGACTTTAGAAACTGCATTTGCAAAGGCAACAAAAAATGAATCATAGTCCTTGCATAAGATGGCGCTTTGAATAGTGCGATAAGGGTTTCGAGCTTCGACGCTGATGCGCTCATGACCCTTGACTGTTTCCAGGAACTTGCGAACTTCGTCATATGCTTCAGGCTCTGGCAAGAAGGCTACATTGCCGTTCGCAGGATGGTTCAGTTTCCGTTGGAACTGCTTGCAGAATCCCTGGTAACGCGACAGCAGAACATGGTTGTAGAAGACATAGAGATAATCATCCCAGCTCTGACAGACCTTGTATGCAGGCTCAGTCTCACCCGCGAGTAGCGCGTAAACAGCTCGCTCAAAGTCTTCCGTGTTTTGATTCTGAGCTAGTGCTGAGCAGGCAGTCCTCCAGGATTCGTGGGACCGGCAGTTCATCATTCGAGTCATTCCATCATCTTCTTGACTGGTTTTTGATTGTGTGTCGATGTTCGAACCACACAAACTAACGGCTCGCCAGCTTTCCAGGCGCTCCTGCGACCATTCTCGGATTTTGCTCCAACTCTGGCCTTCTCTCAGCATTTTCCAGCAAGTCAACCAAGTTGCCCGTTCGAAGAATTGATCCTGCTTTTCAAGGCCATGTTTCTGTCTAGTTATCGCATCCGGGTCTAATTGCGTAACTAGAGGTTGACGATTTTCCGAGCCCAGGAGGGAGCGAATAAGTCCTGGATCGTCTGGCTCAAGCGGCTGAGGCCATGCGCGTAACCGTTTTTGGCCTTTGATTGTTTCCTTGGTATAGAGCCAACCGTGAGCCCACAATCCCTGTCCTCTTTCCGCCTGTGCCTCCAAATCGGCGATCAGGGAGTCGATATCATTGCTAGATGCCCTAGCAGTTTGCTCAAGCCACTTCATAACGATAACACACTCCGAAGCGAATCGATCAGCTGAGAGGAACTGCTCCCATACTTCGCGATCCGTAGAATACCGATGCAGATGCTGGAAAGCTGTTTCTTGCGCGCTTGTAGAATGCGCACGGGTAGCGGGATCGTCGACACTTAGGAAGTTCAGCAAAAGGTCCCAAGTATCAGCCTCCAATTGTAGTCGTTTCAGCTCCTCCTCAGTCTTAGGACTACCAATTCCGTCCTGCGAGTCACGGCTAGCTCTCCACCCAGACTTTGCGCGCTTTAGAGTGTTTTGCCTTGTAATCCCTTGGATCTGATCCTCTGCGATGACCTGGTAGCTCTTGACAAGTTGGTATGCGGCCTGGAAACTGCTAATATCGTTGGGGCGATGCTCATGTTGTTTAAAGCGATCTAGCTTCTCTGCAAATGCCTCGATCTGGCGTGTAACGCGATCAGCTGTACGGCGCAGAGGGTGTAAGGCCTGTTGAACGCCTGCGGAGGTGAAGAGGTCCGGTGTCGACATGCGGACATCTGAAAGATTCCAGTTAATTGAAGCCCCATTGATAGCTCCCGCCCAATAACCTACCTTGACGGTTCTCCTTCAGTTTCGCTTTTGGATTCTCGTATGTAGCGTCCACTCCATTCGTTTCTTCCTCGGGCCCCTCGTCAGGCTCCTCGTCCTCATCTTCTTCATCCTCGTCTTCAACTATTTCGTCTTCGTCGTCTACCATTTCATCTTCGTCGTCTTCGACCTCCTCATCGCTTACTTCATCTTCTTGATCTTCTTGATCTTCTTCGTCGTCGTCATCGTCGATCTCGATCACTTCAGGTTCATTCGATGACGCGGGTTGAGGAGCCTGGTGACCTATGAGCGAACAAATTCAAGGGGGCCTGGAAAAAAGATGAGAACTTACCTGTGCGAAATTAAAGCTACCATTACTTCTGGCAGCGCCAGCCGCTCTTGTCAGAGGCGCCATGTATGACAGAAGGCAGCAGCACTCAGGCTCGCTGTCGCACTCGTGCGGTGTTTGTAGCTCTGCTATTTCCAGCTTTCTTGGATCCCAATAATGTTACGGGCGCGCCTCCCGGCCAACATTTACGCTAGCTCCGATCGGGACTAGCACAAGACGATCCTGCACAGTACAAAATCTCTTCGCTTCGCCCTTTTTTTGAACTTCTTTTTCTTTCTTCAACAAATGTCAAATAGGCAACCATTAGAGTCTCGGAACGGATCGATCAGTGTCCATTCAGGTCAAAGGACCTCTCGCGCGCTCAAGGTTGTCTTAGAACAATCTAGCAGTTCTTCAACTAGCCTAGCCTTTAATTTTTATGAGGGCTCAGACTGCAAAAGAACTGTTACATACCAGCGCATTCTCTCGTAAGATAAACAACGGTCGAAATTCGCATTGCGCTTCTACAAGATATCAAATATGTACATGTGTATGAACGCCTGTCACCGATTACTTCTGTCTCAATATTTCTCATCTGAGCACTGGGAAGAGATCAGCTCTGTAAGCCGCGCTGCTTCAATTTGACCTTAAGCAGACTCGGCTTAGGACAGCTTGGTGTCTGCGCATCCTCACCCCGCTCCTTATAGAATGCGTTGCAACATTCGTATAAGGCGTCTAGTTGAGCTTGGCATCTCTCCTCTTTATAATTGTTCTTGGTCAAGCAAGCTTAGGCTAGTTAGCCTTTTCTACTTGAACTTGGGGGCAGGGGAAATCACTTTGTATAGCACACTGAGCAGTGTTAGTTAGGGCCATGACTCGGGATAGCACAGGGCAAACATGGTTATACGTACTGCTCGTGGATGGCAAGGAGGATCATACTTCACATCATCTTTGAGCTCTCCCTGAACATCATTCATTTGGCTTCAGTGTTTGTTCATTTCTCGATCACAACCTCATTGGGACACTCTACCATGACGCAATAAGTAAACTACCAAAGCCGTCTGTTTGGCAGTTTGAGATCCCGGAAGTGAACTCAGCACTGAATTTAGACGGAAGAGTAAGCAGGAAGCCCCTCTAAAACATAAAATCGGTGTATATTCGGTTGATTGATGGGAGGAAAAGAATAACCGCAGAATATCTGCAATAGATCATCTCTTTCAAAGAGAGAGACCATTGACGGTCCCTGTATTGGACCTGCGCCGCAAAAACAGATTATCCGGGCTCTCTCCGCGGACGGTGGGGTGGCTGTTGCACCCATCATTTCACTGGTATATCAGCTCTTGTCCGCCTCTTTACTTTCACCTCAGATCCTCGTCAAGAATTGTGACACCTGACTATTCCTACTGTAGCTCTTTTGGTAAGTATGCTGCATTCTCAGTGACAGGACCTATACCTTTTGAGCTGGCATCTTTCTTCAGCAGAACTAACCCATTTCTCTCACTGCAGAAACGTGCCAACACCTGACTTTCACATCCCACACTACAACCCCGTGTTTTCTGCTTCAAGATCTCTGTGCGATAGGACAATCATGGCTGAGAATGCTGGCGACGCTCCTGCTCCTGTGGAGCACCTGAACATCAAGGTCACGGATAACAACAACGAGGTCTTCTTCAAGATCAAGCGAACCACGCAACTGAAGAAGCTGATGGATGCTTTCTGTGAACGCCAAGGAAAGCAGCCATCGACCGTCCGTTTCCTTTTCGACGGAACCCGAGTGCGGCCAGAGGACACTCCTGATACGGTAAGTTCTGAGACCCCCCTGCTGCGCCATATGTCTATGAACCCGGAAACGCTGGCAAGAGGCTACTGAACCGGATTCTACAAATCCATGGAGCTAAGTGGTGCTAATTCATTCTTTCAGCTCGAAATGGCCGACGGCGATACGCTCGAAGTTCACCAGGAGCAGATCGGCGGGTGATCGCGTACCACTTTCACAAAACTCTCACGTTACAACACGAAAGAGGAACGAAATGTCTGTCACGAAGAGATTCGGTCTTATTTGGACGGGATACTGTGTGGTGCTACTTTTTCATGAGAATTAATGGGCGTGCGGCGTGTTCACTCGTGATTTAGGCTCGCGCTTTGGGGGAGGGGTATCTGGTTGAACGCAAGCGAGGAAAAGGGACGAGTCTTTTTTTTTCTACTGCGCCGCATCTGCGTGCATTCGTCTCCCGTCTCACTATTTTGAGCGTCTACACTTTTCTAAGCTGCTCAAGGTGCACTCGTTCTTCGTCATGTGAACTAGACATTGGCGGAGACTGAATGTGTTGCTACCTCTTCGTCTCTAATAGATAGTGCGGCAAGACTACTTTCTCAGGACTCAGAATCATTCCAGTCTTTTCTTATATTCTCTTGCTTCCAAAACCAAGTCCCGATGCGACTCCTTAGACGCTACTAATACTACTAGATAGACAAGGATTGGCCCATTACGTCATAACATGACACTCCCACGAGACACAATGGATGCTTGTCAGGGAGGCTTTAATAAGACCGCTAGATCAAGGTGAACAGAAAGCAGATCAGAAGTTCGGCTGCAGATATATTAATATGACAGAATCGGATATAGATATTATTATATACAGGACACTATGCGGAGTATGCAGCCGAGATCGGAGCCCAAAATTTCACTAAGGGAGCGAAAGGAACCAGAGAATGGGAAGCAGATACACCACATATATGTATATATATACAGGGGAATTAAAGGATTGGATCGCTGAATGGAGAATGCATTAAGCATCCCAGACTGCAGACTTGGCCCGTTCTTCCTCTTCCTTGGCTCTCGCTGCTTCTTCCTTTTCGCGGTTTCGTCTCTTGAGCTCTTGCTCTCTGACAGCTCGGTCGTATGCTCGCTGCTCTTCTGTCCTCTTCGGTGCTCGGATCCCTAGTCCTCCAGCTATGAGCCTAGCAGCCACAGCTGTCTGCTTCGCCGGCCTCACGCGAGGAGGGCCAGGCGCTCGACTGTTGGGCACGGCGGGCGGGACAGCATCTGCGTATGGAGCATTGCCTGTAGCTGTCCAGGTAGCACTTGTCTGTGGTGAGATAGGTGTGGGCGGGGGAGCTAGCGGTCCTTCAGCTGACGGCGTGAGTGGTGTTGATGTCTCTTCCTTTTCTTTCTCCGTCTCAGAACCAGACGAATCGATCTCGTCTTCCCAGGAATCTGCGATTGCGTCCTTCTTCGGTTTCGTTGGACCTTTCTTGGTTATAGGTCGTGGTATGTCTTTATCCGGTCTCTTGTTGGTGAGGCTGAGATCTTGCAGACACGATTCCAACTGGGACTCCAACTCCTTGGTGCCTGTATCGAATCACGAGCCTAGTCAGTTGATGTTTCTCGCAACACTTCTTCGATATACATTGCCATTGATCCAAGCTACTCACCTTTTGATGTATCGGGCGTTCGATCAGCCATAATGGACATGGGTCAATATGTCGATGTGAGATCAGACTTGAGTACTCGAAGTAGTATGCTTGCATGCGACTCAGCGACACTAGAAGTAATCTGAGTATAGCGTCGACGGGGCAGGCATGGGGCCCTAGAGTACTTGGATCGACCCCCCGCCTTGCTGGGATTCTCGACGATGTCACAGGGGGAGCGTTCTGATTGGCTATGGGAGCCAAAATCGTAGATCAACCTCGGCGGGAATAACCGGTCAGCAAGGCAAAGACAAGGCAGGTTTCAACGTAGCCAGCACTGTTGTTTTTGTTCCGTCACTGATGATGCTTGTGGGTGAGTTCTAGCGGAGAGGAGCGACGCTCGTGCAGTTCGAGAATAGAGTCGAAAGAAGCTTGCGCCGAGAGCAAAGCGCTTGCTCCCATGGTTCCGCGTCCTGCCGTCGAACGGTCGATGGGCTCACCATTTCTACTCCGTACGCGTCTCTTGTCTAACTCATTACCCCATATTTCTGCCCGGTCGACCTGTGAAGATGGCGTTGTCGAGCCGTTTCAGACCGACGGGTCTGTCACACTTGTTGGTACTCCGTACAGCCAACGGACATTCCGTGGTGTGGTTCTCCCTCTTGTTCTCCTTACTGGCCAATTGCAGCACGTGACCAACGTTCGACCAGGTCACTTAACGAAGCAGCAGATCACACAAGACTTCGGGGACTGAGACAGAGACGCTACTCATTATTATTTGGGAGTCTCTTGTTTTCCGAATGTGTTGTAGTTTCAAAATTGAGACAATGCGCTACAGATGAATTGTAGTGCAGTGGATCATCCCGTTATCTGTCAGAGATCACCAGTATACCTACTCATGATCATTATTGATGTTGCCGTTGAAAGTTCAGTAATAATAGTATTCAATCTCTGGGGCGAATTCTATTTTTGAAGACCGGTGTTTCCGTGGCTGGAATAATACTCTTCTCTTCTGACTGCATCTAATCTTCCATGGTGGTCTAGAACTCACTGCACCGCCTATTTTATGGAGTCTCTTTACCCGTTAATCTCCACACGGTTACACTTTTTGTTTGGCTGATCTATTGAATTCACTGTGCCATTTAGGTGCCACATGTTTGGTCATCTCAAGACTTGTGAAGAAAAGTGCACGCAATCGTGATCAACGCTCAACCCTATGCCAGTCTCCGGGATTCGAGGATCGAGCTACAGGGGTGATATTAATAAGTTAAAGTACACGTAGTATATCTAACTACTCTAGAGGACTTCAATATGGTTCCTATAACTACTATATATGGCCATCCAATAGAATCGAATTAAAATTCATCAGAATACGCTCATTTTTCGTTTATATTTATAGAAACATGAACCGAAGAAAGAAGATTATCAAATCTTACATAAACCCCTGTGCTAACTAGTTAACTAACTAGCCTTGATAAGTTCTTTGGAGGTTCATGGAGATTAAGCTGCTTGGGTTGCGACTTGAACTATGTCTCATATTCTCTTGATATAGATACAATCAAACCTGACCATGAGGAATCAATTTGAACACGTATTTTCGTTCGTTATACAGAGGATTCGTTATATACCTAGAAAAGCGAGTCTCAATTAGCAAAATAGGTAGAGGTGGCTAGATTTCTCATACCTTTCCCTTGTTCGAAATTCTAACTAGTTAGTTATTCACTAGGGAATAGCTGGTTAGAAAGGTATCTTTTGCAGGAACCTTTTTAAAAAACGACGTATGATAAACTCGAGATTGCTAATGCCTAGGTACTCTGCTTCCAATAATATCGGGTTTAAGTTAGCCTTAGACTACGGAGCAAACGCCGCACCCTTTTTCGGCCGACCTTGAAACCTGGGGTAGACCGAACTTCCGAGAGGGGTTTATGCACTTCATAGCAACAGTAATTATTATTCTTGTTATCCTTGAAACGAAGCGAGTAGTACTCCGTAAAGCAAACCAGCTCCGAAGTTTTAGCCGTTCCGAAGCCGGTCGTACGAGTGCCGGTCGTATGAGTGCATCGTACGAGTGTTTCGGCAAAACGCAAAGTTGCCGGTGAATGCGGAGAAGCGCCGGTGCATCGACTAGGGCTCGGGGAGAATATGATGACCAACTTTCCCTCTCCCAAATTCTGTTTTCAAGAGGTGGTTTTATTGGCAGAAGAATCACAGCGTGGTCGGGAACGTCCCTGTCTCTGCGTCAAAAAGCATTCAGATGTAGTTTGGTAGTGGGTGCTTTCTGATTTTGAGCTCAATTCGGTTTTTGCCAGTCATGCCCGTGACTTCATCGCCCGTGCGGCTTTCACGGGCTCGCGTCTTACCCCATGCCTCACATATGTTAAGGTCCAAGTTCTCAACGTCAACGAGGACATGGGGATATGCGGATACGCTTCCAAATCTCAAGATTGGAGCCCATACAAAGGTCCTTTATCAAGGGTTTACTGGTAGGTTCAAACAACATACATACTATATAGGGTTGGGAAATACCGGATAGTTGCTGATACTTTAGCAGGTCGACAGGTAAATTAATGGGAGTAATCTATCATTGGAATCAGTGCTTACGCTAGTTCCAGGCCACTGCCAATGCGAAGGAATCTCTAGCATGGGGTACGAGGATTGTTGGAGGCGTGAAGCCTGGTGTGGAAGGCGAGCATTTGGGGCTTCCTGTCTTTCCCTCTGTGAGAACGGTGCGTATTACGGAGAACGCCTCTACATGTGCAAATTGCAGCAGTATGCTCATTGTAGTACATAGGCAGTGGATAGGGCGAAACCTGATGCATCTGCCATCTACGTCCCAGGAAACCAGACAGCCAAGGCGATTGAGGAAGCCATCGAAGCTGAAATACCCCTCGTAGTTGCTGTTGCGGAGCACGTTCCTCTTCATGACATGCTCAGAGTCAGTGGATCGCAGTGACAATCTCTATTTCACTCTAACATCTAACATCTCACAGGTCCATTCAATATTGCAGACGCAATCCAAGACCAGACTTGTGGGAGCAAACTGCCCTGGGATAATATCTGCAATTGGAAAATGTCGCATTGGATTTCAGCCCCTACCCTGCTTTTCGCCTGGTAGTATTGGTGTCGTTGCGAAGTCCGGCACTCTGAGCTACGAGACTGTCGCGTCATTGACCCGAGCTGGCTTGGGGCAATCTCTATGCATCAGCATGGGCGGTGATGTTCTGGCGGGAACCAATTTCGTGGACGCTCTGCAGATCTTTGAGAATGATCCCGACACGGAGGGTATCATCCTTGTGGGTGAGATCGGTGGCACTGCAGAAATTGATGCTGCTGAGTGGATCAAGGACTACCATAGGAGGACTTCTAATCCTAAGTATGACACCTTCATGCCATCTTTAGGTCGCACGGCTAACTGAGAAAAGACCAATCATGGCCCTAGTTGGTGGTATGGAAGCACCCCCAGGAAGAATTATGGGTCATGCAGGAGCCTGGGCTGCTCCCGGTGAGCCAGATGCCAGAGCGAAGTATAAGGCACTGCAAAATGCTGGCGCGGTACTCGTCAATCATCCCGAAAAGTTTGGAGAGGGTATGAGAGATCTGCTCAACAACACTACCCGACGTCCTACCATCCAAGTGAGTCCATGATAGTGCTACTGTACGCCACCAAACACTGATTTCTCCCAGTCTACATCTGGGAACCAAGGTCAGAAACGGAGTTTTCATACTGTGAGACGGACTCCTTCCGTTGTAAAGAATAGAGACGTGTTTTCGAATAAGCCCCAGCGACGCCGTCTCTATATCAAGCAACATCAAGCATTCGACATACTCAGAGGTGAAGGTATCGCCATTTATAACACAGTCGACCCAGATGAGGAATTTATCCTTTCAATCTCTGTTGACCGGAGTGCTCTGTCCCCATGCATCATTGCGTCTCCTACGATCGAAGAAGAGTTCTTATTAGCTTTTACCCGCAAATTCCCAATCAGTTACGCGAATCCGGATTTCTCCAAAGATGGCTCCCTGATTCCTTCCCTCACGTCACATCTTAACCTTCCGGCGAATGCCAGAGGAGGGCTTCAGAACCTAGTTGAGAAGCTCTGGCGCATATTTAAGGAGAAGGAAGCGTTCCTGCTCGAGACCAGAGCCTCCTTGACCCCAGCGGGACAATTTGAAGTCCACGGCGCACATTTCGGGTTCGACGATGCTGCGTACAGAAGCTCTGGCCGACAAGAGGAGATTCATAAGCTAAGGAATAAAGCCGAGGAGGTCCCTGAAGAGGTAGAAGCTGAGAAAGATGGTATTGTCTACGTTAAGTATGGCACCAGCAACCGAACTCTTTTCGCAGAACCCGCACTAATAGAGCTGTTAAAGACTTCAAGGCGAAGGAAGCATAGGGACACTGGGTAAGTTGCTCTTATGGGCCCAAGTAGCCATAAATGGTTCTAACACTGCATAGTCAATGGTGCTGGACTTGCTATGAACACAGTTGATGCGCTTACACTGCATGGTGGCCATTGCGCGAACTTCCTTGACACTGGTGGCAAGGCAACTTCAGAGACTGTCAAGTCCTCGTTCCGCATTATCTCTTCCGACCCACGCGTTAAGACTATCTTCGTTAACATCTTCGGTGGGTTGACCAGATGCGACATGATCGCTGAAGGTGTCATCTTGGCGTTCCGGGATCTGGACATGAAAGTCCCAGTGGTTGTCAGACTCAGGGGTACGAACGAGGAAGCGGGACAGAAGATGGTACGGCCCAAGTGGATAAAATGAATCTAGACCATGGCTAACACCTTCATACAGATTGCGGAGAGCGGCCTCCCATTGCACGCTTTCGACAGCTTTGAGGACGCTGCCAAAAAGGTCATTAGTCTGGCACGCCAATCTTAAATCATGAATCACATGAGTATCCTGCCATCTACGGATGGAGTCGCATTTTTAAGACCTTTATTACGCATATGCCATTTTTTAAATAGGATTGGTCATATTTGATATTAGCACGAACTGTCGGTGTCATCTCTACTCGCTTCCGTCATGTTTTCCAAGCATGGATGACTACAATTACGCAATACAACAATCTTATCATAGAGTGGAGACAATAGAGACTGCATCTTTGTTCTTCGTTTACTAGGTACCTTATCAGCCGGAGAGAAGTCAGTCATATCTTTGAATGAGATCTAATAGACATGCGCAATCAGACCTTTGGACTATCAGATCATACGTGGCTAGAAAATATTAGTTCCTGAATTGAACATATCCACAAGAATTGTCCATATGGTACGAATGCCAGAATGCTGCTCCAAACGGAAAACATGATTGGTGTTGATCCTGACCTCATAAGGTTCTTCGGACCCAAAGGAACCAAATCACTAGAGAATACTATTAGAAAGTCCCCGTCAAAATCGAATCCAGCTGCCTTTGCCATCCAGATGGGACCGGACTCGCCGATATAATTATGGAGTATAGTCCATCGAGACTCGGAATGAGCCGAGGTTGTTCTTCTTGCCAGGCACAACCATACTTACACGGTGGTTCCCGCGGCAGTTCGGGCATTTCAGTCCGTTCTCCGACCTCAGCCCGCTTTCCCCAACCAGCTGCTCCAGGCCAATTAGTACGCATCCTTTCAGCGTTGTCCTTTCTCCGTTCGCCCTGGCGGTCCCTGTTTGAGAGGCGTTGAGGTCGCGAGTGGATTCGCTCTGCGCGGCTGTGTCTTTTTCGTTCTTTTTCTGGCGATTAATTATAAAGAAATAGGCCGCCAGCGGTGAGCGCATTTGACATGCTGTGCTTCCGGTCCAAGGGCGCGCTGAGTCCCACCGCAACTAGATCCTTATCGGCCCTAAGCAGACGTGGGAATCTTTATAAAGCACGATACCCCGCGGCCGTCCCTGTTGGCACTGGCTTTTTGCGTCCTTCATGTGCATCTTTGAACAGGCTCTACGCGACTGGTATGTCTTCCCCCGGGTTCCCCGAATCTATGTAATCGACAGGGCCATCCGCCGTTCTGGCCGGAAATGACACCACCGATGTATGCCAATTGATGCTGACGATTACCCTAGAAGCAGCAGCTTTTGCGGCGTCTCACCCTCCCAAGTCTCCTTCCAGGTTGCGCCGTGCACTCGGTTTCACATCCATTGCAATTGTCGCATTTGTAGCGGGTTTCGTCTATCCGAATATCCGAGCAGTGTCTCGCATAATGGCGTCTCCCATTCCCACCGATGAGGAGACTCTCACGCTCTTCCAACCGGAAGATGAGTTCTCTCGCGAGGTTGACAATTTCATCAAACATCATCCCTTATCAGAGGAGCTGCGTGCCAACCCTCTGTTCACCGAGTCCCGCCCACACCTGAAGATCCCAGAGGAGATGCGCAGGCGGAATCTCACCGCGGGCACACTGGCTGGACCGGATAGGATAGTCGTGCCGCCGTACATCTGGAGTGAGAAGGGTGGAAAGAGCATGGTGTCGATCTTCTATCTTGGTTCTGATGTATGCGGTCACCCTGGAATCGTCCACGGCGGTATGTTGGCCACTATTCTCGACGAAGGATTGGCCAGGTGCTGCTTCCCTGCTCTGCCTAACGGCGTGGGTGTTACTGCAAACCTGAACATTGATTATCGACGACCGGCGCCGGCCAATGCGTATGCCGTGCTGAGAGCAGAGACTACCAAGGTCGAAGGTCGAAAGGCCTGGGTAGAAGGTCGCATTGAGACGCTGCCGGAAGAGGGTAAGGAACCGGTCGTACTAGTCGAGGCTAAAGCCTTGTTCATCGAGCCCAAGGGAGCAGCGGTATGTCATAAACTCCACGTCAAACCGTCTTTTTGTTGCAGAGGGATTTATATGCTGATGTTTATATTGCCACAGAACATGCCCAGTGTGTACAAGTCGGCCTCTTCGTAATCTGAGAAATGGCCAGTGGACGAGGTTGGAGAGCCAGCTGATGATCTTGCGTTTGTACATGTGGGATAGGCGTCTAATAAGGAACGGGTGCAACGACATGGATATTCATTTCTTGTCTATAGAAGCCTAGAGTTTTGATATATGGACCTGCGGGCTTAGAATAAATATAGATATAAATACTAGTCGATTCAACAGACAGCCCGAGTCGTATGATCTACATACCACCATGGGGAAAGCCAAGCGGGGTGAGACAGCAGACAAGGCAGCGGACGAGATTGTAGGGTTCCCCTTCATAATACCAACATGGCACTGTGTGAATACTATGAGAGAAGAATTCGACAGATCCTTTCCCTACGGTGTTCTTGTCTGAGACTCCAACTGTTGTATTCTGCGGAGTTTCGGGGTGGAGTCGACCAGCATCAGAAGGTGCGGGATGGCGCGCTCGACCCAACGACCGCCTACCGCCCAGCTCCAGCTCCAGCTCCCGCAACCAACTCCGACTTCCAAACGTCTTGAAGCTCTACAAGTCCCCCGGCTGCCTTCTGCCCGCTTGCTCGAGCGCGGCGACGGGTCTATTCCCTAAGAACCCTCCTAGTCATCTTATCCACGACCTGTTCCTGTCTCCCCGGCCGTCACCATGTCGAAGACAACAACCAAGTATCTCCTCGTCTCGCTCCCCTCCTCCATCACCCCCTCCTCCCACCGGGACGACGCTCTGGGGGCAATTTCCTCAACCGTTGCGGACAATGGCACTGTCACCCAGTTCCCTATCCCCGAATTCAAGATCGGGACCCTGGACGCCCTGGTCCAGCAGGCGGATGAGCTGGCGAAACTCGAGTCGGGATGCCAAGCCGTCGTTTCGAAAGTCACCGATGCACTGAGGAACATCCTGGACAACGACGAGGCACAGATTGAGAAGATGAAAACTGTCAATGATAGTATGGTGTCCATCCGTCAAATCGTGCAGGACTGTGGTTTACAGAGTGGTGGGACTTGGGCGCTAACGGCCTGGAAATATAGAGCCTGTTGACCACTATCTCCGAACGTTCACATGGAACAAGGTGAAGTACCGGGCTGATAAGCCATTGGCAGAGTTGATTGATCTCTTGCAGAAGGTGTGTGGGTCGGTCGCTGTAATTGCTGGTGTGAACTATACCGTGGCTAATCGCGATGCTGCTTACAGGAAACAGCTAGCATTGATAATGATATCCGGAGTAAATACTCTCAGTACAACCAAGTCAAGTCTAATCTGGCGACTCTACAGCGGAAACAAACGTGAGTGCTGGTAGCATCTTATATTTGGCCGTCGAGCAATGGCTAACTTGGACTTTAGGGGCAACCTCTCGACGAGATCCCTGACGTCCGTCGTGGACCCTCGTCTGCTTGTGCAAGAGTCTGAATATATCGAGACGCACCTTGTTGCTGTTCTCAAGCAGCAGGTGAAGGAGTTCCTAAAGACGTATGAGACTGTATCGCCCATGGTTGTTCCGCGCTCTGCGACACTGGTTGCCGCCGATGATGAGTTCACCCTCTACGCTGTGACTACCTTCAAGAAGCACAGCCCGGAGTTTATCCACAAGTGCAGGGAGCATAAGTGGATCCCCCGAGATTTCAAATATGTGGAAGGTGGACGGGAAGAGGAGAGAAAAGAGGTCGAGCGGGTTGGTGGTGACGAGAGGAAGCTATGGGGAGAAACATTGCGGCTGGGAAGAACTGCCTGGAGTGAGGCCGTAATGGCTTGGATCCATGTGCTTGTTCTACGGGTATTCGTGGAGACAGTTCTCCGGTATGGTCTGCCACTGGACTTTGTGTGCACGATCATCAGGGTAAGCCCCCCAAATCCGGTGGAGGATTCGTGATTTGCGGCTAACAGTCTGCGTAGACGACACCGAAGCAATCCGCAAAGGCAAAGAGTGCACTCGACGAGAAGTACTCGTACTTGGCGGGTAACGCATTCGGGCGTGACAAGAAGGGCCGCGTCAAGAAAGATGACCCTGGGGAGCTCCACGCTGCCGGCGAGGGTGGTGCGGAGTATACTCCATACGTCTATTACGAATTCCAGTTTGACTAAGCGATGACGGCGAGTATTGCTGCATGCCTCTTGGAAGGATCGCAGGAGGGGGTCATAGTTGAATTCGCCGTGTACTCTTTTCGCATGCATGAATCCAGGTTTCTTAGCTTCTACGGTTGGCACTTTGGATACTCACATTGGATCTGTAGCGCTTACATATATATTTTTTTGACTCTTCAATGTCCAATACTCCTATTATGTGGATGAAGTTTGATAGTTTCCAATAAAATACTCTGTTGTGTCTGCAATGGTCAAGTCGATCGACGTTGTCCCTTCAGACGTTTCATCATTTAGCATGTCGTCGCTCTAAACAAGGTATATACTGAGGATTCGAGAGGTGCTCTATGTGCAATGGGGCGCTATTCTATATCCGCAGCCTGGGCCCATTCCTATGCAAGTCCTCGCTATCCTCAACAATGACAACACAAAGCAAGTCACGTCCGTCTGTTTAAGCCAGAGATTTACTGCTGCTTGGGCAGATAGTCCTTCTCTTCAAGGTAATCGATGATCTGCTTCACGGCCTGCTGTACCGAGATGTCGTTGTTGACGATGTGAACCTCGGGCTTCAGCGGCGCCTCATACGGGGCACTGATACCGGTGAACTCCTTAATGATACCCTCGCGAGCCTTCTTGTACAGACCCTTGGGGTCGCGCTTCTCAGCGACTTCGACAGGAACATCAACGTAGACCTCAACGAAAGGCAGTCCCGTCTCCTCACCGGGAGTAGGGACCTCATGCAGCTGACGCGCAGTGTCACGGTCCGCTCGGTACGGGGAGATGAACGAAGTAATAGCGACAGTCGCACTATCAGCGAACAACTTCGCGACCTCAGCGATACGACGGATGTTCTCGTTGCGGTCCTTCTCGCTGAAACCCAGGTCCTTGTTCAGGCCGAATCGGATGTTGTCGCCATCCAGACGGTACGCGCCGACACCACGCTGCAGCAGCTGGTGCTCGAGCTCGACGGCGATAGTCGACTTGCCGGATGCAGACAGACCGGTCAGCCAGATGGTCAGACCGCGCTGCTTACGGAGCGCACAGCGCTCAGGACGGGTGACGGCTGCGGCGTGGTAGGTGATGTTGCTAATAGGGAGAAAAACGGACGTTAGTTTTTGTGTACGATTTTCTAGGAATTGAGACTCTCGCAATATATTTCCTGAGGACTGGTTTATTTGTTCCGTTCCTCTTCATCTGCACCGGCCACAAACCGCTGGGCCAAATTGAGGGGCAAAGGAGGGGTTAAAAAAACGTACGTCGCCATATTTTCCACACAAAAGAAGAATCACTCCCGAAAAGCAAAGGGTTATATAGGGTATCTCAGAAAAGTTCCCCAACGCGGAATAATTGATCTGGAAAAAAGAACGAAAGTAGGAAAAGAAAGAGGCTCAAGGGAAAGAAGTTGGTTGACCAAGTGGGGGGGAGGAAGTTCTAAGTAAGTACGAAGCGGCACTTAGAAAATATGGAGAAAAAGCCGCGCGGGCGGGAGGCGGAGCGGAGGGGCAGGTTAAAGAACAGATTGAATTTGGAAGTACTACGGAGTATTTTTAATATAATAACTATAGATAACTATCAATTTTCGCGTGACATGTTTATGTTTCTTTTTTGACTCCTGAGATTCGAACGCGCGTCAATCTCTCTTAACTAGGTAAATATCTATATCATTACGCAAGTAGGGAATCGGAGTTTTCAATGGGGGGTTGAAACAGTATTCTTACGACCTACTTACTTCTTACTTATTCGGGGAAAAAGAGACGAGGCATCCACACCGCATGTTACTGTAGGTGTGGACGATACGACCTTAATCGTCACGCCCTGGGTGTTTGAAACTATTCAAACCGTGAGAGGAACCCGTCTGGTTTGATTGGGGAAATGTCGATCTGCAACATTTGAGGGAGATGAAGGCTTGGCGCAACAGAGAACGGCCAGAGTAGTTATTGTATCCTGTCATCTGTCATCGTAGTATGTATGATCGGGTTCAGTAATTTATTTTGGATTGCTGGGAAGACAAACATGTCAGTCTTCCGCTGATTGTCAAAGAATACTGGTTAGGCTACATGCCAAGGTTAGAGTATCTATCGTGTTTCTATTGTACAGACCTTACTCTTATGAGCTAGCTGCTAGACCTTTATAACAGCATACTTGGAGGAATTTCAGCATTTATGTTTGATTACTCAGATTATGAATATGGACGGTTGGCCATTTAGATTATATTGATTGTCTAATCTATGTAGTCAGGACCAAGGACTCCCCTTGAGCTTCTAGCAAGGCGAACTCCGATGTCCTCAGGATTCCTTTCTGGCAATATTGATTCTTCGTGTTGTGACAGTAACACTGTCAGTTTATACGAACCTTATTCAATGTCAAAAACTTTTTGTTTCCCTGACAGACACTAATATTGTCGATTGATAGACCACATGTTTGCTCTTATCCAGTGACCCCGAGTTAGAGTCATGGATGCGACGCGCAAACGACTCAATGACATCTATAAAAGTGCATATACAATAGACTATCTCTATTGACTGTCGATATTCACAGCGGGATATAGAGTCAAGTCATGTTCTGCGTTTCAAATGATTATTCATTAGTTGATCATCAGCGACCTCCTAGAATCCATCCTATACTTCGAGACAGCAAGTTAAATGAGATATACTTCACCGGCTGTCCACAGCTGGCCATTTCATTCCAAGATATGGTATTATATGCTGGCGTACAGGATCTCGATTGTGATGAACAGGGTATGTCACTTTTTCCTACTTGGAGATAGATAATGAATTAACTACCCGCTAGTTTATAATCGACGAGTCTTGCCAAATACGCCTGGGTATGACCCATATAAAGAAAATATACGATGAACCAGCGCATTGTGGTATACATCATGTTCCTACGTGAATATTCCCCGGAAACACCCAGTCATAATCAGAGGGTGACTCCCGTCGACTGACTATATTATTGTACTGTCTAAATGACGGTAACCTCCCTATGACTGACTTACTCCCTTTGTATACCTATTGTTATTGTTTATACGCCCACTATCTATTTATTTGGACTTCTCTTCCTTTTCCATCCTGCCCCGAGAATTCATTACATCGACTACCAACACTTTTTCCTTTCCCCTTCATGCCCTTTGTGTCTTATTATTCTTTGTTTCCCATAGACCTGCTCATATTTAGCTTGTTTCCCTAATAATACCACACTTTTCAACACTGCCACTCTGTTACTACTCGGTGGTATTACCCGTCGTCTGGTTTTCTTTGTCTCTGCCCACTTTTAATTTCCCAGGCTTGATCTATAGATGGAATCTTCTGCCAATCATAGCCGCTGGTCTATGGGCAAAATGAGTGGCTTTTGGGATAGGATGTTGGAAAAGGTTGCTGGAAGTGGTGAGGAGCCCCGAGTTCTTTCTTTCTTATTATGCTTGGCTTGCTACTTATATATTAATCTTACGCCATGCGATTTATATTCTGACGTGTTTCTCTACACATAGGTCTTGCAAGGAAGCTTCACATATCGAAGCTTGAGAAGATATATCGTGCTTCGGTCAAGAGGAGCAAGCGCCCAAGCACATCAGGGGACGAACCCCTGAGCAAGAAACGTCCGGTTCTGGAGAGGACCTGTTCGGCTACTATACGCCCCGGGGAGGCAGCCTCTCGTCACACGCGTATTCAACTTATTGGCGACGAGTGGGTTGTCTCAGTGCCCAGGGGGGCCGGGACAGAGTGTTACCCAGAAGGCTTCAACGGCGGGCTACACCAAGAAGGGCACGATCTGTGCCATGAATATGATGAGGCAATGGCTAGGGAACAGCGATTGCCGAATACTCGATTTTCAGAGATATCTTTGCGCTGTTGTTATGAAAGGGAAGATGGGGAGGAATATATTCCGACCCCGGCTTTCATTATGGGCAACCATCGTTCTCTATATCCTGTCATTCAATCAGGTATAGAGAACGAGCCTGGTTTCCCAGGGTGGAAACAGCTCCATGATAATCTGGAGGAACTATATTTACGGAATCATGGGCCCGATATCTGGCGGATCAAGGAGTCAGTTAAAAACATAATGCGCGGTAAGAGGCCAGGTCAATCGGGATCTGGGAGTACAGCATCGCGAGAAGCCCATTCTCTAGTGTTGCGACGTGCACGGTCGAACATACTGAGGGAGCAGGACTTATCCAGTCCTCACTCTTTGCGCGCCGCTGGAAAAGCACGAGCTTCAAACTTGTCGTTTCCCAAGGTCATGTCGTCGCCTGGACCTTCTCGAGTATCAGCACTCACCTCTATGCTGCACCGTGAATCTCCAACCGACACACGCAACCTTGCTGCTCCCACATCGTCAAATGTCCTGGAAGATCTCGTCAACGAGATGGGTGGCCATGAGCAGGGATACAGTGCTGTGCTAAGTGGATGCGCCATCGAATCTTATACTCCTCCAGGAGAACGCCAGCCTGTTGCACCGAGCCTTTCCACTTCTTCCCCTTCTTCATCTAGCGAATCCAGTCAATCAATGCGGCCAATGATCTCACTCGAAACATATACCTCTCTCAGAGCCCTCAGGGAAATGAGAGCCCGACTCCTGCAGCGGAATTTCCCCCTGGACGAATGTGCCGTTGAATCATATACTCCGTCAGAGGATTGGGATCCTCTTGGATGGCGCTCACATGAGCAGGATGGTTCCTCATGCGAAGATTCTCATGAGACGTGCTCTACGGAGGATGATAGCAGTGGCTGGGAGAAGGTACAAGAGACGGCGGATACTTTGACGCCGCCTCCTTTGCCTCCGGCCAGTCCTCCGGTGATTTATCCCTCTCCTGAGATGAAGCCTCGCGTGGCTATTGTTCCGACGGTCTCGGTTCGTCCTAAAGCGATGAAGCCGCGTGAGTTGATCAAGATTGGCAAGCGACGCATATACCGGGTGGTTCGATCCAAGCGTAAAGATATAGTTCAGACATTAACGAAGTATTAGTGATGCTGGCTGGCCAGCATGTCACACTTGGATGGCAAGGTGTTTTGTTATTTATTTATATTTAAATTTCTTTTTCTTTTTTTCTTTTTTCACTTTTCCATGTCTACGTATGTTGTTGGATTATGATACCCTGAGGGACATGATTTCGGGCGTTGAAGAGTCAATCTTGACAATGAATGAAGAAACATCACTAATAATGGCAATCTGATATTGAGTACAACCCATATCTTCAGCTTAAGACAATCCTCCTATAAGTATACAACAAAAGCAGCCCTACTTGATCTCACCCAACCACAACGCACAAAGCATATTATAGATCTACCTTCGCACACTCCTCAAAAGCCGGCACTGCCACCATCTTCCCCCCTACTTCATAACTCCTCTGAATACACACCTTTGCAAACTCCCTCATCCTCTCTTCATACTTCCCAATCGATGTTCCAGACACCCCTTCCTCACATATGATCTTCACCAAAGCATACGCATCATTCAACGCCGCAGCAGCTCCCACACCCCCACACGGCGACATGACATGAACCGCATCTCCCATAACAGTCACCCTCTCCGAGGGCGTCCATGCCTCCATATTCGGATCCGCAGAATAAATCCTCATCCCAATCGTGAGTGAAGGATCCTGAAGCTCAATCAGCGATCGAATCGAGACATGCCAGTCGCTCGTCATCTCCATCGCCAATTCGGCAGGTAAAGAAGCCAGCGCTTCATTCAACTCCATTGATCCTAACCCAGACGTATCCTGCGGAAATACCAGACACCAATGGATCGAACCTGGGCGGACAATTCCTCTATCAAGACTGAAGAAGCGAATCGGCTCGCATATCAGCGCGATAGGCGCCTCGCCGGAGATAGTCGAATGGAAAAATGGAGTCCGGTCTCGAATGACGGTTAGCCATTTCCGATATTGAGGCGGGAATCGTGATAGTAGCTCGTGACTCAGCCATGTTTTACCGTAGATACAGCATGTTTCTGTATCGACGGGCTTGAGGTCAGGGAGGAGTTGTTTGCGGACTTTTGAACGTATACCATCTGCACCGACGAGGAGAGTGCCGTATTCGATCGTCCCATCTTGGAAGTATGCTGCTACTACTGCACCTTTTCTTTCCTCCTTCTTTTCCTTCTCATCATCCTCGTCCTTATTATCATGATCGTGACTATAATCATCATCACGAACTTCAAACCTCACAAACCGCATCCCAAACTGAATATCCTCTTCAATCCCCTTCATCATCGCCCTCCTCAACAGATTCCTTTCCACCGTCCATGGAACTGTCGTCCCCTTCTGAATCCTCCCCTTTCGACACGCAATCACACTCCCATCAATCGCATTAACCGTCGTCTCACCCAACGCCGTCTCCGCGACGTTTTTGACGAATTCCTCCCACGCTTCGTCTGTTAGGAGATCGCGCAATTTGGTTTGGATCGGCCCCGCGATCTTGTGTCGGTAGTTTTGCCGTTTGGGTTCGGAGAGGATGTCGCGTTCGAAGATCGTGAATGATATACCCCGGCGGCGGAGGCCTTGGGCGAGTGCGAGGCCGGATATTCCAGCACCGATGATTAGGACTCGGGGGGAGGATGAGGACATTGTGTGAGAGAGAGAGATAATGGCTGGTTTTAAGTTAGGTATTGTATTTTTTTTTTTGTTTTTTTCTTTGGGCTTGGTCTTGGGAGGGATGGATGTCATGTTTCGTTATGCTAGAGGAGAATTAATTCTAGCTAGCTGTAGGATTCATATCTATGAGAATCTCGGTCCATCTCTACGTATAAGGTAACACAATTACATGTCATCTGAAGCACTCTTCCCTCGAATTATGGTGAAGTTAGGCGAGGTTGTTGTATTGGACGTAAGGTCACGAGGTCTCACCCGTAGCATGGATATGGGAGTATGGATTCAATATAAGACAGGGCACAGTATGTTCTAGGTTATTGGATGTTACACCGAATACTACGCAAGGGACAGTGACTGCTTTACCATGGATCCAGCTAGTGACACGCTAGCTGGTTAACTTTGGTGATTGTCATTCACTGTACTCGCCATTTTTTGGTTCGTTTCTCCTATAATATCGTCTAATATGTTGAATATGTGGTGGTAATGCACAACGATTCCCAGCATATGTTCATCTCCCATAAGGTAATAAAAAAAAACCGTGAAACGAAAACGTCGGAGACATAGAACATGAGATGTAAGAAATAGCAAATGGATATAATAAAAAAGATGGATAGGTGATGCAGGTCATTGCCTGGAGATAAATCATTGCTTGCGGTAGAATTTGCTCTCGACAAATGGCATACCAGTAACGGTTGCCTTGCGTAGCTTGTTCCTTACAAGAACACCAACCTCCGTTCCCTTCTTGTGCAGGCCCTGCTTGATGTATCCCATGGCAATGTTGGTGCCACCCAAGGTGGGACTCGGAAGACCGGAGGTGATGACGCCGACCTGGTTTTTGTGACCGTCCTCTGACAGTTCGACGATGATGGCACCCTCACGGGCTGGTGGTCCTTTCTCGATCGTGAATCCAACACGACGCTGGCTGAGCGTCTTTGACGGAGACGCGATCTGGGGCAGGATTACGGAAGCACCATTGAACTTGGCTGTGGAAGGGTCTCGACGATCCTTTCCGACGAGCCAGGTGAGAGCGGCCATAGGCGGGGTGTGCGAAGTAGTGATGTCTTGACCGTAGAGACACATACCCGCCTCAAGACGGAGGGAGTCTCGTGCCGCAAGACCAGCGAGACGGACCTCGTCAGGGTTTGACAGGAGAAGCTCAACGATGTCGTTGGGCAGAGATGGAGCATCGGCAGTAGGAATGGAGATCTCAAACCCATCCTCTCCTGTGTATCCAGTACGGGAGATAAGGAGAGGGTGAGGGGTCGCAGATCCGTCGGGAAGAGTCAGGTACAAGGAGCGGCACTGTCCGAAGTAAAGGGTGCTGAGATCGGTGTCCGCCTGCTGGTCCTTGTGGATCAATGGCTGCAGGACAGAAGCAGCCAAGGGACCCTGCAGAGCAACAAGCGCCCGATCCTCGAGCACATCCCATGTGATGCTGCTCTCACCGTGCTCCTTCTTGTACGCATCAATTTCGGCCTGCAAGAAGGCTAGGTCATCCTTTCGCCGGCCAGCGTTGGTGACGAAATAGAACGAGTCCTTGTCCAGGCGAGTGATAACGGTATCATCGATGATACCACCAGTTCCCTCCTCCAGCAAGCATGAAAGCGTCGACTGGTTATTAGGCAGCTTATCCAGGGACGATGGGGTGACCTTCATGAGGAGGTCAATTGCACCAGGTCCTCGGAGGGAATGCTGCACCCTGTCGAGGCGTCACGTCAGCTATGTACATGGAGAACAAAGACGATATATAACTACGGCCCATCTGAGGAAGCAATTGATAGACTCACATGTGACTAACATCAAATAAACTAGCCTTCTCTCTTGTCCACTTGTGACTTTCAACGTGGCTCAGGTCGGAATACTGCAAAGGCATGGCAAAATCGGCGAATGGCACCATCTTTGCCCCGCGGGAGATGTGCAGATCATAGAGCTGCGTCTTACCCAGTGTCGCCGGATCAACGACCGTAGAGGATGCATATCTCGCCGCATTCTGCTGGACGAGCGCTCCAGCTCTGATGCCGGGGAGCAGACGAGCTGTCGGGCAACGGACGGCGTGCGAGGGGAGCTGTCTCCGAAGCTGGGTGGTCGAGATAGAGCCATTGGCAGCCGTGGAGAAGGACTTGGGACATAACGCCCGGGTGTTGATGAGCCTTGATGCTCTAGTAAACGGCCTCATCGCTTTAACCATGATTTTTGACAAAAAATTAGACGGTTTAAGGAACGTGGACTGCTTGTCCGCGAGAATAATAAGATGCGGAGGCGGGCAACTTGCCGGCGATAACGGAAAAGTCACGTGGTGATACGGTTCTCCGCTGATCCACTCCGGAATACTCTTTGCTAGCAAGATGGGGGCGCCGCCAGCTAAGAGTACAAGCGCAGTGGGTATAGGCTAGTACTGCGGCTAAGTGAAGCTGCACGACGGTATATACTTCTATGGAAGAGCCAGAACATTATCATGCTTGATTGAGTGGCAAGTGCCCCACGGAGAATCAATGGCCACAAGGCACAAGAAGCCCGGTGCAGATAGCCGTCTTGTGAGGGTATATATGTTTCAACGCTTCCAAGAGGGGAATCTCCATTTCCCAAAACTTTTATAAAGAAAAATATACCGACATAAAAAAAAAGACCCCTATTGTGCAAAATGCGATGCAACTGCTACTATTGGCAACAGGATGGAATGTATAGCCTACAGACCATTGTTAGCGCAGGAGAAAGCGCTGCCGACGGTGCCAGCTTCGTAGCTCAGGACAACACTGTCAACGGAGGCCTTTGGAAGAAAACAGTCAGTCATCATGCTCGGTAAAACGTGGTGTATGTGTGAACTTACGTAGGTGCCAGGGCCGAGGAAGAAAAGACCGGCCAGGATGATGAGGATATTAACAATGAACCCAATCGAACCACGGATACCCCGTTTCCTATAGAAACCAGGGCCATAGTCCGCACGTCGCATCCGCAGGTATGCGACACCCCAGAAGATAAACCCAAAGAAGGAGTCGAAAAGTGAACTCATGATGGACAGAAGATCGGAGAAGAAGGGGATAACCTCAGCGATGATCCACGCCGCGATCCAGAGAACCGCTAGGATGCCAGCCCAGGAAGCCCAGCCCACAACTGTATGGTTGCTCTTGTGGCGTGTTCCTTCGAAAATTCGGAAGAAGATGAAGCGAGCAGAGACTGAGGCGTACAGTACTCCCAAAAAGATCAACGTCGGAATCATGAACGAAAAAGACACCTTTTTGTAGACTTGTTCACCCAGCGAGCCGAACGCCGGAGAGGTCATATACTGGTTTCCAGTATAGGCGTAGACAACCGCTCCTACTATGCTGAACACAATCACTTCGGCGACTGTGACGGCAGTGACCGCTTTCCAGAAGTCCTTGGGCTCCTTCATCTCCGCGATGAAACTGGGCAGTGTGATCTGACCGATGAATGTATAGCTGATATTCAGGAATGCGCTCATGCCTGACACGAAGGTCGTTCCGGCGATAGGGATAGCCGTTACAATGGGGTTTCCACCAACAGCGGCATTGGGATTCGGATCAAATCCCGCGGGATGGGGCTCGATCGCTGCGAAGATAGTGGCGAGGAGTACCGAGATGAAGGTGAAGAAGGCGGAGAGAGTGGCAGCTTTCGACAGTGTATCGAACGTTCGAGGCAATGAAAAAACCCAAGAGATCACTGCGGCCACGACAGTCCAAACGATGGTGCAAGTTCCACCGCCCGTCATCGTGTTGAGATACTTCGCACCCACCAAGCAGTGGAGACCCTGAAAAGCGTTAGGGCATTGTGAAAACATATAGACATGAGCCTTCATACCTGAATGAAGGTGTTGTTCAACAGGAACATGATGGCCGTCACCCACCATGCGATCCTGGAGTCCCAGAACAAATACTGGCCAATATCACAAACATCACGGACTTCTGGATGGCGTAGGCAGAATTGCCTAAGCGAGTGTCAGCATTGCAGATCCGGGGACATGCTTCCCGATAAGGTTCCACATACCAGACGATAAGTGAGGTATAGAGCACTAGAGCGGCCACCACGACAGTCAAGATCAAGCCCGGGACGAGCCCCAGGATCGAATACGACCACGGAAATGACATGATGGCCAGGCAGATATACTCCGAAAAGAGCAATGCGGCGGTCTGCGCAGATTTGTTAACATTGTCCATTGCGCAGATGTCCATCAAACAGCACTGCCCACCTTTTGCCAACTGCATGTTCGGTACTTGATCGCATTCTCCGCTTCCAGCTCGACCTGTCGACTCACACTGAGCCTATCGACGGAGGTATTCGAGTGGATGGGCGCAATGCGACTGTTCCTCCGTTCTGAACTTTGGTCCTCGAGATCGTAACCGTCTTTCAGTTTGGGAACCTCATGTCCACTCTTCTCGGAAGGCGACTGAGATCCGTGACTGTTCCTGCGGGCGACATAGTCCCAGGAGTCGTGATTCATCGCCATTTCACTGAACGAACCGTCTCCTTTTGTAGGAGAGCGACCGGCAGAGAGAGAAATTCAATTGTGAAGACCCTCGGACACATGTGCCACCTTCGTATTATACGGCGTTTATCTAGACCGACGACGCGAGGAGATATTCAACATATCAGGAAAGGGAGTCCCCGATAAAGAAAACGACCAGCTCTGGGCGAGTTGAGACACGACAGGCGTCTTTATCAAGCAGAGCAATTGTCAGGCGGCCCGGAGCCTCGCACTAATTGGCGCAGCGCTGATCCCAATGGCGGCAACTGATCCTGAGGCGGAGATAAGTAAGTATCAGTCGAGATAAGCTCAGGTCCAAACCACGACTGCGGAATGGACAATAATAATGGAGGAACCGTGTTAAAAAAAAATCCACGAGCGAGAAAAGCAGATCTGGATATCTTTATGCAGCGGCGACTATTTTTGTTCCACCGACACGGCGCTATCCACTCGCCGAAAAGAGCGAAGATTGAGGCCGGTAATGACGTGCTTGCGGGCCCAATATTCGCTATCCCGGGTCAGTACGACAGCCGATACGTCGAGCAACACCAAGTACGATCTGGGATGTCTTTGTGGAGCAGACAGAAAACGTGGTTTGTGCGTGGTCTGCAGAGATCTCGTCGCTAGGGCAGTGTTCGAGACTGCTGTCAAGCGTTGCCTCTGTTCAACTGCAGGGTCTGGATTTGCAATAATGTCTCCATCCATCTGCCAGAAATAATAATCATCCTGGTCTTCTGCATTATTATCATCGTCTCCACTGTCCAGGAAATCCGACTCAACTAATAGCGGTGCAGCCAAATAATAATAATAATAATAATAATGCATGCCAGATAGAGTACAAAGTATACTGGCTCCCAATCCGGCCCAGCCGATTTCCGCGCGGAGAGAGCGGCAGGCGCAGACGCCGCCCCCGCCTCCATTTTCTCCAGGAACAGCTAATTGTTAGTTGAAACTTGCTATCTGACGTCCACGACAAACTGCAGACGGCCTAATGATTGATTATTATTATCATATCATCATATTATCATTCTGCTCTCCGTGCTCTTCACCATCTCACCACTGCAACGTCTCAACATCTCAACATCTCAATCCCTCAACTCCATGGCCCCCCAAGAAAGCTTCAGCCCCGCTGTTGCAGAGACTTCTCAGCCTAGTCGTGACTAGGCCAACCAGTCTGGGGTCTGTGTACGGCATACGCAACCACCCAACGGGGTCTCCGACTCCATTTGCAAGGTTGTAATTAAAATACTCCCTCGGGAGCAACAGCCCCAGGCGCCAGCCAAGCGCCGCCACCGCGTTCGGGAGGCGTTGAACAAACATCGCCCCCTTGATGTCATCCCATGGGAGATCTCGACTCGCGTTTGGTCTCGCCAGGGACGCGATCGAGGCTAAAATGAAGTCCGGTGGAAGCGACTCCAGTAATGAGCATCAATCACTCCCTTCGCATTCATCCTGTGTCACGACTTACTAGTACTAGGCCCCTCTGGCGCAAAGAACAGGAAAAAAGAACGAAACAAAAAGAGGATTAGTGAATGTGAGCATCTGTCATCCATGGAACCGCCCATATAGCGCAGGCATCGACTTTATACGGTTCCTGAAGAGAACGCATATCGGCTGTTTTCATCATCTCAACGATGCCGTTTTCATATCCACTTTCGTCACAATGGTATGGCTCAACCGCCTAGTCAGGGGCTTTTTTCCTCCACGCCGAGATCGAACATAGGATTCCAGAACAAATCCATGATTGGTTCGATCGCTGCCCCTCCATTCCTCGACAATGACATTCCGTCGTCTTTTATCATATTGAGGCTCATTTAGCTGCATGGCCGATCTTGGTCTCCGCTTTACTCTATTGATCAGATAGATCTTGTGGCGCACGCATCTTGCTGCAAGTCAAGTTCGTGACCTGTGCGCGACTTGCACATGACATCGTGCGCTTCAACCTCGTATAATTTTTAATCCCAAGCCCTTACGCATTAAGCGAGATTTGAAATAGGCATGGTCCCAAATAAGAAGATCTCTTCTTGGAGCGGAAGCTGGGAACGAAAACCTGGGGCGGCTTTTTGGCACGCAGATGCCTTTCTGTCCGACTCACTACCATGTGAGGTGGTACTTCGCGCAAAAAAAAAAAAAAAAAAAAAAAAAAAAAAAAAAAAAAAAGCTATCAATATGTGAAGAGCGCACGATAACTATTGACGAGAATGGTTGAATTGAACAGGCTAAACGATCTTAGAACGCCTCAGTCGTAGGTGGCCGCTTTATCAGGGACAAGTGCATCCAAGGCCTATTCGGAAGTCTTTACCGGACAACCTCCTAATTCGGCACTTCCCAGGGTTCAAGTTGAGCTTCTCACAACCAAGAATCAGTCACGTGGGCTATAGTTACATTCCCATTGAGAGATGCTCCAGATGCAAACGAGTTAGTAGTGCTCTAATGCGGGACATCAGCTAGGTAGGTACCTTAGGTAGATGGATGGTTAATCATTATGGTAAGGCGACAGGTCGCGACTGTTATCTAGGTTTGCGCGAATGTGATACATAGTATCTTTTCCCCGGAAAATATCGACACGGGTGATTGAGCGGTCTAGCATTTCCCAATGTACATCATTACGGAAATACACTGAGAGAACTCGATAACGACGGGACTTAAGAGAAAGAGAACGAAGTTTAGAAAAAAGAAGTTAAGAAAACTTTTGAATTGCCAGTCCACTCCACTCCGATCCGATGGTATTATGTATGTACAGAACAACAGAATACAAACAGCCTTTTGCTTTTGTTTTTTTAATCGTCATCTCGTCTCCGCTTGAATCGCGCGCCCTTGGGCTGACTACCATAGGCTCTTCGTCCCTGCACCTTCTTGTCTCGGCTCATGCTGGCTCCTAGCGTGATATCGACACGCGGGGGCGTCGTGAAACCGAAGCTCTTGGCGACCTTCTTCAGATCAAGCTTGTTGATGTCGAAGACGGATCGGAGCGAGTGAGAAGCGTAGGCGTGAAGGTATGATCGGTATCCTTCCTTCGCGGACTATCATACATTGTTAGTTGGTGAATCTGTAAATAATGTTCGAGGGTGAGGGAATGATCTTACCTGGTTCAGATAGTAGTTCTGTCCGATCAGCTTCTCTAGCTGGGACTGGATGTTGACAATGTGTTTGGCGGGGAACTCGAACTCCACGACGGGGACACGAGCTTCCTTCAGATGGGTGAGGAACCCAACTTCGGACGGCTGCAGGAACATCAGACTGCGGCCGACCTTGCCAGTAGTACCACGAGCGGTACGTCCGACACGGTGAATGTAGTCTCTGGGCTATTGTGGCTTTCGTTAGTATTGACTTGATTGAAGATTTCTTCATCCAGACTTACATCGTCGGGAGGGTCCAGCTGCACGATATAGTCGACTGCTGGGATATCCAAACCTCTGGCAGCGACATCTGTGCAGATCAGAGTTCCCTTCTCGGCGTTACAGAACTCAAAGAATGTGTTTGTACGCTTCTGCTGCTTTTGCTTTCCATGGAGTGCTAGGACGGGAAGATCGATCTGGCCGCATTGTCAGTGTCAGATCAATTGGCATACATCCCTGGTGTACTTACGTAGTTTAATAGCTCTGAGTAGTACTTGACGGAGTTACAGCTGGAAAAGAAGACGATGATCTTCTTCTTTTGGTTCTTCTTCAGCAGGGCGAATAGGAGCAGGAAGCGCTTGTCGGCTTCACAGATGATATAGCCTTGTTCGACCCCGTCCACCGTGCTGTGCTCCTTTCTGTGGTCGACATTGATGTACAGCGGCCCGGGTTTGAGCGATATCCGCGCCAAGTCCTCGACCTTGGTTGTCTGTGTTGCGGAGAACAGCATCGTTTGTCTGTTGTCCTTGGGGAGGATAGAGATGATCTGTCGAAGTTCATCCTCGAAACCGACCTCCAGAATCCTATTTACGACCATTAGACCTATTTGCCAACTATAACCTCAAGTGGGACTTACCGGTCAGCTTCATCGATGACCAGAGACTTCAAGTTCTTGAAAACGAAGCCTTCAGTCGATCGAAGGTGGTCCAGCAGACGTCCGGGAGTGGCGATCAAAAGATTCACACCCTTGGCGAGCTTCTCCGCTTCCGCTCTTCTGTTTGCACCTCCAATGACGACTCCGTAAGTCTGAGAGTGATGATGGGCCATGAGCTCACGAGCGACTCCGAAGATCTGCAGGGCAAGTTCTCGAGTGGGGGTGATGATGAGAGCTCCAGTACCTGACGTCCAAAGTCAGAATTCATATCCTAACAATTTTTGAACGAAACACAACATACCATTCCTAGGCTTGAACTTCAACGCTCGCAAGAGCTCCACAGCGGGAATCAAGAAAGCCAGTGTCTTTCCCGATCCAGTCTTCGCAGCTCCCAGAATATCGCGACCAGCCAACGATGGCGGAATTGCCCGCTGCTGGATCTCCGTCATCTTCGTAAAACCCATATCCTCAATCGCCTTCATGGTCGGCTCTGACAATTGCAAATCGCTAAAGTTCTGGGGCACGGAATCTTCCGTGGGCAGCGACACTCCGTTCGCAGATGGCAGAGCAGCCATTTCTTTCCCTTCGGTCTCTCCATTGTCCTCCTGTTCCTGCACGGATCCAGTCTCCTGAGGCTTCTCAGAATTGGCCTCTTCGTCATCGGAGGGAGACGCGCGATCGATCTTCTGCTTCTTGCTTGTTTTCTCCTCGGCCTGCTCAGGCTGTTCTTCCGCCTCGACGTTTTGCGATTCAGCAGCGCGTTTCACATCCTGAGTCGTGCTCTTGTGCTTTCTCTTTCGCTTCTTCGCTTGCTCTTGAGCGGTCTGGATCTTGTCGTTCGACATTTTGGCTGTTGTGGGAAAAATTTCCTTTTTTTTTCCCTCTTGTGATCCTGATAGCGGACGATAAGAGAAGCGTCCCAGAAAAATTTCCAGGGCGGCCCTTGGGGTCACGTGAGCGCGGCAAAAGTTGTCTAGCGGGATCTCGATCACGGAGATACGTTTAAGTACTTACTTAGGTCCCAGCGCGGTGGAAGCTTTTTTTTTTTTACTATGAAACAAGTTACCAATAATCCGTCAACTACTGCTCTCAATGGGGAACTTATCGAGTATTCCTTTGCTTGATTTATCCAGCTCGAGGGGAAGGAGAAATTATACGTAAAATGCTACGTCGTCTTATGTATGTATGTAGATCATAACTAATGCTACGGCTGTTATCTAGTTTCTCTCTAGAATTCGCGTAGATAACCGTTGATATTTTAGAAGTAAAAAGGATAAACTAGGGGAATGTATGCAGTTCAGATATCTACCACAAACAAAGGAATTTACATGACTGAAGTGAGCTCGAAGTGAAAATCCCCCAAGAGAAAAGCTTACATACCATCCTCCTCGTCTCCCAATAAGGCGGCATAGTCGTCCGCAGATGCGAAGGTCGGCAGGTGCTTGAGCTTGCGCCTCTTCTTCCGACCAGACTTGTCTTTGGTATCTTCTGGTTCCGCAGACGGAATCTCAACACCACCCATCTCCATGTCCGAAGGTAGGTCTTCGTCACTGTCACGGAACGCTTCGTCGTCAGAGACATCCATGTCGAAAACATCATCGTCGTCAGCCTCATCGTCGGATGGCTGTTTCTCTGCCGCCTTCTTGCCCTTCGTGGGCTTCGTAGGCTTCGCTTCCTCTTCCTCTTCCTCAGCCTCGTCACTCTCGTCATTGAAAATGACCCCTTCGTCTCCCTCTTCATCCATGTCCTCGTCCTCATCGTAGTCGAACTCCTCGAGATCGGATGCGTCGTCGAGATCCGCATCATCGTCATCAATGCCTTCAAGATCAGGCTTGGAGTCCAGCATTGCCTGCCAAATCTCGGATTCGTTGTCACTGGCATCGACATCGGCCTCCTCATCCCGGTCAACCGGGTCCTTGGCTCCCTTCTTTCCTTTGCGAGTCTTGTCCTTGCCAATACGGTTGAAGTACTCGTGGAAGAAAACATCCTCTGCCGCGACATCCTCGGCCTTTTTGCGCCAGAATGCTTCTGAGTTGACAGGATCCATTTGTTTTCCTTTGCCGGCCACGCCACCAACGGTGACGAGGAGACCACTAGTGTCACCTCCGGCCAACGGTTGCATGATGGAAGAACCTTTAGTACCAGCATTGGCCTTCGGAGTACGGTAAACGAAACGGTCAAGGAAGTGCGTCAGTGTATGCAGTGTCATATCCGCTTTGCCCGACATAGGACTATGGTCAATGAGATGGGATGCATTGACAGAGACAGACGGATGGAAATGCGATAGGTAGGGAAGCTGTGCAAATAGACGTTAGTATTTTTCATTGGAGTCTCGCGGGGTATAACACGACGACTTACAAGTTCCCACAGACAACTCTTATCAGCGTTGCTGTGTTCAGGATCTCTTTTACGAGGATCATAGGCGTCATTTTGCTTCTTTGAGTCCCCGTCGGTTGTCGGGACTGTGGCCTCCTGATCATCTTCATCGGGTACATCCCGGAACACTTCCTCGTCATCATCGTCGTTCTCCTCAGGCTGATCCACCAGAGACTGGAGACCGGGGAATATCTTTTCCAGCTCGCGAATCAAGTAGAACACGCCCACGACGAACGATGGCTGGTGTAACCCAAGAATCTGAACAAGACGTTTCACGAATGCCTTCACGCGTTTCACGTTTAAGTCGTTCTTCAACGCCTTGAAGAGCAGGTTGAGATACAGAGACTGTTTTGACGACGTGGCAACTCTGGGATCAAGGAGAGACTCGTAAAGGGTCCGGTAGAAACGGTCACCAGATATTTGGTTCGAGTACGTGATCTGCTGAATGAGCATGAGAGCTTGGATGCTCGTGTTGAAGTTCGAGGAATGTGTGATGCGGAACAAGGTATCGATATGTTTGGTGATCCTAGAAACCTCGTTAGCAGGCGATCTTCAAAAGCTGTACGACAATATACACACCTGTCACTGTCAGACTGAGAGAAAGGATAAGCCCGATTGACACCGGTCAAAACCGCAGAGATAACCTTCTCCCGTAATTCATCCTCCGGATCCTGACCCTTAACCTTTGTGTTCTTCTGCTGTGACTTTTTACCGCCCTTTCCAAATTTGCCTCGCTTTTGGTCGGATTGGATCTTTTGCTCCTTCGTCGGCTTCAGGAGCGTGACAAAGAGCGAGAAGTAGATATCAAGTAACTGAAGAGCAACCTTCTCCTCTTTGGTACTCAAGACTGTCTGGTTGAGTGTGATCACGGCATAATACCGGGCGTGCTGGCTCTGGTGTGGCCGGAAAAGCAGTTCTGACTCAATAGAAGAGATGATGGTCGGTTTCATCAGAGGATGGGCTTGCTCAAGTTGAAGGAGCAAGTAGGAAGCTCTCGAGGCAATCTTTTTGCTAGGATCACCGAGTTTGTTAACAAGAAGCCTCAGGAGGTTGGACTCTTGCTCTGGCTTTTCCTTCAGCAATTCGTAGACGTAGCTCACAGCTCTGGAGCGGGAGAACTCGATCTCGTCATTACACCATACTTCAAGAATCTTCAGGACTTCGAAGTACTGCTCCTTAACATAATCTTCGTATGCCCAAACGATGAGGTGGATGGGCTGAAGACCTCCAGGGAGGGGGTCTCTCTCGCTCCATCTGCTACCAGCACCGCCTTGGAACGCTGCCACAAGGGACGGCTGATTCGCGAAAGCCTTCAATCTACGATCACTGGGAAGTAGTGTTCCCTGCGCAAACATATCCTTTAGAGATCGGAGAACTTCGACCGCCTGGGCACGACTCCGCTTTTTCCCGAGCCCTATCAAGTTTTCCAACGCCTTCGTATTATGCAATGGAGACTCCTGGACAGCCAGCGTCAAAGCTGAAATCTTGTCGCTGAGGGTTCCCGAAGTCATAATTGTCGAGTAGAACTTGTGGGAGGATGATGACAGCGATTGCTGTGCTTCCGCATACATCTTGTTCTCTTTCTCCAGCAACGACTTGGCATGTTGGTGAATGCGGTCGACAAGATGCCGGGGGAGAGCAGTGACATTCTTTGCGGATGTAGAGAGAGGAGGGAGGGAGGTCGAGTACCAGTCAGACTTTGGTGGAACAGTCTGTCAAAGAGTTAGCTGGGTCCTAGCCCAAAAGATCTGTTCCCGATACACGTACCAGCTTAGAATAAGCCTTGGGAAGCACTTCCGTTTCATTCTTCGTAGGGTTTTTGGCGGTAGATTCTTTCTTGAAAGCTTCTTTTTCGGCTTTAGAGGGTGCCGGTGGGGAGACATCTTCTGGGATGTCTTCCTCAACGTCGGAGACCTCTTGACTTTGGTCGCTAGCCTCCTCGTCATCTTCTCCTTGAGAGTCGTCTTCCTCCTGTTCTTCATCCTGTTCGATATCTTTCGGGACAATATGACCTGCACCTTCAAGCATCTTGGATAGTTCCTTGCGCAGCGCATCTTCGCTGTTTCCATCCTTTGATTTAGCGGAAGCGATGTTCTGGCCCTCAACTTCAGAGTCAGAGTCCACCCCGGCAATCAGATCGAAGTCTTCCTTGCTTCCACCGAGAGCCAAAATTTCTTGTCGCAGCGCATCATTTGCCTCGTCCTTCTTCTTCTTCCCCGCCTCTTTCTCTTCTCTCGATATCACATCGCCGTTGCGATCCCGCTTTTTGCCTTTGTTGGAATCTTGTTTGGCTGGATTCTTCCGTTCGTCCTTTTTATCCTTTCGATCCTTTTTACCCTTCTTTCCCTCATTGACTGAATCATCCTTGGACTTTTTGTGGTCCTTCTTCGGTGTGCCATTCCCGTCTTTCAGCCTTTGCTCGATTCTTTTGGTCAAGTTCGCCAATGCGGATTCGTCCAAATTCGGGAGAGAATCCTCGGCAGGAGCAGATTCTTGAATAGCTGCCGCGCCATTAGAGAGACTTGTCTCTCCACCTGTAGACCGTCTGCCCTTATTTTTCGCCATGGCGACTGTCTTGTCGAGACGAAAATCCGTGGATTTTTCTGCCGCTTCAAAACCAAAATTATCTTTTTGGCGGTTCGAGGCCGCCGGAGAATAGTTTCGCGACCGCCGATATCTAGACGCTCGGGCCAGAACGGCAACCCGCAAAGCGCGAACGTTGCGGCAGAAAGCGCGGAGATCTAAAGAGCTGCGATATGTCCAGTCCATTCGTCCTTGTATAATTATAGTCCATCTTTACAATTCGGTTTAATGAATTCTACTGCGTGTTTCTATCATCTCAGCAAATTCAATCGTCTATGATTGTCCGGCTCCGTCCAGCCCCGAGCTTCATCTCGGGTGTAAATCGGCCTTTTGTTCTTCGAAATCGGTACCTTAGTATCAAAAGATGCGGATATCATGTATGCAATCTACAGATCCCAAAGATATTAATTGATATTAATCATCAAGTAGTCTGATGCACGGACTCGAACATCGAGTTTTTGGATCCCTACAGGCGGGATATCCAAAAAGGCTGCTGAAGGAGAAAGAGGTATTGTCAATGATATAAGCCCTGTTGCAGGTTGGATTAGCTGACAATCAAGCAGAGGATGCGAATGACCTTTTAATACGAGGTGGATTCCTCCGACAGGTATGCGCGGTTCTATGATTGATCTCTTGCCTCCGGTTAAGTGTTATCTAGGCGTATTCGGGCGTCTTTCACATGCTGCCTCTTGGGTTGCGGGTGCAGGAAAAATTAGAGCGGCTCATAGACAAACATATGCGCTCAGTTGGTATGTTGCACTATAAGTTTCCTGGTCCTTCTCTAACGACTCACAGGCGCATCTAAGGTTTCATTGTCATCAATTTCCTCCCAGGAATTATGGGAGCGATCAGGCAGATTAAAGGAAGGCTCTGAGGTGAGCTTGCCGATGCATCTAGATACTTGAGCAGGTTCTGATGTTGAGTTAGGTTTTCCGCTTCAATGATCGCAAAGAATCGCGATTTCTTCTAGCTCCTACTCATGAGGAAGAGATTACTACACTGGTAGCCAGTCTAGTCAAGTCCTATAAAGACCTGCCGCTTCGAGTTTACCAAATATGTGAGTTGTATTAGATTGTCATCTGACAGAATCTAATTTATATGCATATAGCGAGAAAATACAGAGATGAACCAAGGCCAAGACAAGGACTGCTACGTGGTCGAGAGTTCATCATGAAAGACCTGTACACTTTTGACTACAACAACGAGGAAGCACTGAAGACATACAAGTCGGTGAAAGAGGCTTACGTCCGGCTGTTCAACGAGTTGAAGATCCCGTATCTTGTTGCCGCGGCGGATTCTGGCAACATGGGTGGGAACCTCAGTCATGAATTCCACTTCCCGAGCTCAAAAGGGGAGGATACTGTCATTAGCTGTTCAAGTTGTGACCATGTTTACAATGAAGAGCTATCGGACGGACGAGCGTATGGGTCCACGAAGGGCTCAGAAAGCGAACAGGCACATGATACGCTCGAGATAAGCGACCAAGCTCCGGAAGCAATCTCGACAGGCCTATGGATGGCGATCTCTAAAGACAAGAGAACTCTTGTGAGAGGATGGTACCCGAAGTTCTTGCTGCAGGAGGGGGCTGCAGAGCCAGCAGAGAGGCATGTCAACTCCCATGCTGTTAAATCCATCACGGACGCAGCTGGAGTCGATCTTGATCTCAGTGTCGAGAATCCCCTGGAGCAATGGGCCGCGGAACTCAAACGTAACCCAAGCCCTGCCTCATCCAGCAGTCAACCGCTTAAGGTTCTTGATCTCTACGACTCGCATGTTAGGATCTATAAGCGGCCTCCTTTGAGCGATCTGCTCCACGAAATTGACGTCGACACCGACATTGAATATGCGCTGCTAAGCCGCTTCCCCGGAACTGAGGACGGCCTCCAACTTGTTAAGGCTCATGAAGGAGACAAGTGTCCACGGTGCGAAAAGGGCACTCTGAAGCCACAGAGTGCAGTCGAACTGGGCCATACTTTCCACCTCGGGACACGATACAGCGACGTGTTGCAAGCCGTCGTAACTGTTGATTCGGCCCTTATTAGTGAACCAAGCAAGTCACTTCAATCAGCGTCGAAGACCCAGACAGTTCCCATGCAGATGGGCTGCCATGGTATCGGTGTCTCTCGCATGATATCAGCTGTTGCTGACATGCTCGCTGACTCGAAAGGCTTGAACTGGCCGAGAGCAATGGCACCTTATGAGGTTGTTATTGTTCCAGCAAAAGGCCTGGAAGCGGACGCAGAAAATGTATATGACACGCTCACGTCCAGTGGAGGTCCTGCGATCGACGCCATCCTCGATGACCGTGATAAACAGATTGGCTGGAAACTCGGTGACGCCGACCTGATCGGCTATCCTGTGATTGTGGTCGTTGGCAAGGGATGGAAAAAGCAGCAAACACTGGAAGTGCAATGCCGTCGCCTGGACGGCCTACGAGAAGAAGTAACTCTGGACCGTCTCCCGCAGTTCATCAGGTCTTTACTCGACCGACTTTGATCGCGGGAGTCCTCGGAGCTGAATTCCTGCCCTCAGCGGACGGATCATGGCTGTTGTTGTATGCTCATAACAGCACCTGCACATGCGGATCCCAAAATGTGTACTATTAATTCATGTACTTTAGTAGATCCCGAGATAAATACTCAAATCCCTTTCTCAATATACTCCATTAGAAAGACCCTACTTTTTCTTTATGACAGTGCGTGTGTATTATTGCGATATCTTGGCGTTGACGCAGCGATTGCGTTACAGCCACTATTTCCACGTCCCGGCGCGCATCTTTCGACAGCACCCAGAAAAGCATCCCAAAGGCTCAAGTTACCGGGGAAGGTCGAATTGAGCTTCTCTCAGCGACCTCCAATCTCCCCTTTCAATACTTAGGGAGCTTGACTTTTCCCTGAGCGCCAGCTCCAATTGACGTCTATACTTTTTGCATCTCTTCCATACAGTGCGAAAAAAACAACAACACAGAAAGAAATGGCACCACCGTCAAACCCCGCGTCAGGCGGTGCCCCTCCAGGCGCAGGTATGCGAGCGAAACCATTAAGTCTCTTTCTTAACCAAACCAAATTTCTACTCTTTGAGCTGGCTTGAAAAGCATTATCCCCCTACTTCTCAAGAAAAGCCGCATAGAAAAAGAACAAGTGAAGAGGAGAGAAAGAGAGAAAGAAACAGTTAACTAATCCGACACTCCTCTTATCGTAGTCGACATAACAACCCTCTCCCTCCCACAGCTCCGCGCCCTCCAGACCCGTCTATCCTCCGAGCTCGAGCATCTGACAAACTCGCATGCGAAGCTGCGCGCGGCGCAGTCCAAGTTCCGTGATTGTGTTCGCTCGATTACCGATGGTGTGGAGAAGAAGAGTGGTGCTGGGGGCGAGAGTCGGGATGATCTGCTCGTGCCCTTGACGAGTTCGTTGTACGTTAAGGGTAAATTGGCGGATCGGGAAAAGGTCCTTGTGGATGTGGGAACGGGATTTTATGTTGAGAAGGTAGGTTTGTCTGGTGTTGTGTTCTCTTGCTATGCTAGCAATGTGTGATTTGGGGAAGGGAAGGGCAAAGAAAACAAAGATACTAATGGTTATTTTTGACAAGACGACTGCGAAGGCGATCGAATTCTACAATAACAAAGCTAAGGAGTTGGAAACGAACTTGAAGGATCTGGAGAAGATTGTGCAGGGCAAGAGCGCGAATTTGAGGATAGTCGAAGATGGTACGTTGCTTTTACTAATCTCTCGCGGACATATATTTGTGTTTCTGGACGATTTTACGCATGTCGATGCTTTCCAGGAGGTTACCTGACATTGTTACTAGTTCTGAGGCAGAAAGTGATGAGTGGAGAGGCCGTTACAACTCCTGCGGCTGGCGTAGCTGCTGGATAAACATGGCCACTTCAAAGTTCTTGTCAGTATTATATGTGTGGAGAAAGGAGGGCCTTATTTAGAGAGCGCAGAAATGCTGGCATAACCGCTAAGTTCGGTATCATATTCGGTCATTGGGTCGGCAAACCGACATGGAAACGCTACGATAGCTCTATGCACTAGACGGACTTTCGACCTTTCAATATTTTCGATCTCTGATTTGATTTTGTCACAATGGCAGCAACAACACGCGCCATGTATGGTCGCATGATACAGAAAATGGAAAAAATATTATGGTCCATTCTTGGTCGCGTAGGCATATGAGTCAACCGCAATAATATCCACTCCGTGGGAGGGAATTGGTGCGACCACGTAAGTCCTTTCCAAACATCCGTTTCATCGCATCAGCCTTGATAAGTATCTCCCTTAGAAAGCACCGTAGCACCAGATAGTACCGCAGCGGCAGCTGAGATTGGGTTTCTCGTTTTGTTGTCTGGCACTTGGAAAGATCTTGTAGGAGTAAAGAAATATTGTGAACGCATAGGTTCGTAAAGTGTTCAGGTGGAATCCTCTCTAGAACAAGGTCCCAAGCTCTGCCACAAGAACTTTGTTTGATTCCTTTGATTCTGAGACCGGCGAAGAGCGGCCAGAAGACACATCGCCGACAGTTTCGGCCTTCAGCGGGGAAGACTGTCTGTTTGGACGAGTCCTCTGATCGATAGTCTCTGTCGCCATTTTCGCCAAGGCCTCAGGCCTCCTTGGGCCCAACAGTTCAGCAACGTCTTTGACCAAATTCACGAATTCCCAGAATCCGGAAGATGTGTCGGTAGGGTTTGTTTTCGCCTTCGGTGGAAAGAAGGTCTTGAGATTGGGACTCCAGCTCGCTGAATGGCCCACGCCCATGTTGGCATGCTCACCAAGCAAATTGTCCCAATCAAGCCCAAAGATAGATGCACCCCAGGTCGTGAATGGAGCATTCAAAATAGGACCGGGGTTAGAGATTTGTACCTGCCCCTGTGAAAATTGAATCCCCGTCCTTCTATACTCATCGTAACGTGCAATTTCAAGTATGTAGTTTGTACCTTTGAGACGGTAACGTAAAGCGGTCTTCTCAACAAACCTGGATACGGGAGCAGTCGGTGGAAAGGTAACTCTTCTCTTTGGTGGAGCAGTAATTCCACTACTGGTGGCATCGAATTCGAACCCAATTGCATGAGAAAAGTCTTTCAAGGCCGCTCCTATGTTGGCAGGCTCGTGGAATTGGAGAGCCTTGATCTCTAGCTGCCAGTCCGCTCTGGAAGTTATTAGTTCGTGGACTCTGGAATCCGGCGGGAATACAGTTCAATATGTACCTTCCAAATTCAATCATAGCGGCCTGGAGAGGTGGCCTTTCATTTCCGTGTTGATTATTGCCCTGAACTTTGACCCAACGACGCTGAGCGACCTCATACTCTTCGGCACCGGGGTGTCTTTCGAATTCCGCTTCCAGGCGTAGGAGAGCACTGTCCGAACCCACAAACTCGAAGTTCACAGAATACGATGGCTCGGGCTTTTCTAGGGAACGAGAGGTTGTCTCGAAAGGCTCTAGGAGGTAGGAAGCTTTGAAACATCTACCAAGAAGCTCTGCTTGATTAATCTCAAGACTAAACACGTATAAGATCAGCATGAAGCCTTCCGATTCAAAAAGATATGCCGTACCCGGGAAGTAGACGCCCTTTGGTCTGATCATGTAACAGCATCTCGCGAAATTCTTCAAAACTGTACGAAGCTTTCAAGTCTTTAGAAAGCCGATACTCGTCAAGGATAAATGCCCCTATATTCACTCGCATCCGTAGGTGACCTCGAAAGAATGGGAGAGCTCTCATTGCCCGTTCTGTCGTGTTGAGTAAGCGAACATCATTCCTAGAGCGCATTAGAGCAGCGCGATCAAGCCACTGCGTGATTTCGAAAGCCGTCATAATACCACCGTCAAGGAAAGGCCTCGCCAGGGTATGACTCTGCTTGACGATAATACCTCGCTGCGCATAGATTAATTCAGGTGGTTCCACGAGGTACACCTTTGATCTTATGTTAGCAGAAGCCATCAACTCGCTCCACTTGGTACGGATACGACGAATGGCTTCTCGTATGGTGCCATGATTATGGGCGAGAACGCAAATGTAATCAGGTAGACCGTCAGGGACATAGATATGACAATCGAACTCTTCACGGATCGGATCCAGACCTTGGAGCTCAGGGCCGAGATATTCTTTGAAAGGAAGCTCCTCAGTTGGCCAAAGAAACAGCAACTGCAAGAAGGGGAAAGTGAAGTTAGCTCCCGATGGAAACATTGAAATAGCCTGCCCTACCTTCTCCGCAAAACGGACAGTAGCTTCGGGAGCTTTTCTCAACTGCTGTAAGACGACGTCTTGCTGCTCGTCACGGAAAATGTCAATTTCTTTCTTGAGAGAGTATGCATTGATCTTGGCCCATAATGGCTTCTTGCTCTGTAAGGAAGTGCATTTGTTGACGAGTTGTTGCAATAGCTTCTGAGCAGCTAGGACTTGGCTGGAATCACCCCAGAGAAGAATAACCTGCCCAAGTCAGCTTAGGTATTGGAAAATATACGTCCAGATTAACTTACGTTGTCTGTATAGGCTGGAGGCTTTACATGGGTGCCCGTCTTTTGGGAAATATCGTCAAACACTTCGAATCTACCCTTGTTTGCGGAACGTCCGCCAGTCACTGTACCACGAGCGACACCGAAGAATCTTGTATATCGTCAGGGCTTGTCAAGGAAACAGGAAAAGGTCTCCTTACTCATGTTTGAATGTACCAAAAGGAGCGGGTAACTGAAAAACACCTGTTCCCCAGTTCGTAAGCTCGCTCGATAGATTGTTTTGAGTGTCACTAACCGTCGGGTCTCAACCCTGCTCTCCAATTTGCTTTTGCAGGCGAATCTCTGGGGAAATTGTTCGAACCGGGAACAAAAGCTGCTCGGTTTCCATGGCCGCGTGGGAATGAACGGATATTCCCACGTCCTGTTAGACCGCTAGGAGTTCCTGGGAAACGCCTGTCACGACTATGACCTACAGGCTTAGGAGGAGATCCCCCACGTATTGGAAAGCCATTTTGCGTTCGTGCTCTACCGCGGAAGCTATTCCCTGGTCCTCGAGAGGGTTGCAAAGGAGGAGCTGGAGCTGGGGCTGGCTTTGCCACTATGTCGTTGGAGACGTTATTTGCTCGCGCAGAGGGAACCTTTCCGTAGCCTGGCAGCTGCCATTCTGTACACAGTGTTAAAATCAGTATCAAAATAAAAGGGAATGTTTGGCTTACCTTGTGCACCGAAGGTTTCGTGGCTGATTCAACGTTAGCAGATCTCAGCAGATAATGACAATCACTCACTCAGCCATCTTTGCGCGATTCCTCGTGTTGAGCTTCTATTGATTAGAATCTCGAACTCCAGAGATGCAGCTCGTCGAGGAAATGGGACAGGTGTGGGAAAGGTAGAGCGTAGCCTTCTAGACGACGTCCCCCAGTCCCCTTGTGTGTGGGAAAGGCAAGAGTGGAAGGGAAGCTCTCAACTTTCGGGGTAATGGGCTGATGTGGGAGAGACCACCACCTAGGACTGAAAACTGGGGTAAAAAGGTGGGAGAGGGAAGTGAATGGACACTTGCGAGAGACAAATTTGCTGTGCAGCATATGTTGTCGCGGGTAACCGCAAGACTTCCTGCAACGTGAAGGAACAAGGGTCTTTCACTTTTCACTTCTCACGCCCCAGTGACTCAGCACTGCCTGTTTAACTACACTGAAAGGAGATATCCATGTATCTATGCCAATGAACCTTTGGCATCTATTGATTTGAATAGCAATATCCATAGGAAAATAGGAATTGTTAAGAGAATTGAATGGGACTCAAGCCTAAACTCCTGTGGACTAGTTTCAATTGAGTAGATGGTAAGAATAAGATCAATGGACTCAGATATATAAGTGAATTTGGAACTTCTCTCACTTAAGGGAATTATAAGACTGGAATGCGAACAATTCTGAGTACAAAATAGTAAAATGGTCAATATACCTAGGTAGTCAATACAACACACAACTAACAGGTATTATTGGTCCCACCCAAAGATCATCCCGATAGTGCTAACCGTAAATGTGATAATTAGCAGCGCAAACGCGTTGCGGAGATCCAAACGCGTCTTGTGAATTTTGGAGTTGGCCCATGCGTTTGTGTTCAAGTTACCACCAGATGTCCTCCGCAATACCGCCAACCTCACGGCTAGAGGAGCTACAGCCAATATGGACCCCCTCAACAGCAAACAAGCAGGTGGCAGACCGAATCGCAATGTTCGGGAACGAGGCCATGAATGGCTGACCAAGGGTGGTGTGGTCCACGACGACTCTGACGATGAATTGGGCTACGAAGACCACCCTTGGGAGTGGGTTTATGAACCTGAAGAAGAACAAGATGGTGACCAAGACGCTACGGATTCAGTCCAGCATGATGCAGATAGCCAGCCACGTCGAAGGCGATCCTCACGGCCAGCTACAAGAAAGGCGCGCAAGATCATCGCAGCCCGGATGGGTTCTTTCGAATGCAAGCTGGGTCAAGTCATCCTGCTGAAATCGCCTGAGGCTGGAAAGGACTGGGTCGGCATTATATCTGAATTCTTGGAAGATGAAAGTGAGGATACTGGGGAACCAGTCAAGTCGGTCAACGTCATGTGGTTTGCCTCCCCGGACGAATTCCTTTCCACGAGGAATAAGAAGCGCGCAGATGCATTGCCCAACGAGCAATACCTCACGGCCGATTTCAACGTGAACCCTTTGACCTCTATCAACGGGAAGGCTACTGTTATGTCCAAAGATGCCTTTTATGCCAAGTATCCGAACGGTGCGCCGCCGAAGGGGAAGGAGGCGCTGGCGGAGTACAACCGGTCCATAATTTGCAGAAGGGGTGTCAACCAGCTACAGGGTCGATATACCCAAGAGTTTGTCTGGGAAGACGTATACAAAGAAGATAGTGAGGCAGTATTCGAACTCATTGATATGGTCAAAGCTGGGTTGAAAGCAGCTAAGAAGCGCAAGGCTGCCGACGAAGATGTGAGTATACTGGTCGTTGAATGAAACCCAGGGGTTTGTTCTGACAGTCGTCCAGTATGTTGACAGGAAGGATAACGACGTCCCTCCGACTACACCAAGGAAACGACAGAAGATGACAGCTCTCAATGTGACACCTCAGTCGCAGCGGAAAAAGACCCTTACTACGCCTTCCAATAAGCGGCATGTTACAATTTTCCAAGTTACATCTATCCTAAGATAAGAACTGACGATTCCCTCTAGGATTGTTATAAAGAAACCCCTTGAGTTTACGCCCCTCGGTACCCGCATGCTCTCACCGACTCACTTCGCTTCCTCTCCATATGTTCAAGCACGTACCCTACTTCACGTCTCAAGTGTTCCGGCCTCTCTCCCATGCCGAAACGCTGAGTTCGAGACAGTCTACGCACACCTAAGCGCTGCCATTTCCGAGGGAACGGGAACGTGTATCTATATCTCAGGGACTCCGGGAACAGGGAAGACAGCGACAGTTCGTGAAGTTGTCGCACAGCTCAATGCTGCTGTGCTGGCGGAGGAGATGGACGATTTCATATTCGTCGAGATCAACGGCATGAAAGTCACGGACCCGCACCAGTCTTATTCATTGCTCTGGGAGGCTCTGAAAGGTGACCGAGTATCTCCCTCTCACGCCCTCGACCTCCTTGAACGAGAGTTCTCTCACCCTTCGCCTCGAAGAGTACCATGTGTGGTTCTCATGGACGAGCTTGATCAACTGGTCACAAAGAACCAATCAGTGATGTACAACTTTTTCAACTGGCCTGCTCTCCGCCATTCCCGTCTGATTGTTCTCGCCGTTGCGAACACCATGGATCTTCCGGAGCGGACGTTGAGCAACAAGATCTCAAGTCGTCTTGGTCTCACTAGAATTACGTTTCCCGGTTACAAACACACTGATCTTATGGAGATCATCGGATCACGACTGGCCAATGTCCCAGGAAACATTGTCGACCCGGATGCTATTCAGTTCGCCAGTCGCAAAGTCGCCGCAGTCAGCGGAGATGCCCGACGAGCGCTGGACATCTGCCGCAGAGCCGTAGAGATTGCGGAGCAAGCGAGTGAGGCTACAACTGCGAAGGCCGAAGGGGAAGACACTACAGATATGGACGATGTAGAATCGCTTCCACCAACACCATCAAAGACGCCCGCACGGCAGAACAAGGCTCTGTCGAAACGTCTCCAGAAATCACAAACCGAGTCTCCTCGGAAGAAGCCACAGCCCAACGCTATGCCTCGTGTCACGATAGCAACAATCAAACAAGCCATCAACGAAGCCACTTCCACTCCCCTTCAGCAATCCCTCCGAACTCTACCCTTGTCCGCCAAGCTCTTCCTCGCTGCGCTTCTTGCACGCGCACGACGCACTGGCATATCTGAGTCCACGCTCGGGGATGTCCTCGACGAAGCAAGACGCATCGCCGATGCAGCCGTCGCTGTCGCTGGCGCTGCTGGAACAAGCATCAAACAGTTCCTTCTTGGCGGGTCCACCGGTGCGCGTGTGAAAGCGATGGGATTCGCAGCCATGGAACTAATGGATTCGGGTGTCGTGGTGTTAGAGACCAGAATCGGTATGAAAGGTGCTCTAGGCACAGGACTCTTAGGCAGAGGTGACAGGAGTGGTAAGGTCAGACTACGCGTTGCTCCAGAAGATGTGAGAGCTGCATTTAGAGAAGATCCAGAGGCAAAAGGTCTGGGTTTGGGATTTGATCAGTGATAATCCCCTTTTCCCCTTTTCTATTTATCATGCCACCGGGTTATGAAGATGGCTATGGATGAAAATAAGCAGAGGCATCAAACCGGCGTTTTTTCTTGGAATGATACCCTCCCATAAGACTTTATTATCAGATAGATGGATCGATTCGAATCGCGCGAAATTGTATTATTATGGTTCAGATAGAACAATATAAAAAATTCAAGGAATGCAGCAGCGCATTGAGATATATTGATCAGGACACTAGAGTAGTAGTATGGTATAAAATATGTCTTTTCACCTTGTACGAACCAAGGTAAGGATATGTATGCATTTCCGTGTTCCCAGTTCGCGACAAATATAGAGCACCAGAACGCCTTCTAATACACCGGGCTTTCGCAGCTAAAAGAAAAAACAATGCCATACCGTAACGGCCCGTAGAATAACATAGCGATCAATAGAGACAAGCGGACTAATATTTCTGTCGGCCCAGAGTGGGCTTCCAGTCCAGTGGATGGGTTTCGGGGGTAGCTTCGTCATCTGGCTTCCAGATCTTGATGGTCTTGTCGGCCTCTCCGACGATTAATCGCAGACCAGTGCGATCAAAGGTAGAGGACATAATACCAGCCTCAGCATCCAATGAACCAGGTTGAGCAGTAGTATCGAGAGATTGGAAGCGATATCCTGTTTTCCAGTCCCAGAACGACATAGAGCCGTTATCACCACCGGAGAAGAGAACGTTGTCTTCGTTGACGGCCATAGTATTGATGACTGCGTTGTGGCCTTCGAAGTTCTGCATGAAGGCACCTTCGGGGCACTTCCACTGTTTGATGCTTCCTGTGCTGGCGCTAGCAAAGGTGAACTCCTTCGGATGTGTCACGATACTCCGCACGCCCTTCTTGTGGTGAGTTAGGACGCCCATAGACTTGCCTGCAGCAAGATCCCAGAGGCGAACAGTTGTATCGAGGGATCCAGTGATTATCTGGGGATCTGCTTCCTGGCACTTCACATCCGCCACGGTACCCTTGTGGCCGCTCAAGACGTGAATGTTGCTTCGAGTCCGCATATCCCAGACTCTGGCAACACCGTCACGACCACCAGTTACCAGAACGTCGAGCCTAGGATGAAGAGCCAAGGTGTACACCCCGCTCAGATGACCGTGATAATGACGGATGACCTTATTCGTCTCAAGATCCCAGCACTTCACCATTTTGTCCTCACCACATGAGAACAGATACGGATGCCGAGGAGAAACAGCCAGACCTCTGACTGTAGATATATGACCAGTGAGCGTAAGACGCAAGCTTCCCGTCGCCAAATTCCAAATTTTGATTGTCCGATCTCCGGCACCACTTGCAAACCATTCGTTGTTGGGTTCAACCGCTAAACATCGCACCCATCCAAGGTGTCCAGATATCACCCTCATCAGCTTCCAAGGAGCATGCCAGTCGGGTTTCTGCTGGCGGGTAGCAGATGGTCTCTGTATCAGACTTCTGGCCTGGTTCTCGCCAGCAGCACCTGCTGCGGCACCAGGAGCGCCCTTCACAAGTGCCATTGATGAACCGCCCGGGCCTGCTGCCGCCTGTGCTTGCGCTTGGGTTCTGGGACGCTTCGCCCGACCGGCCAGTGCCTTGGCCTGCTTCTCCGCGAGGGATGGTGGGAGCTCTTTCACATCCTCGTATTCTGCCTTTCGTCTATACGATAGCCCAATCGAACCATTTCCGTCCGTAGATGGCGTGGCTAGCAAGTAGTCGGAACCAAAAAGCTCGATGGTTCGTTTCGTCGATGCGCGGACCGCCTGGTCAGGAGGAAGAGGATTCGGTAGTACATCCATGGTCTGTATCAATTGCGCTGTGTTCTCCGTATATGATGGAGAATATGAATATTTCGACGGTGGTACGGAACAGGTTCGAGTGAGAAGACCCAGCTCCAGTCACAGCAAACGTGCAAAGGACAAAACAGAATCCTAGCACATCCAAGACAGAATGTGCAGAATCCTCGTGATTCGAGAGACAGACAGGTGCCTCACAGAAGGCAGAGGTTGAGGACGTGAAAAGGTGCTGAGCGGATAGTCTTCACGGTGTCGCGCAACTTTCGACTTTCAGAAGTTGGGAGCTCGGACCACCGATGCGCCTTCATCCTCGCCCGAAGCTCCCCCGCCACTCTCCTCCATAGATTCCGCTGTAGATCGAAGCAGCTATTCGCAATGGATCCAGATCACGCCGCTAAATTCGCTATACACGAGGCTTCTCGTGAAGGAAAGAGTATGCTCCACCTGATACATCGTGAGGAATTTATTTCTGACAGTCGCAGCCACCGTTGTTGAGTCACTTCTCAATGTAAGTGAACCACCTAAAGTTGCCCCGCATGCTCGAGGCTCATCGATCACAATAGAGCTCTCAAATCGCAAGGCATGCGTTGTGTGGTGTCGCTCTTACTTACGCTAGTTTCCCATAGGCAAATCCTAAGCTTGCTTCCTTAAAAGACGACGATGAACGACTCCCGATACACTGGGCCGTGGCCTATAACCGCTTACCCATCGTAGAGCTCCTTGTAGCTCAGAAGAACTTTGACCCTGATGTGACGGTCCGTAATACACGATATCTGCTCGCTATTCGTTCAATTTTTTTATAAGACGAATGCTCATGGTATTGGTGCAGGATGGTTCGGGATGGACACCTCTTATGATCGCAGCTAGTCTGAAAGATGCCGAAGGCGACCCGATCATTGAGTTGCTACTGCGCAAAGAAGCAGATGTGAATATGAAAAGTATCAATGGACAGGTCAGTTTTCTGCAAGACAAACGTTTGTCTTAACAAGTGAGACTGACGCATCTTGTCTACATACAGAACGCTCTTCACCTCGCTACATCGAAATCAAATCTTAGTACTGTGAAGACGCTCATAGCCCACAAATGCAGCGCAAGGGTAAAGGACAAGCGCGGGCAGCTACCACTACACAGAGCTGCCGCTGTTGGATCAATTCCCATACTCAAGATACTCCTGGAGGAGGGTAAGAGCCCGGTAAATGCAACGGATGTGGACGGTTTGACAGCTCTACACCATTCAATCGCAGAAGGACATGGTGATGCGGCAATCCTACTGCTTAAGGCCGGCGCAGAGCCCGATAAGAGAGACTCAAGTGGTGCTTTAGCCATTGACCTGGCCCCTGACACGAAGGTAAGGCTGGTTTGCTGCGGAATCTAGATATTCATGTTATGTCCTAGCTGACGCGGGGTGGTATCTAGGTACGCAAGTATATTTTGCAGACTGCCGAGAGGGAAGGTATAGACCTTCCATAGAAATACTTAGCTTGGGCAGATTTGGCAGAGTCCGCATATTTGCATGAGAATGGCGCAAAAAGGATTGGGAGGACTCTCGTTTAATACTAGCGGTAGGAAGGGCTCAAAATATTGACATAGGACCTAGAAGATACCCCAGTGTCCATACATAATTTCCATGACATGTTCGTAAAATTATGTATACAATGATATCAAGGACATCCATCACAAAATCTAGTTCACATAGACACATTGCGTCATGAATTCCTGAAAAGAAAGGTCTGGAAACTGTAGATATACAAGAATTAAATTTGAAAGGTGGGCCAACATCACTTCATCGTACTGTCAACCAGTTCCCGATAGATCTTCTTTAGATCAGCGATGTCTGCTTGTAGTTCTTCCACTTGTTCGCTCTTCTCCCCGAGCAACTCGAGAGTCGTCTCGTACCGCTGGTCGAGATCCGCAATATGCGCTTCCAGCTCCTGTACACGGGCGTCTGACTTCCTCTTGTCCTCAACCTCGCGCATCAGTTCGACAACTTCCTGCCTGGCTGTGTCACGCTGGGCTGTGATACGTGCAAGTTCATCTTTCGACGCCGCTCTCTCGCTTTCAAGACGACGAACAGTGGCACTCATTCGCTCAACTAGTTGAACAGATGGGCCCGCCCCTACTGTCGAGACGGAAATAATATCATTGATGCCTCGTGAATGGTGTGTCTGTCCGGCACCGAATGCAGATGGTGTCACAGGAGTACCGGGGCCTCCATAGAATTCGTCCGGCTCAAAAGTGATGGAAGGGGTTCGCATGAGCATCGGGTTTGATGCTCCGTTGGTAGTGGGTGGAGAGCTTATGGAAGGATAAGAGTCTTGTCGCGAAGGAGTACCGAATTCAGGAGATTGTACTGGTAATGTCGATGAGCGACGACTTAGCGGTCTGAGGTCAGACATGGGATCGAGTCCCACCGTGGATCTGCGGCTGGACGCCACTGGTGATTCTGTACGAGGTTGTTGAAGGAATGAAGTTGGCGAGGTAGCTTGTTCGCGCCATTTGCTCCTTTCTTCCTCTAGTTTTTGAGAGAGAGTCGCCTCGGAAAGCTTCTGCTGCTCTGTTAATTCTTTCTTTGCTGCGTTTACATCATCATTGGCCTTCTTGAGCTTCTCTGTCAGCTTTTGCACCTCCTGTTTGGTTTCTTCAAGACTACGCTCCAGATCCTGTATATGTTCTTTGGAGTTCTCGAGCTCTTCCTCAGTCTTCTTCGCATTAATACTCTGTATAGCCAGTCAGCATCAGTTCTGATACTCAGACACTAAATATTAGGTTTAGACTTACCAGTTCGCGGACTTTTCGTCGTAGGTCTCCCTCCCGTTTTGCGCATTCGTCGCGTTCTTTCTCTACATTCGCCAGGCGAGAAAGCAAGGAGCCCTCCAGAGTCTGCCAATTCTGGCTAGCAACAGAGTATTGGGTCTGAAGTGTTTCAATCTGGCGGAGCAGCTTCGCTTGAGAGTCCCCTGCAGCGCTTGATGAAACCTCTTCTGCTCTGGCGCGGAGCGTTTCCATCTGGCTTTCCATAGCAGATTGTTCGCCTTTCAACTCCACCTCCAGGACTCTGGCCTTTTCCTTTTCCCGCTCGATGCCATCCTTAAGGTCCCTGATCTCTCTCCTTAGCTTTTCTTCGCTTAGCTCACGTTCAATCTTGGCACTCGAGAGGTCATCCTGGAGCCCGGCTACCCGCCGTCTCTCTTCCTCCAAAGCCTCCGTCTGGGCCTTCTCTTCTGCAGCTTCGGCTCTTGCTTTTTCCTGGGCGAGTTGATCTTTCAAATCCTGTATCATCGCTTTCAGGGAGCTCCTTTCCGCGGCGACGGCTTCCGCCTCTTTGGAAATCTTTGTCTGGACACTTAACGATTCGCTCGCCTTTTTCTCCGCTGCTTCCGCTCGTTTGGCTCTTGCTTCTGCAGCAGCTAGATCCCGCTCCAACTTGTCGGTCTTCTTTTTAGCCTCAACCTGGCTTTTACTATTCTCCGAAAGCTGTTGTCGGAGTTTCTTGATTGCTATTCGGTGGTCCATTTCACTCTTCGATAACTTTTGGCCTTCTTCAAGTAGTAGAGCGATTCGTTCATCCTTTTCCAGGAGTTGCTTTTGGATGCTTCCAGGCTCGGCAGTAGCGGCGGCTTTCTTTGCGGACTCAGCAGCCTCTTTCGCCAGGTATTTCAACTTCGATTGCAGCGCGTCGATCCGCTCAAGGTATCCATACATCTCTTCCTGCCACTTTGACTCAGAGGCTTTATGATCTGCTTTCAGTTGAGCTACAGTCGCTTCATATTCGTTTAATGGCGCAGGAGTAGCTCCAGTCGTATCTGGTGTCGAGGTCTGTACGCGGTCTTGGAGTACTTCGGGGGTCTCTGGTTTACTATCGACTTCGTCATGCTGTGTCTCCTTCTCCTCTGAAGCAGCGGTCGATATCGGTCCCTCGCCCAGCTCCAACTGCGTCTCTTTGGAATCTTGTAACAGCCGGTCGGAATCATGACTACTTCGAGGTGCAGATGAGGTAATAGATGGGCTTCGTTCTTTCGTAGGGCTCCGTACGGTCTCTTCAACATTGCCAGCGGAACTGTCGATGCTAGAACGCGGGTCGTTTCCAGGCAGAGGGCTGGACGTTCGAGATGGTGCTCCACTCGAAGGGGGACTTGCCAAGCTTCCGGCTGTGTTAGATTTCGCCATGGCACGAGCCAGTCGTTCCTGTAAACGGTCGTTCTTTCGCGCAGTGGACGAGCTGCGCGAGACGGCTGGAAGAGTTGTTAGCCACAGGCTCAGACAAATATTTATAGAGGCATCATACAACTCGCTGCCAATTTTTGCGCGGAAGTTCCTGCCTGACTTGCCATATCCTCTAGCGGTTTATTCCTTGTAGCCCCATGTTTCTGAACGTCTTCCTCGGCGAGAATCTGATCTAATCTCGACTCGACACCTGCTACTGCCTGCTGCAGAAAAGATCCCACACCCCATTTGGGTTTCGTCTGCTGCGAATTCTGCGACATGGTGCTCTGGGATTATGGGCAAATCGATATCCAGTTACTTCCCAGGACATATATGGAGCGCGCAATGCGCATGGGTGGGGGCAATTCCTGGGCGTAGTTCGAGGCTCGTAGTTACAGTGTTGTCAACGTCGAAACGGAAGCTTCGTAAGCCTTTTCGGGTCGCGGATTAATTCTGCTGGATGGAGAAAACGGTCATAAACGAGCGACTGGGACCAAGAAGGCCATGGGTACGGTGGTACAAAGCAAGAGGACACCCTGGTCAGATTGCGCGTGTTTAAGTGCTTCCCGCCTCGTTGACGATGGGAAGAAGACGACGAGGCTAACTACTAACTATGAGGTACCACCGCAGCCGCCCAGCCGCTCTTGGCGTGGGGAGTCCTGGCACGCGGAGCTCCGTCCCAGCTCACTCTCGACGACGTCCGGAGCTCGAGTTGCGAACACGATCGACTTTCTCAGACGTCTCTTCTCTCCTTAGTCTTTTCGCGCACGATGTCGTTGGAGCCACCGACCTATCTCAGCTCCCTGGAGAACAACATCCGCGCGCGGCCAATCCCCTGGGAAGGTGCCGTCCGAGCTGGAAACATCACCGATGACCACCTAAAGAAGATCAAGGCGGTGGATAAGGTGCGCAAGGAGCAGCGGAAACAGACCGTGGAGGGTGATCTGAAAGGCTATACGACTCTGCTGGCCGGAGGTCCAGATGGCAAGAGTGTCTTGGAGACGGCGTCTCGCCGGACAGATATCGTCCAGTACATCCTAGTTCTGGCTACGGATCTGATCAATGGTATAGTGCCAGTAACGACGAGGTCTCGATCTATCTGCTATATTCGACGCTAATCACATCCGCTGTAGATGCACCGTCACTTGCACCTGCAATCGTTGCGCATCCCGATCCATACAAGCCGTTCCTCCCCCTTCTCCGTCACTCCACGAGCACGGAAGACCCGATACCTCTCCTCACCTCGACCTTCTTGACAGCGCTTGTTTCCACCAGTTTAAAATCCTCGACAAAGTCTGCTGGACGAGACGAGGAGGCTCTTACGCAGCTCTACGCTTACCTATCCACGCTCACTAAGAACCAGGATAGCGGACTGCAAGATATCGGCGTCCAAGGTTTCTCCGCATTGCTCCAGACACAGCGGTCCAGAGAGATCTTTTGGAGTCAGAGGAAGGAGACGGTAGACCCTTTGATTGAGATACTCCGTGCAGCCGCTGGTGCGAAAGAAACAGGTTCCACAACTCTGGGGGCGACGGGAAGCATCCGGAGTCTTGAACCCGGCATTGGAGGAGGCGTGGGACTGCAGCTTCTCTACCACGTCCTTCTTGTTCTTTGGCAATTAAGCTTTGCAGGTGAACTGGTGGGCGACGATCTGGAATCGTGAGGACCCCGTACGCAATCGACGACGAGCCATTCTAACGCTCTCTAGGGACCATGAATTCATTGCATTGTACACCCAATTGCTACGACTCTCTCCAAAGGAGAAGACCACTCGTCTACTCCTGGCTACGCTGAACAACTTGCTTTCTACGAACCGGACGACACTGCTGCCTGTGGCTGTGTTTGTCCGCCTCCCGGCACTACTCTCCAACCTGGGCGGTCGCCATTTGACGGACCCGGACCTGCTTGAGGACCTACAGTCACTGTCCGAGATGTTGGACGAGTACACGAAGACCCAGACGACGTTTGACCAGTACGCAGCCGAAGTGCAGTCCGGTCACCTGCGTTGGTCGCCGCCTCACCGCAACCCCACCTTCTGGAGAGAGAACGCACGTCGCATTCTCGACGCCGATCGGGGTGCTCTGCCTAAGAAACTGGCGGAGATTCTGTCTAAGAGCTGGGACAATGACAAGCAGGTCCTGGCTATCGGATGTAACGATGTGGGTAACCTCGTGAAGGAGGTCCCAGAAAGGCGCGCGCAACTGGAGAAACTGGGGTTAAAGACGAGGGTCATGGAACTGATGGCGGATTCAGACGAATCGGTGAGATGGGAGAGTCTGAAAGCGGTCGGGGAGTGGCTGCGATATACCTTTGATAACTGAACATCCGCGAGGGTTCCTGATTTTAAGTTGTTTTTTTTTCGCATGTGCATACGCTGGTCATCAGTCAGCAGTCGTTTCTTTGTCGCTAGAAGCTGTAATTATGTTAGAAGTCGAAACCTGGCATGTAACCATATATCCAGCGAATACAGCTATGTTCAATTATATGCAGAAGTGTTTCAGGTGAATGTCAATACGCTTCGACGATGTCCATGCCCCGCCAATGATAGACCAATACCCTTACTCTCTCCGGAGCGATTATTTCGTTCGCCACGGTTCGGGAGGTGAACGTGCTCAAGGGATCATCGGCTCCGCCACGAGCAGTTAATTAATTAGTTAAAGCCACCCTGAACCCCGAAACGGAGGGCGTGCTCGCATTGGGCGACAAGTCCACTGCCTTACGAGTCGGAGTAGCTCAGTAGGAGGATAGATAGATAGCCCAGAATAATCATATCCGATTTTCTTCAGATGAAGTCATAAGGGGTAAAGTGCTCTGTGGAGAGTTAGTTAGTAGTATAGTACTACTACTACCGCGTAATGCTCTGATCACAATCCGTCCGTTAGTTTCCTGCAAATCCGGGTGAACAGTGGATAATCATCTTAGGCAAGGTGGGGGGTTGAGGATGCGAAGGTTTAGCAGCTCAAGCACGAACCATCCGCAGTGCCACTGAACGCTTATCTTTTTCGATGCTTAACTAACCCCCCTTCCCCGATGGGCCTCTGCCTCAGAAACACCGAGTCCTCGCGGCTGGACAATCCGCTGTTTGCTCCAGGTTGAGCTGAGCTTCTTCTCTTGTCATCTATCTTGAACCTGAGGACGCTGGAGTTCCCTTCGACTTCTTAACTCCAACCAGAAGAAAGCAGTGCCTAACGACGGCAGTGCGGAGCGGAGAGGAACCTAACTTCCCCTCCCCCGACGGACAAACTGCGTTCCCATGTCGCGATCTTTCACGGGGTGCAAGAGATGTAAAGCCCGGCGGCAGAAATGCGACGAACAGCGACCGGAGTGTGGACGGTGCAAGGCCGCAGGAATCCAGTGCAAGTATGCCATGCAACTGCAGTGGGGAGGCCGTGCGTTTTCACGATCAAGATTCGGCGCGTGTGTGGGCAATGGCGGAATGCAGAGACTTGGTGAGTTTAAACCGGAGGGGAAAATATAAGAGTTCTAGAATAATGATTACTGACGTCGAGTTATCATTAACTTACATCCAGAATACTCTCCCGGTGAATTCGTGTACACGACTACGAAATCCCCATCTCCCACATCCTCCAAAGTGACCTTGGCGAGGGAAATTGACCCTTTCTCATCACTACCGTCGGAGCAAAGGGCGTTGCTTCAGCATTTCATCCGCGATGCTTCCCGTGTCACCTCTTGTCATCCGGGCATGCAGAGGGATATCTGCAGGATGATCGTTCCGATGGCCTTACAGACTCCTTCCCTACTATACGCGACTACGGCTTTATCAGCGATACACCTGCAAGCTTTGAGCAATCAATCCGACAGAGTCAAAACAGCACCCGATATTGCTAGATTGATGGCACGCAGTTTAGAGCATTTTCGGATTGAGCTTCAGGACCCCAGCTTAAAGGGTTCAGACGCACTTTTGGCAACGGCACGCACCTTGTGTCTAGCCGAGATACACTCGGGGGCCATACATCCGAATACGTGGAGAGCACATATTGAAGGCGCCAAGGCGTTGATGAGCGCTTCAGACAGTAGTCCGGATTCCCCGCAGAAGGCCAATGAATCTTTTCGCAGGTACCTGAATCGCTGGTACAGGTCCATAGTATCCCTGACAGCGTTGAACGGCAATGGTCCTCCAATTGGAGACGCGGATGCGAAGGCGTTGGCCATTCCAAGCAAGTCTGAGGGGCCCGATTACCTCGACGATTACTGGGGATTCACCGTGCACCTTGCAGATATCTTCCGTCAAATTGGCGCCGTAGCATGGAGAAGGCATCAGAGCACGGCTGCTGATGGAAAGTTGATCAAATTTGATGAGGAAGACTTCCAAGAAGAGGCCTCCTCTCTAGAAACTTCTGTCCGGCGCTTGATTGATAGAGACGCGGATTCCAAGCCCACATTCTACCCCGGTGTGGTGGAGGGTCTGTCAGCGGACACCATCCAGCAATTTATGCTCTGCAACGAAGCCTTCCAGCATACGGCCCTGATCCACATCCACCGTCGCATACGAAAGGCGCCTGCATGGGCGCCGGAAGTCCAGCAATCGGTCAAGAGAATCCTGGAGTGCACGTCTCAGATCACTCCTGCCACCGGACTGAGTCCCTGGGTCATGCTCACTACCCCTATGTTCACAGCAGGCTGCGAAGCGCTTGGAAAAGACAGAGAGGAATTCAAGAAATTACTCACCTCTTTGCATGATACGGTCAGGATACCGAATGTCCTCCAGTCTCTGAGGTTCTTGGAATTGTATTGGGCGAATGATCAGACCAGCGAAGATGAAGATTGGAGCCACTTCCTAGGTAAGCATGAACAAACACTCTTGCCTCCAGATGCCGTCGCTTGGTTTTCAATTTGCGGCTGACACCTCTCCAGACCGCATGAGTTTCGACTTCATTCCTTACTGAAAGGGGCTATGACCACGATTCAATGTGTCACTAAAATTTTCAAACATGATACCAATTCTTTGCGTACTGTGACGGTTTACATGTGGAGTACGTTGGAGTAGAATTCCCTCTGGTGAATTCAATGGCGCCGACATAAGGAGTTTATGACCTATGGAAGAGTTGAATGTCTTGGTTTCTGTCACGTCTCTGGGTGCTTTTGCCCTTTTCTCTCGCTTATATATACATATATGTCTCCATATGCAGCAATATATATTTATGCTAATACCATCCTATACCGTAGCAAGGACCTCAGTAGTACGTCAAGAAGTCTCTGAAACCCTCCGACCATACTCAAAAGCCCGTACTTTATATTTCTGCCCGTTCACGTCCACAATACAACCTTCCTTTTTCCAATCATCACCGCCTTCTCCTTGAAACTTGCCATCCGCCTGCATACTCAGCGCTGGCAGCTGATCTCCCTCATCTCCAACCACATACATTACCCTCCACTTCCCAGAACCGCCATCTTCACCTTTAGTCCATTCCTCTCTCCTCGCCATCACCGGACCTCCGCTCTTCGTCACTTTTCTCTTCCCATCCTGGCCTATTCCCCACCTATGTATCTGTTCCTGCCGCAAAGCAACATACGTATTTGCAATCCGTCCAAGGAAATCCTTGACGAGACGCTTCTCTTCAACTTCATCACCATCGTCCTCTTCATCAACAGACTCCAGGATCCAAGCTTGAGGTTTGTCGGTATCAGACCCGTCTTCAGGGGTTTCGCGGGACTGCAGTTCGCGCCATACTTCCTCATACTCAGTGACAGGCGCACCTGGTACGTCTGGACGAGGCATGCTGCCCGTCTCCAGATCGTCACCGTTAGGTAACTTGGAGAACGTCCCCAGGTCAGAAGACGAGAATTCGCCGTGTTAGTCGAGTTCGTGTGTGAATAGGACTTTGGCTATAACCATCGAATCAGTATAGTGCATCTTAGATATGTGCTTATAAAAGTAAGTGAGGCGATTCAGCATGTAAGATCTTGTCCCGCTCCCCACTTCCAGATGTAGAGACCACTTCCAGATGTAGAGATGACATATAGCTCTCAACCTCCCACCTCAAAAGAATCTCAGAACTAGATAAACAATAAAAACTCACCCGGTTCATCACTCTCCACTATCCTCTCTCCCGCAATCGCCCAATCGATTTTCCCCGTACGTTTATCCATCCGCAGATCGACATACCATTTCCCCACTGACAGTACAATGGTATCAGTATTCTCGAACGCAGGCTCGGGAACCCAGCGCAGAGAGACTCGCGTCGAGAGACGGGCTGTAGGGAATTCTATTGGATCCATGTCTTCTATGTATATTTTTGTTGATAAATCCTAGAGCATAGGAGCAGACAGACTTTTCGGTCTGGGGATGTGATGTCGGAATATATTCATGCACTATTTATGTATTTGCTTTCTCAAGTCTTCCTGCTCATCGTTCAGTATACGTGTTCTAATGACGAGACTATCTGGATACTTTAGTAGAGCGGATGGACGGATGATGAGGATTGTAGATCATGTACCTATACGTCACGGTGCGATTGGATTCTGTCAATGGGACGGTAGTATTTAAGTCGAAAATATATCTTAGAAGATTAATCCTGGACTCTTAAAATCGTTTTCGACTCGTTGGTATAGTAGGTGATTTTTCTATCTGTCGTCGTAACTAGTCGGGGGATCTCATTATGTAAACCTTATCGGACTAGGTAAGCGCGTCCCAGCCCCGCATTTCGTGACGGAGTACAAAATACATACCTAAATAATAATGATCATTGTTAGTCGTTGGAATGTTGCCTAGTATTACATGCTGCTGGATTTTGTGCTTCTGGATATTTCGTTGTTTCAAGGGTATCTGTTTCAAAGGGTATGCAAAGCAGAGGCGCATATGCATGTATATATATATTTAAAGCTACGTGCTGACTATTGTCGGAATCTATATTTTAGGGTTTGTCGAATCGTAAATGGTATGGAAGCAATGGTATTATTTGAACCTCTTGACTAGTAGCTAGATTGCTATTCATGCCCTACATACAAATCTGAAGGATCTGCCGCAGATGGATGATACCACAGATCGCCATCACGCTTCTTTGTCCGCCCACATAGGTGCCAGAGGACGATATACTACTTGATCAGAATAGAAGTGTACTAGATACTTTTCGTTCGTAAGGAGTGAATATCAATTTGCAGGTCTGGTCTTTGGGCCTCGCGGATATGATCTGGTCATCTATATCCATACTCCCATGCATGTCTGGTGCGACTTCAGTCTTGAAGCGAGAATATACTTCTCGGAGGAGGATTTTCATCTCGACGAGAGCAAGGCTATTTATTACCTGTCAGTATGATTACCCGAGCCATAAAGCCGAGGGGAGTAAGTAACCTACTTCTTCCCGGTACATCCTCGAGCTCCAGTGGAAAATGCAAAGAAAAGCCTATTCCTGTCGCTGGCTCCATCGGGATCCAGCCACCGTTCTGGAAAGAAGATATCAGGGCGTGGAAAGACTTGCTCGTTCAGTCTGTGAACAGAATAAGGCTGGCAGCTGACGATGGTCCCTCCGGGGATATGATAACCATCTATCATGCTTCCGCCCTTGGGTACATATCGAGGGAAAGACATTGGAATCGGCGGCGCTAGTCGCAAAGCTTCCTTGACGACTGCATCCAGATATGGCAGATCTTCTAAAGTGGTATCTGCTAATGCCCCGCTCACTTCGAGATGTAGACGTTCTTGAATGTGACTGTTATGCGGCTGGGAGAGTTCCCACATCAGGAAACATAGTCCGTCCCCAGTGGTGTCGATACCTGCAGCCATATGATCTTTACATTCCGCCGCAACTTGAATGTTATGGAGCCCATTATCTTTGCTAAGTAGCCGCCTGACTAAAGTATACTCGTCGGCACGGAGACCTTCTTCGACTTTGTCTAGGACATACTGATCTGACTTGGGCGATAGCCTTGGCAAGAGGAATTTAGGGAAATACGGTTCCAACCCTGGAAGATAGTGGGCAAGTAGATTTTCCGTCGGAGTGTTAGTCATTCTTTCATGTAGAGGAGATAGATTTGTGACATACTCTGTAGACTATTGTGATAAGTAAGCTCTTCCATGAGCTCGAAGTCTTTAACACTGGTCAATGAGTGAGTTCCTCCAGGACTGAACATGAAATGCGTCACACAATCCAATGCATAGCAGTGTAGGAGTACCTATCAATAAGCCTATCAGCAGCTGCATAGTATGTGCGTCAGAATTGCTGCATACATAGACGTCGACGCTAGTCCCACTCGTCTCCATGCATTTTCTGACGAATTCAATAGCATTCTTCTGGATACTCGCTATTGAGTCCTTGCGCATGATATTGGTGAGGGAATATCGATCTGCAAAACATCGCTTCCGCTGGCTGTGCTGTTCTGCTCGTTACAACAAGGAAATACTCATGGTCTTAAGAGAGAGATACTAACATCCTTCTTCCCCAAAGTTGAGAACATGGTCCTTATCATTCATTGGTTATCTGACTTCTAGTCGCTGTTTAAAATGGAAAATAAACACTCACTTTTCACCGAATTGTGCAAACAGATTGTATAGTTCTGTCCTGTCATATCCGCTCCCTCCGGAGGCATAGATCTCTTTAACAGCCTCAAGACTGGTGAAGGATACCTCATTAGGACTCAATCGGACAACAGGTCCATATTTCTTATGTAGTTCGTGGATATAAAGCCGTCGATTGGCGGAGAATTCATGATACTTGATCCATATCGATGTGAAGTTGGTGATGAGCGGACCGGGAAGTGCTGCGAGCGGGGATCGAAGCCATCTGAGTAGGAGAGCCACGATGACGACAATAGCCACTGCCCAAATGGACCACATGGTGGTATTACAGCTGTAGATCGTCGCAATAATATGTGTTCGTTTTTTGATTATTGAATGAGTTATTCGGGATATGAGTTGCTGATACGAAGGGTGCGCGGGGAAACTTTACAGTTATTTCTTTATCATGAATCTTATCTACCTAACTAATCCCCTCCCAAGCCTCTTTTCGTGCAAGCTCACCAAACGCGTAGAAAATTCTAAAAATGAAGCTGGAGAATATTCATTTCCCCCCTTTTATTCCACATATTACTATAAGCAGCTTCTGCGTATCTGTTCGTATGCCTTTTAAGATCCTCAGGCTGGATTGTGGGTGTTGACTGATAAGGGACCGTCGGATGTACCGCCTGCGATGAAGATGCCAGCAACACACACACATAGAGGTGGAAATGATATTCAAATCTACCCTTTGTATATTGGAATACGTATGAATCCAAGACTACAAATATTGACGCCTGAACACTACTGTTATAGAAGTAATCGCATTGAGAAACACCACGACAAAAATGTATTATAGAGACAGTTCAATGCTCTAAATACAGGAATAGGCACTAGGAGATGGCCACAAGTACACTTGTCGAGTCAATTGTGATAATCATCGACTCGAGTATGAAGTTTCTCAGATAGGTCAGCTGGTCCGCCATAGGGTCCGACACCTAGACGACACCTGTTAAGTAAAGGCCAGAACGAAGCTGTCCAGGTTTACCATATATGGCATAGGGAGAGCTGTCTAAGAGGAATCCTTGCGAGATGCGTCATTGAATGGCGCGTGGACAGTTTGTCTTTAGAAGTAAGTAGTTACAGTCAAGCCATGGCAGGAGTTACTTTGAGCTGATATTGGTTCGCACCACAAGTAGCACTACTTTCTCATTTCCACTGTAGCTTCTTGATTTATTGAACCCCTTAACATCTGCTGAGCACTGCTCAGTCCTCTCAGCATGCTCGCGACGGATAGGACATAGACATGAACTTGCCGCGTTAGATCTCCAGGTTCTCCACATGGTCTAAGTAAATGGTGCGCACGAACCACGTAGCCTAAGCATGTCAATCCGCTAGAGTATGGTATGGTTCTCTTAATCTCCGCTCACCGTTTTGTCGATCATCCATGAGGGCGCTTTCTTCAGCGCCTTAGGCTCGTCAGATCCAAGACAGGCATCCCATGGCAACATGAAGGGCCCTGCTTGGAGATCTCTAATCCTTTCTGCACGGAGAAATTAGCACCTGGGGCAATGTTTCCAACGCGACGATCTCAAACGGCAGTTGAGTCGGATGGACTCAGTCTGATTCTGCTTTGACCATCTGAAACGGCTGGCATCTGAGATCAAAGGTGCACAGATACTTGTGGTCCGTGGGAACGCAACTAGAGTCCTAGACGGATGGACGACGGCACGGGGTCATAGTTCTCATTACTGTTCTAATTAGGAACATTTTGTCGAGTAAGCTCGATGCCGTCACGGATATTGTTATTATTTGTTATGATTGATCGATCTCTCTCGTGTCCTGGGAGGTACTCAGGGTGTCCTTCGATATCTGTTATACTTTGGCTACTGTCTAGCTGTTTTTAGTGCAACCTGCATGTCAATCAACCTTCAGACCCTGGATTCAGTCGACACCAAAACAAGAAGAAGAATAATAATGGCCTCACACTGGCCACAGAGCCATAATCTTCAGTCCAGGGTCTGCTGGAACCTCCTTGCCCACGCTAAACGAACACAAGCACGGGGCGATTACGCATCTACTCGTTATTTCTGGACGAGAGACACCGGAGGGCGGCAAGTCAAATTGGCAGGCGGCGCTAGGGAGGGCAAACCATAGACTGGCAAACGGGCGTACCTTGCTGCTCCTGAAATGGACTCTGCTGTCTCTGCACTCTGTCTGGCTCTACCCCTGAAGCTAAACTGATAGCGTTGCGCCTGGCTGCTCTCGTGGATGGACATGGCGATAACCTCCAGCTCCATTCTGCACCATTGAACGCAAACCACTCAGGACTACCTCGTGCAGCTGACGCTGCGACCACCGAACTGGTCCCGACAGTGAACTTACTCGAACTTACTCGCAATTCCCCCCCCAGCGCTGAAAATAGACATTCAATATATCTCGAACCCGGCCAATCCGTGGCCGTGAAGATGGTGCCTGGACCAGAGTCGAGATCGCCATGTTTTACTCAGAACCATACACCACTACACCGAAAGTTGGTGTCCTTGCAGAGTTAGCAGCTAGTGTTTTCAGGGCATCTGGCGCGGAGAGGGCTCGATGCCTCCAGTTGCTTGGACCTACCGACGACTGTTATCGGTGCTCTCGACGGGCCATCCTGCTGTTTCGGCGGTAGAGACGTTGTCGATCAAAGCCTCTCCCAGCCGGACCGGTTGGTTCTCCATGCCTCTTCTATGCCGCCCCGGTCCCACCACGCTTACTCCAACGAACCATAATGGCCTGGCCGGGATGGTGTCTGGCCCGTGTCGCCAATCTTCTCCTTCTCCTTTTTTCGTCGACATCGCTTGTTCATGGCGCGTGCGACTTTCCCCTGCTGGCAATCATGAAGGTGACGATCGAGAACCATTAGCTGTTACCATACTTGCCTGAGATACCCTGGCTACAATGGAGGGTGGTATCTCTCCGCCAAGCGCGGCTCCTGATGGCCTCTCCTCTCTCCGCCGTCAGGAGGACTTATCGATCGATTTCCACATACCAGAACCCCTCGGGGCCCAGACCACTCCTCCGCCGGCAACCTCTCCTCCAGTACACAGGAAGCCATTGCCCGGGAATGCGTCACCAGTAGTCCTCCAAGAACCGATTGATTCTACGCCGTCATCTCCATATCCAGACCGCCTGTCAAGGGAGCAGAGCGCTTCCAGCAGAGCAGCGCCCCCTGCTCTCGACGACCTGGGAATCCTACTGGATGATTCGGTGCCGTATTTACCCAGGGATCTTGATAGGTACGCGACCTCGTTTCCATTGACCATGGATGAATGGCAGGAATGTAATTTGGAAAGCTAACACATCAACTATCTATCTACCTCACAGGTTTCCTCGCAAGTCAGAGTTCATCCCGTATCCTATAGACACCTCACTCGTGGTTGAAGACGAAGAAGGGTACCAGTTAGCGAATGGAACGCCGATTCACTCACGTCTTTCGAGCGAACCTTTCATACCCGTTCTGAAGTCACCACCTCAGAATCATAAGCGGGCGGATACTACTATGGCATTGCACCCTCTCACGAAGAAGCCACCTCCTCTTCGTGTAGACTCTGGGGCGCGCAGTATGTCGGGCAGCTCCTCGGATGCAAAACAACCAAAAACTCCCGGGAACAAAATCACATCTTTCTTCGGTTGGAAGACGGCTTCATCTCCGGGAGACGAATCGGCAGGTACCGATGACTCTGGCAGATCACCAGTACCATCACAAATGGTCACTTCTTACCCGAATGGAACCAAGGCTGTTCCTACGGCCATAGACGTGACCAAGGCCAATGGACTCCAAACCCCCACCAGGATGGGTTCCATTGGGTCTGCGATGTCAGGGGACCCAGACCTGACCCTGAAAGTGAACCAGCTGGAGGCGGAACTGCGAGAAATCAGCACAGAACTGGCAGGGTCTATCCGGCGCGAAATGGATCTGGAAGATCTGGTCGACAGGTTGCAGTCGGAGATTGGCACGGATTCGAACCGGCGTACAAGTGACTACTTTTCTGATTCGGGTGCTGGCTCTGTAAAATACGGCCCTGACAGCGGGGGCAGACCTGAGGATATTGAGAGGATCAGACGAGCAGCAGAGCAAGAACGGGCTCAACTGAAGGTGGAGCTATCACAAAAATGGCAGGAAGAAAGATCCCGTCGAGCGGCCTTCGAATCGCACGTTCAGCTGCTGGAAAGCCAAGTACAGCAGGTAGGTCATATCACCCCGGCTTAACTGTACAGACTAGTCTAATATGTCACCAGTTCCGCCGCGAGAGAGTCGACGCATCGAACCTTGCATCCAGAACCAAAGAGCTTGAGCTAGCCCTGGAAGATACTCGTCGAAAACTTGCCGAGGAACGGCAGTTGAAGGATAACTTTGAGGATCTCCTCACAGCAATGAGGGTCGAACTGGAACAACATCGAAATGAAAGAGACCAGCTCAAAGATGAGGCCATTCCCCAACTGCAGGCGCGTCTTCGGGATTCAGCAGGTGCAGCACCCGATGAGGAAGTCTCTCGTCTACGACAAGAGCTTGAAGCGTTGAGAGCCGAAAATGCGACATTGGCACAAAGTAGATTCAGTTCCATAGCCGAGGAAGATGGTGACATTCCACGAAGAGGCTCTCTGATTGGCCTGACAAGGTCCAGTTCCCTGGCGAGACGACCAGCAAAGCCCACCGGTTCCCTTTCCAGGTCGAACTCCGTGTCTGGAAAGGACAGGGAGAGTCGTGACTCTTTGGCTGACAGAGTGAAGGATGTGGAGGCTCAGCGAGATGCTCTCCATCAAGCCCTAAAGAGTCTATTGGAGCGCCAAGCTTACCAGACCAGGGAGAGCGAAAAGCGCATCAGGATGCTGGAGATAGAGCTGGAGCGTGCCCAAGAATGTGGAACCCCGCGTAGATTAGGATATGAAAGAGAGGTCCGGACTCTTCGAGAAGAAATCAACCTCCTGAGACAACGAGCAGACGAGGCTTTGGAACAAAAGTGGCAATGTGAGAAGGGCCTGGGCGGCTTGAAGATGGACCTTGACCGTGCCGAGCAGGAGACGCATTCTCTCCGAGTATTGCTGCAGGAGCATGATATTGCGGTTCCGGAATATTTGGCCGGCTCTCGCGAAGAACTTGCCGATGTACAGGCTACATCTTCCTCATTGGAAGCCGCTTACCAGCAACTCCAGGCTGACAGAGAGTACGCTGAAGCCAACGCCCCAGCCTCGCTTGAGGAAGAGCAGAAGCTTGCAGAACAGCTCGCGGCTTCTGTCGAGAGAACCGAAGCACTAGCTAGCCAGGTCCGACAGCAACTGGAAACGAACAACAGAATGCGAAACCGGCTTGCCGAGGCTATCAGCAGAGGTGAAAGAGAGCAGAAGCTCTCTGCTGCTCGCATCAACGACATGCAGCAGAAACTGAAGGCTCTGGAGGACACAGTGCTTCAAGCTCAGCAGCAATCAGAGGAAGAAGTCGCGAAGCATGAGGAAGACATTAAATTGCTGAAGGATAACCACAACGCTCAGCTCCTTCGTGCGAAGAACGGGATCCGTACCCCAGTTCTGCTCTCGCCGAAGCCTCCTTCCTCGCCATTCTTTGACGGCCGCTCGCCGCGCCTGGATCGGACCACAGCCGGTGAAGGTATGGCCCTGAGCCAAGCCGTCAAGACTGAGGCACTTGAGGCGCGGGTGAAGGAGCTCGAAAAGGCTCTCCGTGATGCCGATATGGAAATGGAGGAAGTGGTGGGCCGCATGAACAAGGCGCAGATCGAGGTCGCGGAATTGCAGTTTGACAGGTAAGTTGCCCTCTGACAAGCCTCGAGTTGGATTAAATGTAATGATGACTGACATGCTATCTTGTAGGGAAAATGCTCTCCGTGAGACTCGTCGACTTCAGGCGGAAATCATGGCCGAGCGCGAGAAGTTCCAGGCTCTGAGGGGCTAATTCCTCATGACTCGTTGCTTATCACACCATAACACTCTGCCCGATTTTACATTCGTTTCTCGATACCCGACTTATCTTGAGGGTCAGCGTCTCCTCGTGCTTTAGCGCTTTTCTCGCCATCGGGTATACCACTTACGCTGGGTGTTTGGAGTTCTTTTTGAGGGTGTGAAAAGCCGTTTGACTTCCGGCTACTTACTTCCATTCGGGCCGTGCACTTGGATTGCACGCTTTTGTTGCCCCCGCAGTGCCTATTTATCGATGTAAACCTGGATAATGTGTATTTACACGACTGTACAGATATTGTTGGATGATGCATGGTTTGTTTTGGAGATGTTGGAGGGCCGCTGAAACTTTTCAAAGTGGCGGATACGGATTGAAGTTGTACATATTATATAAACCGTGACTATAAATACTCAATGACTAATATAATTCTCATCGGATTTTTAACTACAAGACTGGTTAGAGCTACTCGTATGTTGACTGGCTTGTCAGATTCCGATGTCTCCCATGTCATGACAAGACAGGGCGGTTTTATGACTTTTATCAGATCCTGCTGATCAAGAGATAGGGTTATCTGATGCCGCTAGCGCACTTAGGGTCCGCGTGGCCCCGGTAGCCCCTCCAATCAGTCCGGGCAGCGATGAACATCCAGCTGAACACGCGAATCGCCGCTTAAAAGCAACGAGCAAGTGGGCCAGTGGACCTGTTGGCATTCGCTATGGACGGAGAAACATGCCACCAGAGACCGTCTGTCTGGCTCCCACTTCTCTTCCATCTCTCTTCAGACCGGAGGCTTGAACACCTCGCTGAATCCTTGAGATGCGATTCCCGGTATTTGATTGCTACCGTCTTATCCTCCTCACCGTCAGCGACGCAGTGTCTCTTCGATCCGCGTGTTTGCTTATCGACTGAGAGCTTCACGGGTTTGGACAGATGTGTGGCACGAGGCCATGGTCTCTAGAAAGCCGATATCCCTCCTTTACAATAAAACTGACCTTCTATCAACTCTGGGAGCACGAAACGGCATAACATCCCTCTAATCCTTCGACTTCCTATGCTGTCTGGTAGGAAGATGTTCTCAAGACTTCTGATCCTCCTCGCCTTGACATGTGGCATTCTGGTGTCAGCAGATGAAGCCACAAACCAAGAAAGATGCGTGGAATCGATATTTGAAGCTTACAGCCGGCTTTCCTTCAACGGTTCTCATTCCCAACCGTGGCTCGTCAACTCATGCAAGAATGCTCTGCGAACGCGGTCCATCTACGCCGCAGCGAAGGTCTACTGCTCACCGTCTGAAATCCAAGCCGGGATCGCACATATCAATGAGCCGTGCCAAGGGGATCTTGCCCGTACGCCCTATTCTGAGATTGAACCCGAACTCACGGATGAATATATTCGAGGGTTGAGAGTGGTGGAATACCAAGAGGTCTCGAAAGCTGTGGAGCTAGACAGTCCGGTTCTGATTTCAAGGGCATACTTTGAAGCCGCTTTTAGGACAAATGTTAGTACTGTGATCTTCAGATGGGAGTGCTGCGATCTAACTGTTTTAGGCTGCTTGGTCTCTTGTTGCTCGTATGCACCGCGTATATGGGTATGTATAATCTCTGGCGGTCGGACTAGCGATCTCGTTTATTGATTTGCATGCAGTGCTGCAACATATTGGTTCTGGGGTACGGTGCTCCTCTTCGGTATAGTAAACAATGCATTATACCACTTGTTTTACTCCCAAGTGGAGCCTTCGAAATGGGACGTGGAGAGGAGCTCCAAATCACTACATGCTATCCGCGATGGCTGCAACCGTCTTTTAGGGGGAGTCTATCACTCTGTGAGAACACACTTTGTTATCCCTCCAGCTTTTGGTTCCCATCATCAGCGTCTCTTTTATTACTGTACGATTCCCACTCGTATGGAAGCTGTGCCAATTGTCGTATATTATACGATGAGCTTTCTTTTCACGATTTTAAGTTATGATATATTTGAGGGAAATCTCTAGTAAGTTTCCGATGCCTTTGAGCGGACGATTAACTTAGACGTCACAGCTGGCAAGATCCCTGGGAACAGATGTGGCGGTACGTGTCTGACAGGACCGGCATCTTGTCATATGCGAACCTCTGCCTACTGTGGTTGTTTGGCGGGCGCAACAATCCATTCATTTGGGCGACGGGTTGGAAATTCTCAACCTTCAACCTGTTTCATCGGACTATTGCGCGTGTTGCGACGATTCAGGCTATTGTTCACTCAATCGGATACACGATCCAAACTGCGAACAGTAAGTCTAGATAAGTGCTATAATAAGCAGATACTTGTGGATTGTGCGTTAACTTGATTACAGAACATACATATTTTATCTATCTTCCTATGCCATGGTGGTACATGGGCATTGTGGTATGTCTCCTTCTCATCGATTGTGCGGAAGGTATCAGCTGTCCAGACTGGAAAAAAGATTGCTAATGAATAAATAGGCCACCGTATGCATGGGCCTCTTGCTTCTTTTCTCCTCGATATATCTTCGAAAACATTACTACGAATTATTTCTGATAATCCACATATCTTTCTCTTTTGTATGCATAGGGGCATTATTTGTGTAGGTTCTCCTTCCTTCCTTCCTTTCATGCCACAATATAATGTATCTGACTTGTTTCTACAGCCACACAGCTATATTCAGTGGAGAATATGATATATACCTATGGCCGGTTGTCATCGTGTGGTTACTCGATCGATTTGCTCGCATCGTGCGTCTGGCCTACTGCAACATCCATGTTCGGCTTTCTCGCAATTTCATAATGCGCACGAGAGGAAGAGTGTCCTACAACAAAGCCTCGGATATGGTCAGACTGGAGGTCGCTGCTGGAAACCCCAAGCTTGAACCCAAGCCTGGGGAACATTACTACATCTACCAGCCTCTGAAGTGGAGAGGCTACGAGAGCCATCCCTTCACACTGGGAGCTTGGACAACTGATAACAATGAAATGTCGGTAATCGAGAATTCATCATCACCAGTACCGCTCAGAGACTTAGAGGAACAATCAGAGTTGGAGATATGTCATGCTAATCCAAATTCATGCAGTGAAACTGAGGAGTCTTCATTGACTTTTGGCTCGGGAGAAAGCTTTCTTCCTGCTCGTCGCAAGCTCGTCTTCTGGATCCGGCCGTTCGATGGTTGGACCAAGCGTCTTCGAGACGAGTGCCTCCGTTCTCCGGGCTGTCGATTAGAATCTACATTCCTTATCGAAGGACCTTATGGTCATACATCGCCGACCCGTCATTATGAGAATGTTATCTTTATAGCTGGTGGAAGCGGCGTTGCAGGTGTCCTGCCCTATATTGAAGAGCATATTCTCAGCACTCCATCACACTCTTCAGAAGCTATTACTGAATGCGCACCCATATCCTCGTCATCGTCAGCGACACTTCTTAATGCAGAGACAAACCTTCCAGCGGGCAACAAGACAACGAGGACCCGTAACGTAACCCTAGTATGGACAGCCCGACAACGCGCCATTCTTCATGAGATCGGATGTCGTGAGCTTCGACCAGCACTTGGGCGCAAGGGTTTCGATGCAAGATTCTATGCCACAAGGGACCCTGAACCACCAAAGACAGATGCTTCTGCTGGGGATGAGACGAATATCGTGATGCCCACCGAGAACACCAAGCTCTTACAAGAAGACTCCAACTTGAAGATTGTGTCGGGACGGCCCGATATTAGATCTATTATTCTAGGCATTGTCCGGGAATCAGGTCCGACAGGTTTATATGCAGGTAAGACGGCAGTCCTCGTCTGCGGCCCCGGGGGAATGGCCGACGAAGCGCGACTTGCTGTTCATCAAGCATTGAAGGAAGGGTATTCAGGGGTTGAATACTTTGAAGAGGCGTTTGGCTGGTAGAGCTGGTGCAGAAACAACTATTGCATATAGAATTATAACTGTTCATGTCTATTGCTTGAACCTGTCGCATTGCATTTTGGCGCGTTTTGGAAAGAATCGGTGGAGTTATTGTGTTCTGATGCGAGATACAAGCAGCATAATGTCGCATAGACATAACAATGAAACGAACCTCATTTTAGACTGATTTAGTTATTGCGACCGCTTAAGTAATTTCTTACCCATATGCTTTATCAAATAGAGAATATTATTGATGGCGATGACCATGCTGAATCCTTTCCCTTGTGCTGATGCTGAAATGTGTTTGTCTGCTTTGCATCTACCTAATGCGGCATCCAAATGCATCGGAGTCAAGTTGCCATCCCACTTCAACCCCCTCATTCGTGCTTCTACAGGTAAGACGGAGAGTTCCCTCTAGAAGAAGAGCCATCTTTTTGATACCTCGTCTGGTCTTACCCCGAACGGGATATCAAAGGCAGACTAGCATCTACCATAAGCCCCAGTTCTATTGCGTACTGGACGGCCGCTGTCCGAGCGCCGCTTTCCTGCGCCGCGGCACAGCTTCGACTCGGAACTGTTGTTGGGACAACACGCGCTACTCGATATAAGATACAGCTTTTTGTCCTATTCTGGCCACTGGTGAATTTGTTACGATTCCAATTTTTTCAGGAACCGCGTCGAGTCTTCCGTGTTATTCCTTTAATTAGACCCGTCTCTGGTGGAAAGAGATCAGCTTCGCGTTTCGGGGAACCTTTGCGACGATCCGGGGTAAAATCCTCAAAAAATACTGCGAACGCACTCTAGCGATTTAGCAAGCTCGTCGCGAGTCCATTTATTCTGACTCCTGAGCCGTCGTTCGCGACTTCAATACGAAATCGTCTATCCACCTACCTACCTTCATTTCCATCATGGATTACCTACAAGGTGAGTCCCATCTACCCTCCTCAAACCATCAAACCACAAAGCACTCACTCACTAACGATCCAAACGAAATCTCCACAGAGCAAATCATCCCATACCTTCGAATCTCATCCATGAAAAACATCCAAACACTCACATCCGGGCACCTCTCTTCGATCCGCACCAGCTATCTCGAACCATACATCATCCAACCCCTCTCTTCTCTCCTCGCTTCTTCCACCCCCGACCTCGTATCCGTGTTTCTCCTCGCGCTCATCTTGCTCATCTCCCTCAAAGTCCTCGACTATGCGCGCCGTGTTATCGTCTTTTGGATCACGCTAGCGTTCCGGTTGGTGTTTTGGGGAACTGTGATCGGGGTGGCGTATTATGTTTATACTGTGGGTGTGGAGAAGACTGTTAAGGATCTGGGATGGTTGTGGGGTATCGCGGAGGGGTTTGTTGAGGATTTAGTGCAGAATGGCAGTAGCCATGCTGCGAATGGGGGGAAGTATGGAGGTGGATATGGGTATGGATATGGAGGAGCTGGGAAGCAGCGGTATGGACGGGATTCGAGGAGTGGGTATGGAAAGAAGACAGGAAGGGGATGGTGATGATTGGTAGACTTTTTATTGAAGGCATAATGTCCAGAATGGGCGCGTTGGATTATGAATTTTTTTATGAGCGTTGTTGGCTGTTTATGAATACATGATGAGCTACGGAAGTTTGGTTTTGAGGTTCTCAGAGCAGGAGTTGATTGTTTTCCGGAAGCTCGAATGGTCTATAGGTCTATAGGATATTCATTAGATTTATTCATTCTGCCAGTGGGCTATTTTGCGATTTTGAGATGTCTTCCACAATCGAGATGTGATATCAGTGGCTCTCCCATGCTGATCTCCCGTCGCCAATCGGGCATATCATGAGACGAGATCATAGATCCCGGCCTGTTTCATCTCTCAGATATAGATGGCTCAGCTAATTGCCATTCTTCTGTCGATCATTCTAAGGAGCAGCTGCGCCGACCAGGCTTTAGCTAGAGAGTAGCCGCTCAAATTGAGTTCGGCTCATGAGCTGCACATGCTAGAAGTCGTGGTCTTTTTCTCTTGCTCATAACAGTGCAAAGGCAGCACCTCGACCGTCTTGGCGCAGTTTTTCGAGCTCGTATTCGTCTTCCCGTTTGATAGAGATTTCACTTCTCGTAAAGAAAAGCTCATACGTCGGCATCTTCCCAGTCAACTTCCTGCTCATTACCCGGTTCTTTCGGCTCCTGCGCCTCGTGGAATTGAGTCGCATCGTCAATATAACTGAGTACCGCCGCAACGCTGTCTTCATCCTGGACATCTAGTTGAAGGAAAGAAACCATGCTGAAGTCGTCGATCAACTGACCCACTGCGCGATTCAACCGCTTGAACGAACCACCGCTCAACAGTGCACCTGTTCCGGACGGATCACTCTCCACCTCTTCCGCCTCTGTAAATTCATCCTGCAGGAGTTGCACATCGACATTGGCGAATCGTTTCAGTTCCCGTCGTGTGATGACGTCCTTGATCTGATCCATCTTGGTCAAGATATTGACGTGCGGCATCTCGAGCATGATCATTGCGGACATGGCGCTGAGTGTTCCCGCGAAGAACTTGGCCTTGTCGACGACGAACGTGCTCTCGAGGAGATATGCAGCGCATAGTGAGATATTCAAGGGACCGGCGCGCGAGAGGAAATTTACCAGCGACGGTAATAAGGGGACGTGCGTATAAAGCTCGATCTGGCCCGGCATATCGAAGATAATTAGATATTCCTCACTCAGAGGATCCAGCGCTTGTGTGAGGAAGTCGAGATTCTGCAAGAGGAATTCGAAACAATAGATCAGGCCGCCGTTGGGACCTAGCCCGAGCTCTTCCATGACGTCCTCCAACGTAATGAGCTCGCGGATATCCAGGTCGGGTTCATAGCTGAAGGTCTCTGCGGCGGGATCTAAATTGACGTAGAAACAGCTTCTTCTGGTGTTTTGCAGGTGCTGGATCACTGCGCTGCAGAATGTCGTCTTGCCGGCGCCCGCGGGGCCCATCACCAGGACTCCAAATTTCGACATGGCTTCAACTTTTCGACAGCAAAAGAAACGAGGTGGGGTGTGGGGTAGAGATCAGCAGGGGGGCGGGGAGGAAGAGCAGGAGATCGGGTTGAGTATCGGAGAGGATAATAATCAGAAGAAACAGTTAGTTATCTAGTAGTAGTCGAGCAGTAGTAGCAAAAGACTCTAGAACTGCAAGTGTTCCGATGCGCGGAGGCCGTCCTGAAAGACGCTCGTATCACCGGCGCGTCTGGCAGCACGAGGCCCGGGCAGATTTTCCAGCCCATCTGCCGGCGGTGTCATTCTGCCTGCCCTGACCGCCCAGACATGGCGCCATCCATAGGCAAAACTCTTTCCACATAAATACGCCGCGATCACCCCCACCTGTGGCCGACCAAGCGCCCCCCGATCTTTTTCTTCCTCTCTTTTTCCCCTCCCGGCTCGTTCATCCAGGCTTTCTTGACCCTTTGGTTTCTTCCTTTTGGACAGTTCCGTTGAGCTTTTCATCCATCACAATGGGCAGCACCGCTACGCCGAAGGGGACTTTCCTCTTTACCTCCGAGTCGGTCGGTGAGGGTCACCCCGATAAGATTGCGTGAGTAGACCTGCCACTCAATGAAACCCCCTGGATTGGGCTTCATTCGACGAATTGACCAATGCTGATATGTTCATCCACAGTGACCAGGTCTCGGATGCTGTCCTGGATGCCTGTCTGGCGGAGGACCCCCTCTCTAAGGTACTGCCGGCGATTTTGATCCCGTATCTTCATAGCGTAAAGATGACCGCTTGATATTAACCATATCTTGCTTACAGGTTGCCTGTGAGACCGCAACCAAGACTGGTACGTAGAAAAAAAAATGAACCTACATGTTTATTGGAATATAATAAAGAGATTCCTAACATGGATTTTAGGTATGGTCATGGTCTTTGGTGAGATCACCACCAAGGCCCATCTGGACTACCAGAAGATCATCCGTGGTGCCATTCAGGACATTGGCTACGATGACTCCTCCAAGGGCTTCGACTACAAGACCTGCAACGTTCTCGTTGCCATCGAGCAGCAGTCGCCCGACATTGCTCAGGGTCTGCACTACGACGAGGCTCTCGAGAAGCTTGGTGCCGGTGACCAGGGTATCATGTTCGGCTACGCTACCGATGAGACTCCGGAGCTGCTGCCCCTGACCCTTCTGCTGTCCCACAAGCTGAACTCCGCCATGAAGCAGGCCCGTGTCGATGGCACTGTCCCCTGGCTGCGCCCTGACACCAAGACCCAGGTCACCATCGAGTACGCCCACGACAACGGTGCTGTCAAGCCCCTTCGCGTTGACACCGTCGTCATCTCCGCTCAGCACGCTCCTGACGTTGACACCGAGACTGTCCGCAAGGAGCTCAAGGAGAAGATCATCGAGAAGGTCATCCCCGCCAACCTGCTCGATGACCGCACTGTCTACCACCTGCAGCCCTCTGGTCTGTTCATCATCGGTGGTCCCCAGGGTGACGCCGGTCTGACCGGTCGTAAGATCATCGTTGACACCTACGGTGGATGGGGTGCCCACGGTGGTGGTGCCTTCTCCGGAAAGGACTACTCCAAGGTCGACCGTTCCGCTGCCTACGTTGCCCGATGGATCGCCAAGTCCCTGGTCAACGCCAAGCTGGCCCGTCGTGTCCTTGTCCAGCTCTCGTACGCCATTGGTGTTGCTGAGCCCCTCTCCATCTTCGTCGAGACCTACGGTACCTCCGACAAGAGCTCCGACGAGCTGGTCGCGATCATCCGCAAGAACTTTGACCTCCGTCCTGGTGTCATCGTGAAGGAGCTTGACCTGGCCAAGCCCATCTACTTCAAGACCGCCAAGAACGGTCACTTCACTGACCAGAGCTTCCCCTGGGAGAAGCCCAAGACCCTGCAGTTCTAAGCGTCTGCTGGGGCGGTTCTGTGATGAGTATGATGAATTTGCTTTGTTTTCAACAACTCAAAGCACAACAATAGACCCCAAAAAAGTCTCTGTATTGCTTTTATTTTCCCGCATTTGAGCCCGTATGAGATGGGTGTGACGAAAAATTCAACATGATACCACTTTCACTGGCTGGCATGGGATTGATGGCGTTACAAGGAGCGAAAGTTTTCAACACCTTTGTCTCCTTTTGGCTTAGATTTTCCTAGACTATAACCTGTATTTAGAGCAGAGTTTTCGCAGCGAGGCCTCTATGGTCTACGTGTGTGAATCGCTTCGAAAGGAAGCGGCGAGGTCGTATCCTACAGGGCATATACCCTCAAGGGGCCTGTAGTGGTATTGTCGACCTTTCTACTTCAACAGCAACGAAGAGACAGGGTAGCCAATCCCAGAATTGGCATAAGAAATAAAAATATAATCATTGCTCAAGCCTTGTTCTTTTTGTCCATTGTTGTAGCAAATTGATGTAGCCGTGACTTGAGCAGTGTTGGGCTTCCAGGTGTAACTAACTAACTATGGCCGGGGAGTAGTAATAGAAATCTGCGCATTGACCACGACGCGCGACGCCAGAATTGGCGTTGGCGTTGCGGGCTGATAAACCTCACGATATCAGAGAGAACTCCGCATCGACCAGACACTCCATTGTATATGTCATTATCGTTCTGATAAGCTTCCTGTCGCTTTTTTCCCTGTTTCAAGCAATTTCTCGTTTTGTTTCCGGAATGCGCAATTGTTTTCAGACGCGTTAATGGCTTCACGTGGATCTTTGAGCGTTCTCGAATCCACGAGCTTGAATGCTTTGAACAAACTCTACGGTCCCCCTCCGCCGTTCAAGAAAAGAAAATTGGATCATGACACCCAGGGAGAATGGTCTACCTCTCAATTCACGATTAGGGTTCGTCATCTTTCCTGGACGAGTCTGGTCACCGTTTCTGCTCTCCCTTGCTAACTCGAGGTATCACTACCAGGTCCATGACGCTTCTTCATTTGGCAAATCACTGACCTTGGAGTCTGTCGTCCTTCTTCCTCGATCGCGGTTACCTCTATCATGGCTGGACGTGTCCTTGGAGAATCCCGATATTCAAGCCGGGCAGCTATTCATGGCCAACATTCCCGACCTCGAAGATGATCTAAGTGCACAAAAAGAACCCGTCGTTCTAGTCGCGCGATTTGGTCATGATTCCGGATTGTGCGTTATAGAACGGGTAAAACGGGGTATATATGCTGTTTGTAGGTTGGCACGCTGGGTGGAGGAAGGAGACCTGTTCGTCGCTGCGAAGGGGTGGCGTAGGCCTGACGCCTCGACTCAAGAGGCCAGGGACGAATTCTCCCGGGATAATAGCACATGCGAATGGTGGGAAGTTGCAAAGATCGATGATAATGCTGTCTTTGAGTTTGGCTCCTCTGCCAAGGGCATCATGCTTGATGTATCACTCGTGTTCGACTCAAGAGCAGAGGATCTCGCGGGCGCCGAAGGTGCAGACGATTCACATCTGTCTGTATCCCAGAGCTGTGATGTTTTCCAGGATCGTAAGAATCATTCTTCGTCAGATCTGGCACTCTTGGAAAACAGCTTCGGTGCTTCGCAGGATGTGCCAACGCCTCCTGAAGAACAAGAGATTGGGATACAGCCGTTCCAGTCCACGAGTTTTGACGACGTCGTGGATAATAGTACACAAGATCCAATGCAGTCGCCGGATGAACTGCTGGATGGTCTCAGGCGTCAATATCTAGAGGCTCTTTATGCATCAAAGGTGAGGATAATCTTGCTTCCTTGGAATGTGACTGTAGCTAACGTCCCTGAAGACGTCCGTTGCGTACTTTGCAAAAGGTCCTTTGACACGCTGTCGTACGGCGTTTCAAACATCCAAGGATGGTTCCGCTAAGGCTGGTGATCTTATCAGCTTCTACCGGGATGCTATTCTTCCAGTCAAGAAAGTAGACCTGAAATACAGAGAGACCTTGCCAGCTATGGTCAATGATATTGCCTTGGCATCGTCCGAAGACGAAGCCACTTCTAGGACCAAAAAGCGGAAGAGCAAGAAAAAGAAACTAGGCAAAGACGGTCTATATCCGGAAGAACAAGACTTTGTCAAAAAGTGGTGGAAGAACCGAAACGTGACCGAAGCTGCAACATCTGCAGAGCTGAGTAGGGAAGGTGAAGTAAAGCGACGCATCGCTGATCTTCGTCTTCGAGAAACTCAACTACAGATATTGCTGATTCTGGAGACGATTGCTCTCGAGGCAGCTGAGCAGCCTGGTTCAAAAGACGCCCCTGGAAACCAGCCTGACGACGCAGCTAAGAAGGCCAAGTCAAAGAAGCCGCAGGATTTGAACGTCCTCTTAGAAATCCTTCTTGACAGGCTCTGCATTTGGCATACTGTTAGCTTTGAAGAAGCTGTTGTTGCAGACTCGGTCAAGACCGATGAGCAGAGCCATCTTTCAGGGAAGAAGGTGGAAAGCGATATACTGCGAGACTTCTGCGCCGAAGTCATTGTACCATTCTACGCAGGACGACTTCCAGACCAATGCAAGTCAATCGTCATGAAGCTCGGCGGTCCCAGTGCTGTGTCACCTGTCCGGCCCACGCCTCAGTCGAAGGGTTCTTCCAAACCCCAACCCGGAGCAGCAATCAAGCGCCCGCAGCCTCACAAGTCACGACGCACGTTACAACGTGTATTGACAGACGAGCAGGTCGCCTCACAGAAGAAGCCGCCCTCTCTTCTACGATCCAGCACAGCGCCTTCTGTACAGGATGCCAAGCGTGAGTCTATGGAGCCATTTTTGACGTCAGTTGGAAGCAGCGTGAGGGGCGGTATCCAGAAACCGAAGCGAGTCGACAACCGTGAGGTCGACCTGAATGCTGTCGCAAAACAGCACGAGGCGAAGTTGAAGAAGATGCATAAACTCATTGAGCAGAAGAAGGAGCTGGACGCTGCCATCAACGCTCTGAAGAAACCTAATCGGGAACTTGTAGCTAAAGACATTGCTGAGACCGCTGAGAGACGTGTCTCTAGCGGTAGCGCAAGGAAGTCGAAGAATCCCGTTCGAAACCCATTGGGTCAAGGCGTGCAAGTCATGGCTACTCCTAGAGGGTCGAGGAAGAAAGACATGACTAGTGGACTGCCGCAGCCTAAAAGCTTCGTCCGGTCTTCAGTCAAACATAATCAGTCTTCGCCCTTCAGTAGCAACGTGTCTGTTGTACCTGGCTCTACAGTTCGCCCGAGCCACGCCCCAAAGGCCCCTGAGTCGAGCATGCCAACTCCGAACGTCAGGCAGAAAGATGACGATGCTATCCAGGAGACGCCATCTCGAGGAATGTCCAAGCTGTCAAACCCTTTGGTCGCTATGGTCAAAGAGGGGTCTGAGTCACAACCAAGTTCAAAGTATTCCGGCAACTTATTCAAGGTGCCAACCTTACCCCCGCCTCGCTCTGTCATGGATGCTGAACCTACCACACCTCTCCCATCACGACAATCGAATGCTCGTACTCTGTTCGAAGAGCTGCCATTTGGAGGAACACCTTCCGCAATACAGGAAACACCACCGAGACAAGGCGCGCGAGGGCCTCTTGTCCTGGAAGATGTGGCGCCCTCTTCTCCTGCCCCTGTACTGGATACTCCGGTGAAGAGTGGCCCGCGGCGTCCTGCAGTTAACCCGCCTAATATCCCTGTGACACCTGATAAGTCTATCTACGCGCAGTTAGGCTGGGATGATGATGAATTAGCATTTTAACGAGAGGCGCATGGAATTGGTTTCAGTTTTAGCAATTGCATTCTCTGGCGTTGAATCTGGTTGATAAAGATGAATAGAGCATTGACTCGCTGCATCTTGCTCTATACCATCATATCCTCTTGTGGGATGGAAATGTTTGTTTAACTTCATGAAGCGGAAATGACGCCTATAGCAATAGCTTTTGATAGAATACAAGCGAAGATCGTTATTACTTGATGACCAAGCTTTCCGAATATAGAAACAACTCTCTTCTTCCCCTGCATTTTCTATTTGAGAGAGCATGGTCACTCTGACAGGCTGGTTGCATAGTTTATATATTGCATTTTCTGGAGCCCGGTTGATGAAATGAAGAAGCATATTTTCTGACCAGACCAGAACTTTTGTATGGATCTGTTTGGGGCTGTTTTTTTACAATAGATGATGATGTTCGATCAAATGCTTTCATAGGGGTTATGGGAAAATGAAGATCGAGTTTTATTACCTGGTAGGCTTCGTCAGGTAAATAAAAAGTCGGCAGGTATGTAGTGTACGTATATACTTTGACTACACGTCTACAGTGGTTCTAAAACACTTGTTAACAACGACCTGAAATGGACGACAACGAAAGCTATATATGCTCTTCAGGGCATATAGCGCTGAAGGAATACACCTATAATCAATTCAGGCGCTCTCCGGCCTCATTGAATCGGATAACCTGTCCCGAGAGCAAAGCATCCTGCAAAGCTCGACCAATTTTCATCACCATCATACCCGTCTCAAGCGGTAGTGGCACAGGTTTATCTTTCAGAACAGATTCAACAAACTCATTCGCTTCCAGGGCGAAAGCATGCTCGAATCGCTGCCAGTACTCAGGCTGAACCTCATGTCTCATTCCCAACTTATCCGCTAGGACGACATTGTTCTGCCGAGGGATCAGATTAACAGAAATTTTACCCTGGGTGCCTGTCACTTCAGTGGCGGTATCATGGCCGTGCAGCATTGTCCTTGAACAATGGAAATACGCAATCTTTCCACCCCAGTACTCGACGACACCGACGGCGTTGTCGACGTCGTTGAATTGTTTCAGTTCCGGGTGGTGCTGCAGTGTCCCCACAGCCCAGCAAGTCTTGGGAATAGGATTGCCAAGATACCACAATGACAGGTCGATGTCGTGGATGGCACAGTCGACGAAGATGCCTCCGTTACGAGAGGCGTAGCGGACAAAAAATCCCGTGTCGTCGAGAAGATCACATGTGTTAGACCGCACGAGGAATGGCTCCCCGATAGCTTTATCCGCAATCTTACGGCTGGCATCGCGGTACGACTCATCGAACCGTCGAGAGAAACCGGCCATAACCTTCAGCTCGGGGTGCTTCTTTGCAGCATCGATGACTGATTGAGCCTATAGACTTGAAACAAGCAGAGAAGCAAGCGTCAGACCTGTCTTTTTTTCTCTCTTCTGAAGGGGGCAGGAAAAGGGTTTTATGTCATACGTACTTCTTCCAAATCCGTACTGAGTGGCTTTTCGCACAGTACATGGATCCCCTTTTCAATGCCAGCAAGAGCCTGGCTGGCATGCACGTCTGTGCTGGTTGAAACCCAGACTGCTTGAAGGCCAGGATGGTTCAACATCTCTTGATAGTCGCTATAGACGGCAATGTTGAATTCCTTGTATTCCTCGTTGGCAGTGGCCCATTCGACTTCGTGGGGAGTGACACTGCAGACTGCAACAATTTGGGCGCGAGGAACTCTGTACAGAAGGGTGTGCACATGGCGTTTTCCCTATATAATTATATATATTATATCCGTCAGGATGGAAGAAGCAAAATTGTATACTTAGCAGTTTTCACTTTCACTTACCATACGGCCAAGACCGACAACGGCAATCTTTAACTGAGACATAATGCGCTTGGCTCCCTGGTAGGAAATCCGAAGTATAGTAAGTAATAAGAAGATCGAAGGGATTATTGCTTTCTTTTCTGAATTATATCCCTAGAGAGACGAACATTGCAAGATATTTATATACCATTAACCCCGCGCCTATCCATGCTCCCTGTATGACAATCTCGCGGCAGTACTTACCAAACTCATCTTGATTCCCGGGATAAGGTACCTACAATAACCAAACGTTTCACAAAAGAGAAGTGCGGAGCTTTTTTCCTTTTACTACAGGAACACATATCTTCCATAGTATAGAAAGCTGGCTAAGTTTCTTGGCAAGACACTCGTCCTACCTAGGTACTTTTGGAATCCGTATGGCTGTAGTTTTGCTTTCCCCGCATTAAGTATTCTTCTCCACTTCGAGGAATTTTCTCCGCCTTTTTCTTTTCTTGGAATCGAGCCTTCTATTTCTTTGAGCTACTTGATTGGTTTTTTCTCATCTCGATAGTAGTGATATCAAGAAACGCATGTGAATCTAGGGATTCGTAAGGATTAGCGAAAAGATAGTTCGGCTTTCTTTCTGGTAATAGGGGGACGGATTGTTCATCGGTGATGACGGAAGATATGTTACCGAAGGGCAATATGCGTCTTGTATGGACTGGTAGCGGTTCTGATATTTAGTTTAGTGGTGATTTCGGTTACCATGCGCTCTGCGGGAGCTAGTCAAATCAATATTGACATTCGAAGACAGGAAAGACTGGTTTCATCTTGTCTAGAGGGTCGTACGATCAATTTCTATGTGCTAGGTTTTTGAAACGAACATGTATTAGATTATAGAGTTGTTAAGCTGTAAGTATGAGAAAGAGGTGTAAGAAGAAGCGTAAGTTTTAGCAGATTCCATAACATACGACCAAAAGTGAGACCACAAGGAAGACCAGTCCCATGCAGTGTATCCTAAGCTTCATCATATATCATTTTTGCTCCGCTGTTGGGTTTCCTTCAGATCACTTCATCTCTCTCCCATCCAGTCGGCTTCGTAGCCTCAAGACCTTTGCTTGGGTGTGGCCGCTTCTCATCCTTATACTCGCTGACGAATGGGTTAGGATCGGCCCTTTGCTTCAGGTTTCCAAACGTGTGGTTAACCTCGCGATGCTTGGCCTCGTCCGCACGCACGTAGAGGATGAGATCCTTCATGGTTTGGTGCCCCTCTGGCATTTTCCAGTACTGAATAGCAATATCTGGCGCCCTGAATTCGGGGTTACTCCAGTGCGTAAGTGCACCAACTTCGATATCATGGAGTGCCACCGTGTATGTCTTCACTGCCTCCTCTTCAAGGTAACCCACGAAGCGATGGCATGTCTTGGGAGAAATGAGGTACGAGATAACCAAAGAGTTGAAGAAGACACCTTGAGCACCGATGATCATTATCTTCATGAACCAGCCGGGCTGGGCCATTCTCATGAACGTAAGTAGGTGCATTCGTTCGTTATAGCTCTCTTCTAGGAGCGTCTCGATCCAGCCATTATCTCGCTTCAAATGACGAAGGGAATGCAAGTGTCGCAGCATTCCAGCAACCATACCGGGGACGCCAGCAATCGACTCCAAGCTAGCAAAGCGTAAGCTATGTTCACTGAATAGGTCTGGCCGAGATGATATAGACCGGATGGGGGCGTACGCACAAGATAAACCGCATCAGCCATCCGCGCTCATCCATGTTTGTCATTGGAGTATTAGGATCCGTGGGGTTTGGCAATACCTTGAACCCCGTAGCCCTATCCATACACCATCGCGCAAATTTTATGAGGCCCAATGCCCATCTGTCCGAGAAATTCCGTGGAGGTCTATGAGCGGGGCCGACGACAGGAGATCGAAGTTGTTCCTCAGTGAACCTAGCAGGAACCTTCAAGTTAGCAACTGTTTTTCCATTTGAATGTAAATTTCAGGAGAAAGAAGTTGGAAGATTAGTCTTACACAGGATGCGGCCACGCAGGCTTTGTCGATCGAATACGTTTTGTCTCCCCGTATTCGGGGAATACTTCTCGCTGTTTGGAACGAGCGGTTGACGAGAAGGGCCTCCGCTCTGCCAGTACCATTCCTCCAATGCCGACAGACTGTCTGGGAAAGCATGATGGACGAGTTAGATTAACAATTCCGACCTCCAAGGCGGACTTCACGCATCGCGCCGTGAGGGGTCCCCGTAGCTGTAGCATTATCCACAGAAGCTAGAGGTCGACAGTAATGAGTATAAGTGAAGACGCAATGAACAGGACAAGATGAATCGAAGTTCTCGTAGTAGACTCCAATCTTTAATTGTCCTTATTCCCGGTGCGATGCGGTATGGCGGGCAATTATTATACGAATGCTATGTCGTCGAGGGCGGTTCCGACTCGTCGGCTCCGATCTCTGTTCCAGCATAGAGTGCAGTCATCGTCATTGTGCCAAAATAGACTCAGATTCTCAAATTTTATTAGACATCCATTGGGGATGCTTCACGAGGCCCATTGTGATGCACACTTATTCGATCGAGCATTCATTACACGGCTCTTTGCAACTGATGTTCTTCATGCGGAGATACCAAAACCCTTAGAAGTCTCCAGTTCCGACATTTATGAGAATAATATGCCTCCAATTCGACGCGTCGTCCTTGAGTGAGTAATGCACGAATGCAATTATATCTGTGGCAAGCCATTGCTTTAGCAGGTCCTGGGTGTCTCTCGGGATTTTCTCCCAATCCCAGCACGAATTCAGTCCGGGGAAGTGGAGAAGATCGCGGTCGTTCACACTATAGTTATTATATCAACCCAAGTTGGGTCCGAGTAGATTGACTCAGAAAGAGTCCTCTAGAGCGCCAGGAAACCAATTCCCAGAATATGTTTGGTTGAGAGCGTTTATTGCCTGGTGAATCAATCTGCGTGAAGAATACAGAAGCCGCGACCAGCAATATGAAGGATGGTAAGTTATATACCTCTGAGCTCACATATGGCCAATAGCCACTAACATTAAAGAAAAGTGATCAGCACACTGGGTCATCGATAAAGGCGTTCAGAAGCTAAGAGAAACGATTAACAACACTTACAGGCAAAAGGTCTTAAATTGGTTAAGCCCAATTGATCATGACAGCGAGCAAAGCGATTCCTTCGCCCTGCGACAAGAAAATACCGGCCAGTGGTTCTTGGAATCTGATGGGTTCCTGAAAAGGCTCAATGGACAAAGTAAAACCCTACTATGCCAGGGCATTCCTGGAGCTGGCAAGACGGTAATGACTGCTATAATTGTACACCACCTACACCAACAATTTTCTAAAGCCGATAATATCGGTATCGCATACGTATATGGCAGCGTCCTTCGTCAGAGTGAGCAGCATCTCCAAGCTATTCTCTCTTCCTTGCTCAAGCAACTTTCGCAGCCGCTTCCTGAGCTTCCCGAGTGCGTGACAGAAGTTTATGAGCAATTTTGGACGCACCATATTTATCCTTCTCCTGAGAAACTCCTCCAAATGCTAGGAACATTGATGACATCTCGTGAAAAGACCTTTGTCATAGTTGATGCATTAGACGAGATGAAAGCTTCGGATGGAACTTGCCGTCAACTGCTTATTGCTCTTTTCAGGCTGCAGCAGAGCGTTCCCGTAAGCTTTATCGCAACTTCCCGACATGTGGCCGACATTGCAAGCATGTTTCGCAGGAACAGGAGCGACTTGATTGAGATCCGTGCACTGGACGACGATGTACGCAGTTATATTGACGGACAGATGAATAAAGCACGGCCATTTGTGTCGGAGGATCAGAAATTGAGATCGAAAGTCAAAGAAACGATTGTTCAGGCTGTGGACGGAATGTGAGAATAACCAATAACTAGCAGGTGGTTAAGACATACACTAATGCCCTAATTAGGTTCCTGCTCGCGACATTGCACATGGACTCCCTGAGGGATAAAGTCTCGAAGGGAGATGTAAGGAGAGCCTTGACAATACTTCCGACGGGTTCGAATGCGTACTATCAGGTCTATCATGAGTCTTCAGTCCGAATCCAAAATCAGACTGATAATCTCCTAGCCAGACGGGCGCTGATGTGGACCGTCCGCACAAAGAGGCTTTTGACTATTGAAGGGCTGCAGCATGCTCTTGCCATCACTCGTGAAACTAAAAAATTCGATGAAGACAACATGCCCGAGGTAGATTTAATCATTGAAGTTTGCTCTGGGTTGGTCACATTCGATGAAAAGAGTAAGGTACTTCGCCTAGTGCATTTCACTGCGCAGGAGTATTTCCTACGAAAGTGGAAAGACTGGTTTGGGAATGCACATTCTGAAATTGCTTGGGTATGTGCATCATATCTTTCGTTGGATCTATTCAGACCAGGGGAAGATCAAGAGATGCCAGAAAGTCAATCGTCATCTTTTTATGACTATGCCTCTTCATATTGGCAATATCACGCGAACCTTGGGCTCCCTGACGATGTCTTCTCGCCGCAATTGCCTGAAAATCCATTTATTGTCTAGCGTGTTCAAAGCCCATAGCATTGCTTTTGACCCCTAAAGTGAACAAGCAGATCACCATAGCGCATCCTTTGAATACAAATTTTCAGGCCAAAACTATCGGACGACGAGGTTCAAAGGGGCAGGTAGGATTTCCGACTCGCACAATGGATCCGATACTTGGTGGTACAGAACGGGACTCCCATGCTGACTTGCTGAATATTAGGATTTGGGCGCGATCCATTATATATAAGCATATCAGCATAGGATATGAGGTGGCATCGATTCTCAGGATGACGTGCATTGAAGACAAGCCATAGATTATTAGATGGCGTGTTTCAGGATCTATGTATCTATATATTCTTGGTATCGGGAATTTAGCGATCTAGGAGTTCTACTGGCGGGGGGCATTTGGATATGAAACGAACTGATGAAAAATATGTTTATTGATCTAACTATCCAATTATGAGCCTATTACCAACTACTATATTGAATCACCTCATAGTCTATAGCTAGGGCGTCCTCGAAGGAGGATCTCCAACGGATATTCCTCTGGTCACATGACCATATACTTCCTCTGGATGCCATATTCCCCAGCAGGTCTACTATATTCGAGCTAGATATACACTGCTTGATTGTCGATGATACAAACGTTTCTTTTGCTGTAGATCACCTCGTTCAGACTAACCTCCAGCTCTACAGGCTTCAAAGCTCATTTCATTCAGCTGCTTAAGGTTCAATTAAGCTTTGGGGTTATTCCAGTACATTCCTTAGCTAGCTGTATATAGTTGGGAGTTACCATTATTTCCAAAAGCACAGCACTTGCGTACTGCACCATATACTGTCTTATATAATACCTCACCGGAAGCAATTCGACGCGACACGTGAGAAAGTACTGGTCGGCTCATGCGACAAGTCGGCCATCGTATGCGAGAAGCAGCCACGGGTCTTTGAAGAAGATCTTCGATCGATATATCGTTCCCAAGGCACAGGATAAGAGTCCAGAGAAGACGTGTAAGAGCTAATTCTGGAACAGAACAAATATCTCCCCAAGGGAGATCGACAGGCTTTAGGAAGCGAGGAAGTCATTCAGGGGCTCGTTAAGATCACCAGGGAAATGTATAGACGGGATTGCTCGGAGCTATATCCAGGATAAGCGACTTAGCTATGAGCAATTGGGAGTTTGACCTGGAAGAGGTCAATTATCCTGGGATAAGGCTTTATAGTAAGGCACGCAGGATGTCAACATGCCTCCTCAGATGGGGCGCTATATGGCTACACGGCTACCAAATGTGGCGCTGAAGGAGTATGAGGGTAAAAGCCATTTACGATATGGGATCATATCGAAGAGGTGTTAATATATATGTTGAAAGATAAATAGTGGAGGGTTGTGTGATAGATGTATAATAAAAGCAAACGCTCATCTCATCCAGGCAACGATGTATATTCTAAAGTGACTTTGATATATACCTACGTTGGACACTCAGACATATATATATTAATTACCCGTAACCACTGATGCATATAATCTTAAGAGGTATTCCTTGAGTGACTCGACATAGCGCATATGGAGATATGAACAAGACAACTTATAATCTAAAGGGAGTTGTGCTATTAATATACGAAACCCATAAATACTCATAGAGAGTGTGCCAACTAAATTCAGTAGATGCACCTACCCAACAAGCTATTTCCCCAACATTAATTATCTAGTAGTGTATAATCCCAGCATACCGTATACCACAACCAAGTCGTGCCGGCATTCCACTACAGTCATCAGTACCGACATAAATCCGACTCGAAGATCGGACACAGATCCCTCAAGATCTATGATCATCTAGACCCTCTCACTTTGCCCTCAGGCCCATAGCTACCCAAAGAGACAACCTCCTGCCTTAAGAAGGGAAGAAAAATCGATCTAAAAGAAGAGCCTTGCGACGTGGAGCCGCCGATGTGGGTATGGTACCTTTTAGATATGTGTCTGGGCTTTCGGGGTTACAGCAAATGCCCGAACGGGGCTTGGTAGTATAAGGGTTGTTGAATCTAAGTAAATATGATTCAATAAAAATAATAATAATGATTATGATTATACCTCCGAAACCAAGCGTCTTCCATCGCAGGACTCAATCGTCTGAAATAGCCAGAGAAAAGCAAAACTCAGACGGGAATCGGAACCTGTAGCACTAGATAGATATACCGAGGATAAAACCCTGCAACGGTTCAAAGTCGGTAAATTGGAACAATCCAACATTGAAGATCATTATCGTTTATGGTAAACCGTTTTATTCATTTTGCGGTTTGTCACGAGGACATACCAGATCGAGGAAAATATCAACGCTAAGAAAAATTTTTTATACAGCGGTTATGCCCGTTTAAGCGAAGCGGGCCCCATCCGATGGGGTTCCCGTCCCGGAGCTTCGGTTAGATGACCAAGAAGGAAATAAGGCCAGGGCAAAATAGTAGCGGTAAAGGATATAGTCTGCGGGAAGAAAAGTTTTTTCTCTTTGGTTTTTCTGTTGCTAATTAATAATGAACGCGAAACTAATGAGGTGGCCTTCAGGTTGTAGCAATGTAACTACTCTCATTTAGAGCATAGGAGCCGAGATTTTCTTATAATAAGACGGTTTATTTATCTGGGTTTAGTTCTAGCCTCAGATGGAACATTAGTAAAAAAGATCAAACTATCTATCCGGAAGAGTCGAGAATGAATCACTACATCTTGGATGACTCAGACCTGATAATCAACTAAGCTAGCTTTATTATTAGCTAACGGAATGGAGCAATTGAAGGTAAACTCCGGGGAAGAGTTGCTAGCAGGCCTGGAATAAGACCGGCAGAAAAATGGGATCTTACTGGTTTTTCAATTTGTCATCTTTGGCCTTAAGATCGATGACTCCATGATAGCTGACATTTATCCACAGTTTACTATATCCGGCAGTATCTGACGTGAAGTGGTCTCCGTCAAACGAATGTCGTTTACTCTACTTTACTTTACTTTACCTAGGCAATGTATATATATAGCTGACGAAAAATTTACCTCGCTTCCCTTCGTCCGCAACAACCTTGAAGAATAGACGCCGTTGATGACGGCAAGGAAGGAAGATTACGGAAGGAATTCCCATCATGTGTATAATTCACGTGCATATGACATCACAAAATTGGTGTCTCGTGACTCTGGGAACCGCATAAGAAGTTATTCATGCATAGCTTAACTAACAAACTAAAGAGTTAACTAATCAGAATAATGCATATTATTCATCCGGGGAGCATTGTTCCGGGTCGGCGTGAAGGGCGCTCCGGAGGCCGATCTGGCCAACCCCCGTTCATACAGGCATTACATGGATCGGATTGGAACGGGACGGTCTTGTCCGAATGCTATATAGAGCTCGTAGATGTTCGAGATGTATCTGAATTCAGTTGCCCGGTAACTGGAAGCGATATAGTTTCGCAATGAAGGCCGGACGTAGCTAGTATATTGCTTAACGGAGTACATGATACACGTCCCTTTTTAACGAGTTGTCCACGTCGGTTTCTAGAACAGAACACAGTATAAGTTAGATGCCCTAAAAGCCTGGTATTTAGAGTGCTGTAGATGAGCTGGAAATTCAAATTATTTGAAGTATACGTGACCCTGTCAGATTCTACAAAGTACTTTTTCGCGCTGTCCGAAAAAAAGCGAAAAGCTCTATACGCAGTCAAACTACCTACCTAACTATCGCCAAGTAGATCTTACTGGCCCTTGCATCTATAGATGCCAGAGTACTATAAAAATTGTGGATCTCTAACTGGAGCTCCAGAGCTCAGTCTCTAGAATACCCAATCTAAAATAGTCACCTCGAGCAGGTAGATACTCACACCAGGCTGAAAAAGGGCCCATCATAGCAACAAAACACATAAAGATCAAACACTTCCTTCTCCAAGTCTCTAAGCTTCAATTGATCAATTACCCACCGTGGTCGAGAACCTCCAATACACGTGGCGCTTCTCCCCAGATTTACCCCAGATGTTGGTGCTGAGCTTGCAGATATCTAGATGTTCCGCGGCGATATAGTTCCAATTAAGAGTAGACCTGCATCTTCCCCGTATTTTGTATGAATAGAGAAATGCCCTAGAAAAAGCAAGTTTCAGTCTAAACTGGTTGTCCGCAGATTCGGCCAGTGTTTCATTCCTCTCGATGTTCATTCACTATCAAAGATGGGTCTAGGCGTGCTAGAAGACGACCATCTCGAGCACATACCGGGAACGGCACTGCTCAGCGACGTGATAGAGAATCAGACATCGGTACTGCGACACGAACAGGGCCGCAATACAGGTGTCATCTTGGTACCCATCTTTCTCCTAAAGAATATATTGCTTTTCATCAGCGTATGGGCATATTTCGCTCATTTCTATAAGTCGCTGCTCGCTTCACGATCTATTGAACTGAAGCACAGCCATGTATTGGCATGACCTAAGACCTTCTACGGTCGTGTCTCGGACGAGCCTTTCTGGTAGGACTTGATCCGTTCGTTGACGATGCTTGGTTTCCCACATGTCAATCTTCTCATTCTTCGCCTATGGCCTAAACACCTCCTGGTCGGTGGTGGTTGGGAGTGTCCTCGCGCAACTCTTCACCGTCCCACTGTACAACTTCAGCGTCTCCGGAGTCGGTCTCGTGACCATTGCATTGCGCCTTTAATCGGAGCCATCAACGGGGCCTTCATATCCGTTAATCGAGTACAGGCGGTGAAGTCAAGATAAATATATTCTATGCCCATTATTATGCTTTGTACCGATTATGCCATACTTGTGCCGCTGATCATGGCTGCACAAATGGGTCTTGCATCCTATCCAAAACGTGGTGAGCCAGGTTTTGGTGCTCCAATCCTAAAGGGGAGTACTACTCCAGATTTATTTCGACGACAACGAAAAGCAAACTCACCATTTTCTCCCTTCCCAGATCCAGAACTGCTGTTTTGGGACACAAAGTGAGGCTGTGGCTGGTAGGGCTGACGATCCCCGGATATCGGGGATACGGAAATACGGCATGGGCGGGGCAGGACGAGGATTTTCCCCGGATCCGTCCCAGGGCGGTGAGGCTCGTTTCGTTTCACTATCATCACTGGACCATCAGGCTAACTCATAATAATTAATCCGTCTGAGATTTGAGCGTCGCCCGCTGCAAGGAACTCAGAGCATTTCTGAAAGTCGACTTTAGGATCTACGAGAGTTTCCATACACACCAAGGGGTGATCGGGTGCGGGCGGAATGCACAGGTCAGAATGCCTAACGGAAGCTTGAGCTTAGATGGTCCCAGCTGGACGGTGCAGGTGACCGTGCACAGGGGCTGATAACTAAGCTCACTCAAAACCAACTCTGTATCTCCAACGAATACCAGGTCCTTTGAGGTGGTTGGTGTAGCTCATTCTGGAGAAATGAGATGAGTCGAGGCAGCAGTATTTTGTGAAAATACCCAAACAAATGTTCGGTCTAGGCCAGAGGCAGTGTGTGCTCAGCATCCAAGCCAGGGGTTGTCGGGAGAATTCAGTTGCCTATGCAAATGCCTAAACGGGAATCCACTGCGAGCCTAGATACGAGATTATTCTGCGGGATGACTGCAGTCGAGGCATTGTCCGTGCGACAAGTAATACCATAAGCCTAGGAGTCACCACGGGTTCACGCTCATTAGGCACTACTGTTTCGGATGGAAATGCACATCAGGCGAGGACAGCACAGGCACGGCAGATGGAAACAGACAGGGGTTGTGTCCTGCTGATTTGCGTCCTGCTGCGCTGGCATCGCGTTCATAAGGCCCGACAGCGCGCGGAGCCACGGAGAGGGGTAAGGCCGTAAGACTCAATCGTCAGTAGTAACTACATAGTAACAACGTCTAGACTTGGAGGACTCTCGACCTTGGCAGCCAGCAGCGACCGGCGATTCGCTAGGACTGTTCTCTTGTTGATCACTAATGTTGATTCTGGCCATGCAGCAAAGCAATGCCACAATCATCGTCGATTCACATCCTGTCAACTCCGGTCCGTGCTTCGTCCCCAATAGGGGAATTCATCAATATGACAAGACAAGACAAGATGTGGGCTTGCCACATCCGGGGGAAGTCTTAGACATCATTGTGGGGTTTGAAATCAGCATCTGGAGGAGTGGAAGAAGTCATCGACGGCCTGGTGGAGGTCAGAGTAAACTGTCCGATAAGAATTCGACCGACGTGATTTCTCATCCATCCGAGGTGTAAGTTCAAATTACATGAACAAAAGCTGGGTGGTGGACGAGATCACAGTTCGTCCGAGGCAACGATTTTGCTGGAGCAAGGAGGCCATCGGTTCCGCGGAACGGGAAGATCGGTCAGTCGAATGAGTAGTTACAGTACTAGCAGGATCAACGAAACTGGCAGGGCTGGAACTATCAACTGCTAACTTGTTCGGACTGGAAGACCATGGAACCCGAGGGCGGTGAGGCTGGATGCGGTGAGCACGGAGATCTCTGATTCATCACCGCGGGCGCTGTGGGGCCTCGGCGACAAAGCAAGCGAAACGCTCCGGCCGTCTCTTACCTCCGACCGACTGCCGGTCCTACACGGCTCACGGCTCCAGGGTGGAAATAGACAGAAAGTCTGAAAAAAAAAGGAAGAAAAAACTCAGCTGGACAGCGGAGGCATCAGGAGATAAAAACTGGCCCTCTGCCCCTGATGACAAGCATTCCCCTCCAGCACAGAAACCACAGCACAAAAAAACCACCAGCTTTCCAGCCCTCAAATACCAACATACCACGACCATCGCGTTGTTGGCCTCTGCAGATCCATCACATATCGCGTCTGCTCCTTGCAGCCCTACTCGACTGCGCGCGTTCACCGCCCTCCGCCGCGCCCTGCCCTGATTGGCTGCCCTGTCCACCGCCGCGGCTTTGACTCACAGGCAGAAGAAAGCGAGTCACGTCGGATTGAGCTCATCCAGCTCCCACCCAGACATATTACTACACCGACCATGACTACTTCTTCACTGACTTCCTCGACTCCCTCCTCCTCTTCTCCCTCTCTCTCCTCCTTCATCATCACTCCCGTTCGCCGCAGACCGCAGCAGAAGAAGATGAGCATCACCCAGACTTACTATCTCGCCCACACCGCCCGGAGCAAGCTCACCAAAGAGGCTGCCCGGGCGGACCACGACCTCCGCCTTCTCGTCGGACACGCCAACCTGCTCGATTCGCTGATGCTGGAACTGGCCGACGCAGAGCAGGAACAGGAGCGATGGTTCAATCAGACGGTCAGCGGTGCCGCCAAGGCCGCTGAGGAGAAGTCCTCCAAGCATATCCAGTGGGCTGACTCCGTCATGGACGAGGCCATCGTCGAGGACCCGGAGGAAGATTGGGATCCGGAAGACTTGTCCGATCTCGACTCCGACAGTGATGACGATTCAGACTCCGAATACGACGAAGATGACTTCGTCGTCGACTCCGCTACCGCTACCGCGACTCCCTTCCGCCGGGCACCCTCTCCGGTGGCCATCATCACCGAGCAAGAAGTTGATGAGGACGAGACCGACTCTGATGACGACTATAGCGAGGAGCACGAGACACTCACATTGACGCGAGCGAGCTCGCGACAGTCACCACCTGAACTCTCCTCAGACTCGGACGAGGAATCGGAAGACGAATCCATGCCTCCCTCTCCGGAGGCGCCCACCTTCGATGCCTTCTCCGAAAAAGAGCATCAAGCTGTGTCCGCTTTCTTCGACAACAAGCAGCCGGCTACAACAGAACTGCCGCTCTCTGAATCTCCTGAATCGGATCTCTTCAACCCGGAATACTACGTTCCTGCACAAGATCAGGGTACGATGATCGAAGCTTACTAGCAGCACGCGCGCTGCTTCTGACGACCTTCATCGATGTACCATACAATGATACCCCTGATGATTCTGAGATACCGATTTATGAGCGAGCTATTCTAGCATTTCGGCATGCATGGCGTTGATACGGCACCAAAAAAAATATTAATTTTCATTCATCGATACGACTCAAAGACTTGCATTTTCGCTGTGGCATCTATATATACATTTACACTTTATATAAGCGTCTGAGCGCTTCACTTGCATGTTCTTTCTCTCTACTCTTGATATCCATTTGCATCATGAAGACCATGACGCCTGGTTTTGTTTATTTTTTCGTTTGGAATTGCATAGCATTTCTCCCTCCCGCTATGTCCCCCAGGCGGGGTTTGAGCGGTCGAAGGTCGAGATGTTTTTTGATGACAGCCACTTAGATGTCCACATCTTACTAGAGATAGTGCATGATAATACTACTACCACATTAGATATGGTCAATATCTCATCTGTGCCTGATTACTGTACACTGTAGAGTGTAGACATTAGAGTACCCACTATCGTAGAACTCGATCGGCCTGGACTCCCAACAGTCGACCCCCCCGCACGGAAGCGGCTCATAGTACCGAGTAGAGCACGTCTCTTATGCAACGCCTGACGACTCCACAATCTACCCTGTATTGGTACGTGTACATTATTAGTATTGATCAACCCTGGAATAGGATGCCGGGCTCTTGTCTGATCCCGCGCGTCGAACGTTAGTTTACGCCGTCGATCATGCCATCTGCACGGCCAGCCCGCAACTGCATCGAGCCCCCTTCACCGCCTGAGATAGCGTTATCTATCAGGCTTCCGCTATCCGTTATCCCCACCAAAGTCGGCGGGGGTCCGAGTGTTTCTTTTTTTCGCACGAAAGAGAGAAGTGCTTTTTCTTTAGTGTTTCTAATTCAAAGTTTTTGTTGGATGAATAATAGGATAGGAGTAAAGTACCTAAGAGCAAAGAAAGAGAGAGAGATTGCGGTGAGGAGAGGGCTGAGATCTTTGTTTTCCTCCCCACGGAGGGGGTATTCTTATGTTCTTGTGCCTTGAAATAATAATAAATAATACTTAGGCTAGTTATTTATGCATGTGCTTACTTACTTGCTTGCTTGTTTTCTTTTCATCTCATGTAAATGAATTAACGAACTAAATAGTTACTACTATAATAGAGGTGGGAAAGGGGTATTGTAACTAGCTCCTGTATCATTTATCAAGACAAGATTCTATCATGCCAAATGCAGAGTCCTTATTTCTATCGCCAGATTATTCCATAGACTTTATCGACAGTATATGAAGAAAGCGACAAAAAAAAGCTATGTACTAACTACTATTGTTGAAGTTTTTGATTTTTATGTCCCAACAGTGATAGATAGTGGGGACTATGCTAGACACTCGGGGCTGGTAAGTAACCAGATCGCCGATGCTGGCGATTTTGTCTGTCTCTCTTTCTTCTTTTCTTCTTTTCTATGGAGATTAGCTAGCTAGCTAGCTAGGGATAACTCCGCTTTGGGAGACTAATTTCTTTTCAGTTTTTGTTTCTTTTTTTTTTCTTCCCTTTATTCTTTCGGCCTCTTTTGTTGTTCTTTTTTTTGATGGGGCATTTAAAGAAAAAAAAGACAAGAGTCGGGGTCCACTTCTAGGACGGACTCACTGCTACTGTAGTTAGTCGGTCGGGCTCTACTTAATAATAATAATGACTCTGGTCACCTGGACAATAGCCCTAGAAAGAGTCGGGAGAGAAGGCCGGCAGAAAGAAAGAAAGTGGATGTGTATGCTCGGATAATCGGGTTTAAACTAATACTTTCTAGAGATTTATGCTTACTTCCTCTTACAGTAGTTACTGGCACCTAAGGGAGAAGAAAAAGAAACAACGGTAGCGGCGGCCATGTATGTTCTGTACTTATTCACTGTGTAAGCACGATGCGGTGTGTATTACTATTTTGTTTTACTGTCAGGTAGTAGTATATCCTATGGTTTCTCCAAGTAGTAAAAGAAAAATTTTCCTATGAGGGGTTGTTTCGTGGTTATGCACATGGCCGAGTTCGGACGTTCTTCAGAGCGGCGGGTTGGTATAAGCGTACGTTAGGTACATACTTTGGCTGGGCCTTTTTAGCGGCAGATCCGCCGAGACTCGTGAGACAGAAAAAATCAGGAAAAGGCGGGATTTCGATGATTTGTAGTATGTTTGGCTCGAGGGAGAATTTGGGTTTTTTCTTTCTGTAATGATTACTTTTCTTTTTTGACGGCGGACTTTATTTCTGACATAAGCGCATGTTCCTCCGTCGGCTCGTCTATTGTTCCTATTGTTCCCTGTGTGGTTTCTCAGTACCATGGTAGAGAGAGTGCCACAATGATTATCTGTCAGTTGGTCAAGGCGTAAGGCGTCGGAGATAGGCTCGCATTCTCCGTGGGAGTAATATGCATTTTGTCAGCACAGTCGGGGATTATTCAGCAATCAACTGACTGACTAGGATCCTATTTATCGATATCCTGATTTCGCGGGGTCTAGAAGTAAGCGCGAACAAGCACACATGACGTGTTTTATCTCATCACTGATCTGTAATGCGCTTGTCGGTGATTAGTGATCTGGTCGAGGTGTTACTGTCTCATTGGTGACAGCCGTAGATTCTGGCCTTGAACATGCTCCTGATTTTGCTTTGTTTCAAGTATCTATTGGTTAGGTTGTCATATTGGACGCCCTCCGGTACACTGCAAGATGAGGACAAATACATCTTGCTGAATCCATTCGAATATTGTAGAACTATAGATGCGACTTGTGTGCCTAGACTCTGCACGATCAGCTGCTGGTTTAGCTACCCAACCTTATGGTATGTGCATAGCTCCTGCTTGCAGTGCTCAGCGGGGACATTCGTTGTTAGCCTTTTAGTTTCCTAACTGGAAATCCCCGTCAATTATGGCATTTACCTTTACGTGAGAAGATATCATGACAATTTTGTCACATCTCTACCAGGAGGTACCCCCCCCCCCCCTCCCTCGAGTATTTGTTTCGCAGTGAACGACCCACAGCATGTATCCACGTCGGGCGCCATGACAAGGCCAGCGCTATGGAGTATGGCGTCACCCTGTGGCATCAACTTGTCTGGACTTTGTTTGGACTGCCTTTGGGGATAGCGGGAGATCGTACGATGACAGCTGACAGTGCATGACCTCGGACTTGCAACCCGTGATAACCGCGAGAGAAACTCTCCTTGTTGCATGTTCTCATTCTTGGCTGTCATTCGGAGATTTTGCACATGCCGCTGAAACGTGTTCTCGGTATTTTCTCCCAGAGAGCTAGGCCGGCTGGAGCTGCTCAGCAGCGCACCTAACTAGTTAGTTGGTTGATTAATTATTTAGTTAGTCGAAGAAGAATGTTAACTGCAATCGGCTTGGAAGTTCAACGCCGCAAAGCCTCTCGGTGCCTAAAGCGGTCAGTTGGTTCTGCCGCTCCCCACCTGCCCCTGTGGATCCGGTTCATCCCATTCGAGCTCGACTTGACTTGACTCGACCGACTTGACACTTGACAACCTCTCTTTGACTCCTTGATCTCTGTCGCAGCAGGCTACCTATCGAGGCTGACGATGCGACCCATTTCCCTCTTGGTTTACCATGAATAGCGTCTGGAGTCTTGCGCCTACTCGAGAATTACGGGAGCTTCGCGGCGGCTGAACCAAAGCGGAAATACACCAGTTCACTGGTTGCCATCGTGTGTCAACATCACCTATTACATTGTGGAACACTTACGGGAATTTGGATAAGCACTATACTACTCGTGTATGGTCGACAAAGAGATACATACTCTCTCGATCACTATTTACCTCTATTCCGCGATTCGCCAGGTCGCCGACAGAGTGAACCGAGCGGCACTTGCTCGAGACATTCACACGGGCCTTGCGACAGAGAACAGCATCAGAAGTACACCAGAGACATTCCATCAATACCCATTCCAGGCGCTTTCGATCTATTGCTCCGCTCGCTTTGCGCCTCGTCGACAAATACAGAGTGACTATCCGAACTGGACGCAGTGGAGACTGCGACTTTCTTCAAAATGCCATCACAGTCTCCCCAACCTCCAACCAAATCCACAAACTCTGCGCATGGACATGACGAGGAGCGCGTGTCACGGCGACCGGGAAGTTCGTTGAGCTTCCGGCTGGGTCCCAGAGGATCTTCCCAACCGGCAGATGACAGCCGCAAAAAGTCCATACAGTTCAACGTTGGATCTCCGACTATGCCCTCGTTCCCCCGTCGAACTGGGAGCATCAAGAGTCCTCTAGCGCCTCGGCCACATAAGGTCGTCCCCAGGGTGCCATCTCCCCCACCTCCAGAGTACGTCTACGCATCCAGTTTGCTCTTCCAGAATATGTAAATTTTCTTCCTCGTCGCCAGCGTCACTGTAGACTACGCTATCGACTTTTTGGAGAACTATGCGCCTCTTGTATGCGGTCGAGCTAACAATGGCCAATAATCTAGTACCTACCAGCGCGGAGTTTCATTCGATACTTTCGATAATCGGGATGCTACCGATTACTCATTCACACTCAATTACAAGCACAGGGGCTACCAGCTCACCCGCCGCAGCCGCACCTTTCTATGCGGCACAGACCAGAACGATTATTCCGACTTCGCTCTTGAATGGCTTATGGATGAGCTCGTTGATGATGGCGATGAGATCGTTTGCCTGCGAGTCGTTGAGAAAGACTCGAAGATAGCAAGCGATTCTAGTGTCGAGGAAGGAAAGTACCGGCAAGAGGCTGAGAAACTGTTCAAACAAGTCATCCAGAAGAATAGTCAGGATGAAAAGGCGATCAGTCTGGTACTGGAACTTGCGATTGGAAGAGTGCAGGAAATTATTCAGCGCATGGTGAGTGTGTCTATTACCAGTTCCCGACGAACCGATCTAACAAGGTCAGATCCAAATCTACGAGCCTGCCCTTCTCATCGTCGGTACCCGCGGTCGAAGCATGAACAGCATGCAAGGACTGCTACCAGGGTCTGTGTCAAAGTACTGTTTGCAGCAATCGCCAATCCCAGTGATCGTTGTACGTGCTTCTGCGAAGCGCGAAAAGAAGAAAAAGAAGCGTCTTGCCGATCCGACGAGGCGCAACTATAACAGCATCCTGCAGATGAGCGAGAAGCGAGGCAGTGGGTTGTTCGATATACCCGACAACAGCGACAGCAGTCTTCTCAGGAACGCCGATGCTGAAGCCGTTGCAGTAGCCAAGGCCATTGGCTTACCGCGATCAGCGTACCAGAACCGCGAACACATGTTTGGAACTTCTAGAGAGACCTTGTCTAGCAAGAGTAGTGACCAGGACAGCAAATCGACGGTCCATACTGAGCTGGAGATTCCCCGAGCGGAGTCACCAAATGCCGTGGTCATGAAGAGTCCGATCTTAGGAGATCTCGACACCCCATCGATTACCGAGAGCGAAAGCGAATATGACACAAAAAGTACAGCTCAGCCGGTGGTCACTGAACCTGCTGGGGATGAGAACAAAGTTCTGCAGAACGGCAACTCAGAAACAGCCATGAGCGGGGTGGACGAAGTCGCGAACTCTTCGAATCCGAGTGTCGGACACCCGGACATAGTCATTCAACAACTTGAGGATGATGCTCCATCTGGAGGTGCCGAACCCGGACAAGGATATGAAACCCCTACTTCGGCGTCTGCAGGTAGCCGTGGAACCGTATCTCCTAAGATAACTGAGACTGTTGAGCCTGGGTCTTCTGATGATAGCACTTCTGTGGCTAACTCGGCCCTGTCACAACGGTCTGATGCGGATAGTACCCACAAGGAAGAAAAGAACACAAATGAGACAGCAGAGGCATAAATATTCTCGTCTGCCTGGTCGTTGGTAAGCTTTGGCAGATCTCCGCTCATGCATTCCACGATTCCATCATAACTCGTCTTCCGGTCTCGGAAAAATCGACGAGTTCAACTCACAAACTGCTATGTTTTTCTTTCCGGGATTTCTCGCCTGGCGTTCTACAGCTTTATTGGTCTTTGCTTCAGTATATTTCCCCTAATACTATACCCCTCCCACCCGCAGCATTGTTACGAGATTACTACGGAAATTCTCGAGAGCGCATTTCAGGTGTTTTTGCTTCTTCTCGTCCCTTGAATTCATCCATGTATCTAATAAGATACCCTTGCACAATACACGTTGTCCCAAGAAGGATCCAGTCATTCAGGAATCATGGATTATGGAAATAAACATAGAACCTAGAATGACATGATAATAATAAACTGGAATAACCACAGAATCTGCAATTCCAGAACCTTAAAGCTATCATTTTCCAGGTGATAAGATAAATATGTATGTACGTCGGAATCTGCTCCCAGCAGCATTTGCAGACCAAAGCTACATACAATGAATGTGTGCAATACATCATCCCTTGAGTACTACTACTACAAAGACTCTTTCTGATCATGTCATGCTCATAAGATACTTACTTCCTACAACTGATAATAATAATAATCTTCTCATACTTCATTCCGCTTCTGCTGCTGCTACTGTGAACAATTGCTCGAAAAAAGAAGAAAGAACATGATATAATTACAATAGAATTGAGAAGAGAAGAAAAAAATAAAGAAGATACGAACGCGCATGTTTCTCATATTAAGCAAAAAAAAAAAAAAAAAAAAAAAAAAAAAAAAAAAAAAAAAAAAAAAAAAACCTTTCGATTTCCCCTTCTTCCCTTGTCGTTTCCATTTCTCATTTTTTTTCATACTCAGGGTCCCTAGCCCTGGGGGTTTCGAAAAGATAAGGGAGATAAAAAAAAAAGGGAAGCCCGATAAATATAGCGTACTGACCCGAGAGAAGAAAAAGCCATCAAGAGGTCGACGAGAGGAAAGAAAAGCACACCAGACACGCATGAGTTTGAACCGTGCTCGTCATATTGAGACAAGAAAAGTTAAAAAGTTAAGACTTTTCTAACACAATTTTCGTCTAAAAAAAAAGGGAAATGAAGAAAATTGGAAAGGAAGAAGAGAAGATGATGTTTCTAAGGAACAAGGAAATCCACGATTCATAAAGGAGCATGACGTAGCCTGATGAATTAACTAACCGCACCACCCAGTGCAAATGCAATGCAAGAAAAGAAAAGGAACTACAAACGGTAAGCAAGCTGGTGGCTAGCCTGAAGTCCCATCCGTGCGCCAATCCTCGGCCACGGGAAGTCTTCCTGCTCTCCGGGTATTGAAAAGATGAAGCACGCATTCCAGTAGCAATCGATCTCTGCTTTTTTTGTTCTCCTCTCCTCCCCACGCCTCCTAATTCGCATGCTTGTAAGGTTGGGTTACCAAGTAGATCCTTGTTCTAACCCACGCCGGCATGAGCTCTAGGGAGCCTCCCCTTTAAAAAAAAATCTTGTCTTCCGGAAGAATGTAATAGGAAATGTAGTTCAGCGTCTATGCCGTACCTTCGCCCTCCTTAGCGGGGGACTTCACGGCGGGTCGTGACTTCGTCAGTTGGGGAGAGGTTGGGTTGGATGGAGGAGATGTAGCCATGTTGTCACGGTCTTCCAAGCTGGCCAGGGCGCTGGATGGAGAAAAAAGTAGATTAGCTTCCAGAACAGGGCAATAAAAGGGCGGGGGTCCATTGGCACAAGCAAGCTGCAATCCTCACCTGAACGCATTAATAGAGGATGCAGCCTCCTTGTCTTCCTTCTTTGCGGGGGGCGTTCCAGCCCGGCTGCTGGCTGCGCTGTCATCGCTGCCGCGAACCAGATTGCCACCAGGGCCCAGGTTCTTGCGGCCGCTGCTGCTGCGAGAGCCGAACATGCTGGAGGGTCCGAACGACATGGGTTGGTTGGTATTCCTCGTCGTCTTGAGTCTGCGGAGATCGTCGCTTCCGACCTTACTGGAAGCATAGTCTGGAGGCGGCGCCTGGTTCCTGAAGTCGCTAGAGAACCCACGAGCATCACCACGACCGAGTGTGGGACGGCCACCTCTGTTTGATTGCTGGCGAATTCGTTCCATTTCTTGTTCCTGCTGTTGACGCATGGCCTGAAAAGATGTTAGTGTTCCGCATACCAGAAGAAGAGCAAGTTTCGGTTGGGATACATACCTCTTCACGAATCTCCTGGATCGTCTTGGGGCCCTTGTCGGCATCCTTGGACTGCCAACGAGCATTACGAAGATCGACAATGTCCTAAGAGAAGTCACACAAATGTTAGCTCACTCTCACCATTAACAGGAGACCAATACGAGAGGCACTCACCAGCAGCATGAACCTCAGTCTGCTAGGCAGACCAGGGGTCTCCATCATCATATTGATACGGCCGAAGTAGGCATCCATCATCGTTCGTCCCTTGTCAGAGGCGTCCAGACTAGCACCAATGGTACGGAGCAGGCTGGCCAAACTCTCAACCTCGGCCTCCTCAGGGATACCCTCGTAGTCAACCAGCTTCTTGACACACTCGTGCATGATACGCTCCGTCAACATGCCGAGCTTGTACAGCTCACCAATGAATTTGACCAGACCAAGACCACGACGCTTGGCAGCAGCAGCGATGTAGTACTCGTCCGACATCATGGCCATCTCTTCGGTGGTACCTTCGGGCTTCGGCGGCAGGTTGACCTTCCAACCACGCTCGAACTCTTCCTGACAACGGTTGAGGAGGTACTTTCTGAACAAGCTACCACCAGCGACGACGTTGCCCATTTTGTCACGAATGCTTTCATCCTTGATCTCGGGGCTCATGCTCTCCAGCATGCGCTTCGCGAACTTGGCGTACATAGGCGCCCAGTGAGCCTCATCGGTGGCCTTCTCGAAAAGAAGCTGGATAACTTGGCGAAGTGTTCGGCCGTCAGTTTCCTCCTTGGACTGAGAAACAATCTCGAGGATCTGGCCTGAGATACGGTCGAAGTTCTCAGGCGTCATCTTGTTCAGATTGGCCTTAACCTTGCGCTGTACCACATCCGGAGGCATAAGGCCGTCTCCGCCAGGAGCAGGACCGGCGGCAGCAGCAGCCTGGCCCACACTGCGCGGCTTCCAGCCGGTGGAAGATGTGAGGGCCTTGAACTCCTTTTGAGAAACAGGAGGCATAGCCTTGTTGGCTTCCTCTTCCTTCCTGGAAGCCTGCTTGCTGCGCTTGCTGTCCGAACGAGTACCACCGCGGCTGGACATACGAGGCGACTGCGGAAGGCCACCGTGCAAGGAGGATGATGCAGAGCGGCTCATAGAAGGAGCACCCATGCCCAGACCAGGGCGACCGAAGGAGCCGAATGGGTTGCCGCCCATGGAAGAACGAGCTGCGTTCGACAGTGCAAGGCGCTGCTCCGACGTAGTTCCAGGGGGCAGAGACTGGCGCGAACCAGGCATCTGTCCGAAGGTGCCCATCTGGAAGTTCTGCGGGATCCCAGGACGAGAGGTGTTGCGTCCACCCATCGACGGCGTACGAGCGGACTGCGGGCGTGAGTCGCCACTATCACCAACCGTCTCGCGGACACGGGCGTCCCAGTCGATAGATGGCTTCTCCTTGAAGACATCCTGGAACTGCAGCAGGAACTCCTTGTTGTACTTGAATTTCCGGTCCGCCGGAGCGTTGGCGTTCAAAGCCGGATTGGGAGACACAACTGAGGCAGGATAGCTGACCTTGCTAGGGTCCTCAAGGAAGCGAGCAGTCTGCAGCGATTTCATGGCAGCACTGGGCTGAGGCGGCTCAACAGCCTTGGTGGTCTCCAGCTTAAGCGCAGCAGGCTTGTCGCGCTTGAGTCCGCTAGGCTTCGCCGGCGGTCCCATGGAGGCTTCAGAGGCAGGAGTAGCAGCCCCGCTGTCAGCAGGCGTCTCAGAACCGGGAGTTGACTCGCCACGCTTCGCGAGAGAGGCAAAGGCCTCCTTCTTTGAGGAGTCATCACCAGCCTCCAGTCTCTTCATGCGGGCCTCCTCAGCAGCTTCAGCATCGCGCTCAGCTTGCTTCATGTTACGCTCGTACGCCTCAAGCTCCTCTTTCTCCTTGCGCTCCTTCTCCTCCTTCTCGGCCTGCTTCTTCCTGTAGTAGTCGGCCTCTGCTGCAGCTTCTTTGGCCTCGATCTCGGCCAATTCGCGCTCGATGGCATCGTAATCGATCTCATCGTCATCAGCAGGCTTCTCCTCAGCCTTCTTGGACTCTTCAGCCTTCTTCTGCTCTTCAGCACGAGACTTGGCTTCTTCGGCCTCCTTGGCGGCGGCAGCTTCCTTTTCAGCCTTCTCTTTTTCAGCAGCCTCTTTCTCAGCTTTCTCCTTCTCGGCCTTCTCCTTCTCGGCCTGCTCCTTTTCGGCCTTTTCTTTCTCGGCCTTCTCCTTCTCCTCCTTCTCCTTTAGCGAAAGCTCTTCCATTGCCTTGCGAGCTTCCTCTTCTTCCTTCCTCTTACGCTGCTCGGCCTCCTCTTGCTCAATTCGCTGACGGACAGCCTCCTTGAGCTCTTGCTTCTTCTCCTCATCGGTCTTCTGTCTAGGCTCAGATTTGCCATTGTCGGCAGCGCTTCCAGTGCGGGGAGGAGGCGTGGAGATCTTGACCGGGGAAGGAGTGCCACGAGCGGGGGAAGCTGGCTGTTTCTCGAAGGTCTTGACGGCACCGCTACCGGGATCCTTGATGACCAGAGGGCTCTTCTTCGTAGGAGGGATGATGAAGTGGTTCTTCGGGGGAGCGGGGCTGTTGGATGTCCTGCTGGTACTGTGAGCATGGCCAGGGCCAGGAGGACCAGCTGGGGCTCCTTGACCAAGGCTGGAACCGGGTCGGTCATTGGACATCTGCGACGGGGTACGCGACAACGGTGTCGCTCCCGCAGCAGCGGGGACCGCAGCGGGATACTGGTTCTGCATGTACGGTGCCTGGGGGTTGTATGGCATGCCGGGACGGGGCTGAGGCGACGGAGGGGTCATGTACTGCATCGGCTGCATGCCGTATGCGGCGTTGTAGTACCCATAATTAGGGTCGTACGCATGAGGATAGCCCTGATTTTTCATCAGCATTAGATACCGTTCAAAGTGACCGCTTTCAGGAGCCAGATTAGGGGGTGGAAGGTTGACAGATGACGAGGGGTTCAGGGTTGCTGCAGCAGATGGGTGATGACGGGTTCCATTGCGTTGTTTCTTTGGGTATCTCAGGGTCTTAGAATAAGGAGATTGGAGTCTCACAGCTTGGGGTCCCATATGTTGCTGGTATCCGTAATGCTGGGGTTGCATCTGCGGGTGCGCCATGGGTACTTGATTCATCTGGGGAGTAACAGGATGCGAGTTCGCAAGGGCAGGGCTGCGGTTTGCCTGCGGCGAATTCGGGAACGGAGGAGCGAGAGGGCGTCCTTGGTTATGTCCATGGAACTGGGGTCCCATATTCGGTCCACCTCTAGGTTGGTTAGGCGTCGCTCGGAAGCTGGGGCCTGGCGAGTACGGCATCTGTCCCTGATAGCCGGATTGTGAGTATCCGCGGCCTCTGCCGCCCTGGTGAGGGTAGCCACCACGTCCAGGGCCAGCGGGACCGCCAGCCATGTGGTTGCTCATGTCGCTATGAGCCGACTGGGAGGATTCGCGGCGCAGGTGACTCGGCTGGGGACCAGGTCCCAGAGGTCCTTGCGGTGTAGAACGCATCTGTCGCTAGTGTTAAGGAACCCGCCATCAGCCTGATAAAAAAAAAGATAAAAAAACAGAACAAAAAAAAGGAACGCGTGTCTGTGCGATGTTCATGCGTAATTCAGGTTCTCACTTACATTGGCATCTCCCGACTCTCCAAAGCTTCCAAAGTTCATCGGATTGCCCTGAGACTGATACGTCGATGGCGGCCTGCCGCCACTTGAGGCAGGCTGAGGAATCGGGGATGGGGATGTCTGCGGAGAAGTGATTCGGGGGTTCATCGAGGGCGCAACGCCCAGGTTTCCGGGCGACTGGTTTGCCAACGCGGCAGGGTTTCCCATATTGGGAGAGCTCGCGCCCGGCTGGTCCAACGCACCAAACTGGATGTTGTTAGGACGGCTTGGGGCCGAACCACCGTTGGGGATATAGCCGGTTGTGCCAGCAGAGCTGATGGTCACCGAGGGCTTTCGGGAATGGTCGCCCTGGGGCGGTTGCTGGGCGGGAGCACCATTGACGATGGTCACTCCCGATGACTGAGATTGCTGCATGGGTCTGCCGTTCACTGGAGAGATAGAGGGCGATTTTCCATGTTGAGCGCCGGTAGAATCGGCGGCTTTCTTGGTGGCGCTGGCGTAGGTCCTGTTGCCCGTAGACGATGCAGGCGCCGGCACAGGTGCCAGGGGCGACGACTTCCCACTGACAGAGGGCGAGGCAGAGTGCGCTTGAGAGGCAGCCTGGTTGGTGTTGCTCTGTCCCTGAGGTTGAAGGCCCGGCTTCTGAGAGATCGATGTCATTAGACAGGTGGTGTTGCGATCACTTCAACGGTGAGTGGTAGGTTGGATGATGGGTTGTGATGTCAGGTCGCGAAAAAAAAAAGAAGCGATGGGGGTTCACACGTTCCAGGATCCAGTTTGACAAAACGGGATCGGGGAACCAAAACGAACCACAGCGAGATGCAACTCGACGGGGAAATGGAAATAATACGACCTCCAGGGGGTAATCACCACAAACTCGAGTGGTGGTGGTGGGAGGTCAACGGGGAGGTTGAGAGGGTTTGGTGGGTGAAGAAAAACGAAGTTCCCAAAAGGAAGAAAAAAATTGTGGACTCTCGTCGGAGCGCCAAAACAGGCACTTCGCTCGCCAAAGGAGTGGCTGTGAATCCCTCACCACGACAAGTGACAGAATCCAAAAAAGAAACCACACACAGATATGATACAGACCAACTGCTGTATCCGCGATCGTCCTGCTTCGATGACAGAAGAGGATCCGCTGGTAAATTGGGGGATGAAATTGGGGGAAGCAGAAAGGAAGAAAAAAAAGAGAAGAAAGAAGAGGGAAGGGTTTGAGGGTGGCAGCAAGTAGTTGGGAAATTCGGGCTTGGACGGGCAGCCGCTTACTTAGAGAGAGAGAGAAGGGATGCGAATAATGCGCCCGTCTGGCTGTCTGGTATATTGGTATATTGGTATGGTGGTGTTGGCAAAATAATAATACTTGAACGACAGCTCTGATTCTCTACTCTATCTATCCTCTCTAACCATCCTGCTGGTGGCTAACTAAACCATCTATCGAATCTATCGAATCTATCTCCGTTGAGGCTACCCTGGTACCATAACCCTCATATCCGCAGGCAGACCAGCTCTCTCTCTCAGCTCGATTCCTGCATTCTTGCCTGGTTTGTCTGACGCAGCAGAGCCACTGAGCTGGTCATTACTCTACGCTGCATTGTCTTACCACGCCTTGCTCTTGTCTTCTTCGGAACTGCCGTCAGCAACCCGACGAACAAACCGCTGCCCCTTCGACTGTGCCTTTTGCCACTCAGTTCTTTTTTTTTTGCCATCGCATCTCTGATACTCGAGGTCCTGAATGCGATATCGAACTACTACTAGCGATTTTGTTGATATTATTATTACCCATGCAGAAGACAACTTCACCCACCCACAGCCACAACGTTCAACCTATTATTAAACTATTGGGCAGTAGTTACTTAGTGCTAGGTTGAATCTCTCGGCCGTTTCTTTTCTGCAAAATAATTCCAGCCCGACTTCGCAAAAACCCATGGTCATTCTGCGACGATATCCGGGGGTTTGTCCAACCGGCGAGAGAAACGGGTTTAGGACAGTTACTCTACTAGCATCACGATCTGGGCGCGTGTTTGCGGAGTCCTCCGAAAGCCATCGATTATTTTTGGCCGCGAACCAAGGATCCGCTGTGGAGACCTAAACATCTTCTTCTTTTTCTTTCAGAGACTTTTAAAACGTGTCGCGATTATTTTATTATTATTCTTCTTGTTCCTGGGAAGAAAGCAGCAGAACAAAGAAACAACCAAGTCGAAAAAGAATTCAGATCTGATCAGAACAAGGAAAAGATAAGAGGAATTTATTTCGAGCTTAGACTACTTATCTATGGGTAACAACAAGCAGATCGACAAAAAACCTGCGATGGCCCATTCCCATCGGAGTCCACTACGTACTGCCCTTCGAGCATTGTCGAGCCGCGACGCTGCCCGTGCGCCAAACACGACCGTGTTCGAACTAACTCAAAGCCAGCAATCGCATGACCGTCCCGAGCAGACCTGCCGGGACTCCGATCGTGAGGATATTCTTCTTCTCCCCGGGGCAACAGCTGCAACAGCTGCAACAGTAGAGTAGATACGCTTCGATGACGAAACCCTGCCTGGCGACGGAAATACATCGGTAACAGTGCTTGTACCATAATGTCCAGGAGAATCTTCTGCCTCGTACCTATGGAAGCAGTCTACGCGTAGCATACTCAGTTAACTAGTATGCGGCACTACTTATCTCAGCATAGGTAGCTGCATACTCATACTCGTTGAGAACCAGTCTTCCATGGAGATTGACCACGAACAAGCAAAAACATTCTACTTACTTACTTACTTACTCTTAATCCTGTCCCATATAAAACCAACTGGTTCAACAAAACAAAAAGCAATTTCCACCCGGTCGGGAACATCCTTTTCAGCGGGTCCCTGCACGCATCGTGACGCATTCCCGCCACCAACCAATCCCCCAGCATCAAAAATGCTTCGAGGAACCAAAACCGACTCTTTTTTTTTTTTTTTTCCGATGTGGGATATTCGTGACATCACTGGAAACAGAAATACTTGCAGCCAACAAGCGAAGAAGTAACCATACGGATATTCGCATCCATGTCTATGGCAGACTAGATCAGGAACTGGAATATCTGGGGCAGTCTAGATGTATGTATGTACAGTAAGTAGTACTTAGTTACTTTAAAGGTTACAGCTTACAGAAGCAAGGGATAACTACTCATGTCCCCCACTATGGGGCAAGTTAAGGTACTGTACATAGTACTAAAGTATATTGATTCCTATAATAATATATATTGATACGCGTGGAAGGCACCTAGGATATATCCTTTTTTTGATGTTTAGCTACCTTGAAAGGTCTATGTTTGTATGTTGGCAGGATATACCCCGGAGGAAGATGGGGCATCTTGATATAGTACTACTAGGTAGTATTGATTGTGTGTAGGATGCGGATGAAACTATCTGAACACTTCTTCTTCAGGAACTGCTTCATATCTCCATTATTGTTGATATTCTATCAATGCCACCCATCGAACAAAAGCTTGGATTCTCTAGAAAGCTAACTACAGCCTTTTTTTTTTATCCCTATTTCTAGGGAAGAAGTGTATACAACAAAGATAAGGAATTAGAAAAGGCGAAAGAAAAGAAAAATGTCTCTGAAGTTCACTCCGTGTCACTGATACAGGCGATCTATCTACCTATCCACACCCGAAGACTTCGCCGCAGGAGATTCACCAGATGTCGTTCGATATACCCCGTTAAACCATCCCGTCGTCCAGCCACCACTGGGCGTCCTTTCTCTCGCGGCAGGAGAGCGAGAACGACTCCGGGAAGGATCCCGCGTGCCATTCGAAACACTGAGATCGTCCCGCGAAATATGATCGAACGAATTGCTGCTGAGGTTCTTCCGCAGGCCCGCAGCAGAGCCGTACGCAAGGTCCTCGTCTGGTTCGGCTAGGTTGTCATTCCCCAGGTTCTTCTCCTCTCGTGCTAGAGCTGTACGGAGCACGTCCAGTCGTTCTCGCTGCGTCGCGATGAACTTGGCCTTCTCTGCAGGCGACAGCGAAGCGACCTCTCGCGGCAGGAGAGTCCCGCTGGCGCTCAGTTCCTCGACTTGCACATCCCGGCTCTTTCCGGTAGAGGTGACAGTCGCGACGGCTGAGCTCAGAACAGAGTATAAATCGGTTGCAGGCGCCGACAGGCTGCTGGCCGCCACTGCGGGGAGGTTGAAGCGAGAGATGAGCGATTGAGCGTAGCCTGCAGCACCAGGAGGAGGGGGGGGAGCGACGTTGGCTGCTCGTTGCTGAGGGGGGAGGCCGAGAATCTTCTCCCGGACCAGGTCAACGAGCTGGTAGAAATATTGCAGTCCGGCTGCTTTGGCACGCTCATGAGAGCGACCTATAAACTCATCGATCTCACGCTCATGGTGCTCCAAAAATGGCTCAACGTATTCTTGGTATAAAACGCGAGCTCCTTGTGTCTGAGGAAGAACGAGGTAGGCCATAAATCCTAAACGGATCCAACTGTAGAACGGGAACCTGGAAAATAGAAACGAGATCGTATCAGCCATCGTTCCGCAGAGTACAGAATAATTCCATTCCAGTCGCAAGGAGATATATACCATCCGATGATAAAAACCGTCCAAGACTCAGCGAGCAGAACCCCAGTCAGCACAACCCAGTACATCAGCCATGGTGCCAGCTGCCTGGGATCCGCTGTGCGAATGGCCTTGTATGAAGCAAAGGCAGGGAACAAAATACTGATAACGGACCTGCGAGAGGACAAGAACCGTCAGTATCTCAGCTGAGAGCATTTCATAGGGAATTTATGGTCAAGGAGAATCTCAAGGCTCCATTGAAATCGGAGCACCCGCAACAGCCGGAACAGCTGGACAAGAGCTCACTTACGATAGAAAGTCCGCAACTATCCCGAACATAGTGAGTAGATCCAGAAAGAAATATTTCTAATCTCTGAAATGGCTCCCACAAGGGCGCAAGAGGCTTATAGGGACAGTCTCAGATGGAGGAGGGGCCGATAAGTTCTTATCAGAAATGGAATGCGGGGCGGGCGGCTTTCACGCGACCTTGAGTGATGCGTTAGTTAGGTTAGGTTAGGTATTGTTAGGTACCTAGCAGCCAGCCGGATGAGGATCTCCCAACATCGAAAGAAACCAAGAGTGTCCGGCAAGGCAGTCCAGGGAAATAATAAATTTCGAGGATTGCTCTCCTTTGAAGATGAAGTGCGATGGAGATATGATATCCACCGCTTGCGGCAATCGGAATCCATCAGGGGTTTTCCTGTCCAGTTACGTCATCTTGAAACCGACGGATTCCAAAACAGTACAAGGCGGTTTGAATTATTGCTTACTACTGCCAGTAGTCATGATTGTTCTTATTCGGATCGTCAACAGGGTCATGGTTTGCTCCTATTTCTGGAGTTCTTGGCCCTGTTCTATATTTGTAGTAGATGCCATGGTACGTTGGTTTTTCTCTATTTAATCGTTCTTCGCATTACTATTTATTTGTTTCATTTTCAAATGGAGATATCTGGGATTTTATCTCTTCTTCTGCCATCTTTCATTGATCATAACAAAAATACACTGGTCAACCCATGTAGTGACAATGATAACGATGCCTCGTCCCCTCAGCAAAACTAACAATGCCGCTTTCGGAATCATGAATGCTACCTATGTACAGACATAAAAGCCTCCACCCTGGGAACAATGTATGTACAACGGACTCGTAGGACTTAACTGTGGGCCGTTTCAGAACAACGGGATTATCTTCGACAGCGAGTTCTCATGTCATAGGGAAATTTTTAGCTTCGCTCATTCCAGGGTGTCAAGAAGCATGTTCTGGGAGAGCGGCGATAGCGACTGGCTTTCTCTGTTAAACGTAGTTCTCTGGTCCGTACTTTCTGGAGAAAACCTGCTGTCTATTTCTCGACAACGAATTCAAAGCTCCTATCCCCTTTCCCGACGGGAATCGGTTTCGCGTTGTTGTCATATAGAGTACGTTCAAAGTACTTGACTCGGCGATTCTTGTCGACCAAGACAACTGTTTGCTTTTGTGTACCGTACAACCCAGTCATGTAGCATTGTTGCTCAGGTGGAGTACTGCCGTTGGCCGCGACTGTGACCTTGTCCGGGACATCTCCAGCTGCGACTTCGTCTGCAGCTCTGTTCTCTTCGTTCTGGGCACCAATGACAGGGACGAAAATGCTCTCACGTAGAAGAGGGATATAGGTTTCCAGGCTGGCGCCTTCTTTCAATCGCGGCAGCGTATCTGTGCTGAGGACATGCAACAATCTCTGAATGAGCTCTTCTTCACCTTCTTGGGCCTTCGCATGCTCCTCGATGGCCTCTTTCATCAGTTTTTCTCCCAGCAAGATCTTTTTCCACGACCGGTCATCGAATGATGTATTGCTCAGACCGACTGTCTCGCCCTGTTGCTTGGCCACCCAGGTGATCCCATCAACATGCGAGACGCGATTTGACATAATCGCCAGTGGTTCGTGGATCTTTCCACACACAAGACTGAAACCGCCCACATTCCTGGCTGCACTGCTCGTGATCATATCCTCGACGAACTTCTGTGTGCAGTGCCTCTGATCAGGCGGCAGAGTGAGCCAATTCCTGACGATGAGGCCTCGACTACACGTGCCCACGGCATCTGCGGGGATGTCTTCGCGATAATTTGTGAGCACAGCAATGTGGCCGTGCTTGGTGACGCCCATCCACGTTCCCTGAGCGGGACGAGCCAGGTCTCGTGAGCCGAGAACGTGAGATGCCGGCTCTGGCCACCAATCTACAGTAGAAGTTGGTCGGCGCAGAAATTCCTGCAGACGGTCAGCAAATGTCTCTCTTACGGTACAATGGAGTATATGGGTCTTTGCATACATCTCGATTATTGATGATAATAAGAGGGTAATCGGGGTGCGCAGTTGATATAAGCGCGATGCACATCTTTGCTCCCAGGAAACCAAATTTCTGAACGACAGGAGAGTTAAGGGAATCTCTCTTTCAATATTCAGTATGGGACGTAGACGCCGGTGCACAGAATAAACAAGCAAGGAAAAGGACCAAGCACCGCAAGTGCAGAGGAGCTGGAGGAGAGATATATACGCACGTGCTGTGACAGAACGGCAAAGTATGGAGAAAATGGAGCCGGTGACGCCAATCTTCCAATAGTCCAGATCAAGGTCTGTTTGTACGACCTCACCAGGGACACAAATGATAGAAAGTAAAATACCGGCTTCTCACAAGACCACCTGACATTATCCACGGACAGCGACGATGATCAGGCCGCAAGAAACCTGTTGGGGCGGGAGCTGTTGGGGTTTGGAGGTGGTATGACGGATAAGTAGGTAAAGCAAGCAGCAAGCACAGCTCCAGCTCGGCAAACGCCGCAAGCAAATTCTAGCGAAAATAGTGCCTGGAGGTACTGAAAGCATAAAATGGAACACCATCTGAACCCCTTAAGCCTTCGAGAAAAAAAAAAAAGGTAGCCCCGCGTGCCACGTCCTTGGTGATGTGGAGGGATGTCGATGGTCGACATCCGCGCCGAGGCGTCATTGATACCTGAAGTGGCGGGGGGCTACTTACATGTCGTTATCGGGAAGGTCTTGGTGCGGACAAAAGACATGAAATCAAACATGCCAGACATTTCTCAGCTCGAGTGAAAGCATAAGCTTTCCTATTTTCAAAGTTGCCATTTCATTCCGATATTATGTTTTTGGTTCTTGGAGATCATGCAACCCAGGCGGCCTCCGACAGTGCAAGTGCAGGGTAATACATTAAGCCGCGCCTCACTTAAGGTGATTGTATCAGGGAATAATCTCCTTATGATCGTAAGCTTCTGGTAATATTATTATTCCTTCGAAGAGTTATATTGTATCTGCTTGCCAGTCAGTTATGCATCATTGCTAAGAGGTCACGGTATATATATATATTCGGCGACTAGAGATGCAGGGCTTTTTCCAACCATAACAGAAATGCTCGTTTTCGCGTCAAGATTTCTGAAGAACCATCACTCATATAGATATGAGAGTTGCAAAATCCCGATGATGTGTTTTTCTTCTACTGTCTCATTCCACACATAGGAAATGTCTCATGTCCACCCAATATTCTGATCAAAATTTTCAGCTACTCTTTCTCTGGCTCCAGTCTGGATTGTTTGACCAGAACTAGTACTTCAGGTCCTCTGGTCTGATTCTGTACAGTTTTGCAGAGTTGTCTCCTTCGATTCTTGCAATTAAGTAACCATATATCATCGACGCATCTTGGATGAATCTATTCCACAGTCACGCAATATCCCTTGATATATGTTTTCAGCGACAGAATAGACCTGGGTAAAGAGATCGAAGAGGTTGAGAAGGTACAGCATTGCACATGATAAAAATCTTACTACCAGTGTGTCCGCCATTTTACTTCACTCTGTCGACACCAAGTACGTGGAAGGACAATACTGACTTACTGCCTGAGCACTTCATGATGTCCGTAGAACGATCTCGTAATATCATTCCGGCGTATCACTATGTCATCAGTGCATATCATATCCCAGGACATTAGGTATGCAGCAGGGATCGCAGTATCCTCTTGTAAGACAGAACCTTGCATAGACTCTATGAGCATACGCACTTTTCGATGTTTTTATTAATTCTTCTTCTCTGCTCCTGTAACTAATGCCTATATATAAAGCTACCACAGAACTATCGTTGGAAGAGATGACATCGGCTGGAATCTCGCTTCATGTTAAGTCTTTGGTGTCCGTAAAAAAGGAAGTCATTGAGATGATGGGATAGGAAACCCTAAGCGTTCTCGCCACCTTCACGTTTCTTCCAAAATGAAGCCTTCTTCATCAGGCCCTTAGTTACCGTACCGAGCTGACTCTTTCCGAATATAGGCGCTAGGTCATGGGCAGCACAGATTTCAATCCTTTCCTCCCTCTCCATCTTGCGTTGGACCAGGTCACGTAAGCCCGACTATATCTGGAGCAAGGTATGGGAGGCCCAAGTAAAATTTGTGTTCGGTGGCATTGAGACGCCGCTGAGCTTCTCGATGAAGATCTCTCATAAAAACCGTCGCGTGTTGCGGAAAGAATCGACGGTTAAGATAGATCTCGACGGCTTTTGCCAGTTGACCAAAAAGGAGAATCTAACGGATCTAGTGCTGAAGATCGCCTCGCTTCGACTTGCCCCCGGTTCCCATATCTCTAGAAACTCCTTTTGATAAGGTCCCCTGTGAAGGGCCCAAGTCCAAACGTCTTTTGACAAGACGAACTGGATGGGCCTTTTGTTCTTTGTGAGGGCCTCGACTATAATCCCTGTAAGGCTCCTCTCGTTGGAAGCCTTACTTTCGATATACCCTTCTGGAACAGACGAGTTAGCAACGTACAATATCAAATGAGGACTGATTGTAAGGGTCTTCATACCAATCAAGTAGCCTTTGGAGAAAGCTTCGCGCTTACCACCTCCAAAATCGATGATGACTTTCTCTGTTCGTATGAGAGGATCTGTCGGTGCACAAAGTGTATGTCCATGTGATCTGTCAATCGTCCGTTTGTAGTAGGTTTCTTGATATTATAATTATAGAATAGATCCTACTAGATCACTAGGATCTAGATTCTTTGTATGCTATAAGAGATAAATATGGGTTCAAACCCTCCCTAGAACTAGCGTCAAGCAAGCAAATCAAGCAATCTGGCAATCAGCTAGGTAGTTCCAGGCTTTCCTTTCAGGTCTAGGAGGCCGAGAATGTCGGAAAATCTGGGATTATCTGCCTGCATTTCAGAGAGAAATATTTTCTCTCCTGAGCATACTTGGGATCTTCTGTGGTCTCATAAATGAACTACCATAGCTGTTCAGATTCGCCTTCTGAACCCTATAGAATATTGTCTTATAAGTCTAATTTGGTGGGGATGAAGAATACTGGTGGATATGATTAATGAAATAAGAGATGTGAATCGACGACTTTTAGATTCTCCAGACCTTTGTGAATGAGGGGGAAGCCCTGCCGTGAATGAGCCATTGAATGAGAAGTTATACTTTAACAAAGTGGAATACTGGCCAACCCATGGAAGTAAATTGTCTTCTTCCCATTTCGCAGGCTGGTCGCCTTCGGTTACGTCTTCTTCTTTTTGCCAATTCCACGAGCATGTTTATTGCGCTTCTTATTCACTTCCTGCCACAATTTTAATTCTTCCTCATTTGGTGTCAATCCAGATTGTTTTATCAAGTCTAGCAGGATACGATCACGTTCGAGGTCTTTCGGCTTTATGTGAAACGCTCTCTCGAATATAGGTGCAAGATCATGGGCGGCGCAGACACGAAAATCACCACTTCCGATTTGTCTTTTCACCCGACGTTCCAACCGTTCGTTAAGAGTTTCTTCAATAAGAGCACCGAGAGACTTCGTATCTTGGAGTTTCGTCGCTTTTAGTTGAGTCACCTCCTCTGAGGTGAAATACGGCGAACAGAGATATGAGCTATCTATGACACTGTCGAGACGTGCTTGAGAAGCTTCCTCTTGGAAATGTCGCAGGTCATAAAGAAAGACGTGGATCTTGTACCAGAGGAGTTTATTTGACTGGAGATTCTCGATGCTGTCATCCGCGGTAATCGGGGTCCTAGTTGGCCCGTGAGCGGAGGCAGAAGACATATTACAGATAGAAGTAGGAATCAAGAATCTGACGTTTGAAGGGAATGTACAGAAATACCCAGTTGAACTCGTTGGAAACGATCTGATCTTGGAGCCTAAACTCTACAAAACCCGCCTTTTTCTAGTGTCGGTCAGTTCTGTTACCATGTATTAGCTGGTAGTTTACGTCAGAAACACCGGGCAACAGCGAAGGCCAGTTTCCTTAGGAAAGGTACATGAGCGGAGAATTCCGTAAAGCAAAAGGAGTCGGTTAAATAGGCAACCGCCATCGACATATTATTCTCTCAAAGTCAAGAAATCACTGCGGAACTACGTATGATAGAGAGACAATTACAGCTTGTCCTTGTAGTTCGGACACTAAGGTACCCACGTATCCCCTTCAAGATATATATGTGTAACTATATACCAGATATTGAAGCTTAGATTGAGGAAGAAGCTCAGACCTTCCTTTTGACCAACCCTCTGAAGAAATCAAAGCTGTTACTGTCGCTCTGCAACTGCCACACCCTTCCCGTGGGCCGGTCCTGCCAACCAAGCTCCTCTGCGAGCAACAATCCATAATCCCTTGTAATTCCCTTGATCCGGGCTCGAGCGCCACCTTCTTCCTCAAGCGTCACGATCTGATTCATGTGCAACCAATCACTGTAATACATATCTTCAAACGTCTTGTCGAAGCCCACGCGCAGGAAGCGGGCGTAGAGCTCTTCGAACACAGTGAGGATGCGAGCAAGAAGTTTCTCTAGAGTGATAGGTTCCGCTTTCCGACTCTTCAAGAAGTGATCCACCACAGCATTCAGCGAGGTGGTCGGTGACGCGTTGGTTGCGTTCAGGCCGATACCCACGACGGCAATGTACTCTTTAGAAGTGTAGTGGGAGTTGACAAGAATACCGCAGATCTTCGTGTAGCGTTTTTCGTCTGCACGCTCCGGGTCTAGAGCATCTGATGAAGGGAGGAATCATTAGAATACAAGCAACGGAGAATGTAGATAAATATAAGGAAAAGGCTTACAGATGTCGTTGGGCCATTTTAGCTTAACTGGCATATCTTCATAACCCTTATCATAGCTCTTGATTCCTTTTACCACAGCCATAGCTGCCAGATACTGGATGAGAACGATTGGTGCTGACTGAACCTTCTCTATTGGGTGACGTATCACTGTAGAGAATATGAGTGCTCCGGCTGGCGAGACCCAGACATTTGAACCTCGACCCCTGCCCGCGATTTGAACTGTGGCAGTAGCAGTAAAACCAGTGGGCAAGTGGTTAAGAAGTTTTGGATTCCTTTCGCTTGTCAGTGATTTCCACAAAGAATTAAGACAGGAAGATAAGCTCACTTTTCGAGTATGGTGCTCGTGCTTGTGATGACCTCTCCGTACAGGATCTGAGAACCAAATTCCGAGAGAGGTTCTGAAGACTTTGACCGGTAGTGCTGCAGATTGCTGAAGAAGGCGTAGTGGTTGAAATAAGGCGTGGCCTTTGAAGACGGAAGTTCGTCGTGAACAACGACATGCTTGACGATTTTGTTGTAATCGATGATGCCTTCTACAAGCTCTGCGGGCTCTTCTTTCGCTTCCTCTTTCTTTTCGACTTCTGGAAGCGATTCTTCCAGCTTTCCCATCTTCCAGACATTGGGAGCTTCAATGAAGAACGTATCGTTCTCATCCTTCAGATATTCCCGTCCGTCTTCCTGGGTGATGCTCTCTCTCAGAGACGATAAGAGCTCACTAGTATCTTCGGAACGAAGCGCGGACAAATGAAGAGTTGATAATGATGGAACTGTTGTTGTCTCCTGAGTGACCTGAAGGCCTAACTTCGCAAGGCATGCTTTCAGAAAGTCTGTTCGAGCCTTGTCATCTTCCGCCAGAGCATCAACTACTTTAGCATACTCAGGCCCGCCCGCCTTTTTGTCTAGATTCACGGCCGCAAACCTGCCAAATGTCAGTTACCACATGATTAATTCAGGTAGGTCATACGAACTCTGGATGAGGCCCTGTCAATATCGCCGCTCCCTCGCCAACTTTGCAGTACACTACCGCTGCTGCTCCCTCTCCCGGATCTACGTTAAGCTCCTCGGAGTAGCTAGCCAAAACTTCAACTCCTCTATCAGCGTACAGAGGCGCATCCACAAATACGCCTCCTCCGTTGTAATACGACCGGAACACGTCAGGGACGGTGCCAGTGCTTAGGGCCGTTTTTGAGACCTTCAACTCGGCCGCGCGAGCTCCCGCTTCACTGTGATAGACGAAACCAGGAAAGGCACAACCTCGACAAGTCCCAGGGAAGAAACCTAGTTCTCTTTCACCAACGACCTCCATGGTCTTGTCCCCAACCTCAAACTCGCACCTCTTGGTTCCGTAATAGCCACCGGCACAAAATCCCAGGTAGGCGCCCCCTGTCTGGACAAAGGTGGAAATTCTTCTATTGCCCTCACCATTAAGTACTCTGGAATACCCCAGATCGGCACCACCAGGCATAACGAACAACGCGCAGCTGGAGGTCCATGGCTCCTTAATGATCATATCACTGGTGACTGGGGTGACGGCATAATTTGAAGCTAGAAGTCGCCGCAAAGTGTAAAGACAATGCCGAACGGACTCCACCGTGGATCCATTGCCTAAATGACCGTTAGATAGTTAATACTGATGAGTGTTTGATAAAACAAACCAGAATAGACCAGGACGTTGAGCTTCTTGGAAGCCAAGTTGGCATTAATCGCGGACATTTTTCGTTCGTTCGGGAGCGGGGATAGTATTTAGGTATCCAAATCCCGAGCGTTGAGAAAAACTGCAATTCTATCCCTTTCAGACCTTGCGCTGAGAAGGCGAGAACGACTGCACGATGTCCAAGAGCGAAGGATACACCCCAGTAGTTGCGTCAAACGACGACGATGAGCCAGATGACTGGTAAGCTTTTGGTAGCTGAACAGGCTGGCGGAGCTTGAAGTTGTAAAACTAACGCTCCGAGTATCGCAGGGACAAGCGAATCTTCAGCACCGGCTGCGCAGGTGAGTCGTGCTTTAATCTGACAAGTATATTCTCTGTTCTAACACCGTAAAGCCGAACAGCTTAAGATGAATGATTGTTACTACGAAAAGAGAGATTGGAGAGCCTGCAAGAAAGATGTGAGTCTCAGATTTTCTCCCCCAACAAATATCCCCCGAGGCAGGCCGAACCTTGCAAGTATCGATCCGTGACGCCTCGGAGCTTTACATGCTTGGCTAGTAGTCGGCAACCAGCCCTGAGAACATTTAATAGGTGATCTTACTGACATAAATACAAATACTGCTGCTAACGAATTATTCATATCCTGCAGATGGAAGCATTCCGCGAATGCTGGAAACGTCACGGAAATGACCAGAGAACAGAATCCAAAGATGTCTAGCACGACAGTGCATCCAAAAGACTTCAGCGACGCAAACATGCAAGCCCGCGAAAGTCCTATAATAGATTATCTCTGCTCATACCACAATAACCTGTACATTAGATAGCTGATTAAATGACATTTTCTGCCACTCTTAACGCCTCTCTGTATATCACGTGATATCATATCGCGCGAGAACTAGGACCTCGAGCTTTATCGGTGCTTGGTCGCGTAAACTATTTCCAATTCAACAAATAGACTTGAATATGTCGCCTGCCGCTCTCAGCAGGTCCATCTGGGGCGCTGAGGTGCTTAAGCCTTCTAGCAGGCTTTTCCTTACCTCTCGCTCGTTCAGTTCTCGATCTTTGGCGACAAGCTCCGGCAATGGTTTGGGTTCGATCAGAGCCACCTGTGGTAGCAACCACATATACAGTCGTTCAATAAGCTATTCTACACCATTCCGACAGGAACAACGATCGTCCCCTTCAGCTCCAGCAAAACCTACGAGCCCAGCCCCAGCATCGACGATTTCTGCTCCTTCCACCTCCGCATCGAACTCGCGCGCCACCAAAGTTGCAGCGCCTACCCCTTCCCATCCTACGACGGACAATATCCAGAAAACAGGACTCTCGGATAGACCACTGGAGCTCGAGGTACAGCCAGAAGAGAAGGTCGATTGGACGCGATCATTCCACGGTCTCAGCGCAGCTCCATTCCCCAAGGAAGTCGCGGATATTTTGCTCGCAGAGACAGATCCCGAGGAAGTCGAGATCAAACCAGATGGCATTGTCTACCTGCCTGAGATCAAATACAGACGGATATTGAACCGTGCCTTTGGACCGGGTGGATGGGGTCTCGTGCCAAGGAGCGAGAGCATCGTGACTCCGAAGACGGTGACGAGAGAGTATGCTCTGGTGTGTAACGGACGGTACGTGTGTTGTCTTGCATTCATTTCCTTTCCAGCGCGATATAAATACGGGAATCTAATTGTCCTGCCTTTTTAAAAGTCTCGTCTCTGTCGCTCGCGGCGAACAGGATTATTTCTCCCCGGACGGAATTCCCACTGCCACCGAAGGCTGCCGTTCCAATGCCCTAGTGCGATGCTGTAAGGATCTCGGTATCGCTAGCGAATTGTGGGATCCTCGATGGATTCGCAAGTTCAAGGCGAAGTATACGCGCGAGGTGTTTGTCGAGCATGTGGTTACCAAGCGGAAGTCGAAGATCTGGATCAGAAAGGATGATGGTGTCTCATATCCGTGGAAGGAGTCGAAGTGAGACACCTTCTTGTCCGCCATGTTTTCCTGATATGTCCATGAGCAAGCACCATGCGGGTCGGAGGTATCCATAGCAGGAGCTGTGCGCCTTATCCAAATCCGCGTCACGAAGTTCATACGCTACACAGCCTGTGGGCCCATAAGTCGTGAGATGACTCTTAACTGGCCTCGCCTTTCTGCTATTCTACTAACTAGATTATGCTGCTGTGGCTTGAGATACCTCAATCATGTGATATCAATCTCCATTCTGAAGAATTTCTTTGGACCTTAACGGTCCTGATGTGTCCATAGTCTGTACTATATTACGATATCGCAAAGAAGAAACAGTTATGTATCATTATCACTGAATTGACCTGCAATGTCAAGCATGGCGAAATCTAATGTAAATATGATATCTTGTTCCCTTATTCCCACACGTCAAGATTCGTCATAACATATTCAGCATATCTCCAAAAAGAAAAAATCACACACAAAAGTCTATAATATTCTTGCTTTTCCTTTTTCGCTCTTGTCCCAGAACCAGCAAGGGACAATTCTTCAAGAAAAGGGCATTTCAAGGAGGAAAAAAGACAACGGTAGAAAGGATCAAAAAGAAGATATGGGACAAGAAAATCTTAGTAAGAATTGGTTAAATGCTGCTCCAAAATGATGCGAGCGAACCGCTTCAGATTGATCCGGATTCTGAAGGCGGGTTCTGCGAATGAGACGAGTGGCTGGATATAGCGCTGCCTTGAACAGGTCTTCTGGCAGAGGGTACCTGCAAAGAGGGGGTTGGTGCGGTCTCGGTAATGGCAGGCGTGGACTCGTATGGACGACCAGGCTGGGACATGTACTGCTGCCGATACGGATGACTCGGTCCTTCTTCAGCTTGGTCGTAGTAGGTGCTGTATTCCTCATATTCTGCGGGTGCAGATATAGCGGGTGCAACGGCGGCACCTGTTCCAGGTCGAGAGGTGGTGGTGCTCTTCTTTCGTCTTCCCGTAGAGACCTCGCGAAGCAGACCAGTGGTTTCGTTGGTGTCGGCATTAGGGCCACCGGCCGTGCTGCCACTTGCAGCACGATAGAGGTTGTCGTCTTCTGGACGTGCTTTGTCTTCACCTGGCGCTCGAGCGGTGAGGGCACTAATAAATGCAGCATCAGCGTCTGCCGGAGTTGCGGCACCTCGATGCTGAACACTACTTGTTGAGTTGCCGAGATCAATTCCAGTGGATTTTGCTTCGAGTATTGGCGACTCCGTAAGTGACTTCAGGTCCTTCAGCTGGCTCTTTGGAATCATACGCCCAGCCTCCTTGTCCTGGGCAGCCTTCTCGCGATATGCTTTAGCCTGCTCATCGGTGACGCTGACTGAATACGATGGGTTTGACGGATCGCCCAAAGCAGCCCCGCCACCTCCAGGGCCGTAGATCGGGATTTTGCGAACAGCGACAACGAGTGCACACATGAACTTCGAACGGCGGGTGGCGCGGATGCTTTCATTGGACCAGTTGGACTTGTGACGGATTTCGACCCTGAGCTCAAGCTTGTCCATATTGCCTATCCCGAGAACCTCAACGTCCACATCCGGCTGAAAATCACGGTAGTTTTCCTTGTCCCGCACAAAATTCTCCATCTCCTTCTTCAGCAATTGGACATCGGCAAAGCTGGTACCAAAGTCGACGGTCAAAGTGAGACGCTCGCGCATAGCATCCGAGCGTGTGAGGTTGTCGACCCACAATGTGTTCAGGACGATATTCGGGCATTGGGTAGTCCGCTGATCATCGATGCTTCGGAAAACTGTGAATAGAAGAGAGATCCGCTCGACAATGAGGTCTTCGTTGTTGATGGTCACACGGTCGCCAACATCGAACGGATGTTTCACGAACAAGAAGATACAGGAACCGAGGACCTCTTGACAAGTTGTCGCAAAGACGAACGAAAGAGATAGCAGAGAAGTGGCACCTGCAGCGATAACAGTACCAAAACCACTGGTCACAAAAGATACTAGAGACTATTAGCTATAACTGCGAACTGAAGCACAGAAAAACAGAAAACTTACTGAATACCAGGACCATGATGATGAATGCCACCGTTAGGAGAAGGTTATCGAGGACATGAATCGCTTGGTCGACATCATGCATACTTTTAGCGAGCGATTTACTGGTTCTTCCTAACTCAGTAACCGTGAGAATCATCTCCTCCAGGCTCACGTCGCCGTTGCCGTCACGGTCCAGAATAGCGAAACACTCGTCAGCCTCTGCTTGTCTTTCAGGACCAAGGACTTCGACGATATCCTCGAGGGACAGCGTGTCATTGCCCTCCACAACGAAAGACATCCAGATACGTCGAGCAAGAGCCTCCGACGCCCTTTTCCGCTCTAGAGCCCTAAGCACGATCGAATGCGACGAAGAAACATTGAAGAGTTGTTGTCCAGTGATTTCTTGTGCGACATTACCGAAAGCTGCAGTCATCTTATCACCAATACGTCCTGCTGTATATCCAACATTTCGCATCAGGCGAAGAGGTACCGTAGCACTGAGATGTTTGGAGTGTTTGCCTTTCTTGGTCGCCAGGAGCGAGTCAGAAACGATTTCATCCTCTTCTCTGAATTCTTTACAGAATTCAGGGAAGAGTTTCCGCGATGCCTCATACAGCTCTCCCAAGAGATAGATGTTATGCTTCGACGCTCTGATCCTGAGGTCAAATTGCTTCCGGTGATAGCTGACGGAGATGAGCTGGACAATGAGCTTCTCTCCCAGAAAGATTATACTGCAGACGAGGAAACCGAACAATATATTCTTGATCGTCTTCTCCCATGACTTCGTGCTAGTGTCATTTTCCCTTTTGTTATCAGGGTTGAGAGTCATGATCTATGTCCCGTTAGCTTAACTGTCGGATACGACTAGCAGTATTCCCTAACATACCGGCAGGAACGTCACCAGTGAGACGATGCACCAAAACACAAGTGACATGGGGATCTCCAAAGCTCGCAAGATAAGCGCATATTTACGCGTTCCCGAACTGACAATGCCACAAAGAAATTGGAAGACATACGGCAGGGTATGCGACACCAGCTTGGACGTCCACAAGCTCAGCCAGACTACCTCGATCCAAGTGAAGAACCAGACAATCTTGACCCCTCCGATCTTTGCATTCTGTCCTACATCCGTGGCTCCAACAATGATTGGGACCGCAATCAGCAACGCGAGAGGAGACACATAGATGATATATCTCGTGACGACTGAGAAATTCAGGATGGCCGTATACATTCGCCCCAGGCGGTTCAGAGAGCCATCTTGCGGATCTTCCATGTTTTTCGCATCTTTGTCGGCCAGCCTTCTGCGCCGACCTGGGCCTTGATGAGAAAGGTCTCCCTTCTCATTGTTCTCGAACGGGGTCGAGAAGTCAGAATGAGGTTCATAGCTCGTATCTTGTTGTGTCCGCGTCTGCCCTCGACTGGAAATGTTTGAGAGAGGAATATCAATTGTCGCATCATTGGGGTTGCGACGGTCTTCCGAAGCCATCTCCGGTATTTGCTGGAATCTATGCGAAGATGATCGCTTGTAATGTAGACGGCCCGGCAGCCCGGACATGGGTGCAGAACCAACTGGGGAGCGTAAAGTTATATATTATGCCCAGGGATGCCCAGAAGGCGTCGAAGTGGAGTTGCAACTAAACGGTATTCCCAGCTATAGAGAGATCGTCCGCCAGTGCACACGACGGGCTTTGGCCGGCTCTATGGCTGGTGCGTCGAGCGCGCGTGGGGAATCGGAACGAAAGTCGTCTCGAGCTTTTTTGGCCGAGTGTTACTAAAGAAAGAATGGATTGTGCGTCACAGCACGACAGTAGGAAAGGAGAGGATTCCTGAACAGGGCAAGGAGAAGAGCAAAGAACGAGTGTGATGCAAGAAAAGAATAATAATCAGGGTACTCCAGTGCCTAAAAAGAACATCTCCAGAATGACGCTTTCCGGTGTGTCCTCATTAAGCGCCTGAGGGGTTACATCCACTCTAGGGCAAAATTTCTCCCGTTCAGCAGCCTTCTTCTACTGTAGCTATGTTTCAACTTCCTTGGGTCCAACGCCACATCCCCCAGAAGCGAATCATCCCTATCAGCGCGCCCCAGGGTCTTAACGGCCTTTTGTGTCTGTCAGATCCCCAGAACCGTTCCGTCGTAGTGTTGATGCACACGCGCTTCCGCGCGAACCTTTCAATGCTCGACAGAGTTTGCGGGGAATATTCCGCGTCAGTGTTGCGAGCGGAATCTCACATTATTGCATCGTTCTGTATGGTAAGCGATCAATCCCCTCCTAGAAGCTCGAGTGATGGTAAAAAGAACCGATAGGCACCAAACACTGTGTTGCTGGATCAGGGTCCCATTATTGAGACCCCACACGACTTGGCCATTGGTCACTTGCGTGGTCTGGCATATCCAGTTGTCACCAGCTGGGCAAGCTCTGCAGGCAGATCTATCGATCGATCGCGCGATCAGGGCGGAAACTCAGATCAGATTCATTCTCGTCCGTGGGCAGGGAGGCCCTGGTGTCTTCCCGAAGAGAAAGAAGCATGAAGATCGATGTCTGCCGCCCATGTCAATCATGTCCCTTACAGTATATGTACTGTACCAACATGTATACGCTCCCGTCAGCGCGGATTCTGAACAGGATGCACATGTGCTAATGACGCCTCACGGTGGATTTATCCATGCGAGTTCCCTGATGTCTACTTGCGCCTCCCGTCTTGGCAGGGACTTCGCTTCTTCTGACCCCTTTTCCGTATACACGAACTTCATTCAGACCATATTATTCTACGGAGTAGAAGTATGGTAGGGTACAAGACCACAATGTGCGGAACATAAGACATTCGGAAAGCACCCACTATGTACTACTGCAAACAGGTTGGCTATGTCTATCAGTGGAGAAAGTTGGCCCATCGCGTAGACGCGATTCTGCTGTGGCAAGCGGTTCGCAGCATGTTTCGCCGATGACACGAAAAAGGGCATCGCTTGCTCCACACTTCAAGCCCTTAACTGGAGAGAAAAGAACGAACCTAGTACGTGCGGTCTCAAACTTAAAATGAACTTTTCTGACGACTCCACCAGGAGGCGAATCACGCCAATCTGCTTACTGCAACAAGCGACAGGATCTTGGTCAAAAAGATCGTCATTTCAGGTATGCCATTTAGGATGGTAAGGTAATTGGCGGACTCTACCTTCACCTCTCCTTTTCCGCGGATTGTGAGGCTGCTATCTTGTATTATTTTATTTCCCCTATTCTTCAGAATACCTAGTGCGGCTGGACCGTCCAGTTGGACGCCATCATCGACTCTTGTTCCGTGGTATGTACATACATCCTTCGACCAATAACGCATACGTGTGCGAATCCTGAAACATCCTGGGAAAATAATCATAATAATCACCTGGTTCCCTCGCTCTGTTTTGCTTACTCATCGATTCAACTAACTAGCTAACTAGTCGGAGTTAATCAATTAGAGCGAGTGGAGGTTGGAGTGGTGAAAGAGGATAACGAATCGTGCCATAGTTAGCCATTTCTACATCGAAGAGACTTCTCGAGCACAATCGTGTATATTAGACACGATGAGTGTTCCTCTCTTCTTTCTGCCAAAGCTAGAGGGTTCTCCATTTTCATTTCTCGATGCTTGAATAAACTCCATAGCTTGAATAGTATTCTTGAACCAGTTTTTCTGATGTCGTCCACCATGCTAGTAAACATTACTGTAGTCTACCGCCCATTCTCCAGGTCGTGGGGTCTCACCGCCTGCTCTACTGGCGGCAAAAACCGGGGTCAATGCATCATTCATCATCCCAAGAATGAGACTACGAATCACGGTTTGACTAACTCTTACCCTTGTGAAGTCAAACAATACCTAGACATCAGCAAAGTCCACCGCTGTCCAGTGACAAATTTATTCGATGTAACCCCATTCTGAAAAGTAAGCTTTTGCTAACCTTCATAATATTTCTCATGCATTGCCAAATGTGAGTGAATCGTCGCACACAGAAAAGAACTCTCTTCCTCTACAGCAGCAGAACAAATTGATCATTATTGGTACTATGATGGACTCTTCATGACGTAGAGAGACAGTCTTTTGGAATTGTTGGTCCACTCCAACTTCCGGTGGGTCCGGTAGATGAAATCTGGACATCAAATAAAGCGTTGCAACAACTTCCAACAAAGTTCGGGTATGAGGATCTACCCTGCCCACTGAGTGACGTTTCCAGTCTACTGGGTCAATCGCGGCCATAGCTCATGAGCAAAGCAGAATGTCGAACGAGACTGGCTACAGCCTTGATGTCGACTCGATTATGTTACGATCTCGATGTTGAGAGGTCCCTAGTTTCCGGGAGTACAGAATATGTGCAACTTGGTCGATCGGAAGACTGAAGACTACGATTTGTCTTTGGCAAATCGACGTAGATATACACTCAGCATACATAAGTTATCACCTTTTAAGAGGTTGGGACAATTCTATTTAGGCTTTCCGGGACAGCCGACAGTCATTGCGCGACAATGATCAAGAGCTAATCGCAGAAAGTGCTATACTTATGGAGTACCATCCAATGCCCAGAAATAAGATCAAACCTAGAGTAATGAAAGGGCCGAACAATCCCATGATTTTCATACCGTGCCATTTGAGATTGGTCCTCCGCTTCCCCAGCCGTGTCGTGCGTGTTAGGGTTGGGAGGTATTTGAAGTCAAAGAGCGTCTCGCCGCCGAGGCCGTCCTTCCGATATATCATTATATCGCGTAGGTATTTTCGATACCACTATACGATAGTATCCTCGACGTTAGCGAATGCTCCTTTACAAGAGGTGAGGGGTATATGCTATATTATGCATATATATATCAGGACATACTTCAATGATTTTTCTGTCAAGGAAACCACTTTTTGGTTTCATATATGAGAATATAATCACTCCGAAGCAGTATCCATATATGATTATCCGATAGTACAGACTTGATCGTGGAATATCCAGCTCGTCAGAGAGGTCCTTTCCATTGAGTAGTCGAGTGATCGCTTCCAGGAGCTCTTTCGACACATATAGTGGCGGAGTATTCTCGAGACCGAGAATGATATTCTTGGCTAAGATTTTCCCAGTTTCAGACGGATCAATTTCAGAAACAAGCAGCGACTCCATCATGGCTTTCGCCTTTTCTGTGTTCTCCCATGCTTCTGTTGGTGTGCCCATGTAGTAGGCAACCAATCTCCATAACGCTATATAATCTTCAATTTCCTGCTTTGAGAGGTAAACACCTTGGCGTGGAAGACCCATCCACACCACGTTGCTGGAGAAGATATTAATAGTCGCAATGCAATCGAGGTCGTTGATAGGAACACCGTATTTTTCCTTGTCGTAATAGTCCGGTTGCTGTATCGCGAGGTTCAAGATTCTAAGGCGTACGACTGAGTGGAGCAATCGTACTCGAACAGATGAGACATGGCCCTCTCCCCCAGGCTTCATTGCGTTTACTGACCCGGTGACATCGAGAGTATGCTGCACAGTTTCTAGAAGTCGACGTCGAACCACTCTCGCACTGAAACCTCCTGTGCGCGAAAGGGTTTCCACGACTCGAGGCGCACCCCTAAGTTCGGGTTGATGTTAGTCGTCTTCCTATTCAATATTTGAACCTTTGCCAGTTCCATACATCCCACCAAGTAGGCTTTGAAATGCAAGCTTCCGCAGAATATTAGCTTTCGTCGATTATCCTCAGCCTTGGACAGAACAAGCACTTACTGCGATTATGATAGGTATTGCATATCGATAGAACACATCTTGACCTCGCTTGATTTGCTCCCAATCCACCCATTCCGGGACCGTATTGATTTCTGTCCAGAATTCTTTTAACTTGGCATTTTTGTCAACATTGGCACTTAATAGTGCATATATGTCTCGTTTACAAGGGTTCTTGCTTGTATCGCTGGGACCAGACGGCATTCCATTGATTATATCAACGCATTCATCGGCGAGTTTATCCCATGAGACGGTCAGTGGGCGTAGTTCTTCTGATGATCTGTGTAATTCAGTCCATCGGAAGCTATGGTCCCAGTGGTGGTATTCGATTCTGTTGTTTCCTTTTGGGGATTTAGTCCTCGCCATGGCTGCAGTTAACACTGAAGAAGATATTACGAGCAAAGATCGAGACAGGAGAATACAATCATGACTAGTTATATAATTTTTTATCTTGAGACTAGTATTAAGATAGAGATCACGATATATGCATAACGCAATGCCCCGCAGGACAGCCGCGGACCGGATCGGTAAATAAAAATGATCGATGTATTAGAAATCGGGTATAGCGATATCTTTATAAAAAAGGCTTGATAGTTTAACATGCATCCCGATTACTTTGGAAAGCAGTTATGCAGCTAATAAAGTCTACTGCGCATATGATCCAAACAGGCGATGATGGCTCTCAAGCGTCAAACTAACTCAGCATGCTAACTACCTACCTATTAAACTGCGTAATCATCAGTAGATACCTATCCTGTGCTCCTTAACTACCTATCCTAGTATTTTTTTAGCCAAATCTTATCTTTCTTCAGATCCCGAAAATGGATCCCTGACGTGTCCGACCGGGTCCATATATTAGCTACTTTAATCTGATTGACAGAGGAGACAATCGGAGCTGATGATTTCTATGAGTCTAGACCTATTGCCAACATTAGGTACCTATCCATTTTCAAACCTTTCAATATGACTTATCGTATTTTGTCAACAGACGGAGCATCTATCTATCTGCCAGATGTTAGAAGCCTCGAATACAAATTATGCCCAGAGGTCTCGCCGTCCGGTGCCATCTCCGCTATTTTAGCTACTCCGAGGATCTACTCCAGCACCCGGCTGTTTATAGCATTTACTCATCCACCTGCAGACATCCTAAATTTCAGACTGCTGCCCCGGCACGGCTCATCAATGCATCTATGACTCGTCACCTGGCGTTAGCAAGTATACGTGTAGACATGAGTGGCGGAAGATGCATCCTCAATAATGAGCCCGGTATTTTCCGGGTGCGGTGAAAGCGGGAAGAACCCCGAGAACCGAAGATAGAGACAATTGACAACACTTCAAACACCCTTAAGTACACTGGACAGGACCTCTGCGTTATATTATTCGCTATCCCACAATGCATCCACCTGGAGCCAGTGGAAATTGTGTACATGAGAGGGTCTTCCGCCGATAAGATGTGCATCTGCAGTAGGGATGCTTGCTTGTCTTATCTCTTCACCAAGGAGTAAATCTTCGATACAAGTGTAGAGGATACGGAGAACATGCTCTTTATTGAAGACATTGTTTCGCAACCCATCATAGTCAGGGAGATATCATTAATAGCAGTGGAAACGCCATTGTATTATACCTATAGAACCTGTAACTTGGGCTCTATTCACATTGAAATGACCTATGGAACCCCTCCTTGAAATGGAAGCAGATGCAGCTTCGCTAGAAGCTGAGCCTGAAAATCTATTCGGGGTAGCATATATTTGAGATACATGATGTGATGGTGCTGGTGTCGAGTGTCTGGTGGATAGACACTGATGATGCCGGCGCATAGAACGGGCCACATCGTGGCTTCTTACCATCGCATGATACCTACAGGAAGTGGTCAATCAAAAGTACAGTGAATGGACCGTTGATATGAACATACGTTTCATACACGACAAGAGCGACAAGCCTTGCAGTTCGCTGTTATTGGCCCGCCGTTGAGTACTGAATGCGAATCCCATGTTCCCGTTCCGGGTTGCAGAAGCACCCTCTAGGTAGACATATCTAGTTCGGACCATAAGTTCGACGGAAATGACGATCACAAGATACGCCTAGGAATAGACGGTATCGACCGGGGGTCGACGGAGATGTTGATATTATCTACCCCGTATACATCCATCACGCTCACTGTTTCATCGTCAACCTGCGACTTCAATCCATTTAAGGGGCTTATTTTTGCTGATCACCCTTAACGTTGTCGCAGCAGGATGTCACTCGTAGCCTTGTTTTTTCTTTTGATCTCCCTTTTCCTCAAATATTGTTCCTTGAATACATATATTTTACAAAGTATATTAACTACTAGTATCTAAGCCAATCATGGGGCAGCAATGGAGCAACCTATTTCCTCCAGCGCCTCGATTTACCGAGGAGAATCTCTCTGACCAGAAAGGAAAGGTATGCGCCATATCAGCGAAGTTGCAGTTCTACATCTGCTATTCAGAGAAGAACTGACACGAGACACATGGCTAGGTCTTCATCATCACAGGCTCAAGTGGAGGGATAGGAAAGCAACTAGCAGCCATCCTGTACGGACGAAATGCCACGGTCTATGTAGCGACACGCTCGAAACAAAAGGCTGAAAGCGCAATCTCCGAGATCTCACAGACTTATCCCGACTCTAAAGGCCAGCTAATCTTTCTGCACCTGGATCTCGGTGACTTGACCACGATTCGGAAATCGGCCGAAGAATTCCTCAAGAAAGAATCTCGATTGGATGTTCTCTGGAACAATGCCGGCGTCATGGTGCCGCCAGCAGGATCAAAAACGGCACAGGGATATGAGCTGCAACTGGGAACGAACAATATTGGACACTTCCTGTTCACGCATTTTCTCCGCCCGGTCTTGAAACAGACTGCAGAGTCGTCTCCGAAGGGGTCTGTCAGAGTGGTGTGGGTGTCTTCTAGCATGGCGGAGATAGCTCCGAAGCCTGCTATTGATTTCTCAAATATGGACTACCATCGAGATGAGAATCAATGGAGGAAATACGCTCGAAGTAAAGCCGGAAACGTCCTCCATGCGTGTGAGTTTGCCAGACAGGTAAAGAAAGAAGGCATAATCAGCGTGGTAATTCCACCCTCGTTTTCAAGATCATCATGATCATATTATCAGTTATTCTGACGGTATCCTTGCAGAGTTTGAATCCAGGAAACCTGATTACGGATCTGCAACGCACAATGCCTAAGTGGCAATTAATATTTGTTGTGAGTATATGTAAATTGTCTTCCCTCCCGAAGTTTCTCCTGCTATTATTAACTTAGACTGACCTGAACTAACTACTCAAGAAACTGATCGCCCATGATTCCAAATTCGGAGCTTACACGGAGCTATTCGCTGGTTTACATCCGGAAATAACTGAAGAAAAGACAGGAAGTTGGAGTACGTAAACATCGCATGGAGAACGACAGCTGCCCCTTTTCTTCTAACCTTTTCTCTTTATTTACAGTTGCGCCATTCGGGCGATTATCCACTGCTAGGGGGGATTTACTAGATCCAGCCCTCGGGAAAAGGTACTGGGAATGGACAAACGAGCAGGTTCAAACTTACCTGTGAAGAGATAGTGTTGCGCGAGATGAAGCAAATTACATATATCTACTTTATGCACTCGTTCGGAAGTATCCAATAATCTCTGTAATAACGTAATTTATTCAGTCCTCTGCAAGAATTGGCAGCTATACAGACCGTTAAATGACAGAAGAATAAAATGAGCCACAGATAGCGAGAGGCTGTTCCTTATGCGTCAGGATACGATGATTTTCCACTTCTTGAGATATCGCATGCTTCACGACTAAGTATTTTCCATTTGCAAAATTGAATGGCAGAGCTGAAGGGCAGCTGTTGCATGCGCAGGTGGAGCGAGCTTGGTGGTTCCTATACTGGTCCTGTGTTTTCCTTCGATAGATAGATAGGGGTAAGAGTCTAGTTGCTGTTTCAGTTGCGGTGTTGGTTTCGTGATGTCAATTGAGGGGGAGGGGGTTAGATATGGATCCTGTACTTGCTGGTGATCTTGACCCGTGCAGGATCATGAGTGGTGGTTGTCCGCGTGGCGTCACCAATGTTCTGTCAACGTCAGATATTATACTACACATGTACTAAGGTCCCTGCGAACGGAGTGAGGTTGGATGCTCTAATGTTTGTTGCGGACGATGATGCGCTTCTAGATGATATTGATTAGTGATCCTGGTGATATATAGACCACAACCGAAGATATATCCCGTCTAACCCTTACACATGGCCCGAAGGAAAATACATACAATGCATGGAAGATATGTACATACAGCCGGTCGATACACATGTCCTGGCTGCTGTAATTCCATCAACCCCCTTCCCACAAAAAAGAAAGAAAACAAAATAACCGATTCCTCTTGACGAATGCAACGCCCTCCAGTCGCTTAGCAGCGATGAACCCAGGAACTCCATAGCCAAACCAAGACGTTGCAAAGTAAATCTCGTACCGACGTAAGGTTGGACTTTGAATCCGTTTATAAGCGGTAATAGTCTCAACGAATATGGAAAAAGAAAAATAAAAAAGAAAATAAAAATAAAAGCCAACATCATACATCATGCATCACAGACGTGTCTCAATGAATTGCAGCAGTGATCCGTAACCGGAAACGCCACGCCGTAAAAGCACCTCACCGGGAGGCAAGGCTGTAGATGACCCCTGTACCAGGAACAGATAAATCAAGATTCTGATGCTGGTGCAGTAGATGGCCCATCATGTTGCCTCGTTCGTATTCTGAATCGATCACGGAGTGGAGACGTGAGCCAGTTTCGTCGGTTTTCCGTCTCTTCCGCAGTCTCAGCATTTGCACTGTCACGGTTGGCCTGTCGGAACCGTCGTAACGTAGCAATCCGCTCCTCTACGGACGCCTCTCGCATCCGTCGGACATTCAGCGTATTGTGGAAGTATGAGGACAAGCGATTGTGTCGCGTGTTCGGGACATCTGCTGCTTGCTCGGCGCCCTGATGGTCCACAGGAGCCGCGTTGTCCCCGTGTTCTGTTTCCGGGCCATCTTCCTCAGCCTGTGCAGGGTTGAGATCGATACGGCTGAGGCGTATTAGCAATTGACCGCACCATTTATGCCAGGATATCAACACTTACCAGAGCGGACAGGTTCCAGACACATTGACGAGCCACGGATCAACACATTCGGGGTGGAATTGATGGTTACAAGGCAACACTCGCAGATCTTGTCCTTTAACAAAATCATCCGTACAGATCGGGCAGGAATAGTTCCCAGATTCCTGGGCGTTCTGTTCTGGGCCAGAGGAGCCGGTCGTTTTGGCGGCGGCCTGAGGCGCCTTCTCCACATCAGTCGACTTCGTCGCATCCGCACCGGATCCAGTCATCTCGATAGCTTCCTGACCCGAAGCAGATTTCCTTCCTTCCGGAGAAGCGTCTCCTCCCTCCTCTTCACTGCCCGATGCCATTTCGATATCTGCTTTGGCGGGATCAGATGCCTCGTAAGGATCACCAAACTTGACTATGGGTATCGTTTCCAGCATAGCCCGTGCTATGCCTCGTGCTCTGCTCTGCCGTGGTCGACCTGCCGTCCTTCTAGGGCCATATCGCTCGGGATGTCGATGGGCACGAACGGCTCCGGTGATGATGATGCATAGGAAGAGTGCGGTGATGACTCCGGTGATACTATAGAGGATTATCATGGCTACAGGCGTGGTTGGCAATTGTTCAGCTAGATTTCCAGAGGAGGACGAACCATTATTGGGGCTTCCAGTATCCCCGTTGTCCCCAGAGCCGCCGGACGGCTGAGCCGTGCTGACCGTCGACATGTCCGGCACTATACTGGTCGAGCCACTACTATTCCCTGAATCAATGTGTTGCTTGATCTGGAGGCTGCTGTCCGAGATCAAGACTGTGAAGATGTTCTGATAGGAGGGCAAGGAGGCATCCGCGGTGAAGTTGCAGTGGTTCGACTGGGAACTATACAGCAGGATGGCAGCGGCTTGGTGGGATGTGATCACGTTCGCGACGGTCGCGCCAGGGCCTATATTTCCAGGGTAGGCGGAATTATCACAACTGATATACGCGATTTGACCACTCTTCAGATTTGCGGAATTGGAGGCATCGACATTCACTAGATCTCCTGTGACGCCGAACTTCTGGTTGGCCCCACCGCTCGTCAGCATCGATCACATCTCCGAGGTTTCCCTCCATCGGGGAACAAACTCACTGTGAAGCTACTCTGGTCGGAGGCGACGAGCGACCGGGTCAAAGGTGCCAAATCGACCACTGACGGAAGCTCAACCTGTGTGCTGCGCAAGTTGAATCGAAGGATCCCCGTCCAGACAAGATCCTGCGAGTTATTGGACGGAAGGACCGTGACAGCCGACAGACTCTGGGCACGAGTGACAGAGACAGTAGAGAAGAAGAGCAGCAGCAGCAGCAGTAGACATGATATCGACGGCGAGAGAGTGAAACGGGACCGTCGGCAGCTCATCGTGGTTATAGGGAAGGAGAACAATGAGCTGACGATCGACTTACGGTGCCCGGTGGGCGGGATGACGGCGAACCGTCGGGTCGTGTCTCTCTGCGTTCCCCAGCAGGCCGCCTTGGTGGTTCTGAGGATGAAGCCGAGCCAGCGCAACCGAGTGCAGACGTCAATGCGGAGAGCGATCCGTCCCACTGCCGGAGGGACGACTGTTATTCGTAGGGACAACTGGGATCAACCGGCCGTCTGCTCACTTTGCTCGATTTTTTCTGGACGGCGCCAGCGTCTCGATGAGCGCTCGAATCGCCGGGGGGCCGAAGGGCAGAAGTGTGGAGGAGTTTATGTCAGGCTCACAGTCTCACTCAATCAACGGTGGAGCATCCGCCGTGCATCCGGGCGATCTGGAACAGGGCTTGTCGGACGAGGGGGAGACTGGTGTCACCATGAAACCCTCGTTTTATGTTGTTTGACCTTTTGCGCTGGGAATGTTTAATTATTGATTGACAAATGAATAAATGAATGAATGAATTAATTAATTAATGAACAGATTGTGGGAAGAGAAAGAAGTCTTCGAAGGGCGGGGGACTACTGCTCGTGCTCGTCTCTTGCGATGTGATATCTCCGCGGCCAGCGCCAGGGAACAAGATACGATAGTCTAGTCTAACATGATTAGTATGATGACTTTTACTCCGTAGTTGTGCCTCTTTGGCCATCCAGTGGACCCGGATCGGAGTGTCAAGACGATCAATAATAATATTCATTTGCTGGTGACTTTGGACGACTTACTGGAAACAGTCTGGTCTGAGGGGGCCGGATAAGATAAGCAGTAACTAGGAAGAAACTAGCGGCACAAGGCGATCATTCATATTATGTATTCTTGATTCTGTCGGGTGTTGACCGAAGAAGATTGTGTATAATGATAATGATATAATGATAATAATTACCATGGAGTACCAACTAACTACTATCTAATTCTCCATCGACAACACTCGCGATGGACAGCTTCTCTGGATGGCAATAAGACATGAAGCTCTCCAGGTTTGAGCTCTGTGCTACTCTATCTAGGATTCTAGAGCAGGAATCTCGCCGATCGACCTGTTTCCCTCCCTCTTCCGGCTGTTGCGATCCCACCGACCTGCCGTCTCCGTCTGTCGATCATCGGCGCCAAACTGCGGAGATCATCCAGCCATGACCTTTTTTCTTCTTTTTCTTCTTTTTTTTTCTTCTTCTTTGGCCTTCTGCCAGTGCCCCAGGACCATCCTGATGCGGTAAAGAGCCATGCGTCAGTCCATCGATGGCCACATTGTAACTAAACTACAGTCCAGTGAACCACGGATACCTCTTCACCACGCCTTCAGCCTCTGCAGGTCGGTATTGTTGCTAACACAATGCTGATAGTTAGTTAATTAACTCCCAGTACGGAGTAAGCACCAACCCCTCCTCCACGACGCGTCCAAGCGCTGCGATCGGCCTGTGACGCTGCTATCTACGGCACCCTTCCAGCACCGCTGATCTATTGTATACTTCTAGGTCGAGGCGCGCCTTACCTAAGTACTCCGTAGTACCGACCACCCAATTCGCCTATTTATCGCTCGTCGGGTGATCTGCCTCGATGCATTAATATTGAAGGTTATGGAGATCAAACAGATAGGTTCTGGCGTCTGGGAGTGAACTAATACCAGCCATTTCTGACAGTGCAGCCGCCACCAGCCAAGCCAACATCAACTTGCATGCTAACTAACGATGACAATAATACTGGGAAAGAGTGAAATCTGGTTTTTGACTCGGGGACTACACCAAGATGTGCTGGCGCTTGCCATTGCAGAGATTGGCAACCGTCTGCATCGTCTCCGCAGTTTAGGTAGTGCAACGCATTATTTACCTCAATTGTGCCATATGCATGAAATTGGTCAGGCCCGTCAGGGTCTCTCTCCTGGAGCTTTGTAAAGTAATTGACCCGACGAGCCTAGAAAGGACTAGGATAGCATGGCCCCTGGTCCTTTTAGATCGCGCACTGCCCCTCATCGAGCATCAACGAATGCCTCCCGGCAGAACAACCTAACCCACTGTCAGTCAGAAATTACCCACCAGGTCTTCTACCTATTCAGCATCACACATCGACCCCAGAGTTCGTGCGCTCTTGGCATGGGGATAGTGTCTGCTAGGGTATTTTCCGCGGTGCTACTGTGCTACTGAGCCGCAGGATCCGGGGAGACACCATGCCCACCCCGCCATGCGCCTAAAGCTGGCAGACCTTCCTCAGTTATTACTCGATCGGGTTGTTGACGGCACTCATAAGAGTGGCCAACGCGCACAGAGCTATCTTGCTTACACCGCTTTCAACTTTGGAGCTAACATGTCTACTGTCGATTCTCGAGGCCACTAACCACTGGCTATGCTGCTCCGTTTGTATTCGTGACGGCTATATTACCATGCAGTACTGAATACAGATGATGAGAGTTTGATATTCCCAATGCCTGACCCGAGGAGCTGCAGCGCGTGTATCATATGCGGGACTTCAAGTGTGTTATACCGGGGAATCTCGCTGCCGTCGTCGAATATGCGCGCGTTCGCTCTCGTCCCATACGTGTGTGGTTCCGTGAACCATCCCTAAACCTTTTTTCTTTTCTTTTCTTTTCTTTTTTTATTCTTCCCCTGCGTGCCTTTTTTTTTTTTTTTTATCATTTTGACTTCCTCTCTTACACTTTGCCTTGATGTGGAGACGTATGGAATTACTCTCGAGATCACTTGTGGACCGTGCGAGATAGAGGCTGAAATGATCATCGAGCGGCCCTACCGCAATCACAATTACCTAGCCTCTAGGATCATGGATGGGACTATTTAAAGTTGACCGTTACTCAGGCTTGTCGATGTCCATGATTATCTTTATATGTAGGTATTAACCTGGCTCTCCCGTAGTACAGCCTATACTAGCGACTCAGTTTCCCCTACCTCCCGCAGCCACGGAAGATCTGATAGGGATCGCAGATCGCTCATAGATGGTGCAGAATCGATTGATCTCTTGATAGGTATCAAGGATCACTTAGTTACCTAGTCTTCTGGTTTCGTCTCTACTTCTACCCTTAGGGTATAAGCAAAAGCTCAGTGAAGAGCCATCAATTGCTCAGATTGCAAGTCTGCGTATTGACTAGTATCATATCCGCAACTTTCCGTGCTGCCAGGCATCGTTCTGTGTGTGGAAGGTATCAAAAGAAGACAGATACATGAACTTGTGGCCAGTCAGCATATAGACCCCAGTCAGCGACAATGCCACCATTCGCTCAAAGTAAATGTTGCTCGCCACCTGCAAAGCGATTTGTTAATTTTGAATGCGGGCTCGCATCTATTCCTCGAGATCTGACACTTCGAAGCACAAGACACTATCGGGAGGCTGAACTGTGGTGGTCACGAATGAAGCCACGTCTTTTGTCCACTGTATGTTTCTTTATTGCAGTGCAAAGTCTTCGAGCAGAGAATCGTATAAGAGCGACCAGGACAGCAGTCGTTTACTTAACTCAATCAAGACGAAAAGGGAGAAAAAAGCTCGGGTGCGCACAGTTGCCCGCTGTCAAAGGATCTGATCGCGAAAAATGTACTGGTACTCTATATATAGATGACAGGACGGGCCATACCGAATCGCGAGCGCCTTTTTCAGTAGCACCGATCAAGGCGCCCACAACGCCAAAACTGGTGGAGAAAAATAATAATATGGTAACACTGATGCTACTTTATCATTATTCTGGTAGCTGAGCAAAGTCCACAACCTGAGTTATTCGGAACTTGACGGGCTGAGCTTGCGTGGAAAAGCGTCCGGCCTCCTCCCGCGCCGTCGCAAACAAGAGGAAAACGGATGCGTCTCATTGGTCTGGGCGACGAGGAGGCGCTACATTCCCTGTAAATATTCGTTCTGGGCGAGGTCGAGGCTCTCGTCGACCGTCAGATACACTGGCAGCCCGAGGGGCCCTGATCGCTCTCACAATGTGTCGCTCTTGGACGTATTGTCGTTGCCTCGTGGCTGCGAACGCCCAACAAGCCCGTCGAACGGTGGAACATCCCAGAGTCAAACCCCCTTTTATTGACATGATACTGTCGCCGGTGACCTGTCGTCCTGAGGAGAGAGTAGCACAACCTTCAGATCACTCCAGACCTGTGTTGAGGAAGCAGAAGAGTCGCAGTGCGGGTGGGAGATGGACCATCTGATCCACTTCGACCAAAACCCCAGAGCCGCTGAGAAGCCGTCGCTCCACCGTACCAGCAATGATGCTGGCTTCAAGATCAAACATGGGGACATCTATGAGCAGAATCCGCTCGCCAGGTATATCCCGTCTTTTCATTCATATTGATATTATACATGGTAGACAATGGGCCTTTTTGAGTCATGATGTCCGCAGGGAAGCCTGAAGCACGAATCGGTGTGTGGCTTTTCCACAGACATCTCTTGTCTATCTTCATGATTATATTTTATTCTGTCATGTTCTATCCATACTGATGCGGCTCCATCACTAGCGATTCTCTGACAAAACTCGATAACGAGTACAATGAACTCGCGAGAACCTGTCAGGCATTTAACAAGAATCTGTTCCCGGACGATCATAGTGATCTAGAACAGGATGCCCCAACCGATGAAGATGTCCTGCGAGTGATCCGCCAGGCAGAAGAAGTCTGGGCATCAAGTACTCGCGGGTGTCATCACTTACGATGGTCAACGACGCTGCTTGGATCATGTGCTACGGCCCTGGATGCCCATTCAGCTTTGTTATGTGCATTTCCCCGAGGGGAGAGATATCGCTCTCTTCTTTACCGTGTCCTTCAGTCTGTGATTAAGGTAAGACTGATGATCTTACTGCGATGGTAGTGATTTAATGCCTCAAGCTAAACATGCCATGTGCATATGTACAGGCTTCAGCCAAGTATCACAAGGTCGCAGAAGGCCTTTCACAAGCTCTCGTCGAAATCAACGAAGCGATCTTTTCCGCTCGAGGCGCCGGACTCGACGCATCCATGAGGGTGCTATACCCTATCGCTACTCTTTACTCTCAGATCTTCCTCTTCTTCGGAGAGTTCATGTATTGGTACACTAAGAAGGCCAAATGTCGTCTTCTGAAGAGCCATCACCAAGACTTTTATTCTGACCTTCAGTATCTCGTCCACGTGATAAGAGAGACCTGCAGTTCGATCAATCTCGAACGAATAGACACGACTTATCTCACCGCGGCGATAGGAATGAAGGGCGGAACGAATCTCTCACGTGCAACGCTCTACCAGATGGAAGAGGCACGTTTAAGCCAAGCCGGATTGAGAGGAACGGATCGCCATGTTGCTTCACAGAATACCATCATCCGTCAACTGCTATGGGAAATCCAAAAAGATGCCAACGAGCGAAAGAGAATGGCGGATGAAAAAGACATGCTCCTTTCGCAGCTAGTTCACTTGTTAGAGCAGAAGGTCCATGGGTTGAAGCGTGGTAAGAACGACGAGGTCGTGACCGCCACGGCGTTGGAAGATATTGGTACGGAAACTATTTCTCTTGCATTTCTTATCAGGTCTAGGCTAAACCCAGAAGCCCAAGTTATTCCCAGCATCGCGGCTTCCAAGACATCTAAACGCAAGGTATCGAGGGTGGAGCTGGAACTTTCTTCCAAGGACCTCCAAGACTTCTTCGACAATGACGATCAATTATTGAACCTCGAGCTCCCTCTGGAGATATACGCTGACCCCGGCGTGATTACGACTTTGAGGGAATGGACCCTCAGTTCGCCATCCCAGGTACTCGCGATCGCATGTCCCTCCGTGACGTCTTATCCCTGCCCAGCTACCATTCTTTCGGGACACTACACTTGGTCAGCGCGACAGGCAGGGTTGCCAGTGATATCACACTTCTGTTCTCCTCTGTCGCAGAGCTCGGACGGAAGCAATACAAGTGGTCATGGACTTGTGGCATTGGTATACAGTTTGATCCGACAATTGATCGAGCTTGCACCGCCTGTTCTGGATTGCGAGATTTCTTCTGATCCAAGCGCAGAACGTTTCCGTAAGCTAGACGGCACCCTGAACACGTGGGATGAGGCAATATCTGTCTTCGATACCTTACTCAATTTCGTACCGCCGGTCCTAGTCTGCGTGATCGGTAGCCTTCACGTGCTCAATGACGAATCGACCGAGAGTTGTCTCCAGTCACTTGTTCGGATCCTCGTCAGACGTACAAACCGCCCAAGTCCTACATCAAGAAACAGAGCTACTGGGACCAAGCCTACCATTCTGAAGGTTCTCTTCTCCACGTCTGGGAATCCCACCGTGCTCTCGGAAATCCCGCCAAACCAAATTATTGTCACGGACTCGCTGCGGATCGGACGCGCTCCGGAACACCCTATATTCTTGGAGTCCAACACTGTAAGGGGCAATTGCCCGTTATAGCATTGTTGAATGAGGACTAAGGTTCTAGCGATGATCGTTTATCTTTCCTATCAAGAGGCCTCTTCTCCATCGAAAGCCCCTTATGTCTTGCGATTTCGAGGAATGTTTTCATGAGTTTCATGGATCGAGGGAAGCGAATATGGGCGTTTAGACATGTTCACGGCGTTCAAATTCCCTCATTTTCATTATCTATCACATATTACCTTGAGGGTTTGTCCACGTATGAGATGCCATGATGTGTGTTATAATCTTGGTTTATCATCTGAACTTGGGCTGCTTCATATGTGGCCCTTTGCGCTGGGTAATGTCAGCTGCGGATTGTCAGCGCCACGACTTCTGGTTTTCTCATTGCTTAAAATCTAATGGTGCAGCATAGGAGTCATAACCATCTCACTTCTACAATTGGCAGACGCTATCTCAAAAGCTACTTCAGGTTATCCTGGTCCTCTTTTAGGGGTCAGCCTATAGTGAATTTCATCGTGGCCGTCCTTTCGGAGACCATTTTCCGAAACTGCCACGTAACCTTGTTCTTCTGTACAAACAATCTCAACCGTACAGCTTCCCAGCAGTGAAGGCGGCAATTGTCATGTATAGTATATTATTTTCCCTGTGGTTCTGTACGAGAGAACAGGGTGTGCGCCAATTTCGCTTTTGGATTCAAGCGTAGAAGTCAGCAAGATCCATTCTTCGGAGGAGTTGCTAGAATTTCTGATGTATACTTTCCTGTGAACAATATCAGAGCAGTAATCATATATAGTAGTTTTATTTCAGGTTTGCCAGACGGACTCCTGAGTACTTTTTATCCGGAGTTCACCCCACCCATTATTTCCGCCAGACGTACTAAGTAACACTCACACTTCTCCGCACTGGGGAACCGCCGACATCAGCTGAACATTCGTCACTGAAACGAATTTCCGAAGGCAAACATTGAGTTCTATTTCGTCGGCTCGATTCTGTGTGCTGCGAGTGATATAAGATTGCGTTCTGCCCGGCTTTCTCATTGCCATTAACAATCTGTTCAGTGAGATCTTTGCCTTTGATAGAAGCAGAGAGAAATTGTGTGGAAAGGCTGTCTGAATTGATCAATACTGGCCTTGATAAAGCAAGTATTTCAATTGGCACGACTCAGCAAAGTGCTCTGTTTCTTTACCATTCTCCTCTCTTGATTCGAACTTATATGACTCACGACAAAACAAAGAGAATGAACGGTCATCAACACTCCGCCACAGATACGAGCGTGCGTCTCTTTTCTGAAGACTCTGTGTCTCTCGCAGAATTCGAGATCATTTGCTCTCAGGTTACTCGTCCAGAGACGTATCCACTTGCTGCCGCCATCGAAAAGAACATACCCATTTACGAGTTGTCAACACCCGCCCCGGACCATGCAACTGCCGCGCGTCTCCAGGATGAATGGTATCATATCCTACATTCTGGTCCTGGGTTCTTCGTCCTAAAGGGAATGTATGCTCCTTCTCAGTATGGTCACACCCTCTCTGCCGCCAGCAACGCTTTTCAACAGATCGTCAAGCGTGAGCGCGAGGCTGCCACTGCGCAAAAGGGCGACCACTTTGCCGCGGGTGGGCGTAACGACCGCATCTGGAACTCCTTCAGCAAGCATGCATTGGAAGATCCAGCTTCTTTCGTCGATTATTACTCCAATCCTTGGCTGGCCCTTGTCTGTGATGCGTGGTTGGGTCCCGGATACCGCGTCACGGCACAGGTCAACGTCGTGAAGCCCGGGGGTGCTGCACAGAACCCTCATCGTGATTATCATCTTGGATTTCAGGACTTTGAGAGATCCTTGCGTTTTCCACGCTCTGCCCACGTTAACAGTCAATTCCTGACACTTCAGGGTGCCGTCGCTCACAGCGCGATGCCCATCGAGTCAGGCCCTACGCGCCTCCTCCCCTTCAGCCAGACGTTCCCGCCAGGCTTCCTGGCCTACCGTCGGGAAGACTTCCAAGCCTTCTTTCAGAAACACTACGTTGCTCTGCCACTGTGCCTGGGTGACGGTATCTTCTTCAACCCAGCCATCTTCCATGCTGCTGGCGCCAATGAGACCCCTCTCGAGGGTAACTTCCACCGTTCTGCGAACCTGCTACAGATCAGCAGCCCGTTCGGCAAGCCAATGGAAACTGTCGATGCCATTCCATTAGTCGAAGTGACCTGGGACATCTTGACCCAAAAGTATATATCTGAGGGGAAATTTCTGAGCGAGCGTATCAAGTCGTTTGTCCAGTCTGTGGCGGAAGGATATCCGTTTCCGACGAATTTGGATAAGAGACCCCCTTCTCCGAGTGGTATGGCGCCAGAAAGCGAGCAGGAGCTTCTCCTCCGTGCCCTTCAGGAGGGTTGGGATACTCAGAAGGTCGTGGGGGAATTAAAGAAGATGAGAATGGATGCGCAACCGTAGAATAGTGGAATGAATTTGATGTCATATATATATATATATATATATCTACTGGGTTCAGATGCGAACATCTATTATATTCTGTTTCCATGGCCATAGAAGATAGTTGTCCATTATTAATATACAAGGTGGTAAAAGTAGAGGGGAGTTCCTGAGCTCTTCTTGAAATGTATACAAAGTGTCACTACATCCTCCATCTTCAACCCTTCGTCATCTCTTCATAATCCGGAAGAGACCAATCTTTCACATCTTCACGAAGTGCGAATCTACCCAGGATATTAATTCTCAGAAACGAAGCCACTGCCACTAAGAAGTTGAATATCAGAACATTCAGCCAAGTTGAAGCAATCCAATCCCAGACGTCCCAGTCTTCCGTCAATCCTCTCTGCACCTGATCCATAAATGGTCGGAACTTTTCATCGTAGCTTTTCAGCGCCATGAGGAGCTCCTTTTTCGTATTATGGTCTTTCGTCTCGTGACCCTTTTGAATTTTCGAAATCTCTCCAGCTAGGATATATGCACCCACGAGTGCAGAAGTGGTTCCCATTCCAGTATTGGCTGAGGGACAATATCCTGCATCTCCGACGAGAACAACACGACCCTGAGACCACGAATCCATCTTGACGACTCCGATCCGCTCACAGTAGAAATCATCGGTGTCTTCTTGAAGAGCCTTCAGGAACTGCTCCGTCTGCCACCCGGCACCGCGGAAGATTTCCACGAACGCATTAACCTCTTCCTGGACGTCACCTCTGCGGGCATTCTTCAGACTCTCCGAATCGGTCTTGCAGCCGAGGTATACCTGCACACGATCAGGCCGGTGCCTTCGGGTAAGTATGAACCGTCTCCCAGGAGCCATATAGGATGTTGCGCGGAAATCCTCCCCTTCCTGAAGCGGTTTCGGAATGGTGAAGTATCCGAAATACATACCACCTAACCAAGTGATCCGATCAGGAGTATTCGACCCAAGCATCATTTTCCTCGTCCGTGACCCCTGCCCATCAGCACCTATCACGAGATCAAACCGATCCCTTCTTCCATCTGAAAACAACACTTCAACAAACTCATCACTGTCCTCCTGAAAGTTCTCAATATACGTCCCGAAAACGTATTTCACCCGATCTTCACAAGCGTCATGAAGCAACCGACATAGATCTCCTCGCATGATCTCCCAATCTGTCGTGAAACTCTGCAGTCCCTTCCCGGACCGATTTGCAGGGAAATAAGCCCATCGTCTCCCGCGAGAATCGACAACCTGCAATCCTTGCTCGGGGACGGATTTGGCCCGGAAGGCTTGTTCGAGGCCCATGCGTTTCAGCACTTCTATGCCGTGCCCACGTAGGTCTACTTGCAGGCCTGTAGCGCGGAGAGTTGGGAAGCGCTCTATGATGGTGATGTCGTGGCCGAGCTTGGAGAGCCATAGGGCAGAGGCGAGTCCCGCTATGCCCGCGCCGGAAATGAGGATTTTTAGTTGAGGCATGGTTTATGAGATGGTGATTTGATATTTTGTGATGATATGAGATCAATTGAATGAAATGGAGGTGCTGTGCAGATAGGTCCTATTTATGATCTTATAGCCAGCTCGGATGTATGTACATCTCGGTGCTTTCAACGGGTCTAATTCACCGAGTATTGAAAATACGATGGTGGCCATTGCGATGGCTCAATACAGCAAGAGTTCCATGGCCAAAAAATAATGAAACGCTTGGGGTTACAGCATCGCTGGCGTTGGACATCACACTAACAAAATATCTCGTGCGAAGTGCATTACCGGGACTGCTGGAGAGATTGATCTCTCTGTATTTAAAAGACATCCAGTTCACACATATCCCATTAAAATCATATCGCATTGTTCGATTAAACGTATTCTATCAAGAGTTATTATCGGTTCTTGGTAATGTTGTCACTGGTGATATGTATGCTTGGTACGACTATATCGGGCGAATACGCATTGATATAACCTCTCACATAGAATAGCCGTCCTTAAGACTCCGGAAACATACGATACTATACAAATCTTCGAAAGACCCATGTCAATTGCTGAGTACTAGTCGTAGATTGTGTGGCATTGAAAGCACGTTGTCCTCCGTTCTCGGTCTTTTCTCCCATGGGCTCGGAGATATCGGGATACTTATTTGGCCCCCTGTTCGCACTTTTCACATCTCCAATCCGACATGTTGTCGGACTTTGCACTTTTTCATACACCACATCTATTGCAGCCCATTCAGCGAGGAATAGATAGGCAGGATCATTAACTTTACTTCACAGCAAAATTATTTCTTGCATGTTGCGTTAATCAGTGCGGACAAAGATACCATACAATGGCGGACATAAGCCCAGCAACCAAGAAACGCCGAAGGCCCGCCCTGGCTTGCATCGAGTGTCGGCGTCGCAAGGTCAAGTGTGACCGCAATCACCCTTGCAGACGATGTATTCGAAATTCCGTGGATTGCACCTACGCGGAAAACCCTCCAGTGCCGAAAACCACTCGTGTCTCACGACGAGCCCGTGGTGAGGAAGCAGTTGACGCGGAGCATACTGTCGATGCAGGCGCACACCAATCTCCGGATAGACTTGGAGGGGTTCATATCAGAAATATAAGAAGTACTATTAGACGCATACCCGCTCGTGGAAGTCCTTCGAATGATGTGCAGAACGAGCCCGTCTCAGAAGAGCCTGCTGTGAGAACATGGGAGGGGTCCCAACCACGGACACATGCCGGAGGAAGCAAGACGTCAAAAGCCCCTTCGCACAATGCCACTGTAAATAGCCCAATCCATGGCACATTCTCGAAGACGAGAGTGTTCGGTCCGAGTCATTGGATGAGCTCGTATCCTGAGGTATGGATTCTATATTTTGGCGGATGTACGGTATATGGGTGTAGGGACTGATATTGAAAAGACGCGGAAACTACCAGCCTTGCATCTGCTAAGTTCACTTGGTTTCACACCGTCACAGCAGGACAATACTGAACCGAATCCTGAAATACGTGCAACGGTAATAAAGTGCAAGCAGCTCGCTCGACAGGTCAAAACGCAGCGCCCCAGTCGAAGTCCGCTTCCTGCTGGGATGTTTCAAACTTTTCCCAGTCCTTCAGTGACGAGGGACTTGTTGGGGCTATATTTTCACACCTTTGAGTCTTGCTATCGTATCCTGCACTCACCGTCGTTTTACGCAGAGTATGAAGGCTACGTGGAGAATCTGGAAGGTGCACCGGCACCTTTCATATTGAAGCTCTCGTTGGTGATGGCCGTCGTGGCACCTATCGTGGGTGAGGTTGTTTTACGACAGGATCTGCGGAAGAGTGCTCTGGATTGGATTGACATAGCCCAGACATGGCTCTCAGGGCCCATTGAAAAGAATCGTCTCACTCTGGATGGTCTCCAAATACATTGCCTACTTCTCCTTGCTCGCCAGACCAACTATGTTGGGGCTGATTTAACCTGGATTTCTGCGGGTTGTTTAATACGCATGGCCATGCAGATGGGTTTACATCACGATCCTAATAATCTCGGAGAAATGCCTGCGTTGGAAAAAGAGCTCCGAAGGCGACTGTGGTATACCATATTGGAGATCAATGTCCAGAGTTCTTTGGATGCCGGAATGATTCCCATGGTTTCCGCTGCTGACTATGATACTCGGTTCCCCTTGAACACTGACGATGATGACTTGGTTGATACACCTGGGATAGAATCTGCAGGAAAAGAGTCAACCGTACTTACACAAGCCTCCTTTCAGCTTCTACTGGCCTCTTCTCTCCCTCTTAGGTTGAAGGTAGTCGAGATCATGAATGACTTGCAGAAACAGCCATCATATGATGAGGTGCTTCGTCTTGGAAACGAAATGATGTCAACTTATAAGAATGCTGCGGTCACAATCAATCAATATAGATCGCTAGAGACCAATTTGTGGCTCTCAGAATTTCCACACAACCTCTGCGATCACTATCATCGACGATTATTACTCCTTCTTCATCGACCATTCGCAGCCAAGGCTTATGAAGATCCAATATACAGTCATTCAGCAGAAATATGTCTCGAGAATGCTCTTTCAACGATCTCTCTCCTCGACGACGAGATATACCACCGCCTCATGGTTGTCGGAGGCGGCATGTTTCGAGAGATACTGACAGACTCTGCGCTTATGATATTCCTAGAATTGACTTCACGATTCGAAAGCGACAATGCAATTTTCTCAAAGTCCAGGAACAAAGCTCGGAGAGAACCTCTGCTGCAAGACGCCCGAAAGATCGTCGAGCATGGAAAAGACAGATTATTAAACGGCGAAACAAACGTCAAGATATTAGTTTACTTCAGTGTGGCCATGGCCCAGATCGACGCCATTGCAGAGGGTTCCCCTGTGAGGGACGCGGTTAATAAAGCCGCCATTGAAAGTCTTAGAATGTCCTACGATATATTAAAGTCCAGGGCTGAAAGCTCCTCATCAGTGACGCATACCCAGTTTGATCTGGACTCCTGGACTGCTGATAACGCGATACTCACGCCGTCAGCCGGTGGGATGGATTTTGATTTTCTGACCGAGTTCGGTATGGGTCTTGATCAGTTGGGTTCTTCCTTTTTTCAACAATGGCAGGAACATGCGCAGTTCTAGGTATTGTTTGATGTCTAGATTATGAGAATGGCGTTTACACGACGTATTATGTACATCTCGACGTATAAATCTCGGACCTGAGCAATGCTCCCCGGATACGAAGCAATATACAGGCCAAGAAAGCCCCTCAGCCCACTTTAGCACAGATAGAGCTCGCGAGACTGCTCGGTTTGTATCCATCCGGTCCCATTTCAGTTATCATATGTTTCATGACGCGTCCTATAACTGGCACTTAAGACCGAGTTTCGAATAGGACTAACTAACCTAATAATTCAGGATAAATGTGGGCCGAAGCAGCTAGATCGCGGACCTTTTTCGAATATCCGCCATCCTGTGCGAGAAAGGGAGTATGCCCCTGTTAATTACCGTATCCACTGCGCCGTCCAAGCTGAGATACTATAGTTGACATCATAAGTATCAGTCTCGAAATATGGCCGAAGGAGATTGCAGTATTATCATTGTCCCTTATATCTAGATTTGAATCATGGACTCGTGAGTATGAGAACCAGAGGTGATGAAAACTATGACACGGTCCTGCATGAAGATAGGAGGGCGCCGCAAATCCCTAACCCTTGAGACTAGATCAGGACCACAAACAGGATTAGAATATGAAGCTCTGCGATACCGGGTCAAGATTATCAGTTTCACGCGCGGGGTAGTTCGAGTTATCTAGATGCTGGGTTTGGAAACGAAAGTGATATGCTCTTTGCTTTTTCTTTTCTTCTTATTTTGTTTCACGCTTGTTTCTCTTTTGTTTTTTTCTGTCCCGGTGCGTATGAAATCCCTCATTATCTAGTTAGAGAGGCATCAGCATCCACATCTTGATGATGCTGGCTTGATGCTGGCTTGATCCGGTCTTGATCATTGGCGTGATAGCATGGCAACCATCCACCTTCAGTTCCGTGGTTTGCGAATCCCGTCGTCGATTTGAACTCCCTAGAGACGAGCCCGGTATCTTGAGGCATTGAATGGCCTATTTTGGTGAAAGAACTCGGCCATTCGCGATGCCCACTGTCAAAGAGGAGTGAGGCATAAAGATGCACGAGTAGGTAGTAGATTGCCCTAAGTACCTAACTGCCACGCGACACGGCCCTTATCAGTCAGCGTGGAAGAAAGGCGGTCAAGTTCTGCGTCACGGGCCGGCGGCAGAAAAAGAGTCATCGCATTATTGTTCTCCACAACACTTTGGCTCTTCTTCCATCTGCTTCGGCCCCTCCGCGGTCTCTGTCCCGTTGTATGGGCAGTACTGTTACTTTTCATATTATTAGCTTCCTTCATTAGCCGGTGCTTTTCCTTGTCCTGTGTGTTTGCACTCCGTTGTGTCCTTTCCGTCTCCTATGCATCCGTCAGTTGGTATCCGATTCGCGCCGGTCACATAATGAAACATGAGTGCTATTGTGTTGGACTGGCCAAGGGCTTCGAAATATTTGCACTTAAAGGTATGTTTACCGCTAAAATATACTGTTTCGTACTGACGATTGTTTCTGCCAAAGTCTGAAATGGCCACTCGTCGTCATTTACCTTATTGCGTCTCCGGCGCAAAGTCCCGGTTCTTTTCCAGCTCTGTCACAGCCCGTGCGTCCTCCAATGCGGCTCCAGCTGGTGTTCGCAGCGGTTCCAGTGAACATAATTACAATGATCAATTGGGCCATTTCTCAAAAGAGAAGCTCGCAGATAGAGTAGGTCCCCTCGTTCTGGCACCGTGAACATCCAACATTGGCTGAACTGTGCCCCGGGAAAGGAATTCTATCTGAGTCTTCTCGGGTCGGCATCGACAAAGCGCGAGGCCAAAGCCTACCTTTCACGTTTCAAGCCTGGAGCTCCCAAACGCAAAATACCAAACAAAGAAAAGCAGGATGGCCACATAGCGCACGGGGCAAAGCTTGGAGTCAATCTCGGATCATTCTATGGCGCTTCAAGGTCTGTCTATGATAGTCCTGTCTTCCGACAAGAGGAAACGCCAGCCCAGGTGACAGAGGAAGTCAGTGAAAGGCTCCACTTTGCTCTAGTCAAGATCAATACGCCACAGCTGCTAGACGATGATATGATTGAGGGGATCGCACAGACGCTATGGCAACTGAGGCGACTTGGGATGACCTCCTGCGTTGTTCTAGACCCGGGGCCTATAGAGGATCCGTCGGTATGGCGCAAGTCAGTTATGCAACAGGCCGATCGACTGTCCAAGGCTGCCGACAAGTTCAGCGGTCCCAATTCTCTGATTCTGGACTCTGCACTCATCATACCAGAGGCGGCACTTCATAGTCCCAAAGTCCTTTCGCGGAAGTTGCTACTGCAGCCCCTGAGGAATGGACAGACGGTCATTATCGCTCCTGTCGCCTATACGGAGCAATCGCCCAAAGTTGTCCCTATTCCTGCAAGTGACGTTCTCTTCTCGCTCGCGCGGGAATTTGCTGGCCTTGAAGTCACTGCGGACCCGGATGAAGATCCTCAGGTGACGGCTCAGAGGATAGCGACACTTCAGGCCGAAGTCTCCCTGGATAGGTTGATTGTGTTGGATTCTCTTGGAGGCATACCTGCTTTCAGCGGACCGCATAACTCACACGTATTCATAAATATGGAGCAGGAATACGAAGATATCGAGAATGAACTCCTGCAACAGATGTCACTACCCGCAGCTGGTGGCTCGAATCTATCGCTGGGACGAGACTCTATATCCGCAATCGCTGAGAACAACCCTCTCTCCAAATCTGTCAACTCTGAAGTTGTCCGTCAAGGAAGTGTGTCGAAAGTCACTGGTGGAGAAAGCTCACTGCAACGCCACCTGGGAAATCTTCGACTCTCCCAGAAGATCCTTGCCCTTTTACCCCCATCCTCATCTGGGATCATCACATCCCCGACAGAAGTAGCCAATTCTGCCAGGGTTCCAGAATCCGCTTCGCAGCCCTCAGCTGTTGGTACCCGTCGACTAAGGAACCCACTAATCCATAACTTACTGACGGACAAACCCCCTCAATCATCTTCATTGCCCGAAGGGAGACGAAATGTCAACGCTAGCTCTGGCAAACAGCTGCATTACCCTGTTACGCACTCCACCTTTGTCAAACGGGGAATGCCGTTGACGATATTACCACACCCTCGGGTTAAGGCCTGGACGGCTGACAACGGAGGTGAACCGCGCCTGAGGCTGGACGACCCGCGCATCGATCTCGGACGTCTTGTGTACTTGATTGAAGATTCCTTCAACCGCAAACTTGACGTTCAGGACTATTTGGATCGTGTCAACAATCGTATCGCGGGGCTTATTATCGCCGGCGAGTATGAAGGAGGTGCAATTCTCACATGGGAGACACCTCCGGGTGTTGTCGACGATGGAAGTGAAGCCAGCTTCTCCCGGATGGTTCCGTATCTCGACAAATTTGCTGTATTGAAGCGGAGCCAAGGAGCCGGAGGAGTCGCGGACATGGTGTTCAATGCTATGGTTCGGTCTTGTTTTCCCAACGGCGTCTGCTGGCGCAGTCGTCGGGATAACCCCGTCAACAAGTGGTATTTCGAACGCTCCAAGGGCACGTGGAAGCTGCCTGATAGTAACTGGACAATGTTCTGGACTACTCCCGGCCTTCCAGAGGATGAACAAAAGTTCCGTGACTACGAGGCTGTGTGTCGCAGCATCCAGCCGAGCTGGGCAGACGCTAAAAGTGTTGTTGATTGAATCAGCTTTGTACATACGAATGTATATAGACGATATAAAACGATACATACGCATCATTTCACTTGCTTGTAGTAGCTTACTATATTACAGGCGACTGACCACCCAGACACGAAAGTCGCATAACTATTTAAGTAAGTTAGTTAACTACCTATGTAGTTAACTAGTTATTGTTTGTTGCTTAGAAAAGACAAGCTTTCGGCGTTTCCTCGCACGGACCGTCTCGAGGCTCCGGGCTCCGCAGCTTCTCGATCCATCTTGCGGAAAGCAAGTCGCAATCTGGGGAAAAGGCCAGTTCCTTTCCCTTCACCATGCGCCCTTCATGACACTATGCCTATTTGTATCGAGTGCTCATATCCCGTATCGCATCTCTACACTTCCTATAGCAAAGCGGACGACCACTCTCTCGGTAAAGGAGTGCGTTTGACACAATGTCCGCGTTGCGAGAAGTTCGCCGACAAGTATGTTGAGCATGACTTTGTCGTGCTCTTCATTGATCTTGTTTTGATCAAACCCCAAGTACGTACCCGTATAACTAATGCGCTAAGCTTTCTATCGGTTGGATAGTATCATTTCTAACAACTTAAGCTAGGTATACCGACATCTTCTGTTCAACCGCTTAGGTCGAGATGACAACAAGTTCGATGTGAGCATGCGCATGATCCCCGAGCAGCCTCCGTTGCATATAGCTGACTTCTCATTCTTATCAATTCCAGAGATCAATCATTCGACTTGGAATCCTTCTTCTTCTGTTTGACGTCTATTTGACGTGGGCGCGAATCGAAAAGAACTCGTCGCTTGCGTCGACCCGCCTTTCTAACGCTCCGATTGTCGTACAATACCTCTTTTTCCTTACGTTGAATGCGCTTGCGACACTTGTGCATCATTTAACAGTCCGTGGTCTGGTGTCTATAATAGCTCGGAGACAGTGTCCTCTCCCTACTAGCGCTGGGGTGGGCGAAGCCAGCCCTGCAACTCTTGCACCGATCAACCAACCGATGAGTCCATCCAGGCAGGCTGTCCGTGGACCTTCCGGTTCAGAAGCAGGTTCAGCAAGTAGCGCGGTAGCTACTAGACCGCCGCCTCCGGTTGCTAGTAATAGCGGAATCATCCCCCCTCTTCGTCGTTCATCTACTGCTCCGACGCAGACGGTTCAACCTCTTCCGCCTCCGTCGCCAGCAAGCCCAAGTGCTATCAGTACTGCGCTGCTTGTGAGCAGCTGTGCGAAATTATTTCCAATCCTGCTGGTGATTTGGGGTCCAGAGGGTTCCACTGAGGTTCCCGAGACCGGCAGCGAAGAGACCAACAGTGCCGCCGCCACACTCCTGCAGAGGGGCATCGAAGCCCTTTCCTCTTCGACTTCGACTGCACTATTCTCCAGCGCGAACTCGGAGTTCCTGTCAGCAGCGACAGCAACATCCGCCTCGCATGCCCCTACCTCGATCCCTACCGCCGCATCTTTACTTCCTTCCTTTTCTCTATCACTCTCGACTGCCACCAGTTCAGCCGCACCGGCATTCTCTGACCGGATAGTTTCGGTCTTTAACTCTCTTCTTTCCCTTATTTCACTCAGCGCAGCAGATACATACCTTGTCTTGTTGAACAACATCGAGGCGCTGTTTATCCTCTTAGACTGCGGTTATCCACGAGCGGTGGCACTGGCAGTTGTTGGTCAAGCAGCACGTTGGACAGTAGAAAAGGCACTGTTGACTGCGGTGGGGGTTGGGTAGATAGTTTCTCGTATGGATAGTTGTGTATCTTATCTGATATCTTTTTTTCTCCTCCCCCATCAAAGTTTCATGTATACATAGATTACGAACGAAAAATGATACAAGGCCGTTTAGTCACCAAATAATATAGGAAAATACCAAAGGACAAACAATCCAATCTCTCAAGGGAAATCGAGAGAACAGAAACAGACATTCCTATGCTTAAAATACTAACAAATAATTTACGATTCTCAACAGCAAGCAATACAATTTCATATCCCCTACAAAAACAGTTATTCACAGCTCAACCAAACTTGAGTATGATTAATGCGGGATCCGGTCCGGTCGGATGTCTGCTCGCTTGGGAGCGATAAGGGGATGCCATTGTGCGAGAAACGTGATAGCTGGAGCCGCCGTGTTAGCTATGGATTATCCAAAGTCGAGAACGAGAGGAAGGGCGGGAGGAAGAGAGGGAAATTCATACCCCACATGATATAACAAGCTGCGAAAGCGAGAATGAGGGAGCTACGCCAGAGTCTGTTTCATGCATTTACGTCAGTATTTTGGTCTTTTCAGATTGGTTTCTTGGAAAACATAAAATGGATTCTGAATCGGTTCCTGGGCGTATGTATCGATCCTTGTTCTCCTGAATCGGGAGAGCGAAACGTAGCAAGCCAGTAGGGGAATTCGAGACTAACGTTTGATTGTCTCCCTTTGGACTGAATAGCCAAGCGGCCAGACTCGCAAGTACCACGATGATAAGGCCGATGATCACACTCCAGCTGTATGAATGGAACAAGTTCTAGTTAGTTATGATCTTTTGATGTTATGTGATGAGAATAGCTCGATAGTAGGTTCCCGACGCCAGGTGACGACGAAATCGGGGCCAGGAATAACTGCCAATGGACGGAGGAATCTGGAAAGACGTACCCGTTCGCCATCTTGTATTCTTCTTATCCCTTCTCTCGAAATCGGGATGTTAACAGTGCTCAAGCGCGGATGTCTTCTTCCGCCGGTTTCGACGACAATGCCCGATGAGAGTTCTCGTGAACTTGAGGCGGATCCTAGAGCCCAAACGAGGCCGAAAAACTGCAGAGAACAGCCCAGTTGCTCAGTGCTCTCCTCTCCTGTATGCTCTATCGATGGTATCGTCCTTTCAATCCGTCCGTCACGCTCTGCTCGTTGGAGGATCTCGATTGAAAGACGGCCGGTTTGGACTCTTCGGGGCGGTAGATCGAAATACTCGGGTATCTGTGCTCGAAAACAGGATGGAGAATCGTAGTTTTGGTGAGAGTAATCGTTGTGTCTGGCTCCTCCCGCTTCAAGATGTCGGCGGAGCTGCAGTAAAGCGTCCCGACTTTGGAGTAGTACGTAGCTGGACCAAAGGGGCGCGGCTCGGCGCTTAGATAAGTGGTTGGCGGAGGTTGCCGCACGAGGCGCTTGTTGCGGCGGGTGCTTGCCGTGGTCCTGGTGCTAAATTCTGCCCATTTCTTCCGCCTTTAAGATGCCTTTGGTATATACTAGGATTGTAGTAAGTTTTTTCTTAGTAGAGGTTTAGTATAGTTCTAATAATTGATTTAACCTTGTTTAAATGATTCAGTTATGCTAATTTATTTGATACAGGGCGCTATAATCAGTCAGAGTATATACTTAATATATACCAGGGATCTTACGCCGGCGCTGCCAAAGCCGTAGGAAAGGCGCTAAGCGCCAATGACCAAGAAAATAATAGAGGGGGAAGATCACCTAATACTGCCCAAATAGGAAGATTTAAACTAACACGTGATTTCCTTGAATGAAGGGGCCAATTAGAAGGAGTTTCATGTTACTAGCGTACAAGGAAACGTCTGAATATACCTGCAAGGTATTGTTTTGCTAGCACTTAACGAACGTATCTTAAAGATTAGAGGTTTGTCATTATATTTAAGAAGGTTTTCAGCTATAACACAAAAGTGATATTCAGATCAAGAATAGAAGCCATGTGTTCTGCCGGGAGGACATGGATAGACAGCATAAGTGGCGGCTAGACAACGGGAGTAGGTCCCCATTCAGTTCTGGCACATGATGATCTCGCAATAAGGCAGCTCTATTCGCACGCGCGTCAATTTCTCTGTATTCGAGGCAGTGGAGATCCTTTCAATCCATTGTTGACTTCCATTCGGCCCATTGGAAGCCGGCTTTGGCCAAACATAGCATTGATGGCCGACCACCATAACTCCTGGCACGGGGGCACTTCCTGGTCCTCATGTCAGTATCGGCTTATCACAATAGCTCTTCTCCCGAGCAAAATGCGCAGAACGGAGCAGCCATATCCACCAGAGAGAGCTAACTAGGAGACTCCCTCTCCCTTGCAACTCTGCCGCTCTGCGGAGTCTCGCCAAGGTTTGGCTGGTTCTCTTATGCTGCTGTCCATTTCGTCTACGGATTTGTCTTGTGCTGACAGAGATTTTGAAAACGACAGAGTCTACTCGTACCAAGATTAAACCCCTGTAAGGCAATCCACGAGAAGTGCGGGAAAGCCAAGATGTTTCAATGCGGTCCCTGTTCACTTATTCCCAGGTAGCTTACGTAGGCGCTAACCGGCTTGGGGTATATAGTAGAACTACCTAGGTAAAGGTCCTCCCCTGGTAGGTAGTTTAGACCTTATCTACACACTTTATTCATGCAGTAACATTTGTATCTGGGCCAGAAGGCATGCTAGATCCTATCACAGCACGAGTCGCAAGTGGGGGATATACAATGCCGTGTAGACCCATTATTCTCGCGAAGAATGTATAAATTAAAAGCAAGTTCATCTGCAGGTCAAGAATCTCTAACCAACGGCAGTCATTATCAATAAACGCCATGCCTTCTCTCGCAGCAATTGCGGCGCTGATCGCAGTCATTATCAGCCAGGCCGTGACGGCTTCTCCACTCATGGATATGCTTCTTGAAGTTCCAGAGCTGTCAACATATGCTCATGTATACAATATGACGGGTGGCATAGTGGAGATCAACCCACTGTTCACCAAGCGCTTCAACTACGACGAGGACAAACGCAACTACACCTTTCTGGCTCCTACTAACGCCGTGAGCCCCATAGACTCTGGTAATTTACAACTGTAGAAACCTACCTAACCAGTTGAACAGGCCTGGTCTAAGATCCCTGATGCCATCTTCGACATTCTCATGACTCAGCAAGCTTATCCTCTGATAGAGGCGCTACTGCGCACGCATATTGTCGAGGCCGGTCTTACAGCCTCCGAGCTCGTTCACGTTTCAGGGAGTAGCAGCGCCGGAGGAATCTCTACCTCACTCCAGCTGTCCAATACAACAGAGCAATTCCACCGAGGCATCCTCACCAAGACTGTGCAGGGGTACTATATTGATTCCACTAACTCCACAAATGGCACGGTCCTGATCGAAGACCAGGCCGCAATCGTCAAGGAGGATATTGTCGCTGATAATGGCTTCATCCATGAGATCGACCAGGTCATCGACCCTTTCCTCATCTACGGTGGCGGGCCCAGTAATCGAACTGCTGCGCCGACGAGCGAGAGGACGAATTTAACTATTGCTGAATTTATACAAAATGACTCGCGACTGGTCAATTCCTCCAAATTACTCAATGTGAATACGCCTGATACGTTGCGTCGTCTTGCGAAACAGTATGGCTTCAAACAGTTCTTTGTCGTCCCGCAGAATCAGGCTTATGACCTTATGCCTACGATTCTTCCCGTGTACCGTAAGTGCCATGCATGCTTTCTTGCATACTTCCCTACCCAAGAAAGTCCTACTGGACCCTTCATATTCTCTGCTCCTTCTAGTTAGAATCAAGACAAACTATTAACCAGCACCAATTCAAACAGACACTCTAGTCGCGCCGTATAAGAGCCCATTCAACACTCTAATGTGGCAGTATGGCTGGCTCGACAGTGGCGGCGAGATATTTGCCAGTCTACAATTCAATGGCTCTGTCTCCGTTGCCAGTGATGTGACAGGGCTTAATCTCACCGTCACCCAAGAGAGAGACGCCATATTCATTATGAACGCTGGTCTCGTCACGCAGGTCGAGGCTGCCAATGGGTATCTGTGGATAGTGGATCGGTGGTTAGACCCGTTGTATCAGGCTTTTGGTCTAATTAACCGATTTGGCATACCAGAGTGGCCGTGATGATTTGTGTGTTTTATACATAGATATATCATATATTACTACCCTTGCTGCTGTTGTACCTAGTCTACCCTACCTGCCTTTTCTCGACTGCTTATTGGCCTTCCACTGACCGGTAGAGATCCCTGCTCTGCTCTCCGCGGAGAATATCTATTGGCAGAATTCAGCACCATGCGGAGTTATTTTGGGACCATGCCGAGCTATACGCCGCTGCGGTCCGTGCATATTCAGTGTACATCTTGCCAGACAACAGAGTGTCGTATGTAAATCGAACCTTGGAGCTGTGGAATACCGTTGCATTTATTGGTCCCTCGAGGGTAACCAGTGAAGTAGAGAAAGACATGTGTCTGTGTCGAGCTACAAGCTGACAAAACTTAACTAATGGGGAATGAACTTCTAGAAGAAGTCCGGCAACATCACAACAATCGCAAACTCAGATAATGGACGTTTACAGACATGGCTTAAAACTTCCTACGCAACCAAACGAAAAGCAAGAAAATCAACGAAACGTGCCTCCGTTATCATAACTAAGCGCCCTCACGGCTCTTCCGGTAGCTAGCCTAAAGCGCGTGTATCGTTAATGAGTGGTAATGATCAACCGTAGGGCGGGAAAAAATAATCATACCTCTTGCTCAACCTGGAGTCCGTCAACAACGGGGGCCAGCTCGCTGAGGATCTCATACGCGCGCTTGTGATACTCTAGCTGTGCGGCAATCAAATCCGCAAGGTTTCTGAGGGGCTCGGGAGTGTCAAGGACCTGTCATCATTAGCATGCATTATGAAAGGAAATAGAATGGTCGTCGACTCACGTTCTTCATGACACTGACGGCCTCCTCAGTCTGGCCGACGAACTCATCTTCCGCCTGTTCGATCTCGGCACGTGCGTCTTCGCTCAGGTTATCCAAGTCACCCTTAGCCTGGGCCTTCTTAGCGGCCTTGATGGAGTCTAGGGTCAACCGCGCATTCTCGACATTCTTGCGAGCCTTGGTTGCAAACATCAAGTTCGTGTTCAGAGTCGTGTTCCAGCCAGCGAGGAATCGCGATTGGATCTGGGCATCCTGAGCCAGTCGCGCCTCACCCACCTGCTCCGAGGCGAGAGCGTACTTTTCCAGAGCAGTCGCAAGCGGGTCCTCGCCCTGGGAGTTCTGGGCGATCAGCTGGGACCCCGCCAAAGCAGAGCGCGCGATGGCATGGTTGAACGTCTTTGGCTGCGGCTTTGCGGATGGGGGAGCAGTCAAAGCAGCCTGAGCCTCAGCGGGAGAAGTGGCATGCGACAACAGCTGGACCTTCTCGCTGATGGTGCGGCCCAGGTCATTGAAAGACTCGCGGATGTTTGGAGGGTAGTCGTAAGCCTCGTTGGAGTATTGAGAACTGCGATACAATATTAGACCTCATGGACACGACAGATAACTTGAAGTCAGGATACGTACGTGACTGAGAGGAGCTTCTGGTGGACCTGCTTCAAAGCGTCCACGCGCTTCTCGAGCTCAATGTACTCATCCGGCAGCTGCGTCTTCTCGTCGACCTGGCCCAGCTGCTCCTTGACATACTGCTGTGCGCGCTGCGCGAAGGGTTGGAAGCTTGAGCTGTTATAAGGTAGACTGAGTTAGTGAATGGTCATCAGCGTTGCTAGGCGATGGTATGCGTGGAGTTGGAGTAGGCCGTCGACACCAAAGAACGAGGCAACATTGATGCGTTCGTGGACTCACCTGAAGTTCTTGCCGAAAGCTTGCACTTTATCCATGATTGCGATCGAAACGGTCGATTTAGAGAGATAGCTGCTGAGTAAAAGTCCAACGGTGACAGGATGATCTTGGCGAACGTTGTGCTTTGGACGCAGTCGATATGACAGCCACGAGCGGCTCCCCCGAGCCCAACTCGTGCTCAGCGGCCAAACTGTCCAGATCTGGTGTCGTGTTGCAGCCTGAGGCACAAAACACTGCCGCTTAGTTACTCCTAGATAAGATACTACATATGACACTGATCGACATCGTTTCTATCAAATTAAAAGTTTCACCGTTGATACAATGGGACTAGTGACTGGCACAGACCGTTACACTAGAAAATACACTCTTAAGTTACAGGAAACAAAAGACTCGCGCATCCCAATTCCAAGGCTTCCCCATGGCGGCTCCGGAAAAGAAGCTTGCAATTTAGCATTCCCCGCCTTGAAACACCGCATGTTCCGAAACATACAATAATATAACATGATTTGCCTGTCTAGAGGCAAGAAACAGGTCAGGGTATTGGCTGGTCTGCCTGGAGCGGCGTGGTGAACGAGTGCCGGATAACTTATACAACTATCAAGCGACAACCAGACTAAAGGGAGCAAAAACCGATAACATTAACGCCAACAGAACTCAAATAGGTAATAAAAGGCGTGGGTCTCATTCGAATCGTCGAAGTGCAGACTGGCGGTTCAGGGACAACTCAAGGACAAATCAAGTGACCGTCGCCAGCATCGCCCGTATAAGTCTCGCACTAGGTGCTATATCACAAGGGTATCATTAGGTCTCGATCGATAAATCACCGTTTATGTCGGACCAGACTCATCCTACCTCTACGATCTCTCTTCACCTCCAAGACCTCTTCACGGTCGCTGATCTCGGTATCCCGGATTAGCGCAACATCCCGGGTGCGGCGTTCCAGTTGCAAGGCCTTCTGCTCCGCTTCTAGAGCCTCGATCTCAGCGCGGATGTCGCGGTCACTCCGACGGTGACGTTCCGGCACAATCACCTGAAGATGGCGATTGTCGTCTATTATAACGTCGTCCTTCTCAATGACACGCATGGGCGACGATCGACGCCGCCTGCGGTGCACGGATACAGATCTAGGGCGGGAAGCCTCTCTGACCTCGCGCTTTTCAATCAGCTCGCTCCGGACGCGGGAGTGCGATCGGTGACGCGACGGCGACCTCTCAATGATGAGCGTCTCATGGCTCGACCGCGGCGAGTCCGATTCCATCACGACCTTCTCGACTAACTTCTCCTTGCGCTTTGAACGGACCGGTGACGGAGAAGTACGTACAGTGCGAACTGTGCTCGTCAGTATGGGACCGGTCACTGGTAGTCATGTAGGAACTCACTCTCCGTCCGTCTCTTGATCTCTCGGCTGAGACTGACTACCTCATCGATCTGCTCTTTCGCCAGAGCCTTCTCGATAATGATCATATCTCCCTACCCAAATGTTAGTCCTCCGCCGGTAGGAAAGAGTCGCCGCATGTCTATACGTACTTCTTCTATGAATGGATAACCAAGCTCCAAGATCGCTCTTGTGTGGACAAGTCTTCTCGGCATGCGTGTCTTTCCCTTCCGTGGATAAGGCTTCTCGATCTCGACCTCTCTCACCATCCTTTCTCTCAGGGTTTCGTCGCTTCTAGGACGTCTCCGCTCTACCGTCCGCTCGCGCTCCCTGATATCCCTGTACTCCTCGTCGCCGTAATGGTCGGGATCAGCAATGCGAACGTCTTCGTAATAGTCACGCTCCGCAAACCGGGGCGGAGACGGACGCCTGGGTGGTCTCAATGGGGTCACCGGAACACGATAGCTGTCACGGTAGTATTCATCAAACTTTCGAGGAGGACGGTCGAAGCTGTCTAATGAGGACTGCCGCCTCAAAAGGCCTGGACGGGGTAGTGGACCATCTGCATGGCGGCGGTCATAGGCAACTAAAGGTCCGGCGGGGCGGACAAGATGGTCATCGTCGTAGTGTCTATCCAACCGTCTGGCTGGCGGTCCATATCTGTCCTCCTCGACAAAGCGAGATTCGAAGAAATCATCCTCCATGCGACGCCTTGGCGCATCGTATGGTCGGTCTACCACTGGCGGGGCACGCGCATTGTACGCACGTTCCTGGCGCTCTCGAGTAAACCGTTCAGCATCCCAACGGGCGCCTCCTGGATCCAAACTCCCGGTCGAGGAACGAAAGTCGTCGTATCGCGGCATGTGTTGTTCTGATATATATCACCGGATCTGGATAGTATTTACTTATCGCGTAGGGCCTCGTGGTGAGCCTTGGATGACGAGAGCGGGTGACGGGCCGCGGAAGGCGGGGCACAGAGGAACCGTGGATGAGATGAGGAACGGTAACTGAGGCAAGTTGAAGAAAATCACAAAGAAACCTGGAGGCTTTCCGGGATGAAGAGTCTATGGTTGATCTGCTGTAGATATCAGCTGTTGGACACTCGAAGAGCGCAGGACAGCCTGGTTTTTGTTCGACCGGCGATCAGCGGCTGATGATGACATCGTCATCGGGCGCGATGTGAAACCAGCGTCTGCGCCACGCTTCGACTTCGCCCGCCGCCATCGAGTCATTGGAAGAGAAGATGGGCACAGGCCTACGGTCAGCTTCTTCTTTTGTCTTTCAGCTCACGACTGGATCGCAGAGTGGCTAGCCCTTGCAGCAACAACTCACCTTGAGGCCAAACAGAATAAAAGCCATGATGCCCTGTTTAAGTATTGGGCCGCCGCTAGCGCATCAATATGGCAAGCTCTGGTCATACATAACTTTGGAGAACAACTGTATAACTAGGCACATAGTCTAGACTGCTATATCTACGAGATACATACGCCGTACCGACATGTCTGCTTCTTAAAGGCTAGGTTCCCCATTATTGTACAGTACGTCTGCATTATTACATTTCCCAATGAGCACCCCCTGTTGACGCCCTCTCCAGAACAGGCAAGCCAGTGCTAATTCTTGTTATGCAAACCCGACGATTAGTGCCTTTCGATGAGGAGTGGTCAAATCGAGGTTTGCATCAATAGTGATCCCTCAGAACCTATGGAGTGATGCGTGTGTGCGGAGCAGTTAGAGAACTGATCTCCGCTGGACAGAGCACTGAACCAGAATCGAGGCGGACAAATTTTCCAGTGTCAAGATAGAGTATGTTGCGCATGCATATGTAAAAAGACCCTTTTTTGGGGACAACCAGGGTGTGGTTAATGATATGGCCGAGAATCTCGTCAACGCAGCCGTTTCTGGAGATGGTGCGATAATCGATACTCACAAAAGTACCATGCAGCCTCTAGTGCCGTGCCGTCAGAACTAGGGTAGGTAAGAACTTCAACTACTACCGCTATTAAACAACCGTCTTCGATGAGTCCATGTGGAGATCGTCACATCCCCTGTCGGTCTCAAGAATCAGAACTACTGCTCTTACGATTGCAGCTGTATTATTCCGTATGCCCGTCCACGTGGAGGTCGACGTGCATCTAGTCGCATAAGAGGCCCTGAGTTCCCCGTCTTCCTGTCAGAATGCTCTGTATATCGCCTCAGCGTTCGCGGCGGAGCTCAAGCCACCAGGTCTCGAAGAGTCTACTTATCAGTGCGGCGGCTACTGCATTGCCATGGACAGTCCAGAAGAAGAACATAACGCTGCAGTGCCACCTGCCACGGTCGAAGTTGATACTTATGCCTTCGAAAACGATTCTTCTTATGGGGACGAGATTTCAAACTTTACTGCTTCGATTACCGCTTCAGCTGTTGATTACCGAAATGAGAATGGCAGACGGTATCATGCATTTCGCGATGGCCGTTACCTCATTCCAAATGATGAACCGGAAAAGCAACGGCTCGACACTTTGCATATGTTATATCGGACCCTGACGGGCGGTAGACTCTTTCTATCTCCCCTTCCTCCGACGCCTCATCGTGTGCTTGACCTTGGCACCGGTACAGGATCATGGGCCATCGACTTTGCGGATGATTATCCCTCCACGGAGGTCTGGGGCAATGACCTCAGTCCGATACAACCAGCTTGGATCCCTCCGAACGTGAGATTTGTCATCGATGATTTTGAAGATGAGTGGTTGTATGGTCATCGAAAGTTTGACTTCATCCATGCACGCTACTTGGCGGTATCATGCAAAGACTTTCCGAGGCTCATACGGCGCTGTTATGAATTTACAACCCCCGGAGGTTATGTTGAGTTCCAGGATTGGGACGCCAATATGTACTCTCAAGACGGATCAACCGAAGGGACGTCTATCAAACAGTACTACGATGTTATCCGCCCAGCTTTCGCCAAGGCTGAGGTGGAATGTTCTCCTGGTTCAAAACTAGAAGGCTGGTTTCGTGATGCAGGGTTTGAAGATATCCACGTTCAGAAATTCTTGGTTCCTATGGGAGGATGGCCAAAGGACGAGACTCTCAAATCTGTGGGCTTCTTGAATTTGATGCAAATCGCGACTGGTTTTGAGGCAACGGCACTGGCAGTACTGACGAGGCATGAAGGATGGTCCAAGGAAGCTGTGGCTGATCTTGTGGCGAGAACCAGACAGGATGCATGGAATCCTTCCATTCATGCAATCTTCGACTTTTACATCGTCTACGGGAGAAAGCCAGCATGATGTAAGATGTTTACGGCTCTATCGCTGGACTTCGCTCCGCTTTTGGGATGGATAAAAAGTCTTCGACACCGTTAACTGGGCCTACCCCTTTCCAGCGTTGAATAAGGCTGTTGTTTTCAATGGGCGATCCAACACAAAGCCGACAGTCCTATACCGTCATGAAGGTGAACATCTCACTTGTCAATCATACAGTGGGTCTGCTGCTGTCGTCTTCTATTCCGGAATGGGACCAGTACCACTGTCGGTTAGTCAATGTCCTTCGGGATTATCTCGTCCTTCCGCTCATATTTACAACGGAACCCAGGTGCCAATAAGGGCGATATTTTCAGTCTCTGGAAGATCAACGTGTGGAACCCCGTATGATATCAACATTTACCCCGAGGGCTTATCCACAGCTTTGCTCCATGGACAAAAGTGGTATTCATCTATGCACAGGCAGCGGGACCCGATACGAGGCAGTTTTCTACACACAATGCACAGCTACCATCCTGACCCGCGTACAGCAACGCTCTATACGCCTCACGGGAGTTGGTACATTCACGGCGACGGCGTTGGCACGCATAGAGTCCTACAGGAAGTTTCTGTTCTTGAACGTATTAGCCATTCTCATGTGGATACCCAATTTTTCTATATTTACAAACGCTGCTCAATACTACTAGACGAAAAATAGAACATCAAGACGGCCCATTTTGCAATGTATTTAACGAATTGATGACTGACGTTGGTTGGGAATCTTAAAGGAAATGCAGAGTCTCGGACTGAGACAGCTCTTACAACACCGCATAACAGTAAGCTTACCCCTGTAGAAAGTATTAGAATTATATGTTGCCCTGCGGTCTAGACAGCCTCTGCAAAATGAAACATATGCAGATTTGCTAAATTTAAAGTTTCCATGCCAACTCGCTGGCTTACCTGTCAGACAGGTGTCAATGCAGATTATAATCCACTTTGGCTGAGGGTCTAGAACTTAATTCTTCGCGCCTATAGTCGCAAGTATTATGTCTAAGTAGAGTGAATTTTCGGTATATAAGATATTAGTGATAGTCGGTCATTTAGACAAATTCGGTTTTGCGGTGGAGTGGTAAGATTCTTTCATTTGGCTTATATATCTAACAACATATAGAGCTGCTCAATCGCATCCTCTAACCTTTTTAAATACATAGTCCTTAAGAACTATTTCGTGGATAAACGATAGTAAGGATAGATGCTAGTAAGTCCCAAATCCCATTCAACCAAGTGCCAGTTATTATCCACCTATCGACGCTACCGACGTTTTCGAGCCTTGTAGTGATTGTTCCATAACCTGGTGCTTGGGAACTTGGGGCCTTTTGTGCATATAATATATGCAATAGGCAATATTGGTGTTCGGACTATCCCTTCTCAAAGGTGAAAACACGACAAGCAGATAACAGAGCTAAAAATGATGCTGAGAATTAGTCTACATGGATTGTCCAGAAACACTGAGATCAGTGGTGTGTTTCGTCTGAAGAGCCAAGGACACTGCCACATTATTATCTGCATAATATGCTGATGGCGCACGGCCACAATCGGACCAATATTTGGGAGATTCAGATGACTGCAGTCTGGTGCATCAAGGCCGCGGGGAAGAGGATGCGACATTAGTGAGTGCTTAGAAGACGCAGGCCAACGCACACATCGTTGCTCTCCATCCACCCGGGGACCGTTGATCCCACATGGTCTCAATGGGACCATCCATCTTTGTGTCACCTTGCAGGCCGTTCTCGGTTCCTGATTCCCAGTTCTGACTGGTTCAGTGTCCCTGGCTGTCGGGGTATGCAAAGCTACGGTAAGTTGCTAGAGATCGATGGCTCTAATGCATGAGAGGATATCGACAAAAACTTGATCGTTGAGGACTCGAGGCTGCAACATACCCAGCACGATCGAAAGGGATAAGACATATCCCACGGTAGATGTCTGATTGCGTGCTGTTGCGGCGACTTATTTTCGTGGTTCTCACATCTCCGCTGTTGCCTCCATGCATCTCACCGGATTCGGACTGCAAGAACTGGCTTTCCTAACATAGCATGTCAGCAGCAACCAGTATTGGCAGATTATGAAGACTGGTGATGTTAGATTGCGTTGAATCGAAAAGCTGCCCTTCACGGTGAGGCGTGCTGGCGGGATAACAGTTGCAGGCTGGACTTTAGGCTCTCAACGGTTCCCCGCTGCGTCCCGCAAGGTAGAGAGCTGCTTACGTCGGTGACAGTTCCGCCACGCGACATTATCTCCATCTGCCTAAGCTTATCCCACGCAAGTTCTAGCGCTTGGCCTTTGAGAAAACTCTCACACTCGTTTTCTTTCAGAGATCTCATCATCGAGTTCTTTTCCCAAGCCAGAACCGCTCTGCTTGCTTTTTAGCAGGATATCCCCGCAGCTATTCAGTACCCCCGCTTCGTAGGACCGCAACCCCCTTCGAACGACTACAGCCTTATCCCACGCGCTCTGATAGCGAGATGTGAGTATCTAGTACCTTCCTCTTCATCATCATCTTTATCGCCCTACTAATATCCTGGTTACTTGGTAGGCGCATCACAGTCAGCGTTATCCGGCCTGACCAGTCGGACGCCGACATCATATCCCTTGATGTCGGTGGTGACATGAACATAGAGCTCCTCAAAGCTATCATCGAAAGCGAGTCCAACATTCCTCCATCAGCACAGAGATTAGTCTTCAACAACCAACTGCTTAACGACGATTCACGAACACTGGAGCAAGTTGGCATCGGAGAAGGTGACATGCTTGGTGTCCATGTGGGCACTCGTGGTCAGCAGCCAGGCACACGAAGCTTAGGAGGAGGTGCGAATGCAGCAACACAACAAGCACTGGCACGAAGACAGGCGATGACGCCGGACCCTGAAACTCTTCGTCTGCACCTTCTGGGAGATCCACATGTTCGGGAAACAGTGCGGAGGCAGAACCCAGAACTGGCGGAAGCTGCGGAGGACTCGCAGCGGTTTCGCGAGGTGCTATTTGCTCAACAACGAAGGGAAGCTGAGATCGAAGCTGATAAGGAGGCTCGAATTGCTATGCTGAACGCCGATCCGTTCAATGCGGACAACCAGCGTGAGATCGAGGAGATTATTCGCCAAAACGCGGTCACGGAGAACCTACACACTGCCATGGAGCACAACCCAGAATGTAAGTTTCCACTTCCCATTAACTGATCTATGACGGTCTCTAATTTACTGTTTGTAGCTTTCGGCCGTGTGACAATGCTCTACATTCCCGTTGAAGTGAATGGCCATAAGGTGAAGGCTTTCGTCGATTCCGGAGCTCAGGTGACAATCATGTCTCCCGAATGTGCTGAAGCGTGCAACATCATGCGCCTTGTTGACCGTCGGTATGGCGGTATCGCGAAGGGTGTCGGCACGGCAACGATCATCGGACGGGTTCATTCTGCGCAGCTTAAAATCGGCAGCATGTTCCTGCCTTGCTCGTTTACAGTGATGGAAGGGAAGCATATCGATCTTCTCCTCGGCTTGGATATGCTCAAAAGACATCAAGCTTGCATTGATCTGAAAAATGGCGCACTGGTTATCCAAGACCAAGCAGTGCCATTCCTGGGAGAAGCAGAGATCCCGAAGCAGTTCCAGGAGGAATTCGAAGATGAGCCTATAATCCGCGGTTCTCACGGCGCTGAAGTGGGTGCTAGAACAGGGGCAGTTACGCATCAAGCGGCTGGCGACCAACAACAGACGACCGGCGCGGGATCCTCAGCCGCTGCTCCGAGGATCAACATCCGCCCTTCAGCTGCTCCTGCATCACGTTGGCCGCAGGACTCGATTGCCAAGATTACTGAACTTGGCTTCACTCGCGAGGAGGCTATTCGGGCCCTAGATGCAGCGAACGGAGATCTCGAGGGTGCTATTGGATTCCTGATTTAACATGATCGTCCGGTCTGTGACAGATTAGGAGTTTGCAATGCACACCGATGCTGGTGATAGCGTCATCTAATAACGATGATGATATTGTCGTTCATATACCTCTTAGAGATATTTCCGGTTGTCTCTCTTGGTGGAGCAAAGTCTGTGGCTAGACTGTGGTTGCCACAGCTCCATGCTTTTCTAGACGTCACTGATGTCTCTGCTTTCATCTGTCATCCCCAGCGTTGCATAATGATGTATGTATAATAGAGAAATCAAATTGTCCTTCGGGATTCCTCATATACTCCTTATTCCTCAGTATGCAGTCACCGAACCTACTTATAGACCCTTGGGGAGATGTTTGTTGATATCTCACACACAATATTAAAGCCATCGCTTTATTTCCTGAAAGAATCACGTAGGTTTAATAAGGTATCGTGGATTTGAAATATTTAAAGAAATGCATCTCCCATTCTCATAACCCGCGCACTGCTTCCTCAGTCACCATCTGCGCGGACCAGACGCTGGCAGCTCTGCAGGTTGAACCGGCAACTCTACCGCTTTCTGCGTAACCCAGCCTTGAAGTTCACTATGCGGTTGCGACTTTGCATACTCTGTTGTCTGCACCAGGTCCGAAGACTCTTCATGTTTGGCGGTAACTGATCTAGTATAAGATCTCAATCGAAAGATGAGAAACCCGACAAGGATCAGTAGAAGAATGCCCACTGAACATCCAACTCCGATTCCAACTTTAGCCCCAGTCGACAGTCCATTTGAAGCCGACGAAGTCGACGTCTCTAATGTTGGCGCTGATCTTGACGAGGAGGAAGAACTCTCAGTCGACGACACGCTAGAAGATGTTTTCTGAGCAGAAGCAAAATCCGTAGCCTGGTATCGGATCGAAACGCCATAGGCGTTGAATCCTTCAACATTCGTAGTTGTAGAGGTGATGTAGGCACCCTTATTATTTGTAGTTGTGTATGTGTACGGCACAGGGTTGGTGTTCACATAAGTACAAGCATCCGTTGAGTACCATGGCCAATCTGTACGGGTTTGGCAGAAATATCCACTAGATCGGTTTATTTTGCGCAGTTAGAAGACTACTTATGCTCTCGGTTCTTCGGCTTGATGCGGAAAAAGAAAATATCCATTCGTACCTAGGACAACATGTCGCTCTCGTCTCTACCAATGTGCCTATATTTACCGTCGAAGAACATGCCTGTCGGTACCCGGATGGGCAGATCCCAGGAGAGAAATAGGCTGTACTGTCTGTACTCCAGCCAGAGGGCAAGCAGGCAGATGTGCTGGTCGGTCCTAATTGGAGATAGGGACAAAGGTACGTCGCTGTTCCAACGCCACAGTAGATACCCTTCGTGTTATCCACTTGGTAAAGATCAACAAGACAGGATGAGGCAGGCGTGAAGGTTGTGGTGAGTGGGAGAGGAGGGGAGGTCATTCTTTTCTTTGGTTTGTTTTCTGTTGTATAAGTATTCAGTTTTCGTGAGATCAAAAACTTGGAGTAGAACGACTACATGGAGAATAATTATTTCCTACGAAGGAGATGACAGAAATGAAGATGTGATCTGGAGGACATGCTGCAGTACCATAGGGGCACTCTAGACTAACCGCCAGGACCTGTGTAGATGTATGACTATATTTACATGGGCGCTTATTGAAGCGTTGTGATAGGTAGTAGACACAGATGCGCTAGGATCGACTAGGTCGTTGCATTTTGTTGGTTGAAATCCCTGGCTTTGGCCCCCAACGAGAGTCTCCCTCCCAGTCGTATCCGTGACATTATATCTTTGTGTCGCGTCGTCGATCTCTTCTGCTAGCTTGGGCTTCTTTTTAGCAGCCCATACTGGGATTGAGTATACACAAACAGCGATCAGTTCTCTAATATTTTTTCTTGTCCGAATGACAATAAGTAGATGGCTATTGGTATTCATAGAGCATTGTGTATGTATCTATTTCCTTACTTGGACGAAAGCGACTGACTAGGGTGAGCAATAACTACTGTAGCATGATACATGTTTCATCCTCTGGCTGCCACTTGACAAAATGGGTTCCCCTTTTTTTACTTGACCACTGTAATTTTTGTATTTATGTTTGATTTGACACCGGGTACGGAGTGAAGGTCGAAGTTATTCTCATTGGAGAGGGACAGAGATCCGAAGATCGACTAACTAAATCTAAATCTAACTAGATGAGGCTACATGGCTATATCACATTACCAGTGTATGGATTTTCAATAGTATTTATTTTCTATGTATTCTTTTGAATGGCTTCCTAATGTTTGCTTATTGCGATATTGACCTTAAAAAAAGCCATTTTATATATGATGTTTTGGAGCCTCCCTACTAAGGAGTTCCTAGACAGCGGAGTTCTCCCATGTCTTTGCCCTTAGAAAGGTCATCGCACATAGATATGTAGCCTGCCTTATTCCTAGATGTAGAGTCAAAGAAACAAGTACATGACACCATATCTCAAGATATATGGTGATGGCTTTCTGCCAGTCGACCTAAAAGGAGAACTTGTTGGTCTGGCTGGATCTCTAACATATGGTTCACTTCCGTCGTACGATTGGATAAGTTGTGCCCTCATTTCTATGCAGGAGTAAGGCCCATTGCCTGCAGTTTGTTTCTCTGTCGCCAATGCCCGCAACCTATTCAACGACAAGCCATAACTCGCATTTGGGTTTCTTCCTGGCGTAATGTGCGAGCCGAAAAGCTCATCCAGAGTGATAGGAACAGGTTGTTGTATTGCTGTAGGAGGCGTCGGAAATAGTTGCTATACTCATGATTAGAAATGCTCTCATTAGACACTGCATCTAAACTAGAAATAGAAGGATAGCTTACTTCGCGATGAAGGAGGATTGCTGCTCCCGCACCGTTGCGGTGATATACCTCAACCAGTCTGATACGAAAGATCGCAGTGGGATGATGAAGATGATGATATTCCTCTCTATGGAGGGGAAGGCTAATATACTAGGCTAAGTATATGTGATGTCCCGGCCCCGGCCTGCCCAGGGCGTGGCCGTACCTGCCTGCTGCTAGTTCCGTAACACAGTCCCTTCACTTGAAGATTCGAAAAATTGGACCATTTGAGTAAAATCACATATCGAACCTCAGGGCCACCTGAGAAGCACAAATGTATATCGGATTGCAAGTGTGGCCAGCTCTCCGACCAGCCGCTTTCAATAATGATACGAGGAAGGTGAGAGCTTGTGTCAGGGCGTAAAAAAAAAAATCAGGCTCTTTGCTTGAGCCAGTGTAAATTCCGGAGAAACCAGTAAATGCTGTTTATATAGATGTAGGGATCAGCACCATATATAGTGTGAAGCCAGATCGTGAGAATAGCACTGACTGGTTCCGACATTGAGTTCGAGACACAGAAACTCCTGAGGTAGTAAAAAATGATCTAGTCTCATATGGTAGAGCTCATTCTTCATCCACTGAACGTGGACGTTGTGGATCTCAGTTGGCTTGGTCACAATACGAAAAACACCTGTAAACGAATTATAGTTGATCCTGGAATATAATTAATATGTCTGTTCATTACGAACACCGATATCACATTGAATGATAAAAGTGGCAGCTCTTTCAATTCTTCCAGGTCTCCTGGGACAAAAAAGCCTGGGATCTCATGGTCCTTATGCGTACTTGAGGGTGCGTGCTGTATCTCAAACGCAGAGACGCGCAGGGTAAAGTGAATCACAATAAAAATTTACCGGTGAAGGGCTCTTTGGAATCGAGGGTCAACTGCGAATGACCTTAAGACAAGAGAGCTGATCTCAGTGGGATCCCATGGGACACCATGGTGACGGCAACAGGAAGGCCGACTTCGCAAGAATGTATCAAGAATTAAAATCAGGGCAGTATGCAAGACCGTCGCAGAAAACACAATGTGAAAATAACAGAAGACAGTCGCAGGAACACAATATGAAAATGTCAAAATAGTATGCGAGACCGTCGCAAGAAACACCATATGAAAACAGCAGAAAACCGTTGGAGGAACACAATATAAAATGTCAAGAGACCGTCTCAGTCTCTCTTCGCCAAGTTCTCGAGTAACGAGATGGCTTCCGATATATCCACCCCTTCCAGTTTAACGACTTTTCGACGGTTTTCATTCCATGAAATGGTCATATCATAACCTGCAGCCTCCCTCTTGGCCCAATACCATTGTAAACTAGCACTGTATATTCTGTAGTATTCATAATAGCTGCACAGATGTCTGTAAAAGCAGATAGAGATAGGCTAGAGGGTGAATTTTCGTGCTCCATCTCAAGAATATATTTCGGCAGGCTGAAGTTGCCTGTTGTTCGGATCCGCTAGAAAGCTCAAGCTACCTAATTTATCCCATAGGTGGAGCTCGCCGATATGAAGGTGTGGGAGAAGTCCGCCAGGAACTCTTTGGCTAGGTAGGGGGTCACCGAGAGAAGGTAACGGGCGTTCTTCACACTCATATACGTAAAGTGGTGAATTCGAAGGGATAGTGTATTCCCTATGTCTGCATGCGGTGAAACCACGAAGTACCACAAGACAAATTCCAAGCACGGGAGTGAGTGAATGACAGAAGAAATCAGGCAGTATCTAGGGAGTAGACAAACCAGTTAGGCAGCTCTCGGTAATGACATCACTGTCCACATTCAATATACGTCGATCCTGAAGTCTCCCTGCATCTTCTCGATTGCGGATATCAGTTTGGATAACCTAGATACTTTGACTCATCCTAGCATCTAGCAGGTTTTTGCAGTGCAGTAGTCTTGTGGCTACTCTGGGCAAATCAACGCTTATAATGATATACCCTAGTTTAGAATTTCCAAATCTAGGCACAGTTACAGTAAAGAATCAGTAACGAGTAGCTGTTTCCCTAGAAGCATACCGAAGACTTCGTTGGCATTTCAATTGAATCTGTTAGGGAAAAGAAAAAGTGGTGTAGAAGAGAATTCGAAAGCCATCAGCGAGATGTTCATTTCGTAATAATAGACCTATCTCTAAGACACAAAGAAAACCCCGAAATAAACAAATAAACAAAAGAGTATATTAAGCCACAGAAAACTGACAATATGCCATTATACCATATTCCATTGGCCACTTGAGGATGGAAACATGTAGTCTGAGCCGATCCAGTTCTAAAGCCACAAATTATGAATCGTGCCGAGATGCGTAATGAGACAGACCTTATGACTGCAGATTGTAAGCTAGAGCAAGAGGTGGCCTTTTTGGTGTGCGTTAGCAAGACCTTCGTAGCAACCGTTTTACTGCTTCTCCTGTGAGACAGGAATGGGCTTTTCAGTCATTGCGCACAGACGGAATATATGCCTGGGTTTAGCTTTTTGTTCTTCGTCGAGGTAGTCTACGATAGCGGAGTCTGATAATCCAGTCAGTTTGGTCTGCTTGGATCGCGGCCAAAACACATGCAGGATTACTTACGCAAAGTTGAGCGGTTATCGAATATGACAATGGACCGCGGTTGCCATCGGACTCTGGCCTGGAAATCGTGGCCAGTAATAATATGTTGCATGATAAAGTCAAGGAACACTTTGGTCTCCGCTTCTTTGAGACCTTGGATCTTAGTGATGAACTCTCCGTTGACGAAGAGACACTTCTGCCCAGTGACGGGGTGTACCCTGACGAGGGGATGCACCGTAGTGACTGGATCCTTCCGAACGAGGCCGCCCATCATCTTCGTGTGTGCGATCATCTTGGAAGATGTGTGCACTGCCTCGAGCCGGTCAAGGAAAGAGCCCAGGGTGGCGGATAAGCGTCTAGCATAAAGGTTAGTCTGTCAATCGCTGATGAGAAACTCATGTTTACTGGAAATCCATACTTATATGCAGCATCAGTGGCTGCGAAGACTGTGTCTCCGCCCACATCAGGCCCTTCCAGCAATCCTAGCATCACATAACCAGGGGGCTGGATCTCGTAGCTGACGTCTTGATGCCACAGAGTTGTCGTTGTCCGCACCTCCAAGAAGCGGGAAATTTCCTCTTTGTTGCCATCACGGTGGATGATGTGGAAACCTGGATGACCCCTGACTGTCCCTGATACGGGCTGGTAGTTGGGTTTTCCAAAGTGTCGCATGAACTTCTCCTGGCTGGCTGGGCCTTCATCGATCAGATCCTGATCAGGGAAAACGACGACTTTCCTCTCTGACACCAGCAACGCCAGCTCGTCTTTGGCAGCATCTGAGAGCCGATTCAGCTGAACACCCTCGACCACACTGCCGATGATGGGCTGGATAGGCGTTACTTTGGCGCCAGAGCCGAGCAGATTGGGCTTCGTCTTATCTTTGACGCGCAGCGCGGGGTCTTCATATTCAAATGGGGGTAGCGGGTCGAACCAGACCTTATCCCACGTCGGCAAATAATGGGGATATCTGGTCGTCCGGTTGGTATCTTCCGAGACGCTAACATAAGGGATGTTGATATCGTAGGCGATAGGTGCCTCGACAGTAGTCGCCGTTGCCGTTGCAGACATGGTCGATCGCTTCTGGCGGCACAGCTCTATAGGGCTGATTCAATAATAGGTTCAGGAAGAAAAAGCAATATGAAAGCGCTTGAACCGCGCCAAAATACAGGGTGTCTGACGCCTTTTTGTCCCTGATCTGGCGCCCTACGTTCGTGCTCCTCTGTCTCCACCATCTTGAGCACCTTCGTCGACAAATTCCTCGACAAGAACATACGGTCAAGGAAGTCGCACCAGTAGGACAAAGGGGCTCTGGCCGAATCTCCACTGCGAGTTCCGGAGCAATCCTCTCTAGCCTTGAGAGTCGCAGCATCTCTGAAGCTTTGAGGATCGACCTTCGGAAACGGTTCCACTTGCACTGACTACTCAAGGTAGAAACTGCCACACGACATTATTCTGCGACAAGAACCAGGACCACCCTCTCCCGAAAGAAGTCCTAGAAGGAGCGGGAAAGGTCGAACTGAAGTGTCGGTAAGGCTTAAGCTGCCGGTACACCACGGGCTACGGATCCAACGGTTCTATGGTGAGCGGGCGTACAGAAAGTGCGCCTCAGGACGGTTGATTTCTCGGGCACTAAATGGGACTAAATCTTCAGATAGTGTGTTGGGCGTTCACATCCCGCTCCACTTATCCCCATTATGGGGAAATTGATGTCAGGACCTGGGACGGTGAAGAGCATCCATCGTCAATCTACCATCTTAGTTCTCTCGTCGAGCATGAAGCCGAGTGGAGTGATATGCGTCACGCCGTGATAGGCAAGGATCCCAAACCGTCGGAATCGATCCAACCAACAATCTGCGATCGTCTGCGGCTAGAGGCCGGTTTCCGGAGGTTGTCACTCCAGTGTCTAGAGCAGATTTTTTTTGCTCTTGGGTTAGATTGATGTTTCACGTCGCCGATATACGTGCTTTCATCCACTTTCGGTCTCGAGACCTCGGAAATATGAAGCCCGCGAAATCACCGCGTATTAGTCCGAAGGGTAGGACACAGTCAACCAAGTGTCCTTTGATCGAGGAAGCTGTGAGGAGCAAAGTGACAGAGAGTTAAATCAAGATATCCTGGTCGATTCGACATCTCAGCATAAGGGCAAGTGATATGATGCTTGACTTGGTTATTTTTCCATGTGTGACATGCAACGTACGTTTCTCGGCCTTGTCTCACAGCCCGGGACGGTTCTATGTTCTAGAACGCCAGGGCGGAAAATCAGATATCCTTGACCTACTGAGTATGCGAAATCTTGACCTTCTGCGCCACTGCATGTCAGTGCGAGGATCCTCTTTCGAGCATACTCTACATCTGATACGCAAGTTGAAATCACCGATTGGGTACAGCCCTCATTTAAGCGTGCCCATCAGTGCCTCGCAAACGTATTTCCTCGTAACGCTACGCTATATTGGTGAATTTCGGGCCAGATTGTCGTCGACTCTTACCTATGGCATTGGGAACCCAACAAGCGGTAAGCTATGTAGACCGGAGCCATTCGGAGGGCGGTGGGAATCGAGTTAACTTTACGTACGTATTTCGTTGTCCCTGATGGAAATTTGGTTTCTATGAATTGCATCACACAGGCTCGAATGAGGAGGTCTTGTTGACCCTCATGAATGAATGCTTCGGTTGACATATTGCGTTCCTTTCGCTCGGAACGGTCCCAATTGGCTTCTTGATCGTCCAAAGCCTTCAATTTCAAGGTTATCCTTAGGCCGATATCCACAGTTCCACCTAGAATCAAAACGCCCTTGCAGCACCCCTGTGGCATGCCGCAGCGAGACGACTACCAGCAGTATCCCATGCAGTGAAGGTCCCAGTTTGATTTCTTCTCTGCATTAGCTACGTCAGATGAGACAGGACCACTCACTGGGCAATTCAAATTTCAGGCAAACTATTACCAGAATAGAATCCCGGAACTGGTGACGTTGTTTCTATGTGTCTCCACACATGGCACTAGATACTAGAGTAGAGAGACGGAAGCCACTCGAGTACTATTCCTCTCCTGAATTTGACTTTGCTAACCAGATTTTTTTTTCTAGTTGGCTTGCACGATCAGATTATCATTCGTAGGGTGCGCAAAAAACATTAGCAGTCAACTATGCCACACACGAGGCTTGACAAACGAAAGATATCCCTTGCCTCGAAATACAGGAGTGACGGTATTCGTTCTGTTTCCATAATTGGAGATTCAGAAAAGTAAAAGACCTACGCTTCTGTTACAGGTTATTCTCGAACGCGTGAGAGAACAGTCAACGTGGCTTGATGATTATCACTAACATCTGTGGGTCGTTTCAAGCTAGCCAGAGATCCGCCAACTGGCCCACACGACTAGAACATCATACCGGCGCTAGCAATCATCAACAATGACAATTTCGTACTAGATCTTCGAATCTTCACCTCCTGAAGAATCGATTATGGCAAATTCTCTTTCTGCGCTGCAGATGTTGCGGATGCGATTCCATTTCAACACGCAGCCGATGCCATCATTGCATCTGTCCATGTGCAGTATGACTGTACCATCTCGGATGATAGTTAACATCCTTGTGACCCCCGTTACTGACTTACATCCCTTATCAATCAAGACTACTCTAACTGTGTCAGTGAAGGTCGCACGGTATTCAATTCGCCTCGTATCACCAAACAGACGTGGTCCGATGTGATGAGCTTGAGCGCGCTACATGAAAATCATATGCCGTGTCCCTTCTGATATCTCAGATGCAACCTCCTCGAGCCGATGGAGGGCCTGAAACATGCTCCTGGCTGAAATGCGAATATCTCGTATCGCATGAGAGAATGACTCGTAGACTGCCACACCGCTCAGATCCTTGCTCGATAGAAAATTAACCTTGTGGATTATCGGCTCAGTAGGACCAACTGCGTTAATGACCTGGAACATAGGTACTCGAGGCAACAGGCGGAGACAAGATGCAAGCCTTCGTGGTTCCCGCAGATAGATATGCAGCGTAAAAAGCATAGCAAGGCTCCCATACTGACGAGCTTTTGAAGCTACAGGGGCGTTGGGATATTGAACGAAATCGCATCCAGGCGCACTCACGGTAACAAATAGTAATTAAAGTTAAGGTTGTGGTCCGTCAATTGGAACCACAACTTTCAGAGCCCACATTGCGAGTTGGTTGTTCAGAACCATTCTCTGATGATTCTCTGATACTGGGTAGTAACCTATCGTCTCATTCTACACCTTCTTTTCCAGGTCCCTGCCGCTTCGACTACTAGTATGCTACCAAGAGGACCTTGGTACTTAGTAAATAGGAAAATCAGTCAACGATTATTCACTCGTGAGCAGTTTCTCTCTATCATATAATCAACTTCCAACGCTTTTCAACAATTCTTTATGCTAATATTTTCCCATAGGGTTCTTAAATGTAACTTTTCAAGATGTTCTGGGGCTTATCAGCCTTCGGTACAATTGTGAAGCGCTATATTGAGGAAAGCAACATACGGGCGCGGCAAGCCGAACCATAAGTACCGTAGGTTCTGGGGCACCGAACCATTTATTATCGATCTTCGATTTGAAATGACGAAATTTCATTTGGTGCAAAAACAATCATCTCTCATGGCATAGAACTACCTGCAACCCCAAGGTCGACAAGTAGATGTTGAATCTACAAAGTATGCACGATGGACCATGCATCGCCGCCAAGCCCGTCTCCGCGAAGATAGGATGAGGGGTTGGAATGAACGCATCGTTAGTTCAAGCAATCAATCGTCTTCAAGTCTCCTGACTGTCGATTATGGGAATTTCCCCGCATAAGATACGTATTATTATTCTTGTTGCAGAATTCTTTCCCTTGACCCCGCAGAGCTTATCAAGATTCTTGCCTGTTAACCGACCAACTTCCAAGGTTATCGGATTCCCCTACCATGAACGGCCAAGTCGAGAGATAAGATAACTCCGCATGCTGCTATCTTTTATACAACGAGGTAAAGATCGCCCGATGATTTGGGACGAGAAGTTATCTATCGCGCGTCTTGCTTGCTTCTTGAGAGTCCCTATCGGGCGGGTCGCGGTTTCTATCGCATATGTTATATATATATATATATATACCTAGACCCGTACCTCGTGTAGTATGTACATACACATATGACCGCTAGAAATCATTTCCTCCCTGGAGAGTCTGACGTGAAACTGTTGTACCGTATATAATATCATCATTGAACCTCTATACACGATGGCAGTTCAACCCTGGGAAGAAGAAGCCAACAAATGCAAGGAGATCCTTGCCAACTCTGTCCCTAAACAATGGATGGTCCCAGAGGACAAGCTGCCTCCAGCGGAGGAGCTTAATGTCATCGACTTCCCTCGCAAGAGTGGCCTGCTAACGGACAAGGAACTTTCAATAACGGAGATGTCTGCAACAGCGCTGGTAGCGGCTATGAGCAAGGGTGAACTCACTGCAGAAGAGGTCGTGGTGGCGTTCTTGAAGAGAGCTACCATTGGTCATCAGCTTGTGAGTTTATGTCTTTCTATCTGTTTATACCCAGAAGAGGCTAATATGTATTGTTGTCGATTACATAGTTGAATTTTGCGACCGAATTCATGGCGGATGATGCCATTGCGCGGGCTAAGGAGCTTGATGAACATTTTAAGAAGACGGGAAAGTTAGTTGGGCCTTTGGTGAGTTAACTATGAGCTTCCTGGAGAAAAGTTACTATGGACTGTACATAGAACTAATTAAATAAAGCACGGAGTCCCCATCAGTGTCAAGGAGCACATTGGGCACAAGGGTCGTATTTGCCATACCGGATATGTTGCATGGTAAGTTCTGCATACACAGCCTTGACAAGAGTAATACATCTGTCCACTAACGTATATTCCCAGGATCAAAAACATAGCACCCGAAGATGCGCTTCTCGTTCAACTTCTCAAGAATGCCGGTGCTGTATTCCACGTCCGGACGAACCAGCCGCAATCACTAATGGTACGCATGACTATTTCCCAATCAATCGCACATATACCAGAGACAAAGATACTAACAAATTGGTAAAACAAAAGCACCTGGACTGCAACAACAACATAACCGGAATGACCCTCAACCCCTACAACAGGAAACTTTCTCCAGGGGGTTCATCCGGCGGCGAAGGAGCCTCCATGGGCTTCAAGTGCGCACCTCTCGGCATCGGTACCGATATTGGAGGCTCCATCCGTGCCCCTGCAGCATTCAATGGCGCATACGGTCTGCGACCTACCGCATTGCGAAATCCGTATAATGGAATCATCCTCGCTGGAGATGGACAGGAGTCTATTCGTTGCGTTGTTGGCCCACTTGCCGCGCAGTCTGTGGAGGATCTGGATTTGTTCCAGAAAGCGGTCCTTGATCAGGAGCCGTGGGATATTGAGACTAGTCTGGTAGCTATGCCGTGGAAGAAGGTGGAGCCGAAGAAGGATATCACTGTTGCGATTATGTGGGATGATGGGTGAGTTTTGTTGATTTCGCTTGTTATTAGACAAATTTGGCCATGTTTGCTGATATGTGATGGAACTTTGCTTATAGAATTGTTCATCCCCATCCTCCAATTACGCGTGGATTACAATTTGTCAAAGAGAAACTTGAAGCTGCAGGTATCAAAGTCGTTGACTGGGAGCCTTTCAAACATGATCATGGTTGGGAAATTATTGTACGGTTACCTACCTATCCCTGTTTCTTATCAATATCCGCTCTCTTCATACTCGAATTAGGAACTAATGACATAAAACCCAGTCAACCCTCTACTTCCCCGACGCTGCAGGATTCCAGCGTGGCGTTATCGCTGAATCTGGCGAACCTCTCCTCCCTCTCACAGAATGGGCCTTCAACTACAGCAAACCACACCCTATCTCCGTGAACGAGAACTGGGACTGGAATGTAAAGCGCGAAAAGTACCGTGCTGACTATCACGCACTCATGAAAGAGCGCGGGGTGGACTTCATCCTCAGCCCAACTTATGTCGGAGTTGCAGGTGCGCTGGGCGAGCCGGAGTATTGGGGATACACGTCTATCTGGAACATTCTGGACCAGCCCTGTGTTGTCTTTCCGACGGGTTTGATGCAGGACCCGACGGTTGATAAGGTTGATGAGGCGTATAAACCTAGGAGCGAGACTGATGAGCGCGAGTGGAAGAAGTATAGTCCTGAGAAGTACGCGGGTGCACCGATCGCGGTGCAATTAACGGGAAAGCATTGGCATGATGAAGAGACTGTTGCGGCGGCCAAGTTGATCACAGAGATTGTGCGGTCTTAACGCACGTTTCAGTGATAGAGCTTCTTTTGCTAGGGGCTTATGTATGCTATTTGGCTAATATGGTATCTTTCTTTTTTCTTTTGGCGTTTTTGCCATGCCATGATGGATTTGATGTGGATGATATGCAAATCGATGACAACGTAGGAAACCCATGGGTATATAATGCCAGGTCTATGTGCATCAAATTTCCACCATGACTCCGTCCAAAATCTCTTCCCTGACGACTCCGTATTCGTATGCATAGACTCATGCCTATAAGTTTCGAGGTGTATCCTGATTGCGCTCACTGCGGTTTCCCTATGCTTCGCATATTTTGCGTTCTGTTCCTTTGGGTTTGTTGTAAATGGCATTATCAGCCGTGCTAGTCGAGGCTATCTGTAGCACAGAAGGCAAGATCGAATGAATATTGTGGGTTCCGGGACATGCTTCGTTCTTCCAGGGGATGCTGTATAAAAATACGCGACTAGATCAGTCACCTCTCAATCGTGGCGTCAAGTCCAACGGTATGCTGACAGGACTCTAGGTTTTCCTTAGACGCTCCAACGGTTCGAGAAGAATGCAACCCCTTCAACTTTTTGGAGATGAGGTTATATTCGGTCTTCTATTTCAAGCGTGAGAATGTCTTCTTCCAACCCTAGGAGACCCTGGGCGAAGTGAAGTCGCTCCCGAGTAGAGGGTGTGGTAAATCGCAATTCTGTATTGCCATGCGGTGGAGTCTGCCTTCGTGCTATGTTTGAGACCGTATTGTGCACGTTAATTTCCTGTACGACTGTAAGCATACACGCATCGAAGATAGACGCCGACAAGTGCGTAGATATGAATTAGAAGACTCACCGGCTCGTTGAGATCTTTTTTTGTAGTATACTCGTACGGAGGACCTCTGCCCTTTTTACCAGCGGCCACCCAGGCAGACTCGCATCCGACTGCTATCGAGAATGATGTCTGCCAACCTGTCAAACGAGAGATCTCAGTGAGCTTCGAGACGGTCCAGCCTCGTTGAGCAGCATCCTGATACTGCACACCCGCAAAGAACATTGGTACTGTGACTTCTGTGAGGGCACCACCTATTGTCGGGTTGAGGCTGCCTGCTTCAAAATTGTATTGTTGCGGATGGTAGATACCAGCCATTATCTTTCCGATCGTCTGGGCAGACTCGACTGTAGTCGATGCTGCCACACCAGCAGCAACCATCGTGGCCGGTGGCATGGATGAATGCAGTCGATTCAATAGAATTCGCCCAAGATAATAATAAGCCCAGAGTACGGCTATTGTGTGGGTGCGGTATTGCAATGCTGGCCCAAACGGGGTCGAAATAGGAGCAGCAATGTCCGGTGACAAAGGCATATACTCAGGGCCGAGGGACCTAGCAAACAGATCGAAAGCAGCTACCATATCTTCCCACTCAGCCTCCGCATCCTTGTAGGGCGTTTCCGCCAGGTTGGTATCCTCTGTATCATCAGATATGACGCCCGAGCCTCGCCCCGTAGCTATGAATGCTGAGGGAAGGCGGACTGGACCGCGTTGCGGCACCATGCCATACATTGGCGGGTCTTCTCGAAGCCGATTCTGCCGGTCAGATGGCTGAGGAGGCATGACAACTGGGGGTCCCTGGGGAGGAAAGCTACTGGCAGCATCACCAGGCGCCATCACATTGGCTCCTCCATGAGGCTGGCGACCTCTAGGTGCGAAGCGTGCCATGAACTTGAAAAATTCCGAGTTTGGCCTCCACTCGCCGCCAGTAGTTGCCAGTGACCTGATCTTCCTTTTACGATCTCTGTAAGCAAAGTCGGCCAAGCGACCAAGGAGAAGAATCAAATGATCCATAGACCCGTATACAGCGTCTAACCTTCCAATACCGGCACGGGGTGGGCACTGTCCCCACTGGTCGTAAGAGGTGCTGCGGCGTCAGTTAGCGGAGCTCGAACCTACGATTTGGGCAAAACTCACAAGAGACGGTTTCCACTAATCAAGCTGTGGAAAAGGTCTTGCTTGGTGTACCACCAGTAGAGGTCGCTTTGGATCCTGTAATTCTCGATGTCCTTTTTCGTGAAATGCTTCTTCTTCGGGGACGCTGCCTCGCTTTCACCTTCGATTCGTCCAAATTGATCATAGTTAATTACTCGACCCATTAAGGAGCCGACCAGGTTCTCATCCACCTCGCTTTCTTTTTCGCAAAACGGATCATCCTCCGTCGCCCCTCCGCTAAATTGGTCATACCAAGGCCAGCTTTCCATCTGAGCCATCCGCTCCTGCTGTGCTCGCACCCTGCGCCGGTGAGCCCGCAGGTCCCGAGTCAACCCTGCAAAATCGATCTCCCTGATGAGCTGTGAGGAACCTGCGACATGGCTGTTCCACTTGTGGTGTTCAGCTGCTGTGACTTCGTAGAAGCCAAGCAGAAGTGTAGCTGCCAATGTAGCAATCTGTTTCCGTCGTAGAGGAAGACCGACCGCAGTTCCCACTTTCTTTAGTGCGTAGTGATAATGTTTCATTGAGACTGTAGGGGGTGCATCCTGGAGCTTCGCAATATGCAAGCTACTGATGGCAAGAATAGCCTGCAGTAATGCAGGATGCTCCAAAGCTTTGAGTGGTAAGGTATACGTCCACAAGCCCTGGTGAGCGGGCGGAATCACCGCCCCCAGCCTGATTGAGGCATTCGTCGGGTGTCTTTCCCAGATGGAGATGGACGGCCCTGTTGAATGAATGAAATGCATGAAGATCCGTGCGGTCTTTGGGTTATTGAGAGGTGTTGATCCCATCGATGGACGATAGGAAGCTAACACATTTGGCTCGTTCAGATGTGTTGTGAAGGATCTTAGACGTTCATCATGACGAGCGGACGCCATTATCAGATTCAATTGATTGAAACTCTCGATTTGCGTCTGCTCAGACATTTCTTCATCGGAATCGACATCATAATAGTCGTCGCTTTCATAACCAGAAGATGGGGATAGTATCTGCAACGGCGAGGGTTGTTTGGGGTGCAGGGGTATTTCTGGAGAATGGTCGATAACTATCTGCTCACCGGAACTGACTGCTGGTTGGATCTGTGACACGCGAGAGTCGGGTATAGGACCCCAATTCGTTGCGCCTAGTAGATAGCTCTGTCCGAAGTGCTGCGACATATCACCTTGGTTAAGAGCATTTAGTTGAGGTGTCCCAGATACAGGGATCTGACAAGGCTGCTGTTGATTGAGAAATGGTTGATATGAAGACGGCGCGACGAATGCATCTTGATATCTACCATTTTCCCCTACCGTGCCAGTCAGTTCAGTGGCGGTAGGTATTGGCTGCGGCGCAACGAAGTTTTGCGGCTGTGCGAATCCCTGAGTCTGTCCTGTGGGAACTGCTGTTGGATAATACAATGGCACCGCATTCGCTGCCTGTCCGTCAGGTAACTGAGGCATTGTTCCAGCATTGATCAGTCCAGCAGCCCCGGTCGGTGGGAGATATACCGGGCGCGGAGCTAGCAAAGGGTGCTGCGACCCTCCAGGCAGAGATTGAGCATACTGCGCATTATAATTACTGTACAGAGGCAAGCCCATCGGAGGCTGATGCAGGTGGCTTCCCAGAGGTCCTGTCTGAAATGCTCCGAAAGGACCCAAGGGATGCTTGAAGATGACGCGCTGTGCGTAGCCTTCGCATTCCCTCTTCGATTTGACGCAATTGTTGCATATTGGCTTCTCTTCACCACACTTGATGCGCCGCTTGCGACACGCTATTCATGGAGTCAACTGGTTTCCTGTCACGGTAATTAGTCGTGGTGGGGGACGTACTCAGACAGCCTGTCTTGGTGCGCTTTTTAGGACCGCGGGGAGCAGGTACGTTCTTTGGGACGGCATCGTGGGATTCAGACGAGTCTGGATTTGGCTTCGACTCCTCGGGGGAAGGATGGCTCTCCAAAGAGCCCTTTGTCTCTTCCTCTTTATCCGCCATCTCGTCACAGATCAATGCCATCGCGGGCACAGAGAACGAGTGGTGAGCGACCACCGCAGCTGTTATTATTTATTTAAGGTGCGTAGAAGCTTATCTGGGAGATCACGACCCACATGGGCCTCGACAGCTGCTCGGCCGCGGAGGAGCCAGAAACAACACTGCCGGGATCAAACTGACAAAGGAGAAGCAGAGAGCCGATTCGATCAAGGGAAAGATGATGAGGGACCGTCTCACAGAGGTAGGGCTGTGATCACACTGGGCTGTTCTGGTGCGCTCGGATGGAATTCTTGCCCAACCCCAACCATATGGCTGACGTTGAGTCCACCAGCTGTCAAAAAAAGGCTGAATCTAAGCAATGATCGCCCAAGAAATTCCGCACGCACATCAACGGGGCGATTGTCCATGTTGTGCCACAGCCGCACAGAGTAAGATGCAAGGAGCAGTTCGAAAGGGTCTCATCCCGATCCCACATCCGCCACCCGCGTGCTCAAGGCGGCTCTACTTTTCTGATAGGTTGGCACCTCTATAGCTAGGGGGCCATTCGAATGTACCAATTGGAGAGGGTTGATGACACCCAGGATCAAGATTCGTTCTTCTGCAGCGCAGGCAAACTCCCGAACACCGTTAAAAAGGATGCCAAATCTCGGGGAATGGCTATCGAAACGCTGGGACACCTTTGCACCATAGGGTTGCGATCTATCACCCGTCCATCAACAGGCCGGTTTGGACGAACGGCGTCTCCGCGAAGGCGGGGACAACTGATAGCCGTGGAACCGAATGAAGCCAAACAGAATGGGTCAGCTTGGAGGACCAAACATAATGCTCATGGATGTATTTGGCGGGTGCCACGGGAAAGGTTGGCATCGGATGATTAATTCTCCAGGCCGCAAATGCGCCATAGCTCAAGAGTAGCTTAATGGGACTGAGTTATGGGCAGAGTAACTGCTCTGCGTATTGTACTCTGGAGTCTGTGCTATGCGTTCGCTATATCAGCCGTCTTGCGGGCTCTCCCATGGTGAGCGTGACAATATTGGAATCCCTCAGCTTCGCGCTCACTCACTAGTCTGTTGAGGCTCGGTGTCTCCTAGTCGCTTGAACTGAATAATAGCTGGTACGTTGGGGGCTGTCAGATCTAAATCATAGTGATATCCAGTCCACAACGAACAAAAATAACGACTCAGAAAGCGGAACTGGCCACCTCCCGTGACTGGCCGAGCCCCAAACCCCAAGGCCGCCCGGAGTTAAGCGGCGCCAAGCCGGCGGGGCCTGCCAAACCTAAACTTTTTGCGCTTTCGAAGATCGCAAATTTCATCGAGCTGTGAGGCAGAGCGGATGAATTCACGCTTGAGCTCTGGCATCATTGATATTCAATTCGTCTGCCATTTCTGAATCTATCTCCTGGAGTTCCTATAATTTTAGATATCCCGCGGAACTCATCCCAAAATGTTTGCCGTCCCGGGCTGGTCAGTGCCGACATCAGCCCTCAAGCAGCAGACAGAGGCTGGCTCGAAGTCTGTGCTGCGACAACAAAATGCGGGAAAGCCAGGAAATGGCGCTGGAACGCCAGACCAAAAGCCCAAGAAGAGAAAGCGTGGAGATGGACCTGACGACAATGTTACCAAGGCGAATCTGGAGCTGATGTTCCGACGACACATCGAGGGAAACGCTGCGAAGGGCAACACAAGAAAGGATAAGAAGAAGGAAAAGAAGTCTGGAGGAGCCGATGGGGATACAGGGACGGGCATGAATGCTATACCAGTTGGACAGCCCAGAGTGAATGGCTCCAAGCAAGTCGACCGGCAAGAAGCAGCGCAGGAGAAGCAAACAGAGGCCAATGCAGACAGCCAGGAAAATTCCCAGAAGAAGAACAAGCGACGCAAGAAGAATAAGGATTCTAAACCCACTGATGATTCCGTCAACGACCAAACAAATGGCACCTCCGCGCCAGTTGAGCCACTCCCTGCGGCACCGCCAACGACGACAGCAAAACTGACGCCTCTGCAACAAGCGATGCGACAGAAGCTCCTATCTGCCCGTTTCCGCCATCTGAACCAGACCCTCTATACTACGCCCTCGACCGAGGCCCTTGATCTCTTCACTGCGAACCCGGAACTCTTTGAGGAATACCACGCTGGCTTTTCTCGTCAGGTCAAGGAATCGTGGCCGTCCAATCCTGTGGATGGTTACATCAAAGCCATTCGGACTCGCGGTGCAGTACATCCGAGCCAGAAGAAACAGCAGAAGGCCAACGGAAACAGCAACAGTCCTGTCCCACTTCCACGAAGGCCTAATGGTATTTGTACAATTGCCGACTTGGGCTGTGGCGATGCGCAGCTCGCTCGTTCGCTGACGCCCTCTGCCAAAAAGCTGAACCTTAAGCTCCTCAGCTACGACCTTCATACCCCGGACCCTCTCGTCACCAAGGCTGATATCTCCAACCTTCCGCTCGAAGATGGAACTGTCGACGTGGCCATTTTCTGTCTGAGTTTAATGGGCACAAACTGGGTGTCCTTCGTCGAAGAAGCCTGGCGGGTTCTCCGCAGCGATGGCAAGGGCGAATGCTGGATTAGTGAAGTCAAGAGCCGTTTCGGCAAGGTGACCAAGAAGAAATCCCAAATCGGCGCCAAGAAACCGCTCAGCAAGACTCAGCAGAAGAAACAGAAAAGGAAAGGCCAGGATGATGCTGGTTCCGACGTCGATGACGATGCGGATATCTACGCTGAAGATGCCCAGGAGACAGCTTCCAACAACGATGAGACTGACGTCTCTGGCTTTGTCGAAGTCTTCCGTTCCCGAGGTTTTGTCTTGAAGCAGGAATCAGTTGACAAGTCGAACAAGATGTTTGTCAAGATGGAGTTCGTGAAGCAGGGAGTGCCTACGAGGGGCAAGCATGCCTCCTCTGCGCCAGCCGCTGGACCTCCTGGAAGGAAGTGGATCACCAAGTTGCCAGCAGATAATTCGAAGACACCGGAGGAGGAAGCAAAGGTTCTCAAACCTTGTGTGTACAAAACCAGGTAGATATATTGGGATTAGACCACGATACCCATTGTAGACTAGATATCATCTATTCAAAAAAGCAGCATCATGACAGACTTTGTAGTAAATGCGTTCTTTTTCTATTTTCCTGACATAAAGAGCATCCAGCTCGTGCGGTCATAGGTCCAAGCCTTTCCGAGAAGAGACTTCTTAGAACCCAGTCATTAATTACTACCCAAGGACGCCACGGCCCGTCCCATCTCCTCCTCATCGTAGATCCGGAAACCCTTCTCCTTCGTCACGCTTGCGAGCTGCACGTTCTTCGCATCGAGTTTCTCCTCCATCACCTGCTTGAGCGTTTTCAGCACTAATGTCTCTGCTTCGGCCAGCGTCAGAGACCGATGGTACTCGTTCTGCAGTTCTGCCTGGGCACCTTCGCTGCCGGATCCGATAGCCTTAGCGTCGTATCTGTAGAAAGTACCGGAGGGTTCGGCGTGATATCTGCAGAATTTATCAATTGACGTCAGCGTCTGTCCAACCATGAGGTTCGGTCAGAGAGGTGCGACACGTACAGCTGAGGGCCGTCCTCATCATATCCAGCAATTAAAAGTGCAACACCGAACGGTCTGCTCATAACGCTCTCTTCGCCGTCTGCTCCTTCTCCGAATCGTAGGGCCAGGTCACAGATTGCCTGGGTGCAGCTCTCAACACGGAGCGGCTCCGCGTAGTTGAAAGCGTGGTTCTGGGACTCGACGCGAGCATGCTCGACGAGGGATCGGGCATCGGCCTGCAGACCAGACATTGCACAGCCGATGTGCTGGTCGATCTCGACGATTTTCTCCACCGAGGAAGTCTCAAGGAGAGTGGACGTGACACGCTTCTCGACGCCGAGAATCACACCTTCGGATGTTGCTACCTGGTGAATGTCAGATTATCCAGCATACAGCCATCGTAGACGACACTATCCCAGAATCACTGGTCGCTAATGTCGTGGGAAAGAGCTAGTATGCGACGTACTCCGATTGCGGTGGAACCGAGCTTGATAGCCTCAAGGGAGTATTCGACCTGGAATAAACGACCTTCTGGCGAGAAGGTGCTGTTGCGTCACAGTTAGAACAAAATCCGAACAAACTCATGTCGGCTCTAGGTATCCATACTTGATTCCTCGGTCTGCAGAGAGCTGTTAGATGACTGTATCGGAGGGGGAGAGTCAACGGAAAGCTTACCATATTCCGATCGCGCGATGAACATGACGGGCTATATGGAAATGAAGAGAACTGAAACAGTCGGAGAAGAAGAGGAGAGATATAAGGCGGTGATGAGGAAGAGGTTATGATGTCGTGGATGCGGGGGAGTTGAGGGTGAAGTTGGTCAGACAGCTGAACGAAGCTCATGGACGAAGCTCCCGGCTTGCTTGTCGCCTACGCAAACCAGCGTGCCTGGGCGGAGAGGACGCTAGCCCGAAGGAGCGCGATACACAACTCCGCCTTCTCGCCGCCATCTCAAGTATATCTGCCCGACGTGTCGACGCTTACAACATTGCACGTCTGCTTGCGGATCGCTGCTTTTGCTTTTTCTTCATGACTCCCATAACTACCAATTCTTTCTTACTCAACCACAACCTCCCGGGCAATGTCCGTCAATGAGCGCCGCCCAAGTTACATGGGCGCGCCGCGACCCCGCGTAGCGTCTGGTCGCGCCGGCGCAGCAGACAGGGCTTCACGCGAATACTCTCCATTGCAAACGGACAATATGGATCAGATGCCTCGAGGCACGGCTAGTCCCAAGAGTGGACTTCGTCGGGAGCTCAGCACCAGCGAGAAGCGCACAGAGCGCATGACAACAACCACGCGGGAAAAAGTGCAGGTGCGGTCGAGAAACCCGGTCAGAGAATCAGTAAATGGGGGGTACCGCAGCGATTCAGACAAGATGAGGGCGAAAAGGCCAAGCCCAGCGGACGGAGCACCGGTCGTGCGGAAGAAGGAAAAGGAGCAGATAGATTGTGAGTAATATCAATTGAGGAGCTGGCGTACGGCATACCAGCTAATTATTGTGACTCTAGTACCCTGGAATCCTCAAGCCTCCCTCGTTGCACACTCCTCCGCTCCTCTTGCTAGTCGAGTCTCCGTGCCTCCTTTATTCTCAGCAGTGCCAGCGACCTTACAACCGGTGCCTCTCCGTGGACTCTCTCTGGACCAGCAAGAGGCAGTGATCCTAGAGGATCTGCTGTTCGTGTTTATGGGCTATGAGGGACAGTACATACACTTTCACAGCTCTTATGACCCGTCCGACGAGAAAGATCGCCTAGTCGGCCCTTCCTTTCAGATCTCTCCTGGTCTGGACCCGAGTTTGAGAGATCTCACCATCTCCATGCTAAAAATGGCGACCCATCACAGCTCGATCGAGTCTTTTGTGGAGGTGTTGAGCCGTGCGGAGTTCGGGGCTGTTAGCCATGCTTTATGTGCGGCGATCAGGAAGCTCCTGAAGGACTACCTGATTTTGGTCGCACAGCTTGAGAACCAATTACTGAACAATCCAAATTTCACCTTGCATGTCCTGCATCTCCATACTATGCCGACTAGCCAGACATTGGCGCAACTATATTCATTAGGACAGGAACTGTTGCGACGAAACCAACTGCTAGACCAGGATCTCGATGAGTCAATCGCGGACTTCGACGATGTCGACAATATCCTGGAGCAGCTTAGAGAAGGCGGAGAGCTAGCTCCCGGAAGCATGTCCAGCAAAAGGGTATGCAAAGGAGGGAACGTTCTAGGCCTTTTAACCGAGAGATTGTCTACGTTCTCCGGCGACCCTGCGACAAAGACACTGCTTGAGACCCTCCTACGCGAAGCCAGTCGACCGTATATGGTCATGTTGAATGAGTGGTTGCATCATGGTGTAATCAAAGACCCTCACGCAGAGTTCCTAATAAAGGAGCAGAAATGGATCAAGCGCGAGAAACTGGAAGAAGATTACACAGATGAATATTGGGAAAAGCGCTACACGATTCGTGAGCATGAAGTGCCTCCGCAATTGGATAGTGTCAGAGACAAAGTCCTCTTGGCTGGAAAATACCTGAACGTGGTGCGCGAATGTGGTGGCGTCGATGTCAGTAAAGCGGTCAAGGATGCTCCAAAAACATTCGATGATCCTCGGTTTTTGGAAAATGTCAACAGCGCCTATACATACGCCAATGCTTCATTGTTGAATCTACTCCTGACGAAGAATTCTCTTACCACTCGCTTCCGATCGCTGAAACACTACTTCTTCCTCGACCGTTCAGATTTCTTCTCTTACTTCCTGGAACTCGGTGCGTCTGAGCTTCGCAAACCTGCGAAGAACGTGAATGAAGGGAAATTGCAGTCTCTGCTCGATCTTGTCCTTCGCCAACCTGGAAGTATTGCCGCTCAGGACCCTTTCAAGGAGGATGTCAAGGTCCGCATGAATAAGATTGGTCTTACAAAATGGCTTATGCAAGTTGTCAGCGTTTCTGGTATCGATCAAGATAATCCTGATGGTGGAATGGAAAAATACCAGACACCGGCTCCGCAGAGTGCCGAGGAAGAGAAGGACATACTAGGATTTGAGGCTCTTGAGCTAGACTACTTAGTCCCCTTTCCTCTATCACTGGTCATCAGCCGCAAGACCGTGCTGCGCTACCAGCTTATTTTCCGCCATCTTTTGTCGCTTCGCCATGCAGAAACCCTACTTGTCAGCTGTTGGCAAGATTCAAATAAGGTCGTGGGCTGGCGACACAAGTCATCCGATAGACGGATTGAGTTGTGGAAGAGACGGGCATGGACTTTACGAGCTAAGATGCTTGTTTTCATACAGCAGCTACTGTACTTCTCGACGGCTGAAGTCGTCGAACCAAACTGGCAGACGCTCATGGATAGGGTCAACGGCGCAGATGAAGATGGTACCGAGGTGACTGTGAATGGGACAAAACAAGTCAACCGTACGGTGGACGAGCTAATGCAGGATCATGTCGATTTTCTCGACACCTGTCTCAAAGAATGCATGCTGACGCAGGCAAAGCTCTTGAAGGTAAGACTGTACAAGTCTCGCCAGCATATAATAGATGCTAATGCGGCATAGATTCATTCGAAACTAATCGTCTGCTGTGCCATGTTTGCGTCATGGACCGCTGGCACCCTAGGCCGAAGCCTGAGTTCAGCCGATCCGGATCTAGCACTGGCAAAAGGAGCTGGTGCAGATGGCAAGGGCTATGACCCAAACCGCCTAGCTAAGCTCGAGGACACGCTGAAGAAATATGAAGAGCACTTCGGCAGGCATCTTCGAATTATGCTGGACAGGTGAGTTGTGCTCTGGACTTACAGATGCGTGACTTTACTGACTGTTGTGAAGTTTGAATTACTTTGCTGCCACTGAAAGTGTCGTCTTGCTGAAGCTTGCTCATTCACTAAGTGCTATCTACCGCGAGGAACCATGAGCTGTCTTTCTCAGTGTGGCGATTTGCGTCTATTGCATCGCCGTTTTGTCACAACAAGGCAGACGATACAACAGGCATCCGAAAAGTTACGCCCTCTAAATCCTACATTTACTTAAGCATTATCAATTCGACCAGAAGGGATGCCTTCGGTCACAACGGGGTCTAAGGGTCTTTATCCTTCATCCGTGCCCGGGTCCTATTCTTCCCATGGTCCTACTCAGGAGCAAGTGGTGTTAGCCGCTACGATCCAACAACGATGCCCTACATCAAATCTCCCCTTTTCGGTTACAACCACGAGCAGGGCAAAAATATGTGGGGATTCCCCACAAATCGTCCTTCATAGGATTAGGGGGGCTGCTACTGGTGTGCTCTCTCCAGTGTCAACTGTATGCACAAACTAAGGGATACCTTCTCCCAACACAACTTCTAACCCGCATCTTCAGCCAATGTCCGTGCTGGGAAACCATTACTCTGAACTCATTTCAATCATCAGATTAGCTGTTGATCATGTCTTTTTATCCTCGGTACCGATACCCTTCATGCGCAGGATGTGCAATTTTATGTACTGTATATTTGAGATAGTCACTATAAAACTCAGTCGATACGATTATGCTGAATAGCAATTACCCATAAGAAATCATTCTTGGCTCGGCAAAAATCCTATAGACGAAGTTCCTTAACGGTGTACTACGGTGTGAGGCATCTCTTAAACTCATTCTGAATATCATTATTGCATATTCTTAAATTACCCATACACAAAAGAAGGTGGGGAATCTGATTATCATATACGTAAACCATTCATCTCGTCGACAACGAAGGAGGCAAATCCTCCTGCCTGGTTCCCCAGGAGCTCTCGTTCCTCCCCAGGGTAAGCACCAACTCCATACCCTCCGTAAAGAAGCTATGATCTACCCAATTCTTCGTATACGGTTTCCCATTCAGCGTCGCAGACTGAATGTACACATTTGTATAAGACGGATCAAAATTCCTCACCCTAACAGTGGCTGTGCGATTGGTGAGAGGGGACGTGATCTGGACAGATTCGAAATATGGTGGTATGATAAGGTACACGCTCTGACCGGGATTAGGGAATAGGCCCATCATAGACATGGCCACGAAAGAGCCCATGGCGCCCGAGTCGTCGTTTCCTGGTAGACCGCCTGGAGTGGTTTGGAAATAGGCGGGGATGTAGAAGTGAGATCGGAGGGCGGATTTGGCTGGTCGGCCGGCATAGTGATATTGATAGACGGTTAGGAAGGCGGGTTCATTGCCGATGTAGGTTATGCCTTTGTCGTGAAGGTAGTCGAGGCGTTTGACGAATTGGGATGGGCCGCCGAGGAGAGTTATTAGAGTTGCCATGTCGTGGGGGACGAAACTAGGTGTTATCTTGTTAGTGGATTAGGTTGAGGTGGAGAGGGGATAAAGTGTGAGGTTCGTACAATTGATATTCCCAGATGCTGGATTCGAAAGTCTCGCCTGCGTTGTTCTGAAGGGAGCATGGACTTCCACTAGTGTCGATGTTGGAACATGTAATTGGATCCTAATCGTTTTGTCAGTTCTTATTCCTTAGTGTAGATCATTCTGATATGGGGGGCTGGCTGGAGGTACCTGATAACCCCATGTCTTGTTAAGATACCTGGGCTGAAAGAAGCCCTCGAACCCGGTGTCCTGGCCATTGATATATGATCTCTGATCCCGCTTGAAGAGGTTCTGCCAGTATCCCGAAGTGGCCTCATACTTCTCAGCATCTGCAGATTTGTTGAGCCCGCGCGCGATTTGCGAAATGACATAGTCGTTATAGCTGTATTCTAGTGTCCGCGAGATACTCCGTGTCATGGTACCGAAACCAAGATAGTCGAAATCTTGCTCGGGGATATAGTTCAGGCTCTTCCAACTGACTAGACCACCTCGTCCTTCATTGGACCAGTCGTATGGTTCCTCTTCAGCATCCTTTTGCACTGCTGCGTAGCCGTCTTCCCAGTCGATACCATCGGTTAGTCCCTTCACAAATGCATCGCCGAGAACGTTGTCGGCATTGGAGCCGCCTTGCGTGAATCCTGGTCAATGTTAGCGACGAACTTGAAATTCAGGCAGTATTATGAGCAATACTTACCTTTACAAAGTGACATGCGGCAATCCGGAAGCCAACCAAGATGCCTCTGCGTGTCGATAAGAGATCGGATCATACGAGCAACTGCATGAGGATCTACGAGGATGAGGAAAGGAATTTGAGACCGAAAGGAGTCCCAGAGACTGTTCGAGGTTAGTGCAACTTTCTGAGAGTTATATATATCTAGATGAAGCAAAGGGTGAGACTCACCAATAGAATGAATCAAAGTATGGCTCAGCACTCTTCCAGAGCGGGTTTTCACCCGTATAGTCCTGTGGGTTGACCATGGTTCTGTAAATGCCACTGTAGAAGTTGACGAGAATTGAGCGATCGACACCTTTCCTCGACACTCTGATAGGGCTCAGTTTCTGTCTCCAAGCATCGACAGCGGAGAAATATGTGGTGTTAAAGTCGAACGTGGGGATCTCAGATTCAGCATTGGAGCAGGCTTGCTCACTGCTGATAAAGCTAAGCCCGACACGAGCAAGAACCGTGTTAGAAGAAGAAGGCTGAAATCGTACAAAACCTCCACCCTAAACGCCTGTTAGCAGAGGAAAGATATCGGAAGGAAAGGGCGCTTTCGAACCGGTAATGGATAGCCATTGATTCCCCTTGAAAGTTTCAAGTCTTTGACGCCAGTACTCGCGCGTGTGTCGACGAATATGCCGTTATCGCGAAGTCCAGATGAGCTCTGAAAATCAGCACAGAAAAATGCCTCGTAAGTACCGCTGCCGAAGCTGGGTAGGAAACGACCACTACCCTGCATGCGCCCTGTGGACGGGTCGACAGAAATGGTAGCATTGTCCTGTCGAGAGTCTTGCAAATCGGTCAAATCCAAAAGAATCAGGGGACTGCTCGCATTGTCCCCTGATTCTGGGAAGCGGAAGCGGAAGAGAGATGTATGGTGAGCAACGGTCATATCTACTACGATTCCAGAGTCCAGTGTGAGTCCAAAATAACCCGGAACAGCCGCCACAGAGCCATTGACATAGCCCGTTGCACGGCGTGTCTTTGGATAGACGCAGCCATCAACATCATCATTCTCGCAGCTGACGTAGGGGAAGAGCGCGAAATTGCCTAAAGAAGGACTTCCTCCCGTGCCAGAATCGTGCAGGTTTGAGAACCCTGTGATTGCACTCCCATCATAGGTGAAACCGCCTTGGTTATACTGGGAGTTTGTATCAGCTACAGCTTTGGCCATTCCATAAGGGAGTGTTGCTCCAGCGAAAACATCTCCTAGAAATAATGATTAGAATATGTCCACTGGTCGATGTATTACATAGAGATTTACCCCCATTGGTGGTTCCGATCAGTGTATCAACATACTGCAGAACGTCATAATCATCAGTAACGCTGTTGTTTGCAGCAAACGAGCGAGTCAAGAAAACGAATGACACCAACGCATGGCGGAGCGCCATACTGACGATGGCGGTGGATAAAGGAGCAAAATCACAGCGACTGCGAAGCTGCTCAGCAACAGCTCTCTCCGCAAGTGCGGGGGCGATAATAGATATAAGTAGATCATGGCAAGCCGGCGTTATCCTGGCATGTCACGTCTAGCTGGTCCTTGGAATGGAAAGGGGTGGTAGATCATTGAGGTTGCTCATGGCGACCAGGATCAAATCCATCGTTTTATCTCCGGTCGCACAGCTCTGCATGCGATCATTTCCGGGCCATTATGAACATTGATTGACCCTGGTACCTGCAATCTTTTAGCACACGGATGGTTCTGTAATTCGAGCAAGAATCATCTCATACTTCATACTCATTGGAGGTCACGCCGGCGCGCGGAATGTGTTTTTCCCCTGTCGATCAACTATGAACGGACGCTTTGCGGAATGAAGCAGGAGGCGCAGCGATCCTCTGGCCATTTTTTAGCAGTTTCGCGGTCAAAGCCTTCTAATTGATACAGAACTCCCCTCTTTTATCTAAGGTCGAGTCCGGGTGGCGCATAGCGTGAACAGTGGGTCGGTAGGTTACTTCGAGGCTCGAACGGTCTGGATAGCAATGGCATTATGGTTGCATTCGAAGGTGAAGCTGTTAGATGGTACTCTAACTTTTGAGGTACAGTACATCTCATATCAATTCTGAGCGATATCACCCTCAGTTGCTTGATTCGTTGCTGAGCTTGACGGTAATTGACTATCTATCAAGAGCGACATCGACCAACTTCTCCGTCACGCCACTCCTCGGCTCATCAACATTCGACCCCTCATTGTCCAGTATCGATTTAAACCGCGATAACTTCCAAGTGTGGTTGGAATATTATCTGCAATACCATCGTTGATGTTGAGCTTTTCCTGTCCTCTACTATTTATCACAACTATCAAGGCATTACAACCTTGCAGTCTGCTGAAAGCAAGCATAGAGGACCGATTCCCTCGACGAAACACGCATCTTCGGTATTAAGCGACTAAAATGATATCCCTGACATATTTGTCGCGATTAGATCATTTGCATTTCGTACATATACGTTTACTCTACAGCTATAACTCGTCCTGGATCCCGTCTGTTTATAAGTTCTACCCACATGCTGGGGAACCCATTACAGCTTTGCAGCACCAGCCTCAATACCAGTCCAGCTGCTCTCGTCGAGAGGTTGATATTGGCTTCCGTTCAGCCAGTACAGGGAGTCACCGCCCGCGTCTTTTCGTGGATCCCATCCTTTCTTGGCCAGGTCGCCTTTTGCTTGCTTGAAGGTGACACCAGTCGAAACTCTTGAGGCCTTGTCAGTATCGCTGGACAGCAGATTCTTTTCGGGAAGGTGACATACTTTTCGATAAACCGGACAAAACGAGGTATAGCGTAGGTGGGCACGCCCTTAGCCCTGAGTGCCTTATAGAGAGTGGATATAAATTCCCTCTCGCTCTCGGGTGTCCATTTCTCCAGTGTGATAGCTGCAGCACCAGCTTGGCCATCATAGCTGCTCCAGTTAGTCTATCTGGCCCTGTATCATGCTGCAGTGAATACTTACCTCTGAAGCCTTACGCCATATACGACGGCGTCATGTACTCCTGGAAGCCGACAGATGTGATCTCTGACCTCTCCCGCGCTAACATTCTCTCCTTTCCAGCGGAAAGTATCCCCCACGCGGTCCTGGAAACGAATCCAGCCCGAGGATTCATGGACTAGCAGGTCACCGCTTCGCTGGAAGAGGTCTCCTTTCCGGAAGACATTTCGAATCAACTTCTTCTCCGTCGCCTCCTTGTTGCCCAAGTATTCTGTTAAAAGGGCGCGATTCTTGACCCGGCCAATGGCTTCACCTTCCTCGTTCAACTTGGCCTTGACACAGAATCCCGTTTTCGGATCCCGATACGGCATCTCGGTCTCTGGATCATACTTGACGATGATGACATCGTCCTCCACCAGACGCCTGATGGGTCCTGAGAATCCGATCTTGCCAACACCCCAGGCGCCTTCCCCCATGTTGTCGTATTTGGCGACACCTTCTGTCGAGCGGTAGAACTCACGGATCTCAGGCACTCCGAAACGCTCCTTGAAGCGCTCCCAAATCTCCCCGCGTAGACCATTGCCAGCCGCCACCCTGCAAGAATGGTTGCGGTCGTATGGTGATGGCGGAGTGGCTAGCAAGTACCGGCACAGTTCACCAATGTACATGATTCGAGTCGCGCGCGAGTCATGGACATCCTTCCAGAATTGTGAAGAAGAGAACTTGCGTCGCAAGCAGAAAGTCCCCAGGTTACCCAGCGAATAACACATTCCAGCGAACATAGCAGTGCCGTGAAAAAGGGGCAATGGCGAGTATATCCTCATCGGATAGTACTTGGACGGATTGCTCAGGTCTCGTGTTAATGGGTTCGCCGTGACAAGCATCAGCATGTTCGGGACAGCGCAGGCCTTGGGCATGCCAGTCGTTCCCGATGTATAGATAAGAACAGCCAGATCAACGATAGAGCGTTTCGCAGCCTTTAAACCCGTGCTCGGCTGTGTCTGAAGGTCCTGCAGACTGATGAGCTCTGCCGTGTCAGGAATGATGCCGTCAAACGATCCTATGTTCAATGATATGCGCGGTTGATCCCCGATAACAAACTGGGCCAGATCTGGCGATGCAATGATCAACTTGGCATTGGAGACGTTCAAGCAATGGAGGAAGGTCTCGTCTAGTCATTAAGAGGTCAGTATAATATTTACACGATCCTGCAGCAACGGTTCGCTTACCTCGCAGATTGGTATTGATCATAGCAGCCACTGCACCCAGTTTCGAGAGTGCTTGTATACAGATAACCATTTCCGGGGAGTTCGTTGTGAAGACCGCGACGAAATCACCCGGTCGAACACCCCGGGCATGGAGCACCTCAGCAAATTTGTCGACCACTGGAACCCGTCAGTAAATGAATCAGTCGCTATAGTGGCCATAATAATCAATCTTTTGGACTACTGGGCATTTGAGGTGTCCTTACGGTCTTTCAACTGAGCATATGTCCAGGTCTTGCCTTCGAACCACAGCGCCTCGGACGCGCCTTTGCCGTGAATCTCGACACCTCGCTGTAGCAACCCGTATACGGTCTGTGACTCTCCCAGATCTTTGACACATTGGGCCAGCCGTTTGCCAAAATCTCGGTCATGGTAGAGGTTTGTCAGATCTGTAGAGATACCCAACTTGGCGTTGAGGTAGGCACCCGCAGCAGCGACAAAGGCCGATGTCATCGCGACGGACGACGGCGTGGCGCCGACGACGATGGGAAGCATTTTGTCCAGATTCAGTCTCTATTGTGCTCCTCTTCTGTGATTTTTGATATTTCTCTTCAACAGGATATATGAGAGATCAATTAAATAGCCCGGGATAGACTTATTCCCGTTCACGAAACACACTGATCCGAGATTCCAAGCTCACTCGACCTCCACACTCTTGCGGAGCTTAGTCTGGGAGAAGATTCAGTTATACAGTCTGAGAAACGCGGACAAAGTGGCAGTCGGGAGCTGGAGTGTTCATCTGCCGCTGCGTGGCTTGAAACTTGAAAGAAGGGACTTTGAAATGTATCGTGATAGACGGATCTCGGTACAGCACTTTGATGTACTACGATGTTTCGAATGGTTATAAGAATCTCCTCCATGCTCTTAACTCTTTATGGTGTTTTGGCTGCTCTGGGGTAATACGCCATACAGCCCCACATGGGGCATTTTGGTGATCCTGAAGGTGTCAAGATGATAACTATTCACAGAGTATATCAACCTCTTGCTGTTCTCCACAAAACGCCGCGAAGTCGTTCAAAATTGAGCGATACAGATACATAAGGACGGCTTCTACTCTTACCCTTCGTCCTTATGGCTACCCCGTTTCCTTGATATCGTCGATAATTATCGGCCGCATACTTAATCACAACATAGAGGGCTGTGGAGAAAGGCCCCTTGAGCTAACGCTCTGATATCCGAACTCAATCGCCCAAAGCGTTCAAAATCGCAGTCGATCGCGCACTCCGAGCAGCCGAGGTACCAGCGGTGACAGTATTGTAACGTCGCTAGGACGGCATTGCTTTTCGGCAGGTTAATACCGCAGCGCCCGTTACCTAGGCATCTTGAGGTTTTATCTCGGTCTTATTGAGCCGACTGGCTGCTTGGTTGTTCCTAGTCGGGTGGACAGAAGTCTTTGATCTGTACATGTGCTCTGTGGGGATTCCCTAGTTAAAGTACCGTCCATCCTAAAATCTATCCGTTTCTTTCTTTTTTGCCATCGACCTCGAGGATATATATCTTGCAGCGGATCTCCCCGCCCCCGCAGTTTCGGTCTTCTGCAGTTGTGTTTACTAGTCCTATCCGTCGAGCAGGCAGACACGGATTTGAGATCACGGCAGCTACATACAGATTTCAAAATGTCGTCCGCACAGCAGAGATTGTCCTCCATAGCTAACCAGCTCTCTGGCACTAGCGAATCTGCGGCCAGACAGAAGATACTTGCGCAGAACCCCGACGATATTGTAAGTCCCGACCACGTCTTAGCAATATACTCGCTTCTGAAAAAAAGATACGGATTGGATGGGTTGATCTAACAGAAAAGTAGGTGATTACGCTGGCCGTGAGAACACCGCTTACCAAGGCTCGCAAGGGGGGCTTGAAGGATACCCCGTTGGATGATCTGCTTGTTTCGCTACTGACGGTGCGCAAAACCCGAGTTTATTGTTCAGTAAAAGTTTCCTACGCAACACACGTCTGACCGTATCTAGACTGTTCGCGAGAAGTCCAAGATTGACCCCAACCAGGTGGAGGATGTCTGTGTTGGAAACGTTCTGTCGCCCAGTGCGGCCTACATCGCTCGCTCATCTGTTCTGGCTGCAGGTTTCCCCGAGAGCACGGCCGCTTCGGTATCCAACCGATTCTGCTCGTCCGGTCTGCTCGCGATCCAAAATGTCGCCAACCAGATCATTGCTGGGTCTATCGATGTCGGTATCGCTGTTGGAGCTGAGAGCATGAGCACGTGTCCCGACAATGGCGCCCCGAAAATGTCTGACGCCATCCTGTCACATCGCCTTGCTGGCCAGAACACGCAGCCTATGGGCCAGACGTCAGAGAACGTCGCCGGTCAGTTCAGTATCAGCCGTGAGCAGATGGATGCTTTCGCTGCCAAGAGCTTCCAGAAGGCCGAGCGCGCCCAGAAGGCTGGTTGGTTTGACGAGGAAATCGTGCCCGTACGAACCAAGGTCAAGGACCCCAAGACCGGCGAGGTCAAGGAGGTTGTTGTCAACCGTGATGATGGTGTCCGATACGGTACTACCCCCGAGGGCCTGAGCAAGATCCGTGCTGCTTTCCCGCAGTGGGCGCCCAGCAACACTACTGGTGGCAACGCCAGTCAGATCACCGATGGCGCTGCCGCAGTGCTCCTGATGAAGCGATCGCGGGCGCAGCAGCTGGGCCAGCCGATCGTTGGCAAGTTTGTGGGTGCTACGGTCATTGGTCTTGAGCCCCGTATCATGGGTATCGGACCTTCCATTGCTATCCCGAAGATCCTGAGCAAGTACAACCTGAGTCAGGACGAGGTGGATATCTATGAGATCAACGAGGCTTTCGCTTCCATGGTGTGTTTTTGCCTGTCTAGCCATATATTTCAACTCCCGTCGTTCAGCAACTAACCGTTCTTTAGGGCGTGTACTGCGTCGACAAGCTCGGTCTGGATGAGAGCAAGGTTAACCCCCGTGGTGGTGCAATGTGAGTTCATCTGATCTTAAAATAAGCTGGACGATTTACTAAGAACCATTATAGTGCCCTGGGCCACCCCCTCGGCTGCACAGGAGCACGACAGGTTGTCACTGCTCTGTCCGAGCTTCGAAGGCAGAACAAGCGTGTTGCTGTGACATCTATGTGTGTTGGAACGGTAAGTTCTCCGCGATCCAACGCTACATCCTTGACCAAGCATTCACTGACGTTATCTAAAACAGGGAATGGGAATGGCTGGAATTTTCGTGTCCGAGCATTAAGCTGTTGTGTCTATTCCATACTCCGTGGTCTAAACTTCGGATCTGTATTTTCTTTTTCTAGCATGTATTAACGGCGAATGAATCGATTAGACCAGACTGGACATGTTGTAAATCCATGATATGAACCCTTGTAAAGACAGGAGGATGATATTGAGCTTCAAGTGAGATGAGATTATATCCACGACTATTAAACATCCACAAGGACAAGTTAAATGATCAGATATGTTTGCCCGACGCCAAACTCCTCCGTTATCACTGGGTATCCCATTACATCCTCCCATATAGTACATCCATATATCTCCCAGACAACTAACACCGTCCCAGTTCTGCACCTCATCACCTGAATCAGAACTCCCCGACACATCAAACTGCTCAGATTACCTCGTCAGTCGACACTCCCGCTCCAAACGCCACTGCTGCCTTTACGATATTTATCACAACTTTAATCTCCTCCTCATCCCTCGGTGCATAGATCAAGAGAAACTCATTCGGGATAAACATTGCCCTTTTCTTCCCGAATAATTTGCGAAAAACCGTAGAGCCCGACAGCGAGTGACGCTGGCCCCATCCGGCCTCGATGACCTTCTTGCTGTCCACAGGCGAAAGGATCACATGGACCGAATGTTCGGCAGTGCCGTGGACATGAGCGATTTCACCCCGTGTGGACGAAGTAACGAGAGGATTGGGACGAGGCGCGAGGTCGGAGATGAAGAGTGCAGATGTATGTTTTTCCAGATTGGACGGTGCAATGTTCAGTATATTTTGATTGTTAAACTGAATCTCGAGGAAGGTTTTGAGCAGTTTCTAATATATCCGCATTCATCAGACAGTCAGTCCTCTTGCGCGCAACGATATCGATTGATAAAATATAGAAAGAAATTACTTAATAAGTGAACTAGAACCTACCTCTTTAATCTCCGTTTCCGGGGTCTGCGTAAGCTGCCTCTGCGGCGCAGCATGCGTCCCAACTTCCGGTCTCGGTCCCTTTCTCTGTGGTAAATCTTCGTCTTTCAACCATGTCCTCTCTTCTCCTAACTCTTCCACGTCCTGGTCATATACCGCTGTATCCAGCATCTCGCGCTGCAGCGGTGCCAGGAGGGAGATGGCCAGCCATCCGAAGACATTGTATGGCGGACCGCCGGGTCCATAGGACATGTATTTCTTGTAGTCTCGATACGCAGCCGGTGCGCAGAGGATACCAACTGCAGTGAGCAGCGACGCGGATGCGATGGTTAGTGCTGTGGAGTAAGATGATCCATAGCGATAGTGGTTGGGAAATCCGGGGAGGCGGGGAAGACGGAGGGTGGAGAGTGTGGAGGAGGGCATATTATTATGTATGTTGTAGTTATTGATTACTGGATCTGCAGATTAGATTATCAAGGATAACTATCAAGGTCCTTCTTTCATATATGAGATGGTTGGTTGTATGTATGTATGTACCTTGAGAGGAACCTGGGGGTTTTGAGGAATTGTACTGCTTGCTTACTTGGTCAGTCACACGGTGTGTTCTCGGAGCGCTTCGGATCGGAGCCGATACCATACAATAATGGACTTTGGGGGCCAAGAGCATCCGCGCGAATAACTTATCGTACATAAAAACCCATCTGGTAACGGTGGTTTCACAGATTTTAGAGAAAACGTGGTTTCTCGCTATATATAATAGAACGAGGGCTGTAGACTTTTACAGTTTTACTATTCCTCATCACATACTTGATACCATGCTGGCTTTAGAGACATGAATCAAAGAGCTTGCACCCCAAGTATATTCACTGTAATCTCCCGAACCTGGCAGAATGGACTTCATACAAGATATCCGGCCTGGTTGAAGGGCCGAGCTGAAGCATTTAGAACGTTCAAGTGCTCGCTGGGACATTATTCGCTAAAGTTTGTCGGAAAGGACGCCTCTAAATACTAATTGACTAGGAATAAAGCATGCTGTATAATGCTAGATACGACAATAATTGGAAACATGAAACAGAACAGACATTGTACGGCTCCATTTACATCTTCAAAGTCGTGGTCTTCCAATGGTTCCGACTATTCGCACAGCTTTCAAAAAAAAAAAAAAAATCGGAGGTCAAAGGCTGACCTATTCCTCAGACATTTTACAACCTCGAGTATATACTCTCCTTCTGTGCCCGTACGTCCAATTCCTGCGTCCAGGCACTTCGCGGTTGAGTATGCAGAAACCAGTAGATGTGAGCCAGATCTTTTGGTTGCGCGAGATAGGATTCAACATCCTCCAACTTAGCTGTCTCTCCCTCTCGCTGCCATTGCCGTCGCCGCACGCCGCCAATCAACTTTCCATCCACTGGACCGTCAATGATGATATGTGCCGCGTGAATTCCCTGGGATTGGTATTCGCGGGCCACGATCTGCGCTAGAGACCGCAACCCGAACTTTCCAGGAGAGAAACTGCTTAGTCCGGGTGAACCACGCAGCGAACCTGTCGCGCCTGTATACAGAATCGTTCCCTGACCTGCGGCTAGCATGTCGGGTAACACGCACTTGGTGGACCAGAAAGCACCGAACAGATTAATCTTCGTAAAGTTTTCGAATTCCTCGGTCGTAGTATCCAGTATTGATCTGCCATTGACGCGACGTGCACCGGCATTGTACACTAAGACAGTCACGGCACCCAGGTCGGCACGGATGGACTTGAAGCTGGAAATAACTGACTCCTCAATTCGCAAGTCAGTTATATAGTATCTCGCCGTCCCTTTTCCATAGTCGGCATCAATACCCTCGACCATCGTCCGGAGTTTGTCTTCGGTACGGGCCAGGAGAGCGACGACGAAGCCTTCGGCCACGAATCGTCGGGCAACGGCCTCTCCGATTCCAGGCCCGGCGCCTACAACGGCCACAACTGGTTTCTTTTGTGTGTTGTAAGACATGATATTTCACTTCTGTGGGAAACCCATCAAATTGAGATCTATGGTATGAATAAAAGTGTTCGGGAAAGAACACTTCTTATATGACCACCAGTGTCTAAGCAGGTGGGTGGAGCAGGAAAGAAACCGAGGCTCAATCTTATGGATATTGTAACCAGAATGCGGATAAGCTGGCCTGTGCACGCGGCAGGCTCCAGTTTGGAATACTTAGTCTATCTACGTTTATTTTAGCGTCTCGGGGAGAAATGGCACCGAGAAGATCAGTAACGACAAGCCAATTCCGACTTGTTTTGGATAGATAGATGGATTGGTGTCATGAGATATTCCTGCCTCCTAAATAAAAGGACAAGTTAGCCCAGAAATATCTCGATTTTGGTGTACTTGATTATGCTCGGTTACACGCAAGCCCTGGTTAGTGATCAACCGAAGCTCTTCCTCGGTTCCACAGCCGCAGTTTTTGATCAGTAACCAGTTTGGAACTTACTAGTTATTAAGGTAATAAGGTAATAATGATTGTAATATTGATTTCTAATTCCGCATCCGATCGAGATCTTCCATTTTTCTTGGCTTGCAAGCCCATTTGATCCTCTGCGTAGCCATGTCATCCTGTTCGGTCTATGAGCTTATGTGGACGGTGATTTCTATCGTCCCCATTCTGCCGGTACTTAGGTATTTAGAGCTTCTCAATTTAGACTCTTAAGTTATTGTAGCAGACGGTAGGGTAACCGACGATACAAAGTGATAGATGCGGGACGAACTAAACACTACCTACGAGTAATAAATTAGACTCGCTTTCGATGTAATAAGAGTGTTCACCTTTAGGAGGCCATAAACTTTTATCATACCCCACGTTTAGTAACTATCAAACCACCAGATAACCACCCGGCTAACTCTGGTTTGGCCGAAAACATGGGGAAGCTGCACGCCGGCGCTATTCTGTCCGCTAATCGATGCTAAGAAGCCAGCGGAATTGCCCCGAGCGAGCCGTCCAGGCGTTATGACATCTAGCTAATCTGCCTCTATCGTCAGTTGGAAGTCTGTAGTTCAGTGGCAAAATTAAGCTGCAAAGCCTCGGACTTCTTCAATACATGATTTAGCACGCCATCATGTTCTACCAACCGGGTAAAACACCACATCGGCTGCCGCGGGATCCCTTTAAGGTTGTTATCATATTACCATAGACTGTCCCTCTTACTGATACTGAATATTGGGATGTAGGCCTGCGTAGTGCCCCGGCCGATTGGCTGGATCTCAACACGATCACCAGATGGCGTTGACAACCTCGCGCCGTTCTCTCAATTCAACAACCTGACATTCGACCCTCCATACGTCATGTTTTCAGCAAACCAGACCGAGCTGGGCGTACGCAAGGACACAACGATCAATACTGAGGCGTCAGGGGAATTTGTGTGGAACATGGCAACATACCCTCTGCGAGAAGCAGTCAACATCTCAGCGGAGCAAGTTCCCTATGGAACAGACGAGTTCGAGCGCGCAGGTCTGACCAAGGCGCCTGCGCACCTGGTACGTTGCTCTATGGTGCGCGATTCGCCTATCCGATTCGAGTGTCGCTATCATAGCACCCTGAGGCTCCCTGGAAACCCTCCGATGGGTACTGTCGACATCATCATCGGCCTTGTTGTTGGTGTCCATATCTCGGAAGACGTGTTGACTGATGGCATTGTTGACCTTTCCAAAGCCCAGCCTATTGCTCGCTGTGGCTATTTCCAATATACCCGTATTTCGGAAACATTTGAGATGGTGATTCCTGGATCCGGAAAGGTTCTTTATGGCCTGGAAGGCAGCGCTGCGCGCAATGCGGAGGAGGCTGCGGCACATGCTAAAGAGGTCAGCGATAAACCGAAACTATGACGGAAGGGAGATTGAATGGAATTGAATTGTCAGATGGTGTTTTCTTTGCTGGAAATTTCATAGAACAACACTTGTTAAGATTGATTTCACCCTCTTGGTGTTTTAGTCCAAATTACTACTGGTGTTTGCTAGAGCTGCCTTCGTACAGTACGTCCCACCTGAATGGTAAATGATCAGGAGCGTAGTTCTAGTCAAAGATCTCTCTCAATACCGACATTCTAGCTCTTCTCCAATTACAATTTGTATATCATATTACTGCAAAAGACTGTTATGTATTATCGATTTTTGAATTTTAGTGGCACGTCACATCCTTCTCATATTTGTGACTGAACGTCTCTTGATATGTCCCCTCCTGTTAGAAGATCAGCTTGGTCACTGGTACGAATGGGATTAGAGTGGAGATTCCTTAATCTTATTATTCGACGACGCAAACTGATGCCCTATTCGTGAGGGTGCATGATCACGATATCTCAAACGAGCCCTCTGCAAAGCGCCCGGCACACGTGTCCATGGTGTACTCGCCGGATAAGCCCGTCAACATCTACAACCCCTTCCACGATGTAGAGGGCGGTTGCGGCGCATCTGATGACAATCGAATCATACGTCCAGGCAGGTATGCGGCACAGCGAACCCTGCCTCATCAGAACTAGGATCTAGAAAGAGTGCCTCAGGTGCTGCGTAATATCCATCCAATAAATGTGATAGAGCGTTTGTTGATGTATTCTCGGAGGCACGTGAGCTCCCTATCACTCGGCTTTAACTGATAAACTACGGGTATCAAGTATTTTCACTCGAGTAGCTGAATACGCATTGTCATACCTTCTATCTCTGCACATTGGGCATAGAGACATCTACACGCATTAAAACGCATTACTGCTCAAGGTGTCGTATAGCCCAAGATTTCCTTTTCCGCTAGTAAGTTGGATCTAGATGGGGTCCCAGGTAATCTATCCTGGATAATATACACTTCTACATATTATGAAAGACTAAACGCTAGACGAAGGAAGATATATGCAGGCATTCTCTACGTTGCAATATCCTCAACTGAGGAAGAGTGGAAAGTTTTGTTATATGTATTGGACTACTTATGTCTTCTTAATGATTAGACCATTGAGCTGATCCACTTATTGATTTTGGACGTGGGATTTCAGACGGTATTGAAAGACACTTATGGAACTGTTACGTAGATTCATAATTCCTCCCCATCTAAAGATCATCACGCTCCTCTATCTATCAGTGGGTATCAAAACTTCATATCCCAGCTCCCTCCATCGTCTATTTCTGCTCTAGTCCCGATACAGACTCGTCAGAACTCTGCGCCAATCTCTCCATCTTCTCTCTCAAAAAAGCTTCCTGCTCTTTCCGACTCTTTTTCAAGTCGACACAGAACACTAGCATGATGAAACTACAAACGCTAAGTGCGAACAGAAAATAGAATGGTGTAGATGCGTTTCCAGATGGTGTAGCATCGATGATGGCGCTAGATACGATGGGTCCGATGAAAGATGAGGTTTTTCCAATGATGCTGAATAGGGAGAAGAAGAGGAACTCGTAGCCGCGAGGAGTCACCTCAGAGATCATGATCTGAGAATAACTGTACCATGGGCAGACGAAGAGGCCGTAGAAAGCTTGGTAGAGCTGGGGAAATAATGTTAGAAGCGATTTGGAGACGTATATAACAGGAATTGATCGTTTACGAACCCAAACTTCCCACACGTGATGGAATCCAAAGCGCTGCGTCCAGATGCCGATCATTCCCCAACCATCGAGAAGGATGATGGAGAATGCAACGACATTAAACATGGTCTTGGTTCCAAGGTTATATCGACGCTGGACGAACCAAAAAGCGTAAATACCGGCTGCCTATTGCTGATTAGTAGAACTCTAGCCATGATCCTTACAGGAACTGCTCCTACCTGCGCCGCAATACCAACGATCAAGAGATACGTTAGCTGTAGGGTATTATATGAAACAATGCTATTCTGGAGCGTTCCAATAACTGTTACTGTTGTGTTCAGGGAGTCACCCAGAAGAAAGTAGCCTGGTTTTAATTTTAGTTTTGCCAGAAAATGGGCATCTTGTTCGAATACATACCAATCAAATACAGCAGACTTTGTTTGAGTTTCCACACCTGCGACAAAGCATAGGATAACTGCTTTAGGCCCGCCAATATGATATTGCCTCTGGGATCCTGCCCTGGCCTCCTTTTCTCGAGAATAAACCAAGGAATCGAGAGAAGGAGCCAGACACCGCTTGCAAAAGCGATAAGCACGCTCAAACCCCAGTTATTGTTAGCTTCACTGGCATTGACATTCAGGCCGAACATGATTCCAACTATGATGGCGAGAATGACAATCTCTCCAATGGACTGGATGTAAAATGCCATGTTTGCCAACTGACTACGTTTCATCGTATCAGCGTGGTCATATTCATCTCGTGAGATGACCCCGGCCATATAATCCTCTGCTTTAGATTTCAGCTCCGCTGTATTGCGGGCCAGACCAGGGAATGCTGCCGTCCAGAAGGTCAAAGTCGTCTGATAAGCGATCAAGCCCACAATATATAGTCCAGTTCCTATGAGCCACTTTTCCTCCGTGTGGACTCCCAACCAGCCAAAACCGATGGCGTAAGCAATGAGGGAGAGAACGATGAGAATGTTAGACCGCCAGGTTCCGAAATCCGCGAAACTCCCAAGGACGAGAAAGACGGCGATCTGAATGGCAAACGAGATACCGTTGCTCAAAAGAACAATACTGTCGATCGTACGGAGCTTGCCGGCAAAAGGGAGCATGCCGGAGTCTCCTGCAGCTTGGTAAAGCAGGTTCTGGAAAGCAGTTGGCGCGAAATCTGATCAGTTAGGACACCAATCCAAGAGTATTATAGAGATAGTAGTGCTTACTGAACAATGTCAGACCATTGTTGCCAATGTAGTAACTATCACCCTTTATTTAGTCTTCATCCTCTGTGCAACCGCAAACAACGCACGTATAATATGCCCAGATCTCCCACTTGGACGTTCGATAACTATCATCGAACTGATCCGGAGCGACCGGCTGCTCGAGGTCGTTGTCGAAGACGGCATTCTGCGTTACGCTCTCTTCTCCCTTGTCCTTATCGAGCCGTGCAGGATCGGAGACACCGATCTCCCCCAGATTGGTCGACATATTCAAGAATTAACTGCTTCACAAATCGGCCCAGAAATCTTGAAAAGAGACCACAACACGGGCAATGGAGTTTCCTTTTCAATTGATTTATTATTATTTTTTTTTTCTGGGATTTTTCGCGACTCTCAGACCCCCCGGTAGTACGCGTACCCCGCAGGCGAGTCCGGGAGATTTTTACCTTCCTCGAGTAGCGATAAGTCCCACGAGGGCGCCGCTCCTTATCAGCATCTTCGTAGAAGTTTAAACTGTTGAAGAGCTCGAGTGTACGTCGAATCAGCGGTCGTGTAATCGCCTCCTTGTGGCGGACCTGGCCGCTAAGGCAGTCCATACAGGATTGTTTAACCATTCAAAGCTTTGACGGCGGGAGAGATAGCGCCAGAGATAGTGCCGGCGAAAGACGAAAGTGTCCTTATGCCCCGGGCGGTGGCCATCGTAGCACAGAAGAGGACGGCCCAGGCTCAACACAGTTCCGATATCAAGACTGGGGTTGATCTAGGGGCAGTTAAGTGATAGACATCAGCGCTCAACCCGATGGCTTCGCGCGTTTCAGCGGGATCGATCCTGCCCGCTAAAAATCCTAGCGAGGTTGAGAGTACGGACTTATCAGCGGCAGAGCCATGGCATCGCAAAGACCATGTAGGCAGTGAACAGCCATGTTTAGATGTACTCAATGAATGATTTGGCTTAGGAACATCCATGCTAGAGGCGTCCGCTAGGGCTAGTAAGGCTGCTAAGGCCGGTAAGGATGATGTTAGAGAACAAAGACCCTCCTGATATGAGACAGGTGCGATGGTAAGTGAGATTGATGGTATCACTACTGCATAGGGTAGACAACATATTCGAGACATGAGAAAAAAGAGAATTTTAATGCAGTACAGGAGCACGAAAGAGAATCAAGACAGAAGAACTCCAACCCATGCAGGCGCCATATAGGGACAGATGAATCCACAAAAAGTTTCAGCCGAGGAAAATTATCGAAGAAAATCACTCTGCGTCTGCAGATGACGATCGTTCCTTCGTCTTGCTCTTCTTTTTCTTCTTCTTGGTCTCTGTACCATCCGCTTCGACGTCGCCTTCGGCTTCTGCGCGCTTCCGCTTGTGCTTCTTCTTCTCTTTCTTCTCCTTTGCTTCTGCTTCGATCTCCTCCTTTTCCTTGGGCGGAACAAAGTCCTTCTCTCGCTCCTTCATCTTCTCTTCTCTCTTTTCGCGCTGGCGCTCCATGACCTCCTCCTTGCGCGCTCTCTCCTTCGCTTGTTTCGACAAGAAGTACTCGCCCGACTCGATCTGGAGATCCACCTTGCTCTTCTCCTGAGGCGGTGGGAAAGGAGTATACGGCTTCTTGGATTTGTCGGTGACCTTGAATGGCTGGCGGCGTTTAGACAAGGTGCGCTTCTTGAAATGGGGCAAGAAGCGATCCCACGACTCGTGCGCCAAAGTGGGATCCTTGGCCAGCTCCCGCTTGATCATGAGTTCCTTAATGTGATAAATCGGATGGATGTTGGCCATGCAGTCCTCGACGACTCGGCGCACTTCCTTCAGACCCTTGAACGGCCCCATCACGGAAACGGTGTTACCCTGCACAAGGATGTAGGTGCTCGTCAGAAGCTCAAGAGCCTTCAAAGTTGAACCGTTCGGGCCCAGGATACGTTGGCGACGTTTCACAAATCGCTCCTTGCTGCCAACGAGGTTGCGAATCTTGATGATGTCGCAGGCCACGCCGTCCTCGAGGATTTTGACCGCCTGTCGGTTGGATCTGTGTCAACGATGTCTTTCTTTGGAAGGACAAAGCTGGGAGATTGCAATAGACTTACCTGAGGAGCGGGAACGCTTCGCGCAAGAAGCTTGATCAGATCGCGTGCATTGAGAATCGCGGCAGGATCGAAGGTTTTCCGGGTGGTCTTGACAGTCATGCTACCTTCGACCAAATCCAGCGTACAGGCAATGCCATGTTTTTCCAGCGCCTTAGTGATCATCGGCCATGCCTCCTTCAGGTATACTTCGCGATATTTGGGAAACAGCGTCGCAAAGGACGACTCCTCCGCGAACGTACCGCCGGCATTGTCTTCGGGCTTGAATTCTTCGATCTGCGATTGCGCAGGTCAGTAACAGCTCCATCCGCGTGATGCTCTCGCACCCACCTTCCACTTGTCTATGTCATCCGTATCCCACGGCTTGTCCTTCTTGTATGTGGACGGCATCTTGGACAGAGGGGTTGGTGTTGTTGTTGATGCTGAGCAAAAGATCAGATCTTGCGCTGTCTCTACCGAAACTTTTTTTCCCCGCCCCGAAGCGGCATTGCCCGATCGGGCGATTGGGGGCCTCAGGTGACAAGGCTCCACATAAGCGCCCAAGCGCCCTCGCGGTCTCGGCCGTCGATGCTTAATTACAAATGTCCAGGCATATCTAAGAAGACGATCGGATGCGCATGCCCGTTGTCTTACTATATCTGCTGCCTACAGGGATCTAGCGTGCTCGATCTCAGGAGGCGCCGCGTTCCTGGGCCGCCGGCGCCTGGTAGCCCTAGCTTGATCCTTGATCTACTCGTCACTCCAATAGAACAAGGCTCAGCTGTCTACGGAGTAATTCCTCCCGTCAAGCCTTCTCTTGACCATGCTTTTGGAGCCCGTTACCATCGACAGTCAGTGGCCATGTGTTCATGCTGGGTGCAGCTGTCGACGATTGAAATATGGTCAGACATAGTCTCTCCCTGCATATCGCCTGCGGATGAGGAGACAGACCAGACAGTACCATCCCCGCGTCAGCTCAGCTCCCAACTGGACGCTATACTGCCCGAAGGAGAGCGCTGGTTTCGGGTTGGACACCTTGAGATGCTCAGGCATGCGTGGGGCGAGACGGTGCCAGTGCGCCCGCTTCCGCGAAAGCCTGACAAGCGCCGCTTGCTTTTATTATGAAGCTTGGAGCTAGAATGACAGCAGCTTCATTGGCTTGACGGTTCCAATTGCGGAGAAACTCGTACAGGATCAGGGAGTAATGGTAGAGCAATGATCGAATATCAACGTAGCGAGGGCCCGCAATGACCACCTGTACATAAGATCCGGGGTCTTCGGGCAATCTGAGGGCAGGAAATAGATAGAGCAAAAGGAAACGCAAGGTGACAGATGTAAGCGTGCTCAGTAACGATTACTTGTTCAAAGCAGTCCCGTCAGGACAATAATAATAGCCCAGCAACGCTACATTTTTCAGAGTTAAGATCGGAATGATGTTCGCTGAGAGGCCCCTGCCACGATCCCGTTTCCGCTGGGCATCCATTGAGCCATAGGGGTTAAGGGCGGAATGATGGGCGATAGAGCAATGGGCGTTTGGGCCTCTGGGCCTCCAGCAAACAGGACAATAATGGAATCGGATTCTCCCTCTCCAGGGCATCAAGCCTATTCTTTATTAGCTGGTAGAACTGTCCGTTTGGCATGGCTTCCCACTATTTCCTCCCTGTTTCGACCCGTCTCGTCTTCGGGATCTTGGCCTTCCCTCCCTCACTCTCGAAAGCAGAGATGCATCTTGTCCATCACATAAGCGTCCCAGGACCAAGAGTTGATGGCTGTCTAGGCCACAACAAAGCCGTGGACATGACGAAGAGGTCTTTTGAGGTCGTCAGAATCACTCACCTCCAAGGCAGAGTACGGCACAGAAACATCCCCACATGGCCGTACATGGACTGCGCGCGTCCCACGTTTAGGGCGAAGGCAAATGCTCCAGATCAAGAGCTTACTTATCTGGGCTGGTGCACGACAGATCCTTGGCTATGCCAGTCCAGCAATATCTCGTATTTCCCTCTCGATTCCTGTCTTCTTTCATTATGCCATCAACATCTGCTACATCTGGCCGGCAGGACATCTGCGAGCCTGAAGGGATGTTGTATGCGTATATGACTGTGGTTGGTCATTCCCCATCCGAACACTCCAGCCCGACTATCAATAGTGTCCAGGCCAACGGTGAAACATCGAGACAGCAGTCCACCTGTAGGGAGACTTGGGGTGTTATTTTCCATGGCACATCGTTTAGGCCTTGTGCACCTGAATGGTACCGGAAAAGCGCAATTGGCAACATCACCAAGACCTTCTGGCTGTTACGGAATCAGCCAGTAGTCAGCTAAATACTGATGAGCTTACACAGCAAGTCATATTAGCCTTCGGTCCGGGAGCAAATGTGCCATTCCAAGAACCTACCGACGTGGGTCTGACTGATTGCATTTCGTCCTCTTTATTCTCCCGGTCGCCCTGCTGCACCTGACCGTGCTTTCCGCCTGGCACAAGTGCAGCAACCCCCAAGCCTTTCTATCGGCACATTCATCACAGTAACTGTCGAATGCCGCCATATAACCCGATGAAGCCAAAAGATACTGAACCGTATCGACATAACCAGGTATGGAGCAGCAGCGTCGCGTACCCGCAACCTGGAGAAGCGCCTCTAAGGTAGGGTGGGTAGTGGTCCCAGGAAATGACCATCTGGTCCAGCATCAAAGAATATTAATTCACTATGACTCAAGTCTATCGCGCAACCATATGCTAGGCAGGTTCAGAATGCAATGCTCATGAAAAAAATATCGGAAATCAAAGCAGCGAGCTACACTGCACAGCTGGAGCGAGTTCCGTCAAGGTTGCCGTCGATGAGGGCTTTCGACGACCCCGGCCTTTCCTCTACGGTTTTCGACCGATGGTGACATAGCTATTCTGTCAGCCTCGTCCATATACAGATTGGGGACATCAGCTACTCACAGGGGAAAGTAGGCCTTCAAGGACCGGTTGTTCGCTTCCTGACGGGCCTGGGCGACCAACACTTCGAATTCTGCTCGTGGCATATGCAACCTCTGCGTAAACGGATATATCGCCATTGCCGAAAGGAGTCTGTGGACGTTTTCTTGGTTGCTCGTACCGATCTCCCGCATTCTCGGATCTGGCTTCTGTCAGGGCTATTACGCTTGATGGTGTTTATTCATTATGGACCAACCACTGGGCCATCCAGATAATGGCAACTGGATCATTTTCGTCTCGACATCCACCAATCCTGCGGCAGTAAGAAGGCTGCCTAGCCTTGTACCGACGCGGAGATCCTTAAGATCTTCTAAAGAGGCTCTATACTTTGCGCTCCACTGGCTCAAAGCGTGTCGTTCGGTGAGTGAACCGTTGTCAGATTGCACGTTGAAGTATATCTCAACCATTTGCACCCATCCGCCGCGTCTGAGTACCCTGTGTTTATACCGCAAATCAGCAAGGTACATCCCCCAAGATCATACTGTGACTATCCAAAGTATGAGATACCGACGGTCTGGGAGGGGCTCACCGCACGATATCACGAATGTATGTGGGCCATCGAGAACGATTTATTCCTGAAGCAACGAGCCTGGACTGGACCAGATCAAAACTACCGGAGGAAAAAGTGAAGCGGCGGTTCAAGTCGTCAACCTGTTCATTCACGTCAGTTCGTCCAGGTCCCGTCCCTCCAACCTCTTGAGGCGGAATAATCATGTTCCTCCTTCGAAACTACTTTTTACTTTGTAGGCACAGTTGGTTGGAAAGGGGTCTCCTGGTTCCAATAAGGCAGATCACACATCCCCCTTTGGCCGGAGAGCAGGGGGAGAAAGAGAAGTCCAGAGAAAAACTCACCTGCAGCCATAAATTCTCTGGGGTTTCGTCAGGTTTCATATGAGGTGAGACGTCTACACCTATCACCTTCGTCATCTATAGTGTTAGTCGTTGAAGGGCAGCTACAGCCCACTCATCTGTGCTCACCTCGCAGTTCGGATACTGTTCAGCGACTTCCACAGCCCAAGCGCCAGCTCCATAACCGCAATCGAGGATCCTTGTTGGCCTGCGGATGGGTGGAAAGATCAAGCGGTCATCGAATACTCTGTTAAAAACTCGATGTTGAAGCTCCAGACGCTCTGCTTCATCCTGAAATGAGATGGTCAGCGAAGCATAATATGATAGCCTTTAGTCATCCACACACATCGTCAACTGGCCCGAAATAGATCCGATTATTGATCGAATATTGCTGGAAGTCTCGTCCTTCAACGGTGACTGTCTCGAGGTAAGAAGTGTCGAGTTCTACAGTTCCGGCTTCCGGGTCTCTGGAAGAGAGAGAAGATCGTCAGCGCTTCCCCAGAAGATGCAGGCAGGGGTCCTGGAGTGATTTTGGTACGTCATATTTAAGAGTATCCCTGCAGGATTTCTCCAAGGGTTTGCCAAAAGGGGAATTTAATAAGGATAAGTATATCGTCACGGTGTTTTTAATTCCCAGTGAATCGGTTCAAGTACTCAATATGTATGGGTGAGATGGGACTGTGGAAGGGCACGCAGTACATCCGTTCGGAATCGCAACAACTGACACCGCCTGCATGGGACTGCCACAACGCAAGCAACACTATCGGGCAGAGATAGGTCTTCTAGGTATTCAGTCCCATTAGTTCTTGACTACGGGATCATGTGAGGTGCACAGTAGGAGCGACAAATCCACCCCGTCGACTCCCGTGCCACGATGGCGAGGTCTTGTCCCGTCTCGAAAGAATGGTGCGGGCCACTGGCAAAGAACTCAACGGACCCAGGCTGGACAATGCATGCAGCTAGATATAGCCGTTACGGCCCGTCTGCGCACGTCGGTCATCTTTCTCGAACGCGAAGAATCTAGCTGTGAACCGGCCAGTCGGGCGCCCCGGAGGAGCGTTCCATCCATCCATAATACTACTCTTCCAACAAGCCATCCCAGCAGCGAAGGGAGGGGTCGGCCTTCCTACCGCAGAGGCTAATCGTGGCTGTAATATTGAGCACTGGACTGGCATATATCAGTTCTCAAACCACACTAATCAACCTAACAACAACGGCAGACAACAGTCACACGATGTCTCGTTGCCTACAGGAATAAATGCGTCGAGTGGGATTGATGATCAGAAGGCAGCCTCTAACCTGTCGAGCAAGGAGATTCCTTCTTCTATTTCATGGGCCCACGCCTGGTGAACCATGCCCATTAAGGACCTGTCTCAAAAAGGCCCGAAGCGGGCGCAGGAGCCTCGTGGAGATCTGCATGCCGAACATTGCTCCACTTTGAATGGGAGGGCTAAATTATCGAGTGTGAGGGATGAGAGTCACCAAAAAACCTTGGCCAGGTATGGAGTAAAACCCGAGTTCTCGCCGTTTTCCATTCCATCCCAATGACACGGAGTCGGGCCGGCCATCGCCTGTTGTCTTACCTAGGCATTATTTCGCAGAGGCAGAGGGCAAAGAACACCTAACAGCACTCATGCCTCTGCTTTGGTGGGGAGCTTAGATATACCTCTTGTACGTATTTCGGACTTGGGACCATGGATCCGAGCGCATCTACTCCGCCGCTGCTTCGTCCAAAGTTCAGCCTGTTTTAGAGTCTATAGACTCACCGCTCCTCCTTTTTCCTGCCAGTCTCATTTCGATATACCTTGCAAGACGCTCATGCTGATATGGCAAGTTAGATTTCGACACCCTGCGGTTCAATACTGTGGGCTAAGCTCTACAGCTGCGTGGAGATCGAGCATTGCTTACACAGAACCATCAATGTCCGCTTTTATACTTTCCCTGCCAGAGAAGGAGAACCAGCCCTTACTATTACGGCCGATGTTTGAGAACACCAAACAGAAGAGCGAACGAGACAGGACTCTAGGAACGCCGAGTGGATTGCGCCGCAATTTCTTGGAACATACAACGCATTGCTACAGCGCAATTGTGCAATGTATTCTAAATTCCCATGCTCGAACTAACATGAATTTTTCGCGTCATTTGCATGTTTCCTACACTGGGTGCTTCGACTCTGTTTATCGTTGTCTATTCCCGTCTGTATGGGGCGCCAATTAATAGTGCCCGCCTTCACTTCAAGAATCCCAGCACGTCGCGAGTCGCGACGCACGTAAGGACGGAGCACATGCATGTAAGTAACGCGAAAGACCGATTCCATCGCATCCGAACTGTCGGGTCGCTTCTCCGTCACGATAACATAAGGAGCCGCGGGGACAGCCAAAGGCCCATCCTTTTCTTGCCCAAACCCAGCACCGTGGTTCAGCCTCCTCAGGGAGCCGTTCACTCGGGGCATCAACGGTCAACAAGATCGGGATCCAAAGTGGGAGGGGTCCGCCTTAGCCGTCATTTAGGGGCGCGCGCCACATACAGTAGTCAACTCAACTCCCTATTGTTGACGGGAGGCTCTGTGGGCCCGAACCAGACGAAGATCGAATGTTCGGCTTGCGTCCGTGGCGCAGGAAAAGGGTCAATGCAATCTACTTCGCAAAGTGTCCAACAAAGAAAGAGGGGAATGGAAGTTGACTCTGACCCGCGTACATGCGCAGGAGTGAAGGTGTTGAGTAAAGGAGCACCCGGAGTTGTGGCCGTTTTTGCCAGAGAGGGAGCTGACCCAGTCGCACGGTTTTACTACCGAGGGATCAACCTAATCGACTCATGCGAGTCCGGCTAAGCCCCGGCGAGGAATTTTCCTTCTCTTTGATTCGACAGGCTCTATAAGGTGTGATCTGATATCTTCTGACAGGGGGCGCCTCCACGCATAGTTACCCTAGGTGGGTAGGTCAGTACGACATTCCCACTCGAGCAGCGGTGCCGGCAGCCAAATGATAGTTCGCATCCGCCCCAAGACAGCGCACACTAGCCGGTGTTATATTATGCTAACCATTATTATCATTCGTTGGCAGAGGAATATGAGGTCCATTATTTCCCATGAAGCCGGTTTTCTCTAAATCTTACGTGTCATAGTCGGCCAATGATAGGGGATATTTTATCACGCATTGAATTTCCTCAAACGTCCCATTGCAGCTTTCCTGGGATGAAATCCCAAAGAACGAAATAATATGGAGTCCTCAACGGATTCCCGCAGTGGTTCGTTCCCTCTTCGGTGAGTGATCTTAGCCTTGGCCGACGAACTCCGTGCCGCTCTCCACCCTTAACCTATCAATATGATTTCCGCATAACGACTATATGTCTTGCTCCATCTGTCGTCCATCTGTCTTCTTCCTCGGTACCTTGAGTTTCTGGCTAACTTATTTACCTCAAGATCGGCTGTGCAGTCTTCACGTACGGAGTACATTTGCGCATGATGCCAAGAGACTGGCCTATTTCTTTTCCATTGCTTTCTATATGACTATTCCTCCACGGTATTCTCCGATCGCTAATAATATTAAATAGCGGAATTATGGATATTAGTTTAGCCTCATCCCGGTAGGTACAAGGTTGGAGACCTCATATTATGATTGGCATTCATAGCATATCCTCTTCACCAACAAGCATGCAACGGAGATATTCCTTTGTTCGGGCTTAGATGATTCAACTACATAGCATCGGCACCGAAGTCAATCTGGCACCTAAGGTGTTGGTAATTATCATTACTGAAGATGGCGCCCACAGAGCTCGAGCTCAGACCGCTATCCAAACCATGGTGGAGATGGCAGTAGACTTGACGAGAGTCTAGCTCCTCGCTTTTAGTAACCACTTCATGTCTGTGCTAACTTTTCTCTTTCTCTTTCCCTTTTCCTTCGGCACGCGCGATGAAACCGGATAAAAGGTAAGATCACTATGGCAGGTTGGAAAGCAGCTAACTGATTCCTCGTGCATATTCTTGATATTGCTCGTGTGTTCATTTCCTGAGGGGAAACCAAGTAGACGTATCTTTTTTTCGTGCATCCATTCATAATCAATATGGCCCAGACACCGGGGCGTGATCACAAGCAGCTCCGATGATAGTAGTCTCTAACGGAGATTTACTCCCAGCGTATAGCTCGTACGGTCCCACTGCGGAAAAAAACCCCCTCGGCTAATGGACCAGGTGAGCATCCCTATCGGCTGTGGTGTGACATGTACCATCTATATCTGATCAGGGCGGGGAAGGAAAACTCTGAATGCTTTTTCCCAGTCTTCTTGTTTGAGGATCTGATAAAACGAGTTTCCGCTAGATTGGAGGCGGAAAAAGGACCAGAAACCAAACAGGAACATGACCGTCAATCTGGGATAGCAGTCCATCCTGTAGTAGAGTATTATCATTGTTCGTATCACGTCCATGTGACCTGGGGTACCCTGCATAACATATATCCTATCCTATCTACCCTGGTACTGACTATTATAATTTCCGTCTGGGACACAGATGGGACGGCCCGAGCCGATTGCAGCAGGTCGGTGGGACACCTAACTTTACGCTCCGTCGGGTCTGGCGATGCAGCGCGCCATAGAAAAGGAAAAGAGAGAAAAAAAAAAAAAAAGGAAAAAAACGGCAATAACGCGTAGGTGCCCTAGGGTATTATTGCAAGCCGTATCGGGCTAATGGAGAAAAAAGAAAGGCTGAAGATGACGAAGGTGATGTCATTTACTGTCGAGATCGACATGATCTTGCTGTTCGGATCAACTATTCAGAATATCGGACACTTTTTGAGTGGTCTTTTTGTGCGGCTCCGTGGATAGAGTACCATACGGAGTACTGATGCGGACCGAGACTTCATGTGGGGTATGCAGCAATCTTTTTCAATAATGAAACATGAGGGACTCTCTCTCTTATTCTAAGATCTCAGAGAGGAACCCCTCCCCCTCAGGGTAAATTGGGGCGGAGGGGGAGGGGGGGGCAAGTTCTTCATTGGTAATAATGTCTACGGAAGTGAAAAGGAACGATTATCTTATTACGGTTAACGTTCCGAGTCAGATTAACTTTGTTCTCGTTATTCATTCGGGTGTCGAAGTAGGTAGTAACTATTCTGATTTGCATATTATTTTTTTTTTTTTTTTCAAGATATTGGAGTTCGAAAAGTGTGTGGTCAGAAGCGAGAACTTCCACACTGGACGATTTTGTTTGATGATTACCACTTTTGTTTTAAACAAGGATCAGGCATATCTACACAGAAGAACCATCTGATCTCGGTATCTCTCTCCGTGTTAAGGGATCGAAGAAAAAGAAAAAAGAGGAGTCGTGCAGACCAAAACCATAGGTATCTAGTGTGGGTATCCGAGCAGGGAAAACAGCGGAAAGAATAATAATATGGGGCTGGAACATCACAGGTTCCGGACAGAAGTACAAGAGCTAACAGTGTTGCATTGTAATCGAGGCAAAAACAGACCACTAGTCCCATGCAATAATACTAGAGAGAATAATATCAGACAAATCTCCCAAATGGTGACTGGGGTCTGAAGTCCCTGGGATGTGTATACTGTACTCGGGTTTTATCTAATCAGATTTGCTTTTTGATGTTTTTTTTACCTGGTTTCTCTCATCTAATTTAAAATACCTCTGCTAGTGGATGCCTGTATGTATCTTGGATTAGTGTTTCATCATGAACGTGATTGCTGATAGTGGTGCATGATCTGATCTGAGCGTAGAGCAGCTGCTTGCTGATCAGGAGAAGCGATTCGACATCTGCAGTCTGTATTATGCAGGCATTACCGATCTGTCTAGAGTTGAAGGGGGAGGTATTATCCCTGGCAAGCTGTTTGAAGCTGGTCATCGAGATACTGTACACTTACAGTATGTCGGATTGTAGTGTGGAGAGAAACGGGTGGGGCCAGCGTCATCGATCTCCAGGTCAGAAGAGCAGAGCAGCTGTCCGGACAATAATGATATTAGTCCACAATGGGAGGATTGAAAGCATCGCAGAGAAGGTAATGCTGATAGTTTATTGATGAGCAGGCAACAGTCTCTTCACAGAGCCTGGCTGTGAATATGAACTGAAACAATGCGCGCATCAAGCTTGTTGATTATGATTGTTGACTTGCCAGGCCGATCTTCGCTGCCCGTGTGATCTATCACGTGGTCGTCGGTAGTATCGTCATCGCCCTCCCCAGCCATCGCCATCACGACACCGCTTCTCCTTCGTCGTTTATCGCTGCGCCAGACATCAGTTTGGGGCTCTTGTTGGTATCTTGCTGATCTCGGGGGAATCATCTTTCTCCTTGAACGGTTGCTATTATCATATTATATTATATTATATCAGTCCTGCTGGAGGAGAACCGCAATCATGAAGCTCTTATCAGCAACCGCCGCCCTTCTGCTTGTTACTCCTCTTTCGACCTTTGCTCGGTCGCTGTCCTTCTTCGACCAGTCGCCGATAGCGACGAACAACAAGGACTTCCCTGTCGACGGAGACAACCCGCTGACCTACTGCTCCGATCCCAGCAACAACATCCTGCAGATCGACTCCGTGGACCTCTCTCCGAACCCTCCCCAGCCGTATGTCTCCCTGAACGTATATCGACGTCTTTCACACCAATAGCACTCCATGAGTGTTCTTGTGGCAGCTTACTGATACTTTGGGACTATAGTGGTCAGAACCTCACCATCGTCGCCAAGGGTACCTTCCGCGAGAAGGTCGAGCAGGGCTCCAAGGTTCTCCTGCAGGTCAAGTATGGCTTGATCCGCTTGATCAACCAGGAAGCAGACCTCTGTGAGCAGATCGAAAATGTCGACCTGCACTGTCCTCTGGAGAAGGGCGAAATGACTTTCACAAAGGATGTTCAACTGCCCAAGGAGATCCCTCCGGTACGTTATCGCATGGACGAGCATCGACTGAAATGTATATCGAGTTGGGTTCTAACATTTATGGGGTTTATAGGGCAAGTACTCTGTGCTGGCTGATGTCTACACCGACGACAAGCGAAAGATCACCTGCCTCGAAGCCAACGATATCGTTTTCAACCGATAGAGCCGGAAATTGACATGATGGACGTCTTATCTGTGTTTTCGTTACGCTTGTATACCTTGCGATATGGATAATTTTGAGCTCTTAGTCCTTCCAGATTGCTTCATCCTCGTCTTAAAGCGGCCGTGTTGTGACGTATCATCGTCTTCGACATATTCGGCCTCAAATGATGATACCTATTCTCATGCGTAACGCATCTTTCTGTGGAGTCTGGGTTTCTCGCACGTTGGTCTCCTCGTGTAAAGCTACTGCGGCCTAATAGTTATTATTACCTCCAACTGGACAAATCCGTCCCTCACTATGTCTCTGTCTATTTATGTGTAGTCATTTTCTGATTGATGTACAGTTTATCTGCATGACTACTATGATATCTGGCTTGGCAACTAAGTATATATTTACCATTTGCGTAAATTCTCCACATGTCACTCCGGTCATTTCAGGGCATGTATTACTAGTACATCATCATCAACAGCTTGCCAAGGCACAATATGTTAGAGACTTAAACTAAATGAACTGGCTAGTCACTCGTATTGGCTTTTTTATTGTCTGTTCGGGAAGTGTCACTTCCGCAAATTGGAATAGACATATATTCCATACATCGACACATTTACTGTAAATTACGGGAGCTATTACCCGTATAAACGATAGATCTGCTTCTTACCAAGACCCATTTATGTTGTTTATGTTGTTTATGGCATAAGCTATATGACTTAGGATGGGAAGATCGTTCAGTTTCCTGTCCTTGCAGCGAAAGGCAATCGATAAGATATAAGATATCGATATATATATAAGAGCCATACTAATATCACACAATCGAATACAGATGAACATGTAGTAGCCTTCTACCCGTCTGCGAGAATTAGGATACAATCATCTTACTACTCGATTCGATCTCTGAATGATTTAGAGGATCCATTACTGGTTCTGCAGTAGGTAGTCTGTAGTCCCATAGTCCGGCCGTGGCAGTCGTAGTTGCTGGAGCGATTACTAGGTAGTATCTGGGGTGGTTTTATGTATACCTTGCTATGTATTAGATTGATGGAGCAGTCTCTTGTTATTTATACACGTATAAGCTTTCCTTAGAATCGTTTAGGGACTCGGTAAATGGCTTCGTTTCATTTGGACTGGTAATCATTACATAAAGGACTCACAGCTTCGAAGCCTCTGGTATCGTGTCGAATTCCAATGCACGGAAGCATAGTATTATTTGAGACATCTAGCTGATATATCTAGGCTGCTTGACTTGTTTCTAGTTCTGGGGATGGGTTTGAATCTATATTTATTTCCTATAGCATGGTGACCAAGAATCTAGATCCTAGTGATCTACTAGGTTCTATCCTATATATAACTAGGATATCAAAGATTCTGCTGCAAACGGATGACATGACAGATCACATGGACGTACGCTCTGTGTGCCCATATATCGTAGTCCACTCATTGTCTCCAATATCCTGAAAATCCATCATTCTATTCGGCCCGCCATACCGGTCCTGAGTATCTTTCCAGTCTCTGTTTACCGCTGTCTCCGGCCGCCATCTATACGCATATTGAATCGTCCTGTGTAGCTTTCCCTCCAATGCGTCTGCGACAAATCCCCCTATTGCAGGCATCTGCATGAAACCATGACCAGAAGCTCCACAAGCAAGTAGAAGCGAAGGATGGTCGGGATGTCTGTCAATCAGGTAGCAGCGATCTGGCGTGTCTGCGTCCCAGCAAATGCGGGCAAATGCGAAAGGACGCTCTGCAAGATGCGGCATCGTGTCACGAAGAAAATCCCTCGCGCGAGCTTCTGCCTCTAGGGGAATTTGGTGTTTCGCAAAAGGGAGACTGATCTTCTCGCCTGGATGGTTCGGGTCAGCGACCCAGTTGCAGTAGCCGGGATGTTCGTCACAGATCTTAAGTTCGTGCTTGTCCTCATCGGGCTCCATGAAGAAGCCCTTGGCGACATTGAATAAGACAGGAAGATTTCGGTACAGTTTAGCTTCCTGGGGACTCATCCGGATATGTGACAATGTCCAGGCTGTTGGTCGGAGCTGCTTTTTGAAATCTAAGAGTCGATCACTCGCTGCTCCCGCGGCGAGGATGGTATGATTCGCCCTGTGGACTTGGCTATCCGCCGTCTCTGCACCGATGACATCTCCATTCTCATATTTGAGACCAATGACATTTCCCTGCGGTGAGCCAGTGATAAAATTGACACCAAGACGCTTGGCCTCTTCGTAGGCAGAGACCAGAGCTTTCCTAGCATGAACCCAGCCAGCACCGTCTTTCTTCCACCATCCTTTCCAGCCGGGAAAAGAGCCCGTGAGAACACCTTCAGGCATAGTCTTACGGAAGTCCTCGGCCGTCTCGAGTTTCTCAAACGCGGACTCAGACGGGTATAGTTCGTGTTTCTTCACATGTTCAATTGTCGAAGGCGTGTGAGCGGCAACGATGAATCCCGTTTCATGGTAATATGGCTTGAAGACAGGATCATTCTTCCATGCCATGATGGCATTTTCTCTGCATACATGGTCTGCATAGCCCTGAGGATCCTTATCTGGGTCGGGCCAATCTGTTGTATATTTTCGAATCAGTTTAAGTAGGTAGGTACCTACTAACAATTCCATTGTCGATGTGGATAGCTACCATATAATAATATACGTACCTTCTGCTCCGCTGTGTTCGGAGATTTTGTTTATATCATTTCCTGCGGCGATGGGCGAGGGGACTGGATAGGGATCCAGGACCGTGATACGTTTGTAACCCCGCCTGGCTAGGTGGAGGGCGGTTGAGCAGCCCCATGTTCCGGCGCCGATTATCAGAATCGTGGAGTCGGTGGTCACTTGCGAGGGTGCCATGTCAAAATTCCTGCGTTTATGAAATGGTGTATATAACGTGCAAATGATGGATGTGTATGCGGTTTGTTGGACTAGTGAAAGGCTGCTACTCTCACATGTAGAGGATAGGATGGAGTCATGTAGAAAAGGAAATGAGGTCAGTAGGTGGCAGGATTTGGTTTTTATATAACTCGGACAAACTACTGATTGTTTCTATGGGTCTAGAAACCACATATCTCGACCTTTGTAGTCCTTCCTACCCAGTCATACATCGGACGTGATGATCGATTTCAATATTCCAACATACTGTCTCTCCACTAGTGAGATAGCGCGAAACTTTAACTACGCCTCTACCTTCCTACTTTACACCTGCTCCGCATTGTCGTTATCGAACGATGCAACTGGAGAGCAGTTCAAAGCAACTTTTGGTTATCTGGTTCAATGGTATCTACATGTAGTTGCACCAATGTCCACAGTGCTGTAGCCCTTTCAACCTGTTAAGCAATCATGTGAGATAGGCCTTCATTCTATTGCGTTAACCGGAGCTACCCAATCACCATATGCATCTTGCAGTCATGCCACTTGTAATATATGCTGTTGATTTCTTGTATTGGGTATCTTCTCCCAGAAGCACTAATTATTCTTCATCTTTGCAATACATCGTAAGCCAAACAACTGACAAAAGATGCCAACAACGACATCACACCCTAAAGATGCATTTACACTTGGTGAGACGGCCCGCGTAGGTCATCAGGAATCCATGTAGCCAAGAAAATTGGGCCTCGCTTCGTTTCGCTTTCGTTTCCCCATCATTACTCTCCAAACAGTCTCCGCACGCGTCTCAGAACACTGTCCTTCTCTGGGTCATACGGGTGATCCTTGCTTGGAATCTCCAGGACGGCCGGGAAAGCTTCAGTAAATGAATCCACGCTGTTGCGGATACGTTCCGCAATCTGTTTGTATGTTAGCTGTGAGCCTCATGTGGCACAAAAGTGTCGACCACAGGATAGGCACGCACATGCTGGTTGATCAACAGAACTCCGATGTCCTTCCTCTCTTGTGTGAAGTTCTGGAATGCCTTCTCGATGGTGGAGGTCTCGGTCTTGGAGTCGACCACAAGGAAGTTGCGCTGCGAGTCTGGGGGATCGGTAACATGCTAGACAATCGAGGGAGCGGTCAGCAGTCGAATCACTTAGATGAAGTACCAAGTAGCCATGCTATAGGGCCAGATAATCCAAAGGCGGTACTGTACTCACACCAACGCCAGCAAGCAACAGTCCGGTCACTGAGCTAGAGCGGGGAGAGATAGTCAGCGAACTGTCAAGCAGGATACATGAACGGGTGACAATTGAGTCCATACTCTTCATCTCCAATCACCGCAAGGAATTGCCGGTCCTGTCAACATCGACGACATCAGTTTCCCTAGTGCGGAATAAGGCCAGGTGCGATATCACCTTGTATGCGGTGGGCGGAGCGGCCATGGTGTTTGGACTGAAACGGAATCCAGAGGAACAAGAAGTAAATCAAAAGCAATAGAGAGCGGACAGATATCGCCTCCTCCTCCGTGCAACCACAAAGCCCAGGATCGAAACAGAACCAAGGCCAGGAAATCAATGGCCGACAGTCGAGACGCTCGTCGAGAGCTCAGCCTATCTCGGCGTCATCCCGCCCTGCTTATGTCAGCGTCCACTTTGACGTCGGGGAAGCTTCATTCATTCATTTTTATTGTTGTTTACAACGGTCGCTTTTTTCACAACCGCTACGGCACAACACCTCCATGATATCTTCATAGGAAGACCCGGCTGAGCTTTATCAGCTCGGGTACGTCGCTCCCTTGCAATCCGAACACCATGCCCCGGCTCGTGCGTCGTCAGCCGCTCGCGGAGCGCGTCAAGGCCTACCTGAACCCGTTGGACTTCCTTCTCTGGCTGTCGGAGGAGATCGACTCTAGTGATTGGGAGCAGTGGGAGAAGGAATGGGCTCTGCCAATTGGGGCCGGGCTTAATTTCATATTCCTGGTCGCTCGCGCCAATAGTGCTCGAAAGAGCAGAGCAGAAGATGACATATTCGGAGATGATGGTGGAGTTTCATGGTTGACCTGGGTTGTACGTTGTAAGAGCTTCACGGCCAAGGGTATCTGGTGCTAACTGGGAGTTTAACTACAGGCTTCATTTATTGTGCATTTTCTGGCGCTTATATCCGCAGTTAATGCGTTCTACACTTTCTGGCGCAAACGTCGTTACCGCATGTTCGAAGCGTCCATCGACAAGGTCCCATCCACGCCCTCCGCCCACCGTGTTCGAGTCGACTCATCTCCCGCCTCTCCTACTCCGTTACGCTTCCTGTCGAATGTACTCTCTGCAGGTAGCGCGGAATCGAGGGCGCATCCGGATCCCCAGCGCGATGTCTGGGAGATCGCAGTTTGGGACCCTTCGCCGCTGGCACTCCGACTATTCTGCCTGTTCAGTCCAGGCCATGTGCTTATCTACTGGCTCTTCCTACCAACTCTGCCTTCAGACCCCCGGCCGAGCGTTACGATAGTTACGACGATATTCTTGGTGATCCTGCTGTCTATTCAGATGTCCCTGCTTTCGGGATTCTTCTCTCAGCAAGCGAAGGACTCCGCGCTCGTTCACAAGGAAGTGTTGAACGAATATGATGCCAAATTTGTGCATCCTCGGATCCAACCACTCATGAGGGATGTGGGCACTCAATTTTCTGGACATCCCGCCGATTCAGGTTCCGATGACAAGTACAACAAAGTCGACGTCTTCACCCCGACACATGTCATTCGCCGTGGCTTTACAACAAGCCCTAATCCGAATTATGTCCGGCATGTTGATCCAGAGGGCATTTCTAGAACCCCCGCACGACGACAGTCGCCTGCTACGCCGAGCGTTTCGTCTTCGGTATCCCTTCAGCACTCATCGCTACAGACGCCTAGCCATCTACGGGACGCCTCACCTTTCAAGTCTGCAAGTATAATTCGACAGCCTCAATTCAGACCGTCAACAGGCTCCGGTGATGGTGGTAGCTTAGGCGTGTATTCTCATGCCAATTCCCCACTAAGAAAGCCCAGCTCGACATATCTCGACCGTCGAAGTCAACCAAGTGGTATTGACCCCACAGGCCTAAGCCCCGTGAAAAGACAGTCTAGTCCTCTTAAGAGAAGTAGCGTTCCTGCAGGGGTGAGCACGGCTGCAGCCGTGCAGAGATGGGGCCATCTGTCGTCGAATCCCGATAGTCCTCGCCGCGAGAGCGGAAGGTTCTGATGCATCCGTCGCCTGCATTATATCATATCAACTATAATCTACCGGGCAGTCAGACAAAGTTCGACCTTGCCACGAACATTGTCGGTTGTGGTGATTGCGGTTAGATCAATTTAATACAGTGCAATTGTATAAAACAACGACATTCATATGCACTTCCGGTCATAGTCAATTTGTTCTCGATCTCCCTGTCGCTGAAGATCAGCGATGGACAAAGAGATCACTAGGATAGGAAGCTTTCTCTTCGAGACTTTGTATTATCTCAATTGACCACTCCGGAACTACCTCGTGCCATACTCTCACACAATGATCTCAACTGCTCTTGCCTGGTCCAATAAAGCCTAAGACTCAGCAAGTCTGTCTTCCCATTCCCGGGAGAATGTAGGGTCTCTATACTTGTGCCATCCGCCTCGCAGGTCACGGTTGCCTTTCTAGTGATCTCACTACAAGTGACCAGCCGTCGCTGCCGAATCCGATCAATGCAAGAAACAATAACCACTATGATGATATCGATTACAGTGCATCTTGATGGTCTCGGATCCCAGCCACTGAATATGCAAGCATTCCATTCGCTGCGTGCACGCGGGCACATTCCATTGAACGATAATACCCCCACATAACATACCATTCCATATTCTTAATCCCTTGATTCGCGGAAAGAACAAACAGGATATCGATATGGCTCCTTTTTTGCCTGTTGCTTGCCCACCACCTTTTGACAGCAGCTCTCTATCATCTTTCCAAGTGATCTATCTTCAGAGGACCGATACAAGCAACGAGTACGGACAAAGAAGATTGAAACCGACGTACACACCATCGGGATGGGCCAATACGATCCAACCGTCCCCTGACAGAGTCCTAACTGTCAATAATTCCCGTGGTCGGCGGGGGTTGGAGATGGAGGGCCGAGTCGAACTGCCAGCGGATAGACCTTTGTCTTCTTACCATGCCCACGATAACCAGACGAAGCGGCGGAGCAACGTCAAGGTACCGAGGACGAACGGTAGACAACACAAAAAGTCGGTTACTTTCGAAGATCATATGCCTGCAGCATCCAGCCGTTCGGTCAGCGCCCCAGAGACCATACTACGATTTAGCGAACACATACATCCCATGTCCACTACTGTCGAGCGATTCGAAAATGGAAGATTACCACGACCAGACAGCATCATACAGAGGCAAAGACAAAGAGATTCTCGTGCTAGCTCTGGTACGGGTGTGACAGAGGCAAGGCTTAGAGCCATCGCGGATGCCCGTGATACGTATCCGAGAGCGCGGCAGGCAGAGGTGTGTACTGACGGGATATCTGGTCAAATGAATCATGATAGGCATGGCACACTCCACAACTTGAGCTCATCTACGAGGCTTATGCGGCATGAAACGGAGAGACACAGAAATAAGTCCCATGCGACGAGTACGAACGAAGACAAGCTTCTGGGCAGAGGGGCTAATCCTAGAACTGGAATAATTAGCCCCAGTGTGGCCACAGACAGCTCCCAGGACGAGAAGAGCAAGCCTCATAGCAAGAAGAAAAAATGGAGGATGAAAGGAGACGAATGGATAAGTCTGGATATCGACCAGTCTACACCAGGGGACACACCTCCTGCTGGTCAGAGTGTTGTCGTGAATAAGGATAGCGCCTCGTCCTCTCATAACTTGGTGTCGCCTATAGAACCGATGAGAACCGCCTCGAACAACTGGGAAGACAGATTCATCGTCAACATGCCTTCAGCAAGAGAACCAAATCCGCCAACTATGACTACGAAGCAGATTGAGGAATACCAGAAAAGCATCGAAAGAGTGCGTCTGGAAGGCGGAAAAATGTTAGATCCAGAAACTCTCCCAAGTCCGCGTGCAGTGACTCCTGAACGAAGGGGTGCTCCCGCTCAGAGACTAGAAAAGCAACCGAGCGTAACGGTTCAACGGAAACCAGTACGAACTGTATCTGCAGAGACTTATACTCGGTCCCCCGTGTCCCCTCCGCTGGGGCCCCGCCAGTACTATGATGCGGATGATGTCGGCAGAGATCGTGTAAGTCCTATTGACGATGAGTCTCCTCGAATGGACCAGCGAGAGAGACATCTCAGAGCCGGCGGGGAGACTTTTTTAGGTTGTCAGGAGATGAACAAGACAAAGAACCCAGACGAAATATTGATGTTCCCTACTTCGAACGATTCGCCGTATCCAACCATGCCCCCATCTCCGGAGACAAAAAGGAGATCTGGCGGGAAAAGGGAATCGGGCATGAAGCAACAGAGGCGGTCGGCAGACGAAAAGGCTATCCTACACGACGAGAAGCCACTGCGTTCTCGGAATATGAAGCCAACCCAATGCTCGAAGCAGCCTCTGTCCAGCCCTCCCAGGCAATCAGGGCTCAACAAACCCATGCCGAACAGTCTGAAAAACAAGAGTCTGCCACCACTCCCAAAGGAGAAACCAGAGAAGCCGGACACGTTGGGCAAAGAGAATCAGAACGACGACGATGTGTTCATTATCACACCCACTATCACACGCACTCTGACATCCAGTACCATACCCACAAGTACTACTTGTCCAGATTTAGGCGGAAAAAGCATGCAACGCACTCAAACCCCGAAGGCAGACGACACCGTACACGTCCCGAGGACGAGGTCCCATCCTTCGAATTCCCAGTCCAAATGGCAGCAGCAGATGCAAATGCTACCAAGGTCAGAAACGTTCTTCATGCTGCCACCAGGGAACGTTCAGGCAGGAGGCATGTCCGGTGTCAGGAACAGACGAATCAGCCCTCAAAGTCGCGAAAGCTTTTCCATTATGCCTGGGTACATCCGTATGTCCAGGATGATGACCTCCGAACAAGATATCGGCGGCGCCCGCGGTGATCACAAATTTTGCCTGTGCAGGAGATGTATTACGGACAACCATAATCCCATTCAGAATATTAATTATCCACTGATGTTCGAGGATATTCCTGGGCCTGCGCCTACTCCGCGCTTTCAAGATTTGACCGCACCTCCCTCGCCCGTTCTAGAGGGAAGACCGAAAAGTGTCACTCGAGCGCGAACACCTAAAACGGCCGAGATTGCGGAACTCGATGGTCAGCAAGTACCTGCATCTAAGAGTGATAATCGTGAGCAAGACACTGCGCTAGTGAAGCGCAATGAAGGCAAGAGTGATGCTGATGCATCGAGTGGCGCAATCAATTTCCTTAGTTTCTCGTTATTATTCGATATTTGTGTGTTGTCTGTCACGCAGTTATACGACTTCTGCCGCCGTCATCACATATCTCAGCATGCCAGCATCATTGCTGAGAGGATTTTCGAGATGGCAGGGCATTGTTTCCATGTTGCAAAACGAGTCTCGAACGGGATCATCGTCTACAAGCGTACGGGCTCGTGGCCGAAGTCGACCAATGAAGAAATCGCACTGTTGATGCGGGATATGGGTCAGGCAGGTCTGTACTTCTTTGTCCTGGGTTTCGTGGTTATGGTATTAGGCCGTGCTGCCGGCTACATGGTCTTTCTGGGAAGTTGGGTTGTATGGGTTGCGAAACCCTTTGGGTGGGTATTTGGGAAGGTTGGCAAAGCTTTGTTCATTTGATGAAGGTTATGAGAGGGTTCCATTGCATTGTCGGCGCACATTGTCATAACAGGATTGCCTGTTTATATGTTGTGGTAACTCCACAACGGCCTGGGTATTCCCCTAACTCCAAGTTCAATATTCTTACGCTAGCAGCGATTGCTTTAGATACACGTAACCATTATTAGAAACAGGATTCTGCTGCCTCTGAAGAGGCATTATTTAGATGTTCAGCTTCCTCTTTCTGTTTGTAGACTATAAAATATGGACTGGCCTGTTAGATGCACAACTCGCCTGAAGAACAAAGTGTCTCCTATATACACATGTATCATAACCCTCTGGACCAGAAAGCGAATGCCCTATTTGGTCTCCCCTGATCTGACATGGACAAGAATATATGGTACACTTTCCAGATCCAATTCTGATGAAGTCTTCACTGGAATAATATATAGAGATTGCTAACCAAGGCATATCAAATGACGTTATTTATGAATTCCAAAAGAGTGGCAGGCAAGTAGATTCAGACAAAGTGTCAGATATCAATTGAGATAGAAATATAAGTTAGAGCACATTAAGTGGGATTATTTTGACCAGACTCTCTCTCAGAGGAAGAAAACAAAGACAGACTTTTGCATGAGGGGCAGCGGCGGAGATGCTCGCGGGTCGGAGAAGCTTAGACCAAAAAGAAATGGCATTGCGACATTCATTCTCCCCCACGGTACTTCTCCTCCCCTTTCTCTTTGTCCTCTTTCCTCCTCATCCTCTTCCTTTGGTAGAGCTGCTGCTTTTTTGTTGCCTTGCGCCTCCTGCTACACTGGCGGTGACGATTTACAATTAGAAACGCCACGCCGACGGTCAGATCTTCCGGAAACTCTGCCACCGCAGACCGCAGTAAGCTGGCGTGAGGGGCTGAACACAAACTCACCGGCGCTTCAACAAGCCCTTTGTCGATCTTTTCATCTTTCTATCGTTCTTCTAGTTTTTGTCTTCTGGCCTGTATCTCCAGGGGAAGAACACGGGTTCTACCTACAGTTCATACTGCAGGAATTGGCAGACCTCCGAGGTCGGAGACGATATTTTAGTTGAGACCCCGTACAGAAGATAATTTGCAACGCCCGCGGAGTTGTGAGGGACATTGAAAGAGAGGCCGAGTCGGAATCAAGCAAGCGACGAGTTCTCTGTACGTATCGCCTTGATGCAGGGCTGCTTGCAGCAGTGGAATATCTGGTGGTCGGAAGTGCAAAGCTTGGATAGAAGAGCTGACAGGATGGTTGTCTCACAGCGTGCCGAAATAAGACAAAATGCATATCAAGGACAAGCTCGCCGAAGAAAAGGCCTCTGGCAGGCCCGGCATTTCTTTCGAATTCTTCCCTCCGAAGACGGCGCAAGGTGTGCAGAATCTCTACGACAGGATGGACCGCATGCACTCGTGGGGTCCTGCGTTCATTGATATCACCTGGGGTGCTGGTGGCAGGCTATCAGACTTGACGTGTGAGATGGTCAATGTAGCGCAGTCCATCTATGGCTTGGAGACCTGCATGCATCTGACCTGCACTGATATGCCGCGCGAGAAGATCGATGCTGCACTGCAGGCCGCTTATAGGGCTGGTTGCACGAATATTCTGGCGCTTCGAGGCGACCCGCCTCGAGAGAAGGAGACCTGGGAGGCTGCGGATGGAGGCTTCCGATATGCCAAAGACCTGGTGAAGTACATTCGGGACAAGTATGGAAACCATTTCGATATTGGTGTCGGCGGATACCCAGAAGGATGCGACGACAACCGCGATGTGGATCTGCTGATCGACCACCTGAAGGAAAAGGTGGATGCAGGAAGCAGCTTCATCATCACACAGATGTTCTATGATGTTGACCATTTTCTAAATTGGGTTGAAAAGTGCCGTGCGAAGGGTATCACTGTTCCTATCATCCCGGGTATCATGCCTATCCAGACATATGCCGCATTCATCAGACGGTCAAACTGGACGAAGAGTCGGATCCCGCCCGAGTGGCTCGAAGCCTTGGAACCTGTCAAGAACGATGATGCCGCTGTGAGGGAGATAGGAACGAAATTGGTCGCGGATATGTGTCGGAAGCTCGTGGCTTCCGGGATCTACCATTTGCACTTGTAAGTGTGTGCTTAAAGGACGGAGAGGTCCGTATTTGCTAATAGAGAACAGCTACACCATGAACCTTGCACAGGCGACTCGAATGATCCTAGAGGAGCTGAAGCTGACTCCGTCCGAAGAGACACCGCTACACAAGCCTCTTCCATGGCGCCAGTCACTGGGCCTTCGTCGCCGTGGAGAAGATGTCCGTCCAATCTTCTGGAGAAACAGGAATTCTTCTTATGTTGTCCGCACCCAGGAATGGGACGAGTATCCAAACGGCCGATGGACCGACTCCAGATCACCTGCCTTTGGTGAACTGGATACCTACGGTATCGGGTTGAAGGGTACCAACGAGCAGAATATCAAACTCTGGGGGGAGCCCAAGTCTCTCAAAGACGTTTCTGAGACTTTCATTCGCTACATCGAAGGAAACCTCGACAGGCTTCCATGGAGTGAGGCTCCTATCACAGCCGAGGCCGACGTCATCAAGTCGGACCTGATCGATCTGAACAGACGTGGTTTCTTGACGATCAATTCTCAGCCTGCAGTCAACGGCGCCAAGTCTTCCCACCCAATCTATGGCTGGGGCCCCAAGAATGGCTATGTCTACCAGAAGGCGTACCTCGAGCTCCTTGTCCCACCGGGATTGATTGACGAGGTGATTGAGCGTATAGAGAAGAATGAGGACCTCACATACTATTGTATTAGCAAGAGGGGCGAACTGAGGTCCAACACCAGTGATAGCCCGAACGCAGTGACTTGGGGTATCTTTGCCTCGAAGGAGGTCATTCAACCGACCATCGTTGAGACTATCAGCTTCTTGGCTTGGAAGGACGAAGCTTATCGCCTTGGAGAAGATTGGGCCAAGTGCCACCAGCCATCGAGTCCCAGCAGGAAACTCATCCAGAGCATCATGGACAACTGGTACATTGTCAACATCGGTAAGTGAACCACGTCAGCCTTTGCCATGTCGACCTGATCGTTAACATGCACGCTACTAGTGAACAATGACTTCCACAAGACCCATGATATCTTCGACATCTTCAACGGACTGTCCGTCAAGGACATTGAAACTGAAGTACCGCCGTCTGATGACATCCCGGCTGATGCTCAGGCGGACGGGGCAAAGGCAGAAGAGCCTAAGGCGAGCAACTAATTACAGCACTACATTACATTCAAAGCAGCGCCATTCAACCGGCGCTCTGGTCGCCGACACGTTTTTCAACTAACGAACTCTTAATATCACGACCAAAAATTCAACATTAATGACACTCGAGGTAACTCGGAAGGTTACGGCGTTACGAAACGAAGATCTCAACGATTTACTTCCTTTTTACGCTTTCAAAGCATGGACTCTTTTTTCTTCATTCTCTCGGCCTACATTTCAACCATGGCATGTCCTCAACTTTTTAACATGAGAAGACAAAAAAGAGAACCAGATTCAACATAAATTTACTTTTCTGCGAGCACAACTTGATACCACATGGGAGCGAAGTGAGGATTAGTTCATTCAACATCAAATCCGGGATGATTTTCAACAAAAAGGCATGGAGTTGGTCTCGCAAAAGAAAAACCATGGGAACCAGGGGCATCGGAGTTAGATATCTTTTTTTTTTCTCTTCTTCTCAACACAGGACAAACATTCTCGTTTTCTTCTTCTTCATCAATTATCCCCATTTTGTTTAATGCAGTTTAAAAGTTCCCCCGTCTCCTCTCACCTCGTATTTTCTTGTTTCCTATTGCAATTCGCATCATGTACAATCGTCTCATACCTCAAATGTTCTTCGTTCCTCATCTACCGATCGACTTCAACTTCGAAATCATCTTTTCTTCCACCTTCAGCATTCATTGTCTATACGAGTCCGTTGCGCTCAGAGACAATACCCTACACATATTCAACATCTCCTGGGCATTTTCACGACCCTTACCGGGAGCATTGCCCCTCGGACCCGGTTCAATGAAAACAAAAAGAAAACGCCGTTACGCTTCTGATCCTACCGCCTTAGATTAGAACGGAATAGATACAGTCCTATAGAGGCCGATTATGCAGCGAGAGACAGAGACGTCTGATATAAAGATCCAGTTTCAGGAAATAATACGTTCAAAATTACACGGGTTTGACTTTCCGCATGACTGTTACCGTTTTCTAATTAAATCTCACTACATAATAATACTACTTCGCAACGATCCACGAATAAGGGCAAGACAAACTTTGAAAAATACCTCCCTGACAATTCTCTGTCTAATATATTCCCATTGACCAATCCTCCGGGAAATACCTCTACTGTGCCTAGAGTATTGCTTTTAATACCCTAGGGTGGCGCTTTCTGACTATCCCTTCTATGAACAGGCCAGGACTGAACAAACAAGCAAAGCTCAAATTGGACTTTACAGACAGAGTATCGCTTCGTTAACCATGTGCCCATACTATAGTACATTATACATATCTAATACGCAAGAGAGCAATGATATTTATCTTCAGATAAAACCTAAAAGATAATATTAAATCTATATCCGTCAGGATTCCCAATGTTATCAAGGACCATATACTCACAATGACACGCAGAGGATAATAATTTAAAGAACTATTAGCTATAGAAAGGACTCTTGAACCAATTTATGCTATTATAAATATTTTTTCTTCTAGTATAAAGTAAATCTCCTCAATAAAAGAGAAATATATATACATTAAACACTATATATAAATTGCGCGAATCCACGCTAAACAGAGAGGTAATAGTTTTAGGGCATGGTTTACACGAGATATAAACTAATCGCTTTTTTTTTCTTTTCAGAGTTCTACTCTACTCAGTTGCACTATATAAATCTTTTAGGAATGAATTTCACAGAATAATAGATTAGCTAGTTACAGTAGTAATAACAGGTAAGCTAGAGAGTATGTCGCTTTCTGTGTTTCCTTACAAGTTACTACTAGACTAGTAATAATGAAGCATTATTCTCTCCTAATTATACAGTATAATGTTCCATATAATCTACGAATTGAGTTTCATACTTACAAAGACGTAGTATATCTATATATACTCTCTCTATGTCGTGCTCGTTCTATAACTATATTACGTAAAATACAGTAGTCTCCGTCCTCAAGAACAATTAATTTAATTCCTCGAAAAAGAGGATATAACGTACGCATTCTAGCCGAATAATAATAATAACAGCAATGTCCTGTAGAAGAAAACTCATAATTGAGTCTAGTGTACCTATTCCAATAAGAGAAAAAAAAAATTTTTTTTCTTTTGTTTCTTCTGCGGACCCGTATTAAGCCACTACATACGTAATAAGAATCCCTCCCTGGGGAAAACTCCGCCCGCCTCCTTGCTTGCGGGGAGAAGAAGCCACATGCAACGGGGACTACATCCGGAGAATGCGAAAGTCAATAGCGCCAGAACTGAGAATAGATAGCTCACGCGTCGATCTCATCTATGATGTGAGGGGGAAGGGGGAAGCTTGATTCGAGATGTCACAAAATTAACTAGGAAAGAAACTCTATTTATCTATCTGCTACTGATTATTATGGGTTTTCTTGACGACTTTGCGAACCCCGACAGGGGCGTCAGAAGGGTCTACGGAATAATAATAATAATACTCTGTGGACCTTGAAGAACCTTACTGCTTTAGTCATGCATGAGATCCCAAGTACTCTAGTAGTGCATTTCACTCGGGATTTGGGGGCTGGATTTCGATTTCTGGTCCCCTTGTAGATTGGATATTGAGCTATGCGTCTGCCTAGGATTCAGCTTACCGATCTTGAGGATGGATACTATAACCTGGACATCGAAAGGGGGTAGAGGTTTCGGTTGAGTCTTCTATTACGTGGATCCAGTGACGGGATCTCGATGCAGGTTTGTTGAAGTGAGTAGAAAGTGGTGACTTCTTTCAGATAATAATCTATTGCGTTCAAGATAGAAACCACTTTTTGCATGGGTGCCATCGATTACAACGGAGCAGGGTGGCATCAACGGCGAGACCCTCGAAGCAGTTGCTTTGGAACAGCAAATCAGGGTCCAATATGCTGGAAGGCCCGGAGAAATCAAGTGAGGCAGAAAGAACCGGTGACAGCAGTATGCAGTTGCACACACTTGCATTCGTGACAAACCCAGCCGGGGATCCTGGCGGAAGGGGTTTCGACGAGCAGAGAAATGGCGAATGAATCGGTCCATGGTCAGACTTACCGGCGAAATAACCGAAGACATGCAGAGAATCTAAGGAAAAGAAGCGTGGACCGGAGGAGTGCTGATCTGCAACTCCGCGACAGGGTCTCGAATTGAAGATCTTTGCAACTAACTGTCTCCGCATTCTGCCGCACAAATCGTCATACGACTAGGGGACTTCGATCTTTATTTGCCGGTGGATAACTCAGGTCAAATTCCATAAGGAGTCAAAAAACCACTTGACACGTAGAATCATTTATCATCTTCGAGGGATCTGCAGTATGCCGGTCAGAGAATTAGAGATAGGCCACGATCCACATGTATAGAATCAGTCGCACGTTAGGAAATAGAAGGAAACTACCGGATCTGCGTTACCCGGGGGTGAACCGACAGAACCGAATACTGTAGAACAACCCTGGAATCTCTGGCTTCAATTATGGCCAAGCGAACATCTGCAGTAGTGAGCTTGTCGAATCCAACACGATGTGATAGATCTGGAAGGAACTCGGAGGTTAATTGATGACCTCCATAGTACGTTAAAGCGTGTTGAAGCAGCGTTATCACCTCAGCAGTGCGGAATATTCAGCCGTTTCGCATCCAGTACCGACTACCGAGACTCCGAGAGATGATCTGGAGAACCAGCACGCGCCATCGGCCTTAGGCCAGGCTGGCTAGCATGCTCTTAGTATTTACTAGTAACTAGCACAGGTTAGAACGATGGAACACAAAGTCAACTGACCACTATCTATGCCCTCTCTGAAACAGAGACTCGCTTTACCATAACCAGCAGGTCAGCCGGGTGTGTTACTTCTTCTGGAAACACTGGATCCGCACTCGTTGCGACGATCATTCACCTACCTCGCGTGTAAGTAAGAAAAAGCGAGACGATGAGATGAGATGATTATTGAGTACGGACGGACCTTTACGCTGGTACGCTACTAATCGTCGAGGAAGATGCAGAGATAACGCTTGTCTTTGGCATCGATTCCGTTGTGACAATACTTCTCCGCAGGCTCACTTCACCCTTGGCAGAGATGACGCTCAAAAAGCAAGCTCGGATGGAAGAGGATCTCGACCAGCTGAAGATCAAAGAGATATGTCCATTGCAGTGCATGAACAAAGGACCCCTTTGTCGTCGGGGAGCTGTTTCAGCAAAACCTCGAAAGAGAGCGACAATCCGATCGCCTGTGCTCTCGAGAGGAAAGCTGCGAGCAGCATTTAGTTGAAGATATGCTCCATAGGCGCAGTCGCACCACCTCGTCGCTAATTGTTTCCGAACATCTCATCGAGGTTCACAAGGCTTTTTATGAACAGTTAACGGCGCATATAGAACCGTTAACTTCTCATAAAAAGCCGTTGAGACACGCCGTTGACCGTTACTGCTAGTCCAACATTGCAGGTGAAGGATCGTTGGCTATGATCCACGCTGCAAGGGAAATCCCTTCACCGATCATCTTATGGTTCAATATGATTATTGATCCCTGTTCCGCACCATTTGCCTGTGCTTTCTCAGGTCAAATAAAACCGGACGCTTTAGCTTCGACCTTGGATTAAGGAACTCGATCTTGTCCATGACACGTGTCCCTGACGCTATCCTCCATACCTAAAGATGCGCCTGTATGGTAGCTTACTACTGTCTCACACACGGTAATCATGTTATGATGCTAGTTGAAGCTGAACGTCGTCGAACTGAAACAGATTTGTCGCTTTGCGGGCGTCCTAACCAGATGAACACTGCTTTGAGGTGGATTCAGTTTGTAGGCGCATTCCGTATTTCGTTGCATCTGCAACTTATGGCGTTTGTCGTAATCGGTAACCAGACCCGGGAAGCAGGAATTTCCAATATACCACAGTGAAAAAACAGCAGATGAATGTCGCTGCCGCCCTGTCACGCCTGGCCCGTTCCCAAGGCCAGAGAAATCCATCTTCCACCTTCTACGGTTCTTCTAGCGGCTCGGGGTCCCGTCCCATCATCCCACTAGTGCGAATTATGGGGGTACGAACCTTTTTCTTTTTCCGTGGCCCCTCATTATCTCCCATTTCCATGGTGGCGATATGTACCAGCACGGAGCAATGCCCTCGCTTTTTTCGCCTCGCCCGAGACCGGAGTATTATTTGACGGGTTCCACGTAACTATACGAGAAGTTACGGAGTTTGCCGAACGTTCTGCCGCTTCTAGAAGCTGTGGATCATGAACTTCCAAGGTTGCCAGGGGATGTCTCATCGACTGTCATTAAGCGCCCTTCGAGCTTGGAAACGGGAGAATTGGGCGCCTGAGGTACGGAGTACTCCGTAGTTGAAGGCCGAGGTTGTTTCAGGCCGGGCGTGCACCCCTACCAATAATAATGAACCTGTGTAATACTGATGGCTTGTAACCTGTACTGCACAGACGCATAAAGCATCATTCCCGATTGCTACACATATATCGAAGCGACTAACCACATCGAGGTGTCCTGCTAAGGGCAACGCGCGCCGTGGTGAAAGGTATGGATTCGACACGTATGTTCTTTCTGTCGCCCGTCTGAATTATTGTGGAGATATATAGAGGCGATCTGAGGGTCAGAAACGGCTCAAGTATGAATAGTTAGTTGATGCTGAAAGCTTGACCTAATCAGTAGTTGGATCATTAAGTAATAACATGCATTTGAGTATGTAATAACCTCCGCAATATGGTGGCAACTCTTGGCGTGTCAATCGGCAATGTCCCGTTAGGGATCTTGTAGCGAGGCCCGAAAACCGCCGATAATGAAGAAAGTGTCACTCGTACCAGGTAACCAGGTACGCTCGGCAAGCTCACATGGTTAAACAGTTCTGTATGCAGCAGTGCTCCCTATATTAGTTGTTTCAGTAAGCGAGCCTCTCGACAGCCAAGCTCTGTTCTTGATAGTACTCAATACCTGTCAGGTCTCAAGATAGTTATCTGAGAATGGCAGCTATTGCGGCCAAGGACGGGAATTGCGGTGACGGTCAAAATGGCCTGGGAGAGTAGTCCATATTACTGAGGCTCGAGATCCGACTTTTTTCTTTTGATGATGGGCCCGCAGTTGCTGTTGTTGCGTTTCAGAGGATGAGACGAGTAAGAGTAATGATGATACGAAGCGTCAAGTCAAGCCTTCTAGAAGCTTGGCAGGAGAACAGGCTAATCAGTCGGGTAAACCTGCATGATTCGCTCGTCAGTTTCGATGCGTTTTGACGTTGACTAGACTGTTGAGCCAGACTCAACGTAGATGGAAGTCGAGGTTCTCCGATGGACGTGGGTTGTTGCGGGCAGACGAGGATGAAGCTCTTTGCAGAAGTCACGGGACACGGCCAAGGGAACCAGACAAGATTAATATGATTACTGTTGTTGTTATCTTTTCAACTGTACAAATTATTGGCCCTTGGGGTCTGTATGACAGGTCAACTCCTTCACTTTGAATCTTTCACATCGATCTCAAACAATCCCAGCTAGACTAGATGGTTAGTTCTCCCCGATGTGACGAGCGAGGGCCCTGCTAGTCTGGTACTGTACTACTAACTACCACTAGTTATCTCCCGGCAAAAGCATATTTGAAAAATAAAAATACTAAACCACCAGGTGCTACATAGCACAGAGCATGAGCGCCATGTGGCTTAAGCTCATGGCGACAGGGATCATAATAATAATCATAATCATAGTGGATGCAGTGTGATTATCACCCACTATGCAAAAAAAGGAAAGGAATTGTGATGATGACTGTCTGAACGGTAAGCTGCCTGCATCAAACAGCGGGGGATGTGCAGCCAGCTCTGGTGCAGATCCCAGCCGATTGACCGTTTTCTTGCCTCATTGTCTCACAGCATCACAGCATCTATGCAAGCATTATTGGTTCAGTTTGCAATTATGGCACATGGAGAGACCATCACTGCGAGTGAATCTTCTATCATTCTCTTTGCTAGATAGACATCCCAACTGCCTGGGGCGGTGATTGGCCCGCTCTCACCGCCTGATTCTTCGTCACTGTCGGAGTTTTTGACGATCATTGAAGTCTAACAACAGAATCTCCATCATCATCATCATCATCATCATCCTATGATTATCCACTTCTCGGTGCCGGCAGGGATAACCTCGGTTCTGCTGCTTCTAGCCTTCTACTTTCTAGAGTCATCGAGGCTAACTATCGTCCCAAAGACCCTGGAGCACCGCGATAAGCTTGGCAACCTCTCGCTCCCCCCATCGTACCAGATCTGAGAAAAATAAACACGTCCTGCCTCTCTCAGCCGCGCGATTTCATCCTCTCCTGATTCAGCCTAAACAGGAGACCGTGCTGAGGCTGAGCGTCAGACGGCTTTCAACTCGACTATACTCCACTGCTGATGATCCCCCACCTCGCGCAGCACAACGGCTCGCACAATTAGTTGTGAGGACGGTCATCAAGCAAAGCAGCCTTCTCAACTCGATCTAAGTTTGTCGAGAGCAGAGGACAATAAGAATAATAATAATTCTCCGAGATCAGAGACATATCTAGTCGAAACTGGCGTGCTCGTTATTGGCAGAGACGCCCAGAAAAAGGGGCCGGAACAGCCAAACAGCCAGAAAAAAAGCATCCAGCAGCTAAGACTCACCACGTGGGCGCACGTGGAGCCGGGATTTAATAACGTGGATCGGGGGCTAGTGAAGGTCGTCGCGGCATTATTCTACTATCCAGGCTAAGGCTCACAGCACGATATCAAACCACGAGTCAGTCAAGCTGTCGCCATCTTCCGCCGGATCCACCGCTAGGCCGTTCCGTCCCAGCAATCTTTCCAGTGGTTTTTGCCGTTTGCGATCCTCAATTCATCCACCTCCTGGGAACCGTTCTTGGTTTTGTCTGTTCCAATTTCCATCTCACCCTGACGGCTCCGTGGCTTATCTTCGTGGTCCTGCATGATTATTATTATCATTATTATTTACGGTTGGCAACTGGGAGCTTTGATTGCCCGCTAGATCGCCCCAGGCAGTCCCACAGCAGCTTAACTACTCTAATCTCTGTCTTGCCGCGCCATCCGAGCTCTCAATCTCCTGGCCAGGATCCCACGTGCGTTGCTGTCGTCGCCCGGACGATCATTGCTCATCCCCCTCAAGATCCGGAGTCCTGGGTAGGTAGATAGCTCTCTCTGTACGTGAGAGCCGGGGCTGCAAAGACCGCTCCTCCCCTGCCCCCAACATCACCACTGAATCATTCTGCTGGTTGCGGTGAACGAGACTCGACTCGACCTGGACGATCTGTGCTTCGTTCTGGCGGTGACGGTGATTCTAGCCTGGGAAGCGGTTCTTCGCTGTCCAGATTCCTCGTTCTCGCCCCCCCTCTCTGGGCGGCCCAACTGCCGGCCCTAGGCCTGAACCACAACCCGAACCCACTGTGTCCTCCGCGACCACGTTTCGCCCGGGTTCAGAGGGGGAAAAAAAAAAAGGGACGCCAGTCAGCATTCCCGCTGTGCATCAAAGAGCCGCGGTCTATCTATCCATTATTACCTGAAAGGCAGGCTGGTCAGCAAGAGGTATTTACCTCTCATTCCGGTGCGAGCCGGTCTATCTATGGTAGTATCAGGATCTGATTTTCCCGAGATTCCGCATCATTGTCATCCCCCGTCGTCAGTCTTGCTGCGATTATTATCTCATCGCACGCCTGCGTACCCTGGATCGCCAGGACTTCTTTGCTATCTGGTCAAACCTTGTGCGGCCCAATTCTGCTGATCATCCGACGATTTCGGTTTCAAGCGATCCACCTCGCGATACCTAGAAAGGGAGCCAAGCCTGTACTTCCGCCCAAATCTTCAGTCGCTTACTCTTTCTCCGGCGCCCTCATCGGCCCTAAGCCGCTGGCCTCTGTCTCCGGCGTGTTAGGACTCCTTGTTCGCGCGGTCTCTTGGATCGCCCCTAGAGATCTTCGGCCCCCCGACGTTTTGTCACGGAGACGCCGACCCCCATTGGCCAGCGGTGCCAAATTCCAAAGAGAGCACCACCGCAGCCACCAAAAGGCCCACGGGAATTCAAGGCGGAAAAGGTCTAGCAGAAAAGACGGCGTCCCACGTTGTCTCTTGCATGCGACCCCGGTCTGACTCGTGCTTCTGGGTGGGCCGTCGATGACAGGCAGACCCTAGCAATTACTATCCTCTAGCCTGGGACCCGTGTACGGAGATTCCCAACAGTACAAGGACGCCCAGTCTGATAATTTGCCCTGCAACTAACTAACTACATGACGGATACAGCCTCCTCCACTGCGGCCGTTCCTGGTGTTATTTCTCCCGCTCCCACAACTGCAGCCGCTGGTCCCTCTGCACCTGATTCGGGTTCAATGACAACAATATCCCCCGAATCATCCTCAGCTGTACCATCTCAAATTACTTTACCCCCTGTAGATCTTGGTCCAGACTTCTCCAAATCAACATCAACCACTCTGCCGCCTTCTGCGACAGGCTCGATCTCGAAGGGTAGTCGACGATCCTTCGCGGTTCTTGCGCGTGAGAAAACGATAGCGACTCTTGCTTCCATCGGTCTCAACTCCGGTTCTTCTCTGCGCTCTCCGACGTCCTCTGGGAGCCTGTCGAGACATAGCTACAAGCAATCCCACGCGTCCAGCGGATCGCCTGCTCTCAGCCCATCTCTGTCGGGCAGCAGATCCAGCAGCAACGAGCAATTGTTCCATAGCGACAGACCCGAGACAGACCAGCCTCGTCGCTCCGAGCAGTCCACGCGCACCGACGTCCCGGAGGTCGCATCTCGTTCATCATCGCCATCTCTCGCTCTAGAAGCGACCTCAAACCCAGCTTTACGGCGCCGGGGCACGCTCAATCGCATCGCTCGGAATTCCGAACAATTACCTCCGTCCCAAGTAGAGACCCCGCCGGGGAGACCGTCAAACAAGATGCATCAGACATCGTCCAGGTTGTTGAGGATGACGGAGGAGGAGCGGCCGTACACGAAGGTAATGATCTCCCGCTGCTGCTTTGCATAATTGCCAGTCTCCCATTTCGCATTGATTGATACTGACTTGTCGACAGGATTTTAAGGACCTGTTCTCGACCTTGATGGTCAGCTTGAAACTGGATTCGCACCGTGTGCGATTCACCAAGTTTGATCACTCATTTACCTCTGAGGAGGCCATTAATAATCTGGGGTCACTCAAATTCTCGCAATCAAACCGGATGCCTGATCCCAAGGACCCCTCACGGATCGTTACCACAACGACCACAACAACTTTTTCTATGGCCAAGGAGATGGCTCGTTCTGTGTGCCAGAGATTCGTTGATGCCCGTTTTATCGAACCGGTCGATGGACGCAACATCTCGTATTTCCCTATGAAGGGGGCTCTCTTCCAGCTCACGCCAAAGGGGATCAACATCCTGCAGCGCTTCTGCCAGCGAAATGGTATCACGGCAAGGCACGTGATCGACGTCCTTGAGTCCCCACGCAACACGATGCAACTGGTTACTCTGGAGCGTGATACGGAAAGCGATAAGATCTCTTCGGATAGAGGTACGATTGAAGTCATATTCCGCCGCTTTATGGGTCAGGATGGTCCCAACATCAAGAACAGTACTTCCTCCTCAGATTCGGATTCTGTCACCGAGTATGCCAACGGACTTGTCGGTGTTAAGATGGCAAAGGAAAGAAGAGTTGGCGACAAGATCTACCAGAACACCTTCACAGGAAAAGCGGCGATCGATTGGCTTATGGACTGCTCTACTACCATCGACCGACGAGAGGCATGCTCCATTGCTGAGCTCTTTGTCAAATATGGATTGATGCTTCCATATCAGGAGGATAAGAATTACGTTCTTCAGGACCCCGTGTCTTCAGTTTTCCAGCCCACAAAGTACGCGATCTACGGTGTTTCCGAGCGTGGCCAGCGTGTCTGTGGATGGATTGCTCGGGACAAGCCACCTGCCAACTTTGAAAGCAGAAATGCGCCTCGGGACTCCAACAATGCGCGCTTGAACCATATCTTGCAGGACCCAGCTTTAAGATTGCTCTTCCGTGAATTCCTCCGGTACTCGCTGTGCGAGGAGAATCTGTCTTTCTACGTTGATGTCTCGGAATTCACCGCAAACTACCACAGAGCAGAGAAAGCGGGTGCGTTCAACAACATCGATGCGGTTCGAGAGACACTTGCATCTGCGTATGGTGAGTTAACCCTGTTTTGCTTTCTATCTAAGAAATCTCCCCCTGCTAACGATTATCAGGACTTTACAATGCTTTCTTGGCACCCGGTTCGCCTTGCGAGCTGAACATTGAACATGCTCTGAGGAATAGCCTCGCCAGCCGGATGACCAAGGCTGTTGGTGATGACGAGTCTATGTTGAACAGCTTGCAGGAAGTCGTGCATCTGTTCGAGCTTGCACAGACCTCTGTGTTCAAACTGATGTCGAGTGTAAGTACCTGTTTGTTCCTCATCAGCGGACTTCAACTAATTTCTCCCTTTTTGACAGGACTCGGTGCCGAAGTTCCTTCGTGACCCGAAGTACGCCGTTGTTTTGCAGGAACATGATTTGGATATCGGCGGAAACGGTCGGTCTTATTCGCCTACTCCTGCTCCAATCCCGGAGAGGTCCATGAGTCGTTCGGTCAAGCCCTCGTAGGGAAATCCGCACGGGTACACGGTCCACCATTCGGGTCATCCATGAGACAGTTTGTTCTCAGCAGCATATGCCTTGATACGCGTGAATTCGCCTGAGTTCTTTCCTGCCGGCCGAGATCCTTGTTCAATACGAAGTTCTAGATCTGTTTATCCTGCTGTGGCGACTTATAGTAGGATCGCCAACTATTCACACTTCGGCGGGCTATTCTCGGCGAACGTTTCCAGGGGGGCAAAATGAGAAGCTGTCTAGGTTCTTATCGATTGGATGAAACTTGGCGGCTTCTCAAGACAGCGATGTGCCTCTTAACTCCACTCAGTTACCCCCTACCGTGCCGGTTCTGCTATTTTGCACCGCTCATTCCTTTCTAATGATTGTTGTCTCTCTTCCTTTTTATTACGCATCACTATGAGTTTAATCTTGTCACCACGGATTCAGCCCGCCCGGAGACGAGGGACGCTACGAATTTCCTTATCCCCTACGAATCATACGATAGGCATGGTTTGAACTAAGAAAGAGAACACGTCATGTTTTATTCAGGAAGGGGATAGAATTAGCCGCGGATATCTTTACAAGCATTGGGAAGGAGTTTGCATTTCTTGAAATTTCCGCGGCATAAATTTCTTCTGTTTTTTTCTTTTTCCCTTTGTTCTGTTCCATTCATATATGCTTAGCATCACTGATTCCCGATCTGTATTGCGAGAACCCTACGTTTACACACATTGCATTGGGTTGACAGCGAGTACGATTATCTGTGTCTATGTCTTTGTAACTTTTTCTTTTTTTTTTCTAAACCGAACTCATCTGTCCTTTTCGACGACTGCACTTATATGAATATAACGCTTGGTCCTCAATACTCCGGTACGAGTAACATTTAGTACGCCGTAGAACTCAGTTCGATGTATGTATATCCATCCATATTCGATCCTATGGGTAATACTGTTATATCACAACGCGATGGTCATTCCCAACATAAGCTCCTCGATAATGATCATAATGGGATTAACACAAGTAATTAGTTCGCATTAATACATAAGATCAAAGCTCGCCTTAGGAAAAAAAAAAAAAAATTTCGCCACCGAAACCCAGACCCCAGAAAACAGGTTATAGATACTAACCAAAAGAGCTAAGTTAGCTAGCCGGTTTGGTTCGGTTCCATCCATCATGATCTTCATTCAGCCCTACACTACACGTCAGTCTTAGCTATATATATGGTAGTTAAAACAAACCCAATCTCATATGGACCCTAACGAATCAGAGTCCAGCTAGTACAGTATACTAACTACAGTACTTTGACAAATATTTTCAGAATTACTCGCTCGCTTGTGTTATAACTGCTATTCTACTTCCCTTACCTACCTACGTACATATCAACATCTGCGTTCTATGAAAGTAACCAAGCGAGAAAAAAAGAGTAATGGAATGCGATCAAGAGAATAGTAGGGAAAATGTTTGTTCTTCTCTCTCTATCTATACAGAAGTACATAAGTAATAATAGGAATGAAAAGGGGGAAAAAAACAAAAGAAAAAGAAAAGGGCGAACTCCATGGTAAGAATTTTTTGCACCGTTTCCCAACAACGCCAGCTGATGATGATTGAATATGAACCGATTTTATCTTTCTCCTCCTTCTTGTTTCGGTGGGAAATGAAAAAGGATGGTGGGGTAGAAGAAGGATTAGGGAGGGGAAAAGAGGTATATGTATGTATGTATGTGTTCGAGAGTCATATCCCCGATCCTCCAGGAACTAGTAGAAAAAAGAAGGGAAAACAGGCCGTGAGGGGAAACTCGTACGCGTGGATCGATCGGAGGAAAGATATAACAGGACAAGTTGCTTCTGATCATTTCGTTGTTCCCCATCCTCTCGCTCGCATGCCTTCTTCGATCGCTGTCCATACACCTTCTACGATTTCCCGGTCTCTCCAACGGCCAGTTCCGTGGACTCCGCCCTTTTCGTCCCATCGCTCCACAGCGAAGCTCTTGACGCCGCGACCCCATCCCTTCACTTCGCGGGGCACGTCTTCTCCTCTCCAGCCGACGTAGATACCCGTCGCGTGCTTGAACAGCTCAGGAGGCGAAGACCACTTGTATGACTTGAACTGCCATGTCTGGCCGGTCGTGAAGACAGCGACAAGACGTTGCCAATAGTCCGGCTTGAAGTTGGACGTGCTGTCCACCAGAATGAAACGCGTGGGCTTCTTTGCTCCGGTGTTCGAACCGATCGGTCCAGCGGCCGCGGGGTTCGGGTCTGATAGAATGCGCAGTGGACGGGTGATGTGAAGGATGTTCGAGGGAGTAGACGTGGCCACGGATGGGTGGTCTGGTGGTATGAACACACCGTCCTGGAGGAAGGATTTGATGTTTGACATGCGGATGAGGGAGGAGGCAGAAGGCGAGAGGAGAATGATCGGGTCGGGACGGCGCGAAGAAGAAGGTCCAGGCAGACCGGGCTTCTTTGTAAGGGGAAGTCCTGCAGATGGCGCGGGAATAGGCGCCTTTGTACCAGGCTTGACGCCAGGAGGATATTGGCTTCTCGAACGGTTGCGGCCGAGGAATGATTCTGCTACCTTTCGAACATGCGAAAAGTCCTTTAATTCATCCCATTGTTAGTTTTTATCTCGTCATTGGCTTTCCAGCATCACCTAGATACCACGTACCGTTGACTTGATCCCTCGTAACACCGTGTTCCGATCACCCATCTTCCTCTCCCCATTATAGATCTCCTGCAACCGCGGATCAATGATCTTTGTCAACTTCCCTGTCTGCGGCCCCGTAGCAGGCACCGCGCCTCCGGCACCTCCACTGGGAACAGTCGGTACACCACCAGCCGCGCCTGATGCGACATTGGCCGATGCATCTGCTCCCTGCGCAGCGGCCGCCGCAACGCCCTCAAGAGGCTTGATATACTCGCTCTCATCAGAGGCACCTTCGAGCCAAGTGATGAGATCCAACCGCTCGACGAAGACCAGATTCTGAACTTGCTCCTCTTCTGCCCCTTCCTTTTTCTTCAGCGCGTCGTTCAACTCTTGCGCCGACGCGATGTACTCGGGAATGGCGACATCTTTCTTCAACCAGGCAAAGAAGATGCTGCGCAGGTCGACAGCCTTGTTGGCGTTCGCGGAAACGAAGCGCGTCGGCGTCGACAGCGGAAGCGACTGCGGTATGGGCTGGGCGAAGTAGAGATGAGTCGCCTGCGCCAGGTCCTCGGTTGCATTCTCAGCAGAGAGATCCGCAGAGGTCGTCGGAGTCGGTAGGCTGGATGCTGCGATGGCCCGGCGGAGCGCGAGAAGGGGATCCTGCAGCGCAGGGTCGACAGTAGCCATGAGTGCGATCGTTTCTCGTGGCAACGGTGTGAAACACTTGGGAGGCCGTGCAGCTCTCGACAAGCTGAAGGCAAACTGTGCTGGAGCGGTGTGGATCGAGAGCTGGGCGGATCAGCTCAATAGCAGTCGTGAATGAAGCTGAGATGTTGAATGTCCCGGGGATGTCACGTGACGCGATGGCGGCCAGTACGAATCCAAGCTAGTTCCATCATCCATGTATACAACTTCATATATCTATTCTCACACGCAGCTATAGCTTTTCTCTCTGTGAGGATGTTCCACAGTTACGAAGATAGATCTTACAAGGAAACGAGAGTTTTGATAAAAATAACTCGAGCCTACTGGTACTGCCAAGCTAATAAACCAACTGTTCACTAATACAGCTATCATCATCTCGCAAAACATCGTAACACAGCACCTCATCATCATCATCATCATCCTTCCCAAGGATTTGGAAAATCCAAGAGACAGAAAGAAAAAAAAAAAACTCTCAAAATTCCACCCCAGCCCCCTCCGACACCCCCAAAACACTCCCCACCTTTTCCGCCCGCAACCACATATCCATCGCCCTCGTCAACCCCCTAAACGCCTCATCATCCCTCATAGTCGGCAAATCCTTCAAAACCTCATGTCCCCCAAACTTCTCCTGCGCAAGGCCCAAATACCTATACCCCTCAGGAAACTTTTCCAGCTCCTCTTCACTGAACTGCGGCAGGACAGTACTTGCTTTTCCGTCCCGAGATACAGGGACGAGACGATCTTTTTCGTAAAAGTTCTTATTATATTGGATCTTCCATTCGGTGCTATGATCGGGCGCAGAGCCAGAGATGGTTTTTTTGCAGAAGAATATGAAGCGGCAGTCACATTCGACGTCGAAAGTTATTGTATTGTTGGAGGAGGGAGAGGGTGAGGAATGGTCCGGAACTGTGAACCGTTGTGTGATGGTGACTTTCATCTTTCCGACAGCACGGTTTGTGACTGGGTTCAAGTCCACGAGGGTGCCGTTCTCACGATGCATGATGAAATCGCCTGCCGCGCGGCCTTTTTTGGATACATCGATGAAGTCGTCGATGAGGAGTCCGCCACTCCATGCTGATGGAGTTAGTTAGTAAGTACTTCATTCAGATACATACGTATATATATACGTATACGTATACGTTATTTTATCCTAAAGATGGAGACATAGAAACAGACGTAGACGTAGAACATGCAACGTACTCGTAAAAATAAACGCTCCCTTATCAGCGAATAAATCGCGGAAATTCTTCCACTCCGACGCATCCCGATAGACGGGCCATCCTTTACATAGTTCCGAGACGCAGTATCGGTCAAGGATCTCGTCAGGGGAGCCGTTGAGGTGGTTCCAGACCGTGGGTTGGGTTTCCTTTTCCGTGATGTTGTATACCATTGCGATATGCGGGTAGGAAGGAGTTGGTCAGTTTCGGTAGGTAGGTAGGTAAGTAGGTAGTATAGAAGAAAATGAAATGGAATGGATATCGTCCCCGTTTTCGATGAAGTATCACAAAATTCGGGATCGAGAGCTGAAAAATAGAAGTCAGCCGAAAATAATATCAAACTTAGTCAAAGAACTTTATCATACTCAGATCGCTGTAAGTAGCCCATTTATAGATCCTACACCTCAGGAGATCATACAACAAAACGCCCGTTTACCTCTTGAGCAAGGGGACCAAAACTCCTATCCTATCATATTTTCAGCATGAAAATCACAATATGCAACAGTCACAGAACAGACCGTATGCTCATCGATCCGTGACGCAGCCATCACCTCATCATACGATAGTCGGGTTTGTTGCTACTGTAAAAACTACATCTTCAATCCCGACTCACTTTACCGACCGAGAGCTGGGATGCTCCCGATCTACCTTCTTTGAGGGCAAAATCCGAATATTGCCATATTAGCCGGGACAGCAATAAAGAACAAAGGTTCCTGTCATAAGTTGATATGTGGTGCCAACAAGATACTAGCCGAGCTCGAGTCAGAATTCCTGCGAGCAGCGACACTTGAATAATCAGGAGCTACGTATATAATTATTCAGACATTATATATATGCAATATAATAGGTATATAATAATCTCATCTAATTAATGGAGTCGTAATTCCCAATTCTAATCCCGATACTAAATCGAACTTCATTTCTCCAGTCTGAGTGATACCGATATGTCTAACATGCATGAAATAACGAATGACGACACTGTCAATCGGAGAAAATAAATTGAGCATGCGGCAATATCTTTTTCCACAGCATGTGATGGGAAAGGTCATACATAGTCCCTCCTAGCGCTGACGAGCGGAAGAGGACGGGTAAAAGAAAAAGATGGAGCGATTGGTGGGTTGGTTTATAGTCTGATAACGATTTACGTAGATGAGAGTAATTAGGTTAGGAGGGTGCAAAGAGAAAACATGGAAGTTAAGAACGAGGATTTTTCTCGAAGGAAATAGATACCCGCACATAACAGCATATGGATCTTGCATTATCGGTCAGTGTTTGGCTGCCGTGCATTGATAATCGGTTGAGCGATCTTTGTCGAGCGTATTAGATGTTGGCGATGATTTACCTGGCCAGTACCTGCTACCTATCTATTAACTGTAGGAGCCATCGAAACCTCGTCAGAATCCGCGTGACATGTCTGCTATTATGTATTTCGTTAAACTGATAATATCATAATTCTTGGAAGCATGCCGTCGCCAAAGACTGGCAAGACTGGCGTATGTACAGCACAAGAGTGTGACAACAGAAGAGAAGTGTAGCTATAGCCCATCCATTAAATAACCATCAAGGACATCCATGGCATTATGTCGCAAGCCGATTATGTTCGAAAGGAAGACGATAGTATAAAGATTTTGAAACTGAATAGAATCATTCCACAAAGTGAGGGCTGCGACTCAACCAGCCACTGCACCACCCGAAAGTACACATGGGGCGCCGGAAGACGCAATATTTGAAAGAAGACAAGGCTCGAAGAAAAGGAGAAAATGTTGCTCATCAGTATCCACCCCCCCCCCCCCCCCCCCCCCCCCCCCCCAAAAAAAACAAAGTTCCTTTCAAGGATCCAGACCTGAATCTCCGTAACCCATAAACCACACACATTACGCCTTTTTCCCACTCGAAGAAACCCTTTGCTGAGGTGAAACGCCGTTCCCAGTGAAGCACATACAACAGACGATACATAATCAAATCTTTTGTTTTCGAAGGAAATCGATAGACGGATGATCTCATGAAACCATGAAACATGGACCGCAAGAAAGCATCACGACGGCGAAACACTCGGTTGGGTCGGTAATGTAGGAGGAACGGAGGAGACGTAAGGAGGGGATGGAGGCGGTTTGGGGACATCTTTCATGGGCACATCAAGCGGGCCCGGACTCTCGCGGCGAGGGGTATCAGTTTTTAACGCCGGTTCGGGGTGTGTCTGGGCCCCTTCCGTCGACAGAGGTGGACTACTACCAGCTGGCGCCTGTGAAGAAGGCGATTTCTGTGGCGGCAGCATTGCAGTCGTCTGGCTCTTCTCAGTAGTAGGCGTCGTGATCCCTCTCCGACTGAGATAGTCGCCTAGACTTAGCTTCTTCTTTACAGGACTAGGAGCAGTGACACCGGATCCCGGAGTATGCAAACCAGCTTGCGACAGGGCCGAGTCCAAGCCCGAAGGTGATGGAAGAACAGACGAGACAGCCGACCCGGGAGTGTTCACAAAGGGTGCAGCAGGGAGATTGGTGGGAGGGAGCTGCACGCGGAGAGCGGAACGAGCGCCGTTGGTCAGGATAGGTGAGTTGTGCGCAGCAGTTGAAGGCCACGGGGTTTGAGGCGGTTTCGGGGTTTCCTCCGAGACGCTGGGAGAGACCGAACTCGACTCTGCCCTCGAGACGCCATCTCCAGCCTCCGACGTGCGAGGCTTGGGCGGCGGAGTCATCGCCGTGTCAGCATCCCTCATCTCCACATCGTCTTTTTCACTGTGCGCCTTAGAAGCAGTATCATCAACGCTCACAGAGGGAGAGCTAGGATAATGCGTGCCCGTCGTTGGGACTGTGGTGATATCCCGCTGCTTGCCCAACTCTTCCAGCTTGACGCGATCTTGATGGCATCGCTTCAGCAGCCGCTGGGTAAGAGGAACGAAGCTGTGTCGACGTGGCGTCGATACTGGGGGAACAAACCGCACATCATTCTCGTCGGGATCGGTCTGCATAGCAGAGTCGACATATTGGCGAGGGGCGAGAGGTGATCGTGTGGGAGTATTAGAGCCGGAGCTTTTCCTCGGCGAGCCTATGCGCCCGACAGAAGAGGCTCCCGGTGATAAGTGAAAAGGAGGAGAGCGAGACTGACGGCCGGTCGTGCTAGGGAAATATCCGTGCTGTTTTGAACTGGCGACAGTTGGGGTCGTTTGAGCTGAGTGTGTACTACGCTTTTTCTTCCGTTGATGCGTGTGCTGATCGTGCTCGAGCTGCTCGAACTTCTTCTCGACAGCGGCGATCTTCCGCTTATCGCGGGCGGAGAGTTCTGTGTCACCCAGGTCATTTGGTGACTGCATCGTAGGGGTCTCGTCACGGCTTCGAGCATGACCACGCGTCGACCCTGAAGTGGATCGCCCGTCAGCCATATCATCGTCGTCCTGATTCTTGACACCCTCACTGTCAGCTCGTCCAGTGGCGGCAGGTGACAAGTGCGGTTTGCTCTTGGCCTTCTTGCGTCTGCCGTTCGCCTGTTTCCCGCTGGAGTCAATCGCCTTGGGATAACGGCGGAGATCGACGTTGGACAGTAGACACGGCTGAGAAGAGGAGTCGCACGCGCAGCCACCAAAATGAGCTAGCACATTGCTGATGCAGATGGCGGCTGCTTCCTGGCGACCGTCATTCGACTCCTGCTTCACCAGACCGTTGGTCGATTCAAACAGCTGAGGATCTAGGTACCACATCGCGGTGATCTCGGATTGCGGCGGGATATCTTGGTTAGCAACGAAGCAGAACCGATATTCAACCTCGTTGGTGATGAACGTCTTCATGGTTACATTCGGGCGGCACGATCGACGGATGTACCGGAGCATGGTCCCTTCTTCTCGGCTGTCAATGTAGATGGGGAGTTGAGGATGGAAGAAGACAAAGGGTTCCGGATGGCGCAGTTCCTGCCATCGGTTGCTGGGGTCCAGACAGTAGTCGCGGAGGAGACCGATCTTACCGCGCACCTCGCCCACGATCTCGTCCTTGCGAACCTCATTGTCAGTTTTCAGCACCCTCCAGGTCGGGTGGAGCCCATCTTGTTCGAAATTGGTGTCCGTGATCGACTCCTTTGACAGATGAGGCCACCGGGAAGACTCGAGCGATGCATCCGACCGGGTGAAGATGTCCTGCGGGGAGCGTCCATTGACCACCCGCGAGAGGGCAGATGGGTCCTTGACCCACGAGGCCAGATCGGCTGCGAGCGTGAGGTTGACAAAGAGATTGCCTTCCATATGGATGGGCTCCTGGTCGCGTTGGTAGAGATGGAGAAATTCGTTTGAGTACAGAGGAATTGACGGACCGGGCGCCTTGGTTGGACTCATCGCCGCCATCGATCCTGAGCGCTTGCGAGAATCTGGCTGCAGGACGGCCGTTCCTGGCAGCGAGCTGACCGAGACAGAGGGTCGGTGACTGGTCTTGGTTTTTTTGGTGGGCGGCTGATCTCGAACACCCGACTCGCTCCGCTGATGGAAGCCATTTACGTGTTCCGGGTCCTTGGATTTCTTCTTGTGGCTCTTGGGGCCCGATCGTTTGGATTTGCGGTCGCCAGCCTCGCTCTGCTCTCGGAGGCGCCTCTGGCGTTCTGTGGCACGTTTGGCATCGATAGGCCGCGGCTCACAGTCCACGCAGTTATGGACCTCGGGCACGTCCCGACCGTGGTAGTAGCACTCGATGTGCTGCCACGTCTCGCACCGCTCACAGAAGACCGTATTACCATCGTCATCTTGGAAGGCACAGATGCACTTGATAGTGTACGGTTCATCTTCCCCGGGGGGCACGGAGTCAGAGACGGCACCGTTCGGGACGGGAGAGTTCAGAGGGCCGGCGACCGGGTACGGGTCCGTGGTGGAATGCGTGGTTGCGACGACGGAGGAGGTATCTGTCATAATCTGACAGCGTACCCCCTCACAAGGCGTGATTGTCGTTCGTCCTCAACACCTAGTGATAGAGACGCCAGCGGTCACGGCGCATCTCAGCCGTCGAGGATGCTCTCTAGTGAGACGTGTCCTCAACCGCCAAAACAGCCCTTTCAGCCTTCAGATCCTCGTTCGACCGATGACCCTGTGGCGGCGCGACCGTCCAGAATGCTCTGCCTACAGGGTGTCGACGGTCGTGCGATCTCCAAGCGCAACGGGGATACCCTATCGTCGGACTGTGGACGGCAAGACCTGTCGACGTACGCAGACCGGGAGGAGCGGGAAGGAGAGGAGCCGCGTGTGTGTAGCGTTCGTAACCGTCGTAAGCATCAATAGGATGACCAGCTGGATCGTATGGGAGGCAGTCGCAGGAACGGTATCGTGAAAGTCGTGGATCGTCGAGGGCCTCCACGCGTGCGACGCTGTAGCAAGGAGGCGAGAGCGTCGAGGAATCGAGAGAGACCGCTACCTTTAGGCCAGCGACGACATTCAGCGCACTGACGAGGTCGAGACGCACAACGCGAGACGGACCAGCAGGATGCACAGGACGACAGCGAGATGGAGAAAGAAGAGAAAAGAGGAGGATGAAGATGCGAGGAAGGGGCGGGGGGTTGTGTGGGAGGGTGAGAGAGAAGAGGAAGAGGAAGACGAGCGAGAAGGCTAGAGGAACGGACGGGCCATTCAAGCGTCGCGCAGGAGAAAGAGGAAAGGCGCGGGCTCTTCTCTTTTTCTGGGCTGCTGGGGGGGGGGGAGGGAGGGAAGATGTGGGAAGAAGTTCTTCTTGGGGCGGGAGCAGCCAGCGAGAGACCAGCGAGACCAGAGACAGCGAGCTGGACGAAGAGCGAGGGAAGGGAAAAGGCGCGGGCGGTGACAAGCAGGAGAGCGAGCGAGAACTGCCAGGCCTGACGGCCGGGGCCGCTTGTCCGTTTCCAGCCAGGGCCCGGGCGAACCGCCTTGCCTGATGCGGAATGGGCGACGCGCATTGGACGGCTGGGCCGAGTGGGGACGCGTCCGAGGGTTGTGAGAGGCTGACCCGGCCAGGCAAGGTGGGGAGGGCCGGTGGGCGGCAGAAAAAAACAGGCAGCAGGAGGGGGAACGCTGGGAGGAATGCAGGGGATGGTCAGTCAGTCAGTCAGTCAGTCAGTCAGCCATCGTAGAGTAAGAGGAGAGCAGAGCAGAGTAGAGTAGAGTAGAAGACCGTAATCCACTGTTTGTTAGCAACTGCATGGGGAGCGTTAGCCAAGAAGAAAAAGGGTCTGAGCAAAAAAAGACAGTCATCATGGCTGCTGGTCACGGGCCGTGTGGCAGTCCGTCTCGATAGCTGAGGAGAGCAGAGGGGTAGCAGAGAGGAAAGGAGCGTCGAGGGGAGACGCTGAGCTGCGGCAGGGCAGCTGCCTCGAGAACGAGGAGAAAAGAAGAAGAAGGAAGGATGTCAGTAGCAAGGTGCCAGAGGGCTGATGCGGAGATTGAGGTCGAGAGTGCCAGGTCCGCCCGATTCGGAAGTCCAGTTGAGGAATCTGGTGAGCCTCCGGACATGGAACCGTGGACTGCGTCAGGATCGTCCAGCGGGAGGAATCACTGCACCCAGGTGGAAACCCTTAGGACAGAAAAAAAGAACCGTAAAAGAATGATAGGAATAGCAAGAAGAGAGGGAATAGAATAATAAACCAAAATTACTAGCAGCACGAAAACCACAGCGGAAGCTCTCTCTCTCCGCTGTTAGATCGGAGCGACGGCAGGGAAATCTCGTTTGTGTGGTGTCAACAGCCGGCCGCTGGAGGGGGAGAGCAGTCCTATTATGGACGTGCCCGACGCTGCTCGGAACGCTTGGATTGGGTCACGCACGGCTTGTCTGTCTGCACTGCCCAGGAGGTCACCCGACAAGTTCGCCATCGAGGGCAGGAGAAGAAGCCAGAAAGGGGAGAAAGAGAGAGAGAGAGAGAGAGAGAGAGGGAGGGAGAGACAGTGGCAGAGACCAGAAGTACACCCAGTAGGACGAACAGAGGAGTAATAATACCCACGGACAGGCAACGCAAAGAGAGAAAACGAGAGCGTAGTAGTGAGAAGGGGAGGCAGGAAGAAGAGAAAAGCAAAAAGCACAGAGCACCACCACACCCTTCCCGGGGAAGCGGTGGATGGAGTAAGAAAATACTCTCGTTAGCGATGGGAGAAATTGCCACTTCCGGGGGGCGCTTTCGTTGAATCCAATCCAATATCCTCCCTCTCAGGTCGTCTTTGCTTTTCGTCCCAGTAGCGACGAATATGCTCGTCGTCCGCGAGATGAGAAACGAAGTATCATTTTGACTTCCCAGACCGCAGATAGGACAACAAGCCGTCGGGTCAGGCCCGATCTGCAAGACAGATGTAGCCTGACGGGCAGAAACAGCGGTGTTGGCGTCCTAAAATCATTCCGGTGGACCACCGGATTAATGAGGCGGGTAAAAGAAGAGCGCAAAAGATGTGCAGATGCAACTAATTAAATAAAAACATGGATGAGAGTGCAGAGAGATGAGGGGCAAGGGGAGAATCAAAGAGAGAGAAAAGAGAGCCTGGGAACGCAAAGACCAGATGATACTCACTAACCAGTAATCAATTGCACGTTGACGAACCCAGTGATGGCTGGCGTCAAGCAGTCATTATTTATTATTATATCAACTACCGTGGGGACGGGACGACCCGCCAGCGTTGCCCGGTAGTTTAGTACTCTAGAGTATCTAGTGTTGTTCCGACAATTGCTGGCCAGACTACTAAATAATAGGGACTTGCTGGCTAATTTAATAACTAGCAGGCTGTTTGGGATCACTCGAGCTCCTTGATACCCGCCACTAATTTAAGGAATCATCAGCCTGCTCTACAGTCCAGCTCAGCGTCAACAACGGATTTCTCCGGTACATTGGCAGTAGAGTCATCAGCTTCTGCTCCGTTCTGGCATCAACATCCCATTGACATTCATCTCTTTCACTATTATTATTATCAACTGCCAAGATGACTCCCCCTCCCCCTGGGGACAGTCGTCCTGCGTGCTCCTGGAGAGCCGCAATGGCCGGTTTCATCATACTCGAGACGAACAAGGTCCCCTACACGCCGTTTCCTCGACCCCAAACGTTCATCTGCCTTGTCATCCCTGTTTACATTCCTAACTTGGTCACGCTCACTTCGTCATGCTCTACCATCTCTGCCCTTGGCACATGGTCCTAGCGCTGATCGACGCTCCAGCGGGGCTGCCAACGGCGGATCGATGACATGGATCGGAGATACCAGTGATGATCGCCGTGCTCTGTACTCGTCGTTGATGGTACTTGGGTCTTGAACTCGGCTTGAGATGGGTCATGCCATGATATAAGACGCTCCTGACAGAGGCCTGCCAGGAAAGACGGATTATCAGACGGCGGCTGCTGCCATGCCCAGACCGCTGATCTCCAGCGACAGAGATATATACACCTACGCAGATGGTGTGCTGTTTTGCAGGAAACAGGATTCTAGAGAAAGCTGCTATGAATGTCACGGGACTATCTTCTTTCAAAAAAACATGCGATGATCGAGACTGTTCTCCGGTGCGTATGGATAGCTGACAGAAGCTTCAGCGCAGGATGATATACAACTTTGACAGGTTTCGGGATTCCCCCAGACACATTCAGCACTTTAGATCGACTCTCGCAGTCGTCTTGATCACGGTACCTCCCGAGTCTCTCCAGTTCCATCGAACTCATCAGTCTCACCAACTTCTGCGCTATTTTCAGAATCACTGGGCCTTGAGTGACCCCATTTTTGTCTGACAAAAGCCATGGCGCGTCGAAACCTCTCGCGAATACCGGCAACAATTACCCAAAATTGTCCCCACCACGTATCTTCCGGTTTCGCTTCCTGTTCAGCAGCAACAACCTCATCGAGCCCAGTGAAAAGGTCAACTTCCTCTGATTTGTATATCCACGGATACTGTCGGAACATCAACCGGTGTCCCACGTAGGTGAGCAGGAAGATCGGAATACCACTGTATGCTGCCATCAGGTTCGGAATAGAGAAATTGGACGGAAAGAAAAAGCTGAAGTCATTTCCCAGACAGAGTAGAGCGCTAGACCCCATGCCAAAATATGCACCGTATGGCTGGAGGCGAGACGTGTAGGGGAGCTCGATACCCTGGGCCCTGGCAGCACTGCGAAAGCGGCTATACACCATGCCGGAACCGAGCCAGGACATAAAGCCCGAAGTGTTGATAAAATTCATCAAGTATTGGAGAATCTGTGGATCGGACTGTGCCAGGGCTAGGTATGCGAAACCAGAGAAAATTGAAGACGCCCCCAAAGCCATGTACGGAGTGCCCCATCTGTTGCGGACCCCGAAAGTGGCCGGCGCATGGCCCGAGGCGGCAAGTGAGCTGAGTGATTGGGTAGATATTTGTAGCAAGGTGCTTCCTGAAGAGGTAGCAGAGATAAGGTTCCCTACGTTCAGGAGACTGCCCAAGAAATTGATCCCTGCCCTGTTGACGCCCACGACAAAAGGGGATTGACCAGATTGAGAAGATGATGAATCTGACCCAGAACCTGAACTGGGTTCGAAATTCCCGTTCAACAAGTGTGGGTCATCGGAAGGGGCGACGACTCCCATTGCGAGAGCGCTCATCATGTATGAGAAGGTGACCATCCCGTTGTCTTGCTGAGCGGTCACGGGTATCATGCGTCGAGGTGATACCAGACCGGCACCCCTGCTGATGATCATTTCCGGCAAGAAGAGGAAGGCAACGGCACTGGTCAATGTAGACTGCACGAGACCTAGAAATCGACCGCCAGAACCACCTAAGAGGAACTCATTCATAGCCCCAGGAGTATTCCAGTAATGGAAACCCAAAAAGCCACCATCCGGACCACCACCAAGGAAGAGGATCGAAGAGAGAGTCAGCAAGAATGCCATCATGGCTACTTTGAAGTACATTAGATACGTCGTCGACAGGTAAAAATACTGCTGCGGCATGAAGTTCATTCCAACAACGCTTGCGAGGCTGATTGTTAGTGGGATTGCTGAGTTGATATCGGGCATCCAATACCGAACGAAAGAGGACATGGCTGTGAGTTGGTACGGGACTGCAACTCCCAGTCCATACCAATGCAGCGCACCCATGGAGAATCCCATGCTTGGTGAGACATATCGGGAGGCATAGGCGCTGACTCCAGCACCTTGCATTGGCAGATATGCCCCAACTTCTGCGACAGCGGTCAAGATGCAATGAGATAATGCAGATATGAATACATAAGACATCAGCAACGACGCTGGGCCACCGACGGCTAGTGCCTGGCCGGCCCCGAGCAGGAAGCCTGCTCCAATAGTGGCGTCGATGTCCATGTTGCTGTACAGGTAGAGAAATGATACATCTGCTCTTCACCCAAAAAACAGATGGCGGGGGACCCTCCCAGTGTGTTGAATACCGATTCATAGTTCCTTCCTCAATGATCCCGGGCGGACCGTATCTCTCCATAGGCCTGAGTCCCCAAAAATGGAAGGGGCACAGAAGGTTAAGCTCGAAGCCGCGTAATATGACCATACTCTGGTGATGGTGGCTGTCTTAGAGAAGATAACTGGACCATGATTTCACCACGCATCTCACTCCAGGAGCTCGATCAACATATCAGTACATTAAACACCGCTAACAGGGCAGTTGGCAACGAAAGAACAGGACTCTCTCAGCTTGAACGAACAGCTAGGTCGAAGTTCGAGAGGAGTCTGTCGCAGCAGAGGACAGGAACGAAGGGCACAAATACAACTGAAGCATGGGTATCTCAAACATCCAGACCCAACAATGCTCCCACACCAAGACTACAGAACGATAATAAAACAGAAGTGGGCTAAAAGACGAGTCCACCATTTGGACGGAAGAGCGCCCACACTCGGTCTAGAATGTGAAAATTTGATTCCGCAGAAACATGTCATGCTGGAGCACCATTTGGCCTGGTAATTTCGTTCTAAGTCAGCGGCGCTTTACGGGTACAGAAGGCCGAGGGAGACATACTCATCTGCCATGTTTGTCTCTGCGAATTCAAGCCATTCGCCGGACAGGGATTTCTTCCAGAAACGCACAGAACCATCGTCGCCGGACGAGAGTAGACAGTCACCTGTCAAGGTAATGAGTATTATAGATTTCGATACTGACAATTGGGGACATACCAGCATAGGAGAATTCTACCTGCCACACGTCGAAGTGCTTACTGTCAATACAGGCAACTTCTTTGAACGTGTGTTTGAAGTGATGATCACCCGTTGCTCCTCGGTTCGACATGGACGAAGGGGCTCGGTTTGCAAGCGCAGAACCAATACCTGATTGCACTGTTGGACGTGCAAATGGGGATTGTGAGGACGCCTGATGATTTTTGCTGTTCGCATTATTTGTTCCCGCATTAGTGACGGTAGTGTAGACCTCAAACACGCGCACAAAACCGTCCTTGCAACCGCTCGCAATGAGATCGAATCCCCTCACTGAGCCATTTGCCCAGGATATGTCTCGGACGAGACCACCGTGTCCACTCAATTCAATAGCGTGGTAGAAGCGCCGGTTTGCATCTGTACGATACACCTTTACAGTATCCATGGCTGCGACAACTAGGGAGAGGCTTTTCCGATCCCAGCTTGGCAGCAGCGAATGGGTTATATCGACGGGGTCATGGTGGAATTGAACTCGGAAGCTCGTCTCCTCCCCGCGCTGCGGTGCAGCACACACGCGGAATTGGTCCAATGCTTGCCATTCAGCCAGTGTATCTGGACTGACAGGCTCCATGATCATAAGGTAACCGTCTCGAGTGATAAGTGCAAGCCATGTCTCCATGTCTATATTACGGAAGTCCAATGAAACAAAAGGATGCCGCTGCGGTGCTGTCATGCGGAAGATAGGCTTGAAACGGCGACCAGAATTGGGTGGCTGAGTCACATCTTCCTGCCATATCTTGAATTTCATGTCCTCACCAACACTGCCGATATGTTGGCCAGTGAATGGACCATTCCAGGTAGCCTGTTTGAACATCAATAATTGGGTTCCAGACGCACAAAGGGATTCTTACATCGCGGATCTCGGCGTCATGGGCGCGCCAAGTATCAACCGGTTGCCAACCTGAGTCTTTCTGGTCCCAGACTTTCATACGATGGTCAGAGGAAGCTGTGACAATCCTATTGCCGTAAAAATTGAATTTGGTAACGGTAACCAGGTCACGATGACCAGCATCGAAGTCTGTGAACCCGTTTGTCATATTGGCTCGTGCTGCCAGGCCCGTAAATCCCACACCCGACCTTTACCGTTCTGAATAAAGAGTCTAAAGTACAATTGGATATCAGCTGGAGAGTAGTTCGCTAATGCTGTTCCTTGAGGAGTATGGATGTACTTCCCTGTAGGGCGCATCTGAATGGGCAGTGAACGGTAAACGCGCGCCATGGATATTGGGCGTCTGCAAACTATTCCATTTTGGGGTGTAACTTATGCACCCGACTTTACGGATCCAGCCGATATCTGGCTGACCGCCTCGAAGGCGGTAAAGTTTTGCACCGGCAGAATCACAAGCGTGCATTATGCCAGATTGCAGGTCCATATTGTGTTTGGAGGTCCTTTACTTGTGAGATAGTCTCGCAGGTATAATCATGAATCCACATACAATTTCATGATGGCTACCTCGGCGACTCTAACCAGAACGGAGACATGGGGTCTTTTGCTCCTTGTCGGAGCCTCTATTGGCATCATCGTCAATACTCTGAAGGGCGACGGCGAGCCCTTGATTGCTTCACTTGCATTTAGTGCGATCGCATTTGCTGCAACGTATAGCCTGATAAGGTGGCTTGGTCCAGTATTCATGAAAGCCGGCTTAAAGGGGAAGGACATGGCCAAGCCTCGAAAACCTGAAATGTACGAGCCTTCTTCCAATACATGGTTCGTTCAATGCTGACTGCTACATAGACCAGAAACTATGGGCGCCGTCTGTGCCGTGGTATATCTGTTGCTTCTAATTGTCTTCATACCTTTTCCATTCTATAAATATATTGTCGCAGCTACTTCAGGGGGAGGGAATAGGGACGTGGTCTTTGAAGTCCAAGAAGTTGAGACAGGCCGTTTCCTTCACCGATTCCCTCATAGCAAGGTATGTAATTCCTTCAGTGCATTGAATCAGGTCTCCCTGTCTGACATCGCTGGTAGCTCGCGTCCTATCTGTCTGGTCTACTCTCAATACAGTCCATTGTTATCCTCGGAATCGGAGACGATTTGCTGGACATCCGATGGCGGCACAAAGTCTTGATTCCTGCATTCGGAAGTATACCTATGCTCATCGTCTACTTCGTAGATTTTGGAGTCACACAGGTGGTAGTTCCGGTTCCACTTCAGCGCTATCTCGGCAATAGTGTCGATCTTGGATGGCTGTACTATGCGTACATGGCTGCAGTAGCCATCTTTTGTCCAAACAGTATCAATATGTTGGCCGGTATCAATGGTGTCGAGGTCTCACAATCGTTAGTTATCGCATTTCTGCTGCTAGCTAACGATGCATTGTATCTGGCACCGTTTACACCATACCCGCACCCGGCAACAGATTCGCATTTATTCTCGATCTACTTCCTGCTACCATTTGTCGGAGTGTCATTGGCGCTTTTGTGCCATAACTGGTACCCATCGAAGGTCTTCGTTGGTGACACATACTGTTATTTCGCTGGTATGGTGTTTGCTGTGGTCGGCATCCTAGGCCATTTCAGCAAGACTCTGCTCCTACTGTTCATACCGCAGATTTTTAACTTTCTGTACTCGACACCCCAGCTTTTCCGTATCATTCCGTGTCCGCGTCATCGTCTACCCAAGTTCAATGCCTCCACGGGGTTGTTGGATGCATCCGTGACTGAGTGGGTAGCGCCTCCGCAACCTCTCGTGGCTGCGGCCTTGGAGCTGTTGGAACGGCTGCGACTGGTACGGTTAACGAAGAATAAAGAGGGGCGAATCATCGAGTCTACCAACCTGACTATTCTCAATCTATGGCTGGTCTGGATGGGCCCGATGAGAGAAGACAAACTCGCATGGCACATGGTTGCCATTCAGACAGCCTGCGGACTTCTTGGACTGTTCGTACGGCATAAGCTCGCGTTGTTGGTGTTCAGACAGGATAACAGAGGATTCGTCTAGATGTTTAATACGAAAAAAAAATACGTCTGTATATAGGCCAACATGTTAACGAACGATGTTTTGTCCTGGATATATAGATACAAAACGACCTAGTAAATAGCCCCGGCGGCTTCCAACTGTCTCTGCTGCGACAGTGAGTTAGCCTGAACCCCGTATACATCATTTTGTTAGGGTAACGAACTAAAGAGCTATGGATTGCCAGCAATATGCAAAAACCGCTATCAATACAGCATTGTAATTTTTGTTTTGTTCCACGCTACTAGGATGGGAAATAACGCCATCCGATGGCGTGCGCGAGACCACTCGCCCTCATATCATTGAAATCTTAGGGACGTTCTTGCGTCTTGTGGCAGTAGCATAGTACCATTCCTCTCCCGACTATGAGGGATAAATGGTCCCGGTAATGTTATACGTGTTCTGGTTACGGGAAATATTTTCCCTTTGCCACTTTGCGGAGATATTCCGCTTGCCAGTAGTATACTTATTAACTGGCAATTGCGATTGACTGCCAAGGATGCCGATATACATGCGTTTGCAAGGCGGGTGATACCGCTCAGATAGCAAAGACCGCTTCTTAGTAAAATGTTGGCCTGGATATGTATCTAAGCCCGCCAAGGTCTCTAGGATTCAGGATACATATATATCTGGGCGAAGCTCGTAATTTTATCTTCATATCTAGCTATACGGAGTACTTCTTCCCTTAGGTAGAGCCAAACCATCTTCATCTTCGGGGGCTTCGACAACATGGAGTCAACAACAGAGGCTCGTCCCAAAGGGCCTCCGTCTGAATCTTCAGGCAAACGGCCCGCTCTTGAGGTCACTGGGGCTGAAGAGAGGATTCTGCGCGATGACCCCGTAGCAAAAGCAGAATTCCTGTCGAGCTTCACGGCGGAGGAAGAGAAGAGTATCATGAAGAAGGTGGATGCGCGGTTCCTGCTCCTCACTGGAATAATGTACATGATAAAGACGGTAAGTTAGCCATGGATACAGCGTGCAAATGGTTGTTGACCTGGGATTGGAAATATGTGAATAGATTGACTACACCAATGCCTCGAGTGTTAAAGTGCTCCAGGTGGGAAGTGACAGAAATATACTGAAAGAACTCCATATGACAGCCGACCAGTATAATTGGATTCAATCTATCTACTTTGTAAGACTGGACATACTTCGTACAAGATTAACGTTCTTTGGCTAACCTCTTGCGATGCCATCTTTAGATCAGCTACATTATCTTCGAAGCTCCAAGCAATTTGGTCATGAAGAAAGTGGGCCCACGTGTATGGCAAACTCGAATTTTTTGTTCTTGGGGCATTATCCTTGCCTGTCACGCTGCGGCCCAGAATCGTGCAGCATTATATGCGCTGCGATTCCTTCTGGGTATGCTGGAGGCGGGAATGTTCCCAGGGGTGGCTGTACAATTGGCCAGTTGGTATCGCCCAGACGAGATGGGCAGACCTATTGCATGGATGTTCGGCATTCAACAATTGGCAACAGTGGTCGGGTCATTGATTTGCTATGCCATCAGCTATATGAATGGCATGAGGGGGCTGAGTGCCTGGCGTTGGTGAGTTTGACTTGCTCGCAGCCTGTAATATCGAAATATTGACGTATATTCTCAGGGTCTATCTCCTCGAGGGGATTGCGACGATCCTTTTCTCTGTTATCATCTGGCTAGTCTTGCCCGACTACCCAAAATCCCCCCGAAGCAACAAGTGGCTCACATCACGAGAACAGGAATTTATAGAGGCGCGTCTGCCAGAAACTGCTCCAGTGACCAGTGATCCCGCTTTTAAGAAGGAAGAAGTAATCGAAGCACTGAAGACACAATCGATGTGGGCCTTCATGCTCTCGCAGTTCTTTGTTAATCTAGGTGGCTACTCGCTCAGTTGGTACCTGCCGACAATCACCACAAGTCTTGGGTTTGCTGGATTACCGAAGAACCAGCTGCTTAATATCCCGCCTGCAGCGGCTTCCATTCTGGCGATTATATTTTCTGCTTATTTTATCAAACGGGCCTATATAACCCGACCGGCTTATATTATGTATGATTCCCCTCCCTATCCCATCGCTACGAAATACTGGCAGCTTCCGTGATCTAACCTCTATATACAAAGGATCATCATGGTCGGCATGGTCGTCTGTTTCGTACTATTCTTCACCATATCATCACCCGCCGGAATCTACGTCGCCTGTATCCTCGGCACCATGTTCTACAGCATGTACTTCATCCCCTTCTGGGCCTGGCGCTCCACGACCCTAAAGGGCTCAACTGGCGCGGCCTTCGCCTTGGGCTTCCAAAACTGCGTCGGTCAAATAGGTGGTGTGATTGGACCGCAACTCTTTCAGGAGAAATGGGCGTATAACCGCTACAAGAACAGTTTCGCAATCGCGGGCTCTTCGATCATTGCGGCCTTCTTTGCGAATCTATGGACGTGGTGGTTAACGAGGAACTTGGAATGGGACGTGCGGAGGATTGCTCGGCTGCGACACAAAGCGCAGAAGGAAGGGAAAGTTTTTGCAGGAGATGATATTAAGGTTTTGGAGGAGAGGCAGTTTTATTCAGGTATTCGGAGGAAAGATGCAGAGGTAGAAGTCAGCGCGGTGTAGAAGATTTAGGTTATGGTGTACTAGCTAAAACCAAAATTGGGGTTCATGATGCTTATGGTCTAGTTATAGACTCGTCGTTTATACCTATCACAAACGAAGACCTTCGTACTAATACGAAAATTATCATATATAGACCAAATTAGAAGCTTTGATAGCGTTGAATAAAAAGAACCAATATTGGGCAGTGGACTTTGCTGTAAACTTCGATGTTTAATGAAGTCAAAAGGTATGTATTCCTGTTTGCACATCCTCAAAGCAAGTACTCTAATACGGAGCTCCTCTCATTCGCTTGCAGATTCACGCAAGAGTTTTGTTTCTCTCTCAACCTTCCTGTCACCTAGCGTGACACCAATATCCTTTGTAACAATCCATGCTGGAATCAATGCAACCGCCCAGAGAGCGAAGTTGAGATAGAAATTCCCGATAGATGCCATGATAGGCACACTGCTAAGGCCGTACTGTTCCAACGTTAGTTCATCTTCAGCATATTCTGTTTAAACGGAAAACAGCATTACTTACGCTGACAGCCTGAGCCGCAGACTCGGTACCGCGAAGCAATCCTGCAATACGAATGACTTCTTCTTCGTCCTTGGCGATGTTCCCAACGACGAAGTACCTGTAGTGAGATGTTAGGTTTCCGCCGGTTCAGGATCTACACGGGAGAACGGAATAATAAGTGACTCACAGATAGAGATAGTTCAGCTGAAAACCAGCAACCAGGAATAAGAATAGGGCGAAGGCTCTGCCAAAACCAGGGTCGACCCAGTCATAAGATGGATTCGTCTTATGGAACTCTGTGACCAGGATTGTTCCCCATATCCACCAGCCACCCTGGAGCGCGAGTACCGTGAAGAACGTAAAGCGGTTTCTCTTTTTTAGAGAAATATCTTTCCGGTCCAAAAAAGCACCAAGGACGTTCCCCAGAATGAGTGCAATAATTCCAGAGAGGAACGATCCCAGAGCACGAGCTCGGACGCTGAACCATAAGTCTTGGTAACTGTACATGACTGCCTCGGAGTAGACAGCCTGGGAGATAAGCGGGACAATCAACAGGAAGTTCCGGCTGAAGAAGAGCTTGGTCATTTCCTTGACCTCAACCCATGGACTTTTGGTGATTCTCAATCGGACCGGTAGCCCGTCAGTTCGTTGAACTTGCGAGGGCTTGTTCAAGAGAAGACCGGCAAACGGACCAAGTGCCTGGAGCACGATGAAAATGATGAACACGGTATATGAGACTTTTCCCGCGGTATTTCTCTTGATGTTGATGCCCAGGTTCACAGCGCCTCCAACGATCTGTCCTCCGACACGGAAACTCAACCAAAAGCCGAGGAAACGTCCCTGGTTATGGGGCTCAGGATACGCAAGAGCAATTGCTGCTTCCGCCATCCAGAAAATTCCAGCAGACAGGCCGCATAGTGCTGCACCTAAAAGGACCAGCCAGTCAAACCCAAATCGGTTATGAGTGTAAAGCCCTGCTGCGAAGGGCGCATATCCCATCGTCCCAATAATAAACGTCCATTTAATCCCGATATAGCGTACCACGACACTTCCAAAGAAACATGATAATACCATCAGACAGAAAGTCAGAGCATTGGCCGCATTGACCAAATAAGGTGACTCGTCTCCTCCACCACCGAGGGAGTTCATTGCACCCCAGATACCCGGGGCGAGGAAGTTGCACAGTCCCAGAATGAGCGCATTGTAGAAAGTCGATCGATACCATTTCACTGCGTTGTGTGAGCGCCTGCGCATTCTTAGAACTGTTTATTGTGAACATAACATACCATTTGGATGTTCCTGACTGTGAGAGTAAGCTATCTCTTCATCGTTAGGAACCACCACTTTGCGGTCCGCCATCTTGGAATGGAATGGCTCTCGAACACTTGACAAGGAGAGCTATGCCCAGTAGATAGCAGCGACCAGGCTTCTTATATTTATCGCAGAGAATCAAAAACAAACTATAACAGCTTTACTTGGCACGGACATTAGAATCGTATATTATTATACGAGAACCTGCCAAATCTTCGGGTATAGTCCCACGCGAATGTCGGCAACATACAACGTGGAAAACGCCTCCACCAAAAGGTTGCTATACCACTAGTAACGCTTAATTTGCGACCATAATTAAGGTCTAGGTTATCGGGGTAGTTCCGTCTACACCTCATGGCGAGTATCGCCTATATTGTTTGTGGCGTTCTCATTGGCTGGATCGCCGAGGTCATATATGCACGTTGTGATGTTTCAACGGATTACGTGCTATCACGGCATTTCTAGCTGCGATTACGAACAGTGCGCAGACCAGGAAAACCCGTTCCAAGATCTGTGTTTTGTGCTGCGTTCTAAAGCTTCCTGGATGCTGCTCTTGAAGTTTCCTCTCCTAGAAAGTGTGATATTTCTTTGAAAAATACTGCCCAGGACATAGTTCTGGGAAACTAGGTTACTATGAAATGAGCCATTGTATGTAAATCGGAACAATAACTCTGTACGATTAGTGCGCTAAGATTATTCTTATCATAGAATGGTTTAAGCATATCGATCGTGCTATAACCTTAAGAATAAATGAACTTTACTACCATGGGGACTATTAGACTATTCAATAAAGAGTGAAATTGCCCTATTACCAACTCGTATACTAGAAGATCAACATAATACAAATTTAATCCCTATCCTCGGGATGGAATACAAGAGCTCTAACCTCGATACTTTCACGCGGATCTGCTCCCTCAGTTTCGGGATTGATAAACGCGGTATGAGGCACTCTTCGAGCTCGACCATCGGTCTTGGAATCAAAACACTTGATCAGAGTGACCATCTCCGGCGTCTGTCCATAGCGGTAGTACCACTTGTGTGCTGGGTTCGGTCGCACAGTGTAAGTCTCTCCGGCTCGATTGGGGTAAATCAGAGGGACACCGACGAGGTCGCTGTCGGGGACAGTGTGAGCATCCGCGACAGCCAATGGATCCTTGTAGATGGTCTTTATCGGGCGCCAGACATTGATGATCTGGTAACGACCCTTGAGAAGCTCGTCGGCTTCGTCAGGGAGGTGGTGAGTGACACGGTTCTTGCTGGCTTCGTAAGACTGGTCGATGTGCACGCGCTGTACTGGACCTCGGAGTTGAGCCTCGGGAGTGCGAGTATCTTTTGGAGCTCGTCTGATAGTGTGATCAAAGATGAAGACGCGGGAAGCTCCGGTCCTATAGCAGTATCACACATCTTGTCAGCTATCTATCCCAGAATATCACGGGCTTGAAGGTGATCATGCAACTCACGCGTCCTTCAACAACTGTTCTGTCTCGGGATAATACTCCTTTTGGATTTTCTCGTCGTCAAGAAAGTCCTTTTCCTTACTCTCATGATAGTAGATCTGAAAGCCGTTCTTGTCGAGAGTGTAATCAAGTTCATGGCCGCTAATATCCGTCACAGTGACCGAGGTAGGTTCCACAGGCTTGTTATTGTAGGTTTCTGGCCTGCCGACGTAGGATGGCGAAGGAAGAGAGCCATCGCCAGGATCTTTGTAATAATTAAGAATGGTCTGAACATGATGGGGCTTTTCTGATGAATTAACGGGGAACGATTTTTGGACATGAAGGGATGCGTCCTGTCCAGAAGGCAGGCCCACTACTGCAGAAGCCATGTCGATTGAATAATACCTTTATGTAAAGACCACAAGCAAATATGTTGTGCTTGAGGATCTATATTGTAGGATTACAAGAAAGCTCTATATATATTTGATATTTTGTATATGACAGAAGCGGGGTAAAGCTGGCAATTTGTCAGATCAGCATGCCATTATTACAGTCGATAGCGTCAAAGTTGTATGCTGAGAAATGCAAATAGATCCTATTGGACCTGATGCATACTATGCTGATCCCGGAAGCCAACTCAATACTCGCTGGCAAATAACGAACAATCCGCGTAGCTGCAGGAGTGATAAGGGGCGCATGATCGGTTTCAGAATTTAGGCAACATGTCACACTCGGTATAATTATCATCCTTGGGAAACTATGACGCTCTATTGATAGCTATCCTACTGATCATTTATAGTCTATGATTTATAATAATGGACGAGCTTCGTAATGCTGGTCCCATCCTCCAGAACTTCAACCTCCTCTTCCAAAGTATATCCTCTCCATCTAGGTAGCAAAACCGTCCATACATACCAGTAGATTACAGCGAAAAGGATTCTGTTTAAGTCAGCTTGAGCAAAGATATGAGAAATTGAAGTGATGACATACATTCCCACGCCAACTACGGCATAAGTAGCATAGAAGAAATCCACGTCCCCTTTCCAGCCCGGAGGCGGGAAGAATGGTGCTGCCAACAAAGCTAGGCATACAATAATCCTTAGCCACACAGCAGGTAGCCAGGCTTTAAACGGTCTTTCGAGATCAGGACGTCGATAACGTAAAAGCAGAAGACCAACTGTAATCGCCAACGCAAAGAACTGGCCGGGATAGCCTTCCACGTCAAGAATGAAATTATAGACATCACCTTGCGGTGGAAGAGTTATCACCAATATAGATGGGATATAGTGTACGATAAGACCACCCAGGGGAGAGTTATAAGGGCGAGAGGAGGATAGCGTCCTGGCAAAAGGTAGGAAGCCTTGGCGGGCCACTTCTTGGTTCACTCGTGCCTATACATTGTCAGAGTCCAGCTGAAATCGCAGACATAGGCCACTTACAAGAGTGAATGTGACCACCATCACATTTCCAGCTGCTGAAATTGCGATGGCTAAAGGGAGGATCGTTCTGCCCAAATGAGGTCCAAAGGCCCGTTCAAAAAATAGGGCTGCGACCAATTCCCCGCTCTCTTTGATCTCTTGGATCGGAACCACGAGAAAGTAAGATACATTGGCCAGAAGATAGAGGCCACACGCCGTGATAAGAGCAGCCGGACCGACAGTCTTTAGAGTGCGAACCGGGTTCTTGACTTCATTCAAGACATTATTGACGTTACTCAGGCCAGCATATGAGTAGAAGACCTTGAAGAGGGATGTGGAGATGGTTCCCCAGCTCCAGTTAGTATCTCTCCAGAGTTCATCCCAGGAAAGCAAGGCCGTCGCAGCAGCCGTGGAAGAAGACCCAATATCGGTATCCTTTTGATGATGAAATGTAATCACGAACAGGCCAGTGATTGCCATTATGGCAACTAGGAAGACCTTGATCCACCCTAGCATATTCTGGATCCAAATGCCTGTCTTCAGAAATCGGGCGTGCACGAACGTTATAATCGTTAATAGGCCGGCAGCCAAGACTTTATTTTGGAACTCCGTTGGCTGCACATTGAGCGCAAACCATATGTACTTGGAAAATACAATGCAGTTGCTGGCTGTGAAGCCTAGAAGCACTGCTTGTGCGGCTATCAGGGTTGAGGCGAGGAACCTAGGATGTCGATAGGTAAACTCGAGATAGACCTTATCTCCACCGGACCGAGGCAGCATGCATCCATATTCAAGGGAGACCGCGAGACCGCATGCTGATAAAATAGCACCGACGACCCATAATACCAGTGCCAAACCGGTGCTTCCCGCCGACTTCAGTATCGCTCCTGGGGTCGCAAATATCCCGCTCCCTATGACTCTGGATATGACGAGGATGTAGGCACTGGACCAGTTGAGATTCCTGCCGTAGGTGGCCGTCTCTGGTAGCGTGTCATGCTCGATGGCTCGAAGGTCTTCTGCTTCTTCTTGCGACGGTCTCTCTGTGCTGAATGTCTGATAGTCCTGAGATGCTGGCAGAAGAGCCTCCGTCAGAGTCTCCGCGTCATCCATTGTTTCGGTCCTGTAACTGTTATTGAGCTTCGTAGTGGCTAACCAGATGAAGGTGCCGATCCAGATTAAGGCATAGCAATATTAGACTGTGAAAGGGGTCTCGATATGTCGGGAGTGTCTGAGAGAGATAAAATTGAGTATCTACGGCACAGGTAGCAAGATGCCCATTGCTGTAGTGTATTTGTAAACATGGCGTCTGAAATAGAGAGAAACACAGGGTTGGCACTGTTGTCCGATCGCACGCCATTCATCCCTACATTGATGTAAGACCCAGTGATTGGAGTACATGATCTGAGCTGACCGAAACAACTGGGCATGATAAGCTTATGCCGAAATATGCAGCAGGAATAAGCCTTTTTGCGGCCTGTATAACTCATATTGTCTTATCATCGCATTCCAGAACGTTGAAGATAAATTAGCATCAAACTACTTAGCTCATAGTCTCATACTAAATAGTTAACTAGAACGCGAAAGAGACGCGGCCTGTCTTATGCTTATGTAAAAATAGCTAGTTGGCTAACTAACTAGTTAGTTGGTTAACGAACGAGTGAATTAACAGGGAACTGATTGGATGAATCATAATGAATTTATCCTTTTATTCGTGTTATATGGACTGGTTCCTGAAATTATCTCGGGGTTCGAAATACCAGACCACGAGGACGGCCGCTCTTGAATAACGGCGTCTATCGTCTGACTTTAGATCCCCGTGTCAATAATGCTAATCTGATCAAGGACAGACAGGCAGCTATATTCACTGCGAAGGAGCCTCTTTAATGAAGGGAGGGTCGGTCTTATATACTGGATATTTGTAGTGACTGCCCACATGATCGTCACGCAGCCTATTTTGACCTTTTCCGTACACCTTCTCCCGGGCAGTCAGTGGTGGATCTTGCTCATCCCTCTTTGGAGGGTAGACGCCGCGACTGCGAAGCTCGGGTACGAGCAAATCGACGACGTCTTCAAAGGTTCCAGGCGTTGTAACATAACCAAGGTTGAATCCGTCGATATCAGCCTCCCGGATCCAACGTTGGAGCTCGTCTGCCACCTGGGCTGGAGTACCAACAGCTACAGGTCCTAACCCACCGATGGACGCAACTTCAGCGACCAAGCGAGGTGTCAGGGAGGGTAGCTCTGGAGTTCTGGCAGTGAGAGTTTCTGCGATCGACGTAACCTTGTGCTTCTCTAGAGAATGCTTTTCGGGGTCTATCTCCTCATCCAGCGGGATCTTGGAGATGTCTATTCCCGTCCAGCCAGAGAAGAGAACGAGCCCCCCGATAGGGGAAGCGTAGCGCTTCGCTCTTTCAAACTTTGCTTTTGCCTCTTCTTCTGTCCGGCCAATAATCGGGGTAAAGGTAGCAAAGAAGTTGATGGATTGAGGATCACGACCGGCCGCCTGTGCCAATTCCCGAATCTTTGCAACCCTGGGCTTCAAGACAGAAGGGCTGTGCGCGGAAACAAAGATAGCCTCCGCATGAGTTGCACCAAACTGGGACCCGGCTCTGCAAAATCAATTTAGCATCCGTGGCAAGCGGGATAGATATGGGGAGCGTTACTTACGGTGATGTTCCAGCTTGGAAGAGGAACGGCGTCCTCTGAGGGCTAGGATCGACGATATGTCTACTTTCAAGGTTGTAGAATTCTCCCTTGTGGTCAATCACTCTGACCTTGTCCGGATCAACATAGGTATCATTCTCCGCATCAGCAACGACTGCGTCATCTGCCCATGAGCCTTCCCATAGTCTAAACGTTTATGCAAATTTAGTATATATCATACGAATATATGGGTGGAGTAATATACTTGTATGTTAGACGCAGATACTCATCTGCTTGAGCATAACGACGGTCATGCTCGATCGGTTCGTCCAGTCCAATAGCCTTAAACGCCCCTTTCTTCCAGGATGTCACAATATTCCAACCAATTCGGCCATTTGTCAGATGGTCGAGTGTGGAGAATCTCTTCGCCAGAAGAAACGGAGGTTCGAAGGATGTTGAGGCAGTAATCCCGAAAGCCAAGTTCTTGGTCACTGCAGCCATGGCACTGATCGGCTATACACAACAGATAATTAGACGACAGAAAAATAGATGGGACAAGAAGGGTCTTACAATTGTAGGGTCCGTGACTGGCCATTGCGCAGCTCTTCGGATACAATTGTCCAGCGAATCTTCATATGTGTCATAGCCACCGTAGGTGTCAGCCAGAAACAAAGCATTGATATCTCCTTTCTCTAACACTTTGGCCAAATTAACCCAGTAGTCCAGCTTTCGTTTCGTGGCTGATCTATCATCCGGATCCTATGAAGCAGTGGTCAACATAATGTCGCTAGCTTGGATCCCAATCGTTGATTTTTGCCTACTTTCCACTGGCCTGGTGATAAGTGTCCCACCGTGGACATATCAAAGGCATTTAGAAGGATCTGCTTCTGTCCCCCAGCCCCATTCTCATAGTTCGCATCGCCTACTGAACCCATGGTGATTTGATTAGCCTTCTCAGAGTTCGAATATAGAAGTCACTGTTTTATCGAGAGACTTCTTTTTAGGCCAACTGTGAAGTAGATATATTTACAAAAGAAGCGTGTGCCGGAAACAGACGACTTCACTCTGTTCAAGTATGCGACCCAAACGTAGCACGAGTCTCGCACTAAGACCTATTAAGAGATACATCTTCTATGCATGCAAAACATATGCCCGAGTATTTCGTGATAACACTACAATACCATACTGGTATCTTTAGCCGTAGTCTGGTTGTTAAGAGGCGCAAAATAATACAAGCCAATTTTACAATATCTGCTGCGGGGTGACATCCGCACCATTGGCGCATATTATTACGCTATAAGCAGGGTATTGGACCCCTGTAATGTAGATAAAGGGAAATGCAATGATTCCTAAGATTTTTGATTTCTAACGGCGCTCGCTTATTACCCATGAAGTTGTCGGCAACGGGAAGGGAAGCTCAGGCGAGAGAGAGAGAGAGAGAGAGAGAATGTTAAAATCTCCCGTCATCCGAACCCGCAATCACATCAGCATCCTGTGGCTAAACGGGCAACGATAATCAACGTTGTCCATCCACCAGCCCCCCTTGGTTACATCGATGCGTCTGGAGTAGAGTCGCAAATGAAAATGGATTCTGCGACAAATGTATCCCCTGTTACGCCGTAATAACCCAGTGTCCTGTCTGGAAAGAACGATCGCTACCCCTGAAGAACCCAAGCAACTGAAGATGATAAAAGAGCGTTGGAATGCGTAACACAGCGACTGAACCGCTCGATACTCTTCTATTCCCCTCCTGTTTCTTCATGCTACCCCTCCAATGACATCGATCTATCACGCCATACGACCCCGCCATGAGCATATCAACCATCAGCTGCGAATCCGATATACTAACACGAAGTACCAAAACATGCCGTATTCTGAGTTTCCACTTGAATCGTCTCCTCTCAAGCCCAATCATCTCCGGCGAAGCACGGTTCGGGTTTTGTAATGCCCTGCTGTGCCTCAGATCCGTAATCAATGGCGAATAATCCCGATAAGCGTGGGATTTCGGGCTGGTTCCTGAGACCCGGATTACTTTGCAGATTCTATTATCTCGTATAATACAGTATTTTCCTTCTCTTCAAAGCGCGCCGATACCTCTTCTCTTTGGTGGTGTACATTGCGCAGACCATTGATAGCAGCAGGTACAATGTCGACGACATCAACCTTCCTGCAGTGCAAGGAAGTCGAGGGGAACGGGCAGGTCCTATTCCATAGACATATATTCGTGGAAGGCCAAGGCGACAGCACAGATACTACAAGATCGAACAGTCCCATCGACGCCAAATTGCAGACGAGCAAACAAAATGTTCTTTTACTTCACGCTGCTCGAGAAAAGTATAAATTGATCGAGGACCACGCTATTCCCTCATTAATACACAATGGAGAGATTCTGGTGAAGGTAGTTGCAGTTGGGTTGAACCCGATCGACTGGAAGGGGCCGTATGTATACTCGCCGGCACTTCTTTTGAAGAATTCTCACTGAGCAACGAGCAATAGGGCTTTCAATTTCGGGATCCCCGCCTTGCCCTGGATCAACGGCCGCGACTTCGCTGGCGTGGTCGTACAGGTATCCAATGAGAGTTCGCGCGTTCGTGTGGGAGATATCGTCCTTGTTCCATCGACCGACTACAGAGACATCCGGAAAGCCGCATTCCAGGAATATGCGGTAGCAACACATTACAACGCAGCACGGATACCTTCGACGACGTCGATAAACGCGGCAGCATCTTTGGGAGTGGCATTTGTGGCCTCGACTTTGGCCTTGGGAGTATCATTCGGCCTGGATTTCTCTACTATTCCCGGAAGTGCGAAAGGCCCGAATCTCCCCAAGGTCCTGAAGGACGCCAATATCAACGTCATTCCAGAGGATATCAGAAAAGAGTGCTTTTCATCTGCGCCTGAATCAGAGCGGATTCAACGCGGTGATTGGCTGGCAATTTGGGGAGGTGAGACATTATAACTTAGCAAACTGGCATAGAAAAGTCTACTGACAGATAACAGCATCAACTACAACTGGTTATATCACTCTACAACTCGCAAAACTGTGCGGCCTTAAAGTGATATGCGTTGCAGACGTTGCGCGCCACGGGGCGAAACTCCTCGATGCCGGAGCAGATTTACTAGTAGACCGACACAATACTGAACGTGCCGTGGAAATCATTCGGGGTGTCACGGGTGGTAAGCTACGCTTTGGCCTCGACATAGTGGGCAAGGACACAGCGGCACTGCTACAGAATGCTCTATTCCGTAGCGAAGACGACGGTCCACAGGCGCATCTTCTTGGATTGACTGGCATTCCCAAGGAACAAGATCCACGGATTCACTACCACACTGTGCCGATCAAGCTCTTCCATACCTCTCCCGCTGTGGGTGAGAGCATGGTCACATGGCTCGAAGGCCTTTTACAGACAGATAGCATCAAACTGCCAGAGGTCGTTCACGCAAAGGGTGGACTTGCAGGTATCAATGACGCGCTGGATATTCTTCGAGAGGGTTCCGTTTCCGGGAAGAGGATTGTTGTTGGACTTGACTCACAGGCGTGACTGGGATTTTCCATTCCAGAAGAAGACGACATTTACACATATGGCGGCCACGGTCTGATTTAGATTATAAACATGACACCCATAGACTATGGATACTAAAATGTCTATAGAATAATTTGACTTCGGTGGTCTTACCTATACATTAGCAATCTTCGTGCTGATGTATAATAACGTTAATTCCAGACATGTTCCACGTAAATTTCCATAGTTGAACTCATGTAGATTGGACCTGCAAAACAATTCCTCACCGAAATCGGATACTGCACCACCGCCAACGTTGCTTAATCTCCGATGAAAGGTCGTCTGATCTCAAGATTTTGTATTTATCATCAATCGGATTAATCTTCGATCAACATTAGATGAATCTAGACACCGTGCAACAATACATACTACGACTAGACCAATGATACCTCACTTCACCTCAAAATAGCCCCTTTTGCAACATTACGCACGGGCATCTTCCGCGCCTCAAAGTAGTCACTTAATTAGTAAACAGCTTGTAATTATCAATTATATAAAAGTTAGTCTAGAAGCTCCGTAGGTAACATTAACTAGTTACTGCATAGAGTGCTCATGTATGGTTAGGAGATTCCGGGGTTCACTGACGCAATAGCACCCCGGTATTTGCTTTATCAATGTCCAACCTATCACGGAAGCAACGCATTGACACCTCGAACCGTTCCTATCTGTAATTCCTCTGTAGAATAATCTTCTTTCGCGTGTCCCTTACCTATTTTGGTTTTTCGTGTCGGAATATGTCCGCGGTGGAGGATTTGTTTTTTGTATGGTATGTACTGTACCTGTACGGAGAGAAAACGGCCTTGAGGAAATTGTGGCTGTGATTATTATTATGGAGAGGCCTAGTATAGTTCTCCGGCGCATCTGTTTCCTTTTCTGGTCATAGTATAGTTCCAGTTCCAGTTCCCAGGCGTAGGGTGAGGGGCACAAGGGACACGAAGGAGGGGTGGACGGAGGGGAGGGGCTTCTGGGAAGAAGTACTCTGGATCTTACTTCGCAAAGAAAAAAGAAAGGGAAAGCAGAACGAGGAACTTGTTAGACTTTTCTCTTTTCTCTTTCGTGGCTTCCAAGGAGGGTCCGGCCATCGCTCCCATTTCCATTTTCTCTTGTATTTTCTTCAATTGAACCCGGGACAATTCAACTGAGAAATAAGCAAAACAATATTATACCCTTCACAATGGCATCCTCATCCTCATCCTCATCCTCATCCTCATCACCAGCTAAGAAGCAGCTCATCGTGAATGCTTTCACGATGCAAGCTCCCACACACCTTAACCCGGGTCTATACCGCTACCCCAAAGATAAAGGCAGTTCCTACAACTCGATCCAGCACTGGATCTCAATCGCGCAGAAGCTCGAAGCCGCGAAGTTCCACGCTATTTTCTTCGCAGATGTCCTAGGCGGCTACGACGTATACAAGGGACCTGCGAATCTTGATCCTACGATTCCTGGCGGGACGCAATTCCCTATAATTGATCCGCTTTATAGCGTCTCGGCCCTGGCGGCCGCGACGCAGAGCATTGGATTTGGAATTACTGCATCGACGACGTATGATTCGCCGTATGCGCTGGCGCGTCGCTTCTCGACCGTTGACCACTTGAGCGGTGGCCGCGTGGGGTGGAATATCGTTACGTCGTATCTGGATTCAGCGGCGAGGAATTTTGGACTGGACACTCAGATTGAGCATGATGAGCGGTATAGAATCGCAGATGAGTATCTGAATGTGACGTATAAGTTGTGGGAGGGGTCTTGGAGGGACGGAGCTGTGGAGAAGAGCGAGAAGAGATATGCGGATCCTCATGCGGTGCGCCAGATTAATCATGAAGGGAAGTACTTCAAGATTCCAGGACCGCATCTCGTTGAGCCTTCGCCTCAGCGGACGCCGTTGTTGCTTCAAGCGGGGACGTCTACGGCTGGAAAGGCGTTTGCTGCGAAGCATGCGGAGGCTATCTTCCTGAATGGCCATGCGCCCGAGCTCGTGAGACCCTCTGTCGACTCGATTCGCAAGCAGGCAGCGGAGGCTGGGCGCGATCCGTCCAGTATCAAGATCATCGCTGGTGTTCTGGCTATCGTCGCGGAGACGGACGAAGCCGCACAAGCCAAGTTCGAAGAGATTGCTTCATATGGAGACGAAGAAGGTGCCCTGGCCCTCTTTGGTGGCTGGTCAGGTTACGATCTTAGCAAATATCCCGAAGACCAAGACTTCCGTTTCGTCGAGCAGCCCGCGATCCGCAGCATGGTCAACCACTGGGCTAGCACAGTTCCGGGAACTGAAGGCAAGAAATGGGACAAGAAGACCATCGCAGAGTACCTGAAGCTCGGCGGTAACGGTCCCAAGATCATCGGCAGCGCAAAGACAGTGGCAGATCAGCTGGAGAAATGGGTTGAAGTAGCCGATGTGGACGGTTTCAATTTCAGCGCTGCTAGTATCCCAGAGACGTTTGAGGATATCATCACGTATCTGCTACCTGAATTGCGGAAGAGAGGGCTGTTCTGGGATGATTATACAGTGAAGGGAGGTACGTTCCGCGAGAATGTATATGGTAAAGCAGGGCAGAATAGGTTGCCGGATACGCATCCAGGGGCGCAGTATTTCTGGAAGGAAGGGGAGGAGGCGCCAAAATATGTGCTCCAGAAAGAGAATTAGAACGTTTGAAAGGTCGTCTCGGTTGTGAACTCTACCGGTCTAGAGGATTAAGATGAATTATTCCAAGACTCGGCTTCATCTATGTATCTTTCCTCCTTATACGCGACTCCTGTCCCTGTCTGTTCGAGAACCGGCAGCATGGCTCGCCACAAAGACATACCTTATCCAGTTGTTTCCAATAATGGTCTGAGTAGTCGACTGTGATTTCAGAGCCCATTATTATACCACGGGAGACAACAATAATGCGTTCAATGCCGCGCCAGTAGAATTTCTGGAACTGGCAATTAGGATAGCATGAATGATTTATGAATCGCGTAAAGTTGCCTGCAAGTATATTATATTAGTGGACTGTCAGAATAGGATCCATTTATAAATAGTTTACGAACCCATTTTACCCTGGAAGATCTGGAAGGTATTCTCACGGGAACCTCCAACCATGACATCCATACCTTGCACTCCCTTGGTGACAAGTCCCACAAACTCTCCAATAGCCGTTCCTCTTTCGAAATTCTAATATCACCGTTAGTCGAGATATCGTCAGCAATGGAGACAGCTTGGATCCTTACGCAACGGGCAATGATGCCATTATTCTTTCCAGTGGACGTATGAAAAATCTGCACCGGCACAGGGCTTTTAGGAGCCCCAAACAGAGAAGGATAGCAAGAACAACGGTTCAAACGGACATCATCCGACTGCAGTTGCTTGCAAATATGACATGTATCGGAGTCTACTCCGAGCATTCGACGAGGATCTTCATCACCGAAGGCACTGCGGTCCAGAATACACTCGTCTATAAACGTATAATCGAAACCATTCGGCAAATGGCTGTAGGTCAACTCGATAGGTATCGCAGGCTTGGAACGTATAGTCACCCATTGATGTGGATTCCCATGATACCTCCGAGGAGATTCTTGTCCTATAAGATCGACCAGGTTCCGCCACTCGGGATGTAGAGTGTCGGCGGCAACTTCGACGCTGTGCCGGACACTCTGTAGCTTTGGCCAGAGGCCTTCATCATGTCCTTTTCGGTATTTGCAGAAGCGGTAAACACCTGCGCTGGCAAAGATGAGACAGGCCCATCCTCCGGCATCCTTGATCTCCTTATAGCCACGCCAGATAGCTCTGATATGACATGTCAGCATCCCAGACATGTCCTCATTGATCATGAGACGAACAATCGATTTCTCAGGTCCTTCTCCTTCCATCCAAGAGCAGCGCAGGCTTCTGCTAGGACGGCCATGTGAGCATCTGTAGCCGAGTATCCCTCGTTTTCAGTCCTCACAGCAGCTATGCGTCCTTCGTAGCATTCAACCCAATATGCCTGTGCGACCATTTCCAGCGCACGGGACGATTGGCTCTGATTATAGTATCTCAAACACGTCTTACTGACTTCTCGAAAGTCCTATAAATGAACTGCTGAGCCTGAATCTGTATCCATCAAGAACCAGATGATAACTGACCTCACTACTCAATGAGCCATAAGAACGAATAACCGTGTTTTGCTGCTGCTCTGTGTTAGAGGTGAAATATCGCCTTTTTTCCAGGGTGTACATACCAGCGTAGGCCTACTTAGCTGTACAGACGAATGCACCTGACGCCATATTCCAGCTATGAGCCTATCCACCGAGGTTGGTTCTAACACCGGTCCAGCGACCTTGCGCTTGTGCTTCCGCAGAGGAAAGCGAGTCACATCACTGAGTACCTGACGTACAGATATGTTTTCACTGGCATCACCGCGCTCATGTCCAGAACCAGAATCCGATGCTGCGTCATCCGAGACACTCGCAGAGTTACTCCCTTGATTCTGTAACCGGAGGCCACCAACTACTTTGCGCCTCTTGCAGCCCTCTCCACCATCACTTTGCCCGGAGTCTGGTGTTGACAGTGGATTCCAATTCGGTCTGTCTTTACCCTCTCCTTCCGCTACCTGACACTTATAGAGCAATTGTCAGCCTGAGATCATTTGAATATTTAGAACCTTCTTACTTGGGAATCCAACAGGACCGATGCTTTGGGGATGGGATTGCGGATCAATTCTCCATTTTTGAAAGCGAGATATCCCTGGACTTCATATTAGCAATCACTATTAGACAGGCCCATCCCAAATTAGCTGCAGTCCTTACCAGGACCAGCCGCTGGTCGTTTTGGTTAACAGATAACCCATTTTCGCGCACGTCGTCCAGTGAACCGCAGAGTACGCCTTCAATTCGTAAGTATGGCCCATCTCGCGAGTCAAGTTCCGAAGCTGGCGCGCTAATTTGGGCAGAAATCTCTTCTTTGAGGAGATCTAACAACGTTGGACCACGAGATGGCTCTCCGTCAGATGGGGGTCTGCATGTCGGCACTGAGGTCGCCATAGCGGTCATTGTATGATACAGACAGAACGACTGTATTACTTAACCGGTTGATATGGGCCTATCTTGTGTCGATGACCACCACTTCTGCATTCACTGCGCATAGCTACGAGCCAAACGAACTAACTCTCAATTTCCCTTGGGCCGAAGAGCCCTCTTTCGAGAGTGAATGATGTTACTGATGCCAAGATCCTCCTTGTGTTGATGGCAAATGCGCCAAGCTATCTCCATCCCGGATATGGAGATAGTTAGTCATCTTCTGCCCGGGCAGAACAGGATGGAGATTCATCTTCAGTCTCTTCGATCCAAGCAACTCTGCCTTTGAAGATGTGTCAATGATTTCAATCCGTTGTGGTAGTGTTTACACCAGTGACTCCTTTTATATCAGCCACGCGAGCAAAGGGAATGATTGAATCGGGATCTTGAAACCACAATTGAATCCAGCTCTATAGAGTCCATATTCCTATTGTAGTGCACGTACCTACGGACCCGGGACTTGGTTCCGTATTAATTTTGCCTAATGAGAGGCCAGAGAGAATGACAAGCGAGTTGGCTCCATATTAGGACTATAAAAAAAAGTCGTTCCCCTCAACCTAGCCTACCTATATCCAGAGGACAGTCACAATATCAAGTCCACTGCAGACCATTCTGCACGCCACTTCCATCTCGTCTCTGTGTCGTCTTCGATTCTATTATCCGATGCCAGAGCAGTAGTTGAGATCTGACGCTTGGTCAACAATGACGTCCCCTTCGAACAGTTCAGCCCGCTCCCAAAGGGACAAGCCCAAAAGAGCTTATGGCTACGAGGGACTGGATGGATGGAGAGGAATACGGTGGCTTTGTATAGGTCGAGGCATGTATCATGATGTGAGAAGGCGCTTACCATATTACTGGAGCGATATCACGGATGCACTCACCTACCGAACGATTGCCAGTACGGTCCGGATGTATTTTGTGAAGTACGTGACCTTCCTAACCATTACAATTGGTTCTGTATGTCCGCGGAGAGCGTGGAATGCTCACTTCCCAACTCCAGCATCCTCCCAGCCATCGCTTATACCCTCGATATGGACCGTCGCACAGGAGGGTTCTTCGGCATTAACGAAGCATTGTTCTCATCCGCGCTCGCTGCTGTCGTTTTCAGTCTTCTCGGAGCGCAGCCTTTGACTATTGTCGGTATAACCGGTTTGATATCGCTGTTCAATTATACCATCTATGAGATCATTGTACAGTACGAGCCTTCTATTTACCCCAGCTTCATGGCATGGACGGGCATCTGGGCTGCAATCTTCCACTGGATTGTCTCATTGTGTAATCTTTGTGACTATATGCGCTATGTGACGGATTTCTCCAGTGAAGCGTTTGGCATGTACGTGGGTATAATCTACTGCAGTAAGTAAGACCAGTCGGAAAATATTTTTTTTGCAGATATCAGCTTAACTGGATTATATACAGTCAAAGGCGTCGAAGAATTAACTAGCGAGTTCGATGCGAGGGGCAGTAATGCCGGATACTTGAGTTGCATGATTGCCATCTTGTATTTCGGAACCATCTATGGACTGGAGAAGCTAGGATCCAGTACCATGTGGAAACCATCTCTCAGAGGGCTCCTGGCAGATTACGCATATGTGGTACGTTCTCTTTTTCGACAATGCCATGATTTGGAATACGGCTTCAACTCACAACACCTAAGTATAGATCGGAACTCTCTTCTGGGTCGGATTCGCACATTTCCCCGGTCGTTTGCAAACCGCGAACATCTCTATGGTGCCAGTCTCTCGCGCCTTCTATCCATCGCAGGATCGAGGCTGGTTAATCCATTTCTGGCATTTGGATGCCAAATGGGTCTTTGCTGCATTGCCCTTCGGATTCCTGATTATGCTTCTTTTCTACTATGACCATGTAACTCTACCTTGTCTCGAAGCCATTGAGTACATACTACGGAGACTTCTTGTGCTGACACCACACAGAACGTCAGCAGCTTAACTGCCCAAGCACGCCAATACCCACTGAAGAAACCAGCAGGTTTTCATTGGGATTTCTTCTTATTGGGATGCACGACCTTTGTAGCCGGCATCATCGGTATCCCGATGCCCAATGGTTTAGTTCCACAAGTATGTCAAAGACGTCAACAGCAACGAGTTTCCAAGATATATATACAAACTGACAAACGCTCCAGGCGCCCGTACATACTGACTCGCTCACGGTGTACGAGACGGATGTCCAGATCATCTCGACTGAAGAAGGAGAAGGATCCGAGATCCGCCGACCAGTAGTCAAAGCCACTGCGGTAGTTGAGCAACGTATATCGCATTTCTTCATGGCTTTAGCTATCATCGGTACCATGACTGGACCACTTCTGATAGTCTTGCATACGATGCCATCCGCTGTTTTTGCAGGTGTATTCTTCATTGTCGGGGTACGTAGATAACGGGGCCAGGACTCTCTCATTCCCAGATGTTTCTCGTTATACGATTGCTAAAACAAACGTGCATGATGATATAGTGGGGATCGATTGAAACGAACGGGATTCTATTAAAAATTCTATTCGTCCTGAGAGAAAACCGATTCATCCAACGAGATGAACCGCTACTTACCGTGCGAAAGCGGAAAGTCTTGCTATGGGTCGCATGTCAAGCGATAGACGTCGCTGCCTGTGTTGCCATTTCTCAAACCATCGCTGCAATTGGTCAGTACTTGACAATATTTCTTCCATGACATATATTCTTCCAGGAACACTATTAATACCTAGAGTATCAGGTTTCCCTATTTTGATTATCGCATTGATTCCCTTCCGGGTATATGTGATTCCGAAATGGTTCAACCAGCACGAACTCAACGTCATGGATGACTTGACTGCTAATAATAAATGCGTCCTTGAAAGTCTCGGAGGCGAGCCGAGATTTCCCGGGAGGGCGAGACCGGAGCATGTTGGATTGGAGCGCCAGTATTCTGAGCGGAAACATGGCGTAGATAGGCAGAGGTTTGGTAGTATCCATCGATAAAGCTAGAATTACATCTAAGTCGGAGTACACCATAGTAAGTGCAGAAGTACTTGAGTTAGTAGTACGATGCAATGATTATTTATGAATTTTAGCTCCCGCATCTGGCAGTCAATTACTGTACTTCACCAGAGACTAAAGGCAGGGAATATATCTCTGCAGTAGATACGGTACTAGAGAGTTAAATCATACTATTTGGCGTTGTTGGTCGAGTCAGCGAGTCTTAGTATTCCATAAGCAATGGGCATATTTACCAACCCATCTATAAACTATTGCCAAGTTTTCTTGTAAGGGGTATGTGATAGAAGAGGAAGTCGGGAGGTTCATCGCACATGCTACATACATGCTACCTATATATAAGAAATATTTGATATTCTCCATATAAGATAATCTGTCTTTACTCGTAAACTTATCGCAGACCACTCATACATCCCACCAACCCTCCATATATGATCTCAGATCAATCTTCTCAGGAAGTGTAAGATGGGGCGTGAGTTCCGCCTCGGGATCCAACTCTCTCTTCGTCCACCCATTTCCAAAGTAAGCAAACCGATTCCCGCTAGGGTTAAGATACGTGTACTCGAAATCTTCCCATCTGGGATCCCGCCGAACATAGTTGGCATGACTTGCACTTCCAGGGAAGATACCATGTACGCGACCACCCGGTCGTCCACCGTTATACCACGAACTGCAGTTCTTGTTTCCTTCGGAAGAGTCATCGTTGGCGGTCCAGACCGTGCGAGGGTAGAACCGATCGCTGTACTCAACGTAGTCGTCCGTGGCTTGTTTCGATGGCGCCAGGCTCTTGATTCCTTGGCTGCGGAATTTGCGGATGACTTTGGCGAGGTAGGTAATCTGGTTTTCGACGTTGTTTGGGACAGAGCCGCTGTAACCAGAGGAAGCAGGGCCTCCGATCCAGAGCAAGTTAGGGAAGCCGGGAGTTGCGAGACCGAGATAAGTGTATGGAAATCCGAAGTGGCCTTCTGGTTTCCATGCCGTCTTCAGATCAATGCCGTTGGCGATGAGAGAGAACGGAGGAGCAAAGTCGACGTTTGCACCAGTAGCGCAGATGATAACGTCGACTTCCCGCTCGATGCCGTCGTTGGTTACGATTCCCTTTTCTGTGAAGCGCTGGATAGGCGTCTGGATGAAATTGACGTTCTCCTTGGTCAATGCTTCCAGATATCCCGGACCGGGAGTCGGTCGGCGACAGTTTGGTGGAAAGTCAGGGATGATCTTGTCTGATAGCTCAGGCTTATCAACCACCCGATCTAGCATCATCTTGCTCCATTTTGAGCGCAATTCCTTGTTCTCGGGAGAGTCTTTGAAGATGACACTGAATCTCTGGAAGTAGCCCTTCTCGACGCTTCGTCGATACTCCAGGTACTTTTCTGGATCCTTGAAAGACTCCAGTTGCTCTTTCGAGAAGAGATTCGGCTCGAGCCTGCGAACACCTGTCGAGGCAAACGAGTCCACCACCCATGTTCGGTTCCGAGCATAGTGGTCAACATGACCTGCAATGGGCTGGATCGAGGGGAGAACCTGGAGTCCTGATGCTCCATTTCCTATGAGGGCAATGCGCTTGCCGGTGAGATCGACGTCGTGGTTCCAATTAGAAGAGTGGAAGATCGTTCCTTTGAATTGATCTCTTCCTTCATAGTCCGGGAGCTTCCAGGCGTTGAAATGGCCGATAGCTCCGATCAGGATATCCAGCAGCTCCTCATACACCTGCAAGTCACGTCAGATGAGGAGACCAACAACCACTAGCCAACGTGCTGCTTACTCTGTCCTCCTTCAGATCCTTCAATGTAACTTTCCACTTACCCTCGTCCGGCAGCCATTCTGCCCTTTCGACTCGGTGGTTCAGTTTCAAATACTTGTAGACGTCGTACTTTCGTGCAACTCCTTGCCAGTATTCCTTGATCTCTTTGCCTTGGGCAAACTCCTCGCTCCATTGCGTGTTGGGTTCGAATCCTGATTGGTACACATGGGCGGGAATATCGCATCTGACGCCGGGATAGGTATTTTCGAACCTGACCGTCGTCATTGTTAGCTAGAGTAACATATTGCGATTGCCAAAGGACTATTACTGCATACCAAGTGCCACCCTATCACACGTTAGCTTTGAACCACGAGCAATTGTCGAAGCATTAAACGGACTCACCACATCCGGATTCTTGTCATAGATTCGTAGGTCCAAACCAGGCAGCTTCGCTGGCAGAAGCACTCCCGCTAATACGCCCGACAACCCAGCTCCAATCACACCAACTTTGATATCTCTGACCTGGTCGACGGGATGTTCTTCAAGTTCAAATCGCGGCTTGGTTGCAGGAGCTTCTGTTGTAGAATCTTGAGGGATCCTCTTGACTTCGGTTACTGGCGCATTTTTCAGATCGTATAATGCAGGCGCAGGAACGACGTGGTCTATCCCATTGCCATTCAACGATGGCTCAATATTTGCTGTTGCTAGATCTTGAACAAGCGTCATGATGGAGATGACGATGACGAAGAAGATGCGACTTGAAAAGCAAAAGAAAAAGAAAACAAACAGAGGGAATAGAAGGATGATTTTAATATCGTTGCACTGAGCCCGCTTTCACTTCACTCTTCGGAGCTGTCTCCGTGGGTCGAGTATGTATAGAAAACATGGCATAAGTTACGTCTTTCGTACCGTTAACTATGGGGTGGTAACACCATCGATCTACCCCTCGGACAAGTTGCTGCACGCAATCTGCCACATTTTGTTCGTGAGGACATCCTGCCGGGTGTATCGCCGTCAAGATTGGTCGATGCCCCTCATTTTGGAGGGGTCAAGACTCTATCAATGTTGATAATCAGTTGCACCATCGCGCGTCGGGATGGTGTCAACATATCAGACGACGGAATGATACTTCCCATATGTATTCCCCAACCAGGTGTTTTGTTAAAGCAGTCTTCATACATTTAACTAACCTCAGTGACCGTTCCTTGGCACCAACCCAACTTGTGCTGGACTGCTTGTGTTTTCTTTCGATTATTATTCTCTAACTATGCAGAACAGTTGTCGATGTAGCTCTGGATGACGCTTATCAACGGCAAATTGAAACCAGGTTATTAAATCAGCAGCTTCAGTGAAAGAAGCTACCCGCAGCAGACTATCTATCACAGCTCGATGTCGACTGCAATGACAGCTCACCAGATGCAATCTGGCCACAAATAGCATTACTGGATCTTGCTTGAGATTCTGCTGCTGCCAATTGGTCCGGGATGTCCGATGAAGTGTTCCTCTGCATCTCACATCATCATCATCGCTATCATTGTAACTACCAAACGAACTTCAACCACAAGACGCTGATCTTATCCAGATGCTTACTCTGTATCCAGCAGCGGACAATCCCCTTGTTCCCTGCATGAATTCCTTCATTCTCGCTCTGGGTCCAGCAGGGCGATTGTCCGTTGTCGGCCAGGCAGTCAGACATGATCATCACTGGCCAATGAGCGACGAGGGAAACGGGAATCCAAGCAGTGCAGTGATGATTTCATTGTGGTCGCTAAGTTAACTGAGCTTAGTCTAGATAACTGAATGAACCAACTAGACGAGATGAAGCAGTTGGACAATTTCTCGATCGAAAGACTTTTTCTGCTTTGGCCGCGAGTAGCCGTGACCGGATGAGTCAGCCGCCGACACCGGCGTCGATCCCCGCGGCGAAGTGCGATGTGAGTGGCTCGACAGCCGATAAGCACGGCCAATCAGAACTCAGTCCATTCCGCTGACCGCCGAGATCGGGCCAGCCCCTCGAAAACGGCTGAGCGACATCGCGGGCAGCGTCGCTGATATATAAAGTCGCTGTGGCTGGATCGTTATTAATTGCTCTCGGCTGCTTTCCATCGTCTCGTTTGGTTTGGTTGGAGATTCTATCTCGTCTTCTTCTCAGCCGGTCTTATCTTCATCCTTCAGAGCACTTCATCATGCCGGCCGCAGAGAGGAAACCCAAGACCCTCTACGACAAGGTCTTTGAGGAGCACATCGTCAACGAGCAGGAGGATGGCACCTGTCTGATCTATATCGGTAAGAAACAGATATCGCTAGATACAGCATCTCACCAGCAGCGCGTGAAACTGACGCTTTCCTAGACCGACATCTCGTCCATGAGGTCACCTCCCCGCAGGCCTTCGAGGGCCTGAAGAACGCCAGCCGCAAAGTCCGCCGGCCGGACTGCACTCTCGTAACCGTGGACCACGTAGGTCTCTCTCTGATAATATTCCAGTCCTCGTCGATTGGAGCGGCTGACTGACTGACGCTGTCCAGAACATCCCCACCAGCTCCCGCAAGAACTTCAAGAATGTCAACGAGTTCATCGAGGAGAATGACTCCCGTCTCCAGGTCTCCACCCTCGAGGAGAACGTCAAGGACTTCAATTTGACGTACTTTGGCATGGACGACAAGCGTCAGGGTATCGTCCACATCATCGGTCCCGAGCAGGGTTTCACCCTCCCCGGCACCACCGTCGTCTGCGGTGACAGCCACACCTCCACCCACGGTGCCTTTGGAGCCCTCGCCTTCGGTATCGGAACCAGCGAGGTCGAGCACGTCCTCGCGACCCAGACCCTCCTCACCAAGAAGAGCAAGAACATGCGCGTCCATGTCGACGGTAAGCTGCCCCCCGGTGTCACCAGCAAGGATGTTATCCTCCACGTTATCGGCGTCATCGGCACTGCCGGTGGTACCGGTGCAGTCATCGAGTACTGCGGTTCGGTCATCCGCGGTCTGAGCATGGAGGCCCGTATGTCGATGTGCAACATGTCCATTGAGGGAGGCGCCCGTGCCGGCATGGTCGCCCCTGACGAGATCACTTTCGAGTACCTCAAGGGCCGTCCGCTGGCCCCCAAGTTCGACTCTCCCGAGTGGAAGCGCGCCGTCAAGCACTGGTCCAATCTGCGGACCGACGAGGGCGCTGTGTTCGACCAGGAGGTCTTCATCAAGGGAGAAGACATCATCCCCACCGTCACCTGGGGTACGTCGCCTCAGGATGTCGTGCCCATCACCGGCGTTGTCCCTGGTCCCGACGACTTCCAGGACGAGACCCGCAAGGCCAGCTGCAAGCGCGCCCTCGAGTACATGGGTCTCAAGGCTGGTACCCGCATGCAGGACATTGAGATTGACAAGGTCTTCATCGGTTCTTGCACCAACGCCCGTATTGAGGACCTGCGCGCGGCCGCCCACATTGTCGAGGGCAAGAAGGTTGCGCCCAACGTCAAGCGTGCCATGATTGTCCCTGGTTCCGGTCTGGTCAAGAGTCAGGCTGAGGCCGAGGGCCTCGACAAGATCTTCGTCGATGCTGGCTTCGAGTGGAGAGAGGCCGGTTGCTCCATGTGCCTGGGTATGAACCCCGATATCCTGTCGCCCCGTGAGAGATGCGCTAGTACCTCCAACCGCAACTTTGAGGGCCGTCAGGGTGCCTACGGCCGGACACATCTGATGTCCCCGGCCATGGCTGCAGCTGCTGCCATTGTCGGTAAGCTGGCCGATGTTCGAGAACTCTCCACCGTCAGCCCGACCGTCCGCAAGGCCTCTCCCAAGCTTGACGTCCAGCCAGAAATGGAAGACATCGAGACGGATGACGATCTCGAGCGGATCCTCGACTTCCCCGAGGACAACGAGCCGCACGCCAACACCCTCCAGGGAGCTAGTGCCGGTCTGCCCAAGTTCACCGTCCTCAAGGGCATTGCCGCCCCCATGGACCGTGCCAACGTCGACACCGACGCTATCATCCCCAAGCAGTTCCTGAAGACCATCAAGCGGACCGGTCTGGGCAAGTCCCTGTTCTACGAGCTGCGCTACCACCCTGACGGCACGGAGATCTCCGATTTCGTCCTTAACCAGGGCATCTACCGCCAGGCCAATATCCTGGTTGTGACTGGACCCAACTTCGGATGCGGTTCCTCGCGTGAGCACGCCCCCTGGGCCCTGCTTGACTTTGGCATCAAGTGTGTCATCGCCCCGTCGTTCGCCGATATCTTCTTCAACAACACCTTCAAGAACGGCATGCTGCCCATCAAGATCGAGGACCAGGCCACAATCCAGAAGATCGCTGACGAGGCCCGTGCCGGCAAGGAGATCGAGGTCGATCTGCCCAACCAGGTCATCAAGGATGCCAATGGCAACAAGCTCGCCGACTTTGATGTCGACGCCTTCCGGAAGCACTGCCTGGTGAACGGTCTCGACGACATAGGCCTTACTCTCCAGATGGAGGACAAGATCCGCAAGTTCGAGGCCAAGCGCACGCTCGAGACTCCTTGGCTCGATGGCAGCGGCTACCTCAAGCGCGGCAAGCGGGGCCCAATCAAGATCGAGGCCGCGCCGGTCCCCAAGACCAACCGCGGAGACGTCAAGGGTGAGCCTCTAGAGTGGTAAGCGGGCTTGACTTCGACTTGAGAGACTCCAAGAAGAAAAAAGTTGCATTTTTTCATCTTTCTCTCGGAAGAACAACAACAACCTTGATATGATACGACTTCTGAAATTATTATCAATTTTTTATCGGGCACGATTACTATATATCTACGTGGTTGAGTGTATCCCACGCTACGAGTTGTGAGAATTCACTTTTGTTTTTATTTTCCTATTTGCTTTAGTTATCTATCTCAGGGAGGTCTCTCGGGAATGTCACATGGGATACAGAGGAAATGTTGTTTCAAAATAATGAGGCGTCGTTGTTTTCTTTTTTTTTTTTTTTTCCCTTTTCATTATCATGCCCATGTGCCGTCATGGACATGCATGCATGCTACATAAATATTTATTCCAAATCCCAATCAAACAGGCAGGAAATAAATACTGTACTTGATTAACTGCTACTGCCATGCTGCAATTCTTGGTAATTATACTTTCCCATCCTATCCACAGATAAAATCCATCATGTTAGCAAATTCATAATAAGTCCTTTTGGTAAGTTATGTATGGCCTGAGTGTCCCCAACAGCCCGAATTTCTCTCACGAGAACCAAACCACACACTATACCACAGATGAATCATAAGCATTAATAGAAAGAAGTCTTCCAGTAATGGAAAAGGTATGCTTAGCAGCGAGAAATGTCTTCTGCTTAGTTAATAGACAGAAAGATCATCATATCTCCTGAAGTCTTCCTCTGTGGCAAGAACAATATAATCCAGTTATCAGATCAAGTAATCAGTCCCCTTCATTCAGCCTACTTACTAGATTGGCCTGATTTCGACAAAAGACTCTTTATCTACTACGATTGACTTACTCGAAAATGCAAAAAAAAAAGAAGTAGAGATAATGCTAGAGAACACTCCTCTCCATTCTACTGAGAGGGATATCATTGACATTATTATGCATCAGTCACTGTAGGATATATAAGAGCGCTTCTTTCCCACTTGACCATATATGGGTCTCATGAACAAAGGTATTGTAAGTGGACGCCGGATTATCGCACACGTAATAATTATAGGAAAAAACATAATCGGAAAGACCAACGCCAAGATACAACAATAGACATCGGAATCTCCCGTCAGCAAACAAAACACTTGTGACAGACAAAACAATCGAATACGCTGCTGGAGAGATATATACGATGCCCAGGCCAAGCTAGATATGCCATAGATGGACCGTCAACACCCATAAAAGGAATGTATGTTTCTGATAACATGAGATAAGAGGAAAAAGGTATCTGAATATATGCGACGGCTGCCTATCAGAGGCAGGTCCGGTATCCAAAATAACAATTGACCGAAGACGGGGTCGGGAGTAAAACAGGTGTGGTACATAGTTCGCGTCATATCCGTGTCGTATAGGTAGTGGATGATGATGGTGATGTTTTGAACAGAATCAGATAGACGTGCATTGGCGTAAAACACCGTATGGTGTTGGAGTAGCGCAGTATCATAGCGAGAAAAGAGCCGACGACGGGAGGGCGTATGCTGGCGGTGTAGAAGCGGGTATCGAAAGAACCGTCGAAGGCACACCGATAAGGTAGCCCGTTTAGGGTTTGCTAAGCTGTTCCTTGCGGAAGAAGAGGAAGAAACCACCACTGCATCACCAGTCAGATGACGGACAAAAACGAATACTAAAAGGAGGATTACTTACCAGATCAGAAGCTGGAGGAACAGAGTGATCCAGAACCAGGCTGTCCAGATGGCGCTGACGCCGCCTGAGATATCAGGGGAGATGTCTCCCGGTCCAATCTTGTTTGGAGCGAAGCCCCTCGCACAGATCGTAGCGATGGAACCCAGTACTTGAGCGGCGAGAAGCGTAAAGCAGATGTGGAAACGAGTCAGCGTTTGCAGAAGGATCATTCCGAATCCTACACCCTGCATGGAATCCAGACATCCAAGCCAGAGCCACAAAGATCGTGACACCAGCGCTCCAGATACATAGCTACCAGCCCATGGAAGATAGAGACCGATGCCCGAGGTACCCCACCAGATCTGAGCCCAGCGGGGAGCACCAAGACCAATGGCAAACACGGGGAGGATCCAGCTGTGATCCTTGGACAGGACACTCAGAATGTCTGATGAAAGGGGTTAGCGGGAGCAAGGTTTCAAATGATGTTGGGCGAAACTTACATAGCATACCAGCCCAAACAAATCCGAAGAACAAAATGACCAGGAGAACGATCTGCCAGGCCTTTGCATGGTTGGAACTCCACAGGACTTGCAATCAGGTTAGCGCGACCATCACGGCAGTGTTGCAACAGATATGACTTACAGTTCCAGTTTCTACCGTACGGTGCACTGAGGAAGAAGTTCTGGATAATGACGGTGACGAAGAACCAGAGGACGATCTTCCGACGGAACAAAGACTTGTAGAACGAGGGCACCTTTCCAGGTGTCTGGCGGTAGTAATTTGGCAAGCCAAAGGCCAAAAGGAGTCCAATTGCCCAGAGGAAGGCTGCGATAGGGAACGTAATAGCACTGGTTTTAGTGTTAGCAATAGATCAAAGTAGGGAAGGTTGCGGAAGGGATGAAAAGGAGACATACGTCATCTTCCAGCTGTTGGAGATCGGTTGGCTGTCAATAACACCCGCCTGTGATTGCTTCGTCAAGGACGAACCCCAGTACCAGAGTCCGACAATGTAGGCCTGCTGAGTACCCTGAATCACACATGCACGGAAAACCCAGTCTTTGACGGGGGCACCGCTCTCATCACCGAAGTTGAGCGCAAAGAAGATAGAACCACTCGAAGAGGCAACTGCATACAGACCGGTACCAACGTTCTGAATCCATCCACGGCTGAATTTGTTGCTCTCGAAGTGAGCGACACCGATGAAGATGAAAGCGAGACCATAAAATAACCAAGGAAGAGAGAGACACACGACAGACTTGAATCGTCGGAAGATGAACCACCAAATAATCGAGGCGATCAGATACGTCGTCGCAATTCCGTAGAGCTTGTCAGCCGTTTCACCAACTTCACCGGTGAGTAGCGTAATCTGGTAGGAATTGGCAGCGATGATCTGACCAAGACCGAGGAAGAGCGAATAGACAGGCCAGTCTCCAATGCGAATCTGCATCCACTTCTTCAGGCCCGTTGGCGGGACGTAGTCCCTCCCCAGCAAGAATTCATCTGCTTCCTTGTTGACCTCGCTGGGGCTGCTACCGTGGGAGTCCTCGTCATTATAAACAGAACCGACCGGGGAATTGCCGCGTTTCCCGCGAAAGATAGAAGGCGCAGGCGACTGGTTGCGGCCCAGTCTCGCATCTCTGAATCTATCGAACCATTTCTTTTCACTCTTGACCAGGTACTCTTCAATGCACAATTGCGACTCGGAGTTGGAGCCGTTCAAATCTTCCAATCGCTTCTCGAACAGCCTGTAGAATTCGCCGGTGCTATCAGTGAAGAAAGGATCGACTTTCTGCAACTTGAAATCCTTCTTGTCACCGACGACTGAATCCAATGACAACACGGAGGCACTGCTCAGGCGGTTTCCGGGTTCAGCAAAAGGCCGTATCGGGGGCAGAAGCGTATCGTCAGCTCCCGGGGACGAAGCTGTGGGTGACCCAGGCGATCTAGGATGCAGAGAGCCGAAGCTCGATTGACGGGGCGACAGGAAGTCCCTGCTCTGAGGTGCCAACGAGCCATGAGAGATTTGTTGATGGTTACTCTCCATCCTTCGACCGGCTTCAGCTTGCTCCGGGGTCAAGGTATACTCATCATCGCCGTAGAAGCTATGAACCATATCGTCGTCGCTGTCTTCGACATCTTCTGTCACGGCAACGCCCACACCTTCCTCATTCTCCGGGATGCCGCTCCTCCGAATTGTCCTACGGCCGCGACGTTCAGAAGAATGGCCAGGCCCTGAGCGGACACCAAGGGAAAGCTGGCGACTCAATCCTGATTTCGGTTTTTCGTCGGCACCAGGGCTGAGATCTCTGCTGTAGACGATTGTATTTCTTTGCTGCGGACCCAGAGCGCTCAGGCGGTGTATGTTGGAGTAACTCGAGTTTCTGGAGTGGCTGAGAGGAGGAGTCTGCGTGCCCGTAGGCGTCATATACCCAGGACCAATGGGAGGGGTCATCATGCCACTGGGGGTGTTATAGCCAGAAGGTGTCAGTGGTTCGCCCTTAGACTTTGCCAGTTCCTTGTGATGAATGCGAATTGCAGTGCTCTGGAGAATCTCCAGATCTTCGACCCACTGAGCAACCGGGAACCGTTGTTTCGCTGATCTAGCACGCATCTGCGCTCTGACTTCTTGCTTGGAGTTCAACGCGCTGTCAATGGCAAGCTTGAACTGATGCAGAAGATGCGACGTAGTTGTCGATTCGACGGTATACCACCAGCCAGGCATTTGGCCCAGGCCACCCACACGAGCACCGATACCCAGGGCACCTTTACGACCGAATTCGACAGCAACCAGACCGAAAGGTTCGTCACGAGAGGGAATCAGGGCGAACTCCGCACCGGAGAAGATATACGGAGGCAAAGCAGTAAACTCTGGTCTTGAAAAGACACGGCCTGGATATAGCTTCATCATACGGTCCAACTTCAAGGCAGCGAACTTTCCGTAGAGATCGATAACTGGACCAACACAAATCAACTGGACATTGGGACGAGCATCAAGGACAGCCGGGAAGACGTCAGCAATAAGGTCAATACCCTTTTGCATAGACCATCTTCCAACAAATACCAGGAGGTCTGCATCGGGGTTCTGCTCCAGTCCGGCCCATTCTTGGGCTTGGCGCTTGAGTTCTTTCCTGTTGGTTTCAAATTCGGGGTCAACACGGATGTCGGTTTCTTTTGGCATCTCCTTGTTCCATTCACCGGTATCAGACGGGTCAGGATTCGGGAGGTTTCCGACCTTCTTAAGACCCCAGAAGATAGGATAACGAGCGTAGGAACGTTTTCCATATTTCTTGGAGACACCGACTGCACCAAAGCCTTGCTGGTGGACACGGAGGTAACTAGCACCTGCGTGAAGAAGGTTGAAAACCTCACCGAACTGGACATATTTTGTAGCAACCTCTGGATCTAAGTTGAACACGGAGCAAACCTCTTCCCTTTCCTTTTGCGTACGCATAGGCCACAATCCTTGGAATTCAGCATTATGCAATGACAGACAGGCTGGAACAGTCTGCGGTAGAAGGTACAGAGGAGCGATCGAGCCGTGGTAGTCGTTGATATGGTACAGATCAATGGGGAAACGCTTGATTGCGAGAGCGATACACTGATTCCAAGCAGAGTAGTAAATGGCACTATCCAAGTCGTCCATACGGGCTGGGTAAGGCTCAGTCTTCGATTGCTGGCGGAAGACGGGGGCGTCAAGCAGCACATAAGTGATATTTCTCAAGACGTGATATTGAACCTTGACTTCGTACGAGTTTCCTAGGACAGTCACGAACATTGGCTCCGCCCGCTGGTCTTCGGGGTAGTCGACTCCACCAACGCACGGCACGACCCAAATCAGATCCTGATGTCCAAGATTCTTGCCCATCAGTTGAGCCATGACACCGAGACCACCGATCTTGATTTTGATGGCCCAGTCCTCGATATCGTATTCCATGGTAGCGATCAAAACCATGCGGCGCTTGTCACCCTTTGCAGGGACAAATGCGGAGCTAGTCTGGAGGAACCCGGATTTGTTCGCCAACTTCATCAATGGGTTCATAGACTCGCCATCTTCCAGATGACGTCTCTTCAGCTTGCGTCGGAGAGCAAGCGGAATGATGGCCTTTTTATCAGTGACACCGACCTGGTTGAACTTGACTTGGTAGAAGGATTTCATGAAAACCCAGATACCAGTGACGGCTGTTAGGACGGGGATGATCCAGAGCAAGATGTAGAGGGCCAGTTGAGCGTACATCGATCCCATTGGGAACAGACGGAAGCGCAGATTACCATCGTCCACTGATACCTGCCAAGACAGGTAAGGATGCGGAGGGTGTTCAGTGATATTGACCAAGACAGCGGACAGCGACGAGGGTGGGAGTCGGTCCAGGACACCATCGTTGTCAGCATCTCCGTAGACACCAGTCTGGTCAGGTTTGCCGTCGGGGTTGATGCCCCAGACGTTAACCTGGCCGCTGGCGGGCCACTCAGCCATGAATTTGATGGTCCATTGGCCGTCGTCCCCCATTTTGAAGTCATTCTTGAGACCAGCGTCATAGCCATACTGGTTATAAGGGCCGTTCCAGAACATGTGTGGGAATCTTCGAGGCACGTTCTTGTCGTAATCGAGATCACCCTGTTGGACGTAGTCGCTACTACCCGACAACCTATTCCAATACTCCACGCGAACGTGTTTGCCCGGCCATTTCTGAAGGTCCGTGCCTGACCAGGGTTGTTCAATGATCGTATCATTGCCGCCCTTGTAGGTTATCCAATCAGAGAAAGTGGTACCCCAATTGGTAGAGTAGCGGTAAAGATCAGCTCCAGCGGCGTGATGCTGAATGAATAAAGAGCCATCAGGATTCTTGTGAAGCAAGCTGCTGGAGTAGTTGGCGAAGTTGAATATCATCGGGTTGTCGATCTGGCCCACTCTGAATAGGAAGTGGTCAACCGCCGAAGTATTGCCGCTTCCATCGCTGGTTTTAGGATTGTTGACAGTCAACCGGTGGATACCATTGTAAACATTTTGCACCTCTGCAGTCCAGTACCAAGTGCTGGCAATCTCACCAACCATCTGTGTCTGGGTTTCGGGAGGGATAGATGAGCACCTAGGAGTTCCTCCCAAAGAAGCCGTCTTTCCGCTTTCAGTAGAGGAGTTGAACGAGATGGATTTGGTTACCGAGTCGCAGTCCATTTCCGTAGAGAACCAGATGGTGACATTGATAGATTCAAATTCATTCGGGGCAACTGTTGAGAGGATGCGGGCGTCATGGCCGGGAGAGAATTTTGTGATCATAGGCCGTGGTCCTACCCAGTCTTCCTTGTCGACATATGCGCGGAACTCCCATCCCCTCATCGACATGGTATCGACGCAGCCAGCGGTTCCATTACCACCTATGAAGGAAAGGTTTTTAGGACCGTCTTCCAAGGTAATCTCGTCGAAAGGATAGAACAGGTTCTTGACGGTGGTTCCACTCGCAAAGGGGGCGATAATAGCCTTGCTATCATCGCCGCAGTCGAACTTATAGTTGATTGTTCGGTTTGTGTTCTGATACACCAGCCAGACATAATCGTCGCTTGTGAAATTTTGAACGCCCTCGAATCCGGCACGAAGAACGGACCACATACCAGTCTCCGTTGGGGTACCTTGAGAACCGGGGTAGTAGACGTCCGTTGTCTGTTTCGAAAGGTTCAGTAACCTCCATCCGTCATTGAGCACGGGGAAGGCCTCGCGCATCTGGAACATATGCTTCATGATGTTTCGGACGGGATGCGAAGGGTCCCGGTGATCGTACGTGACAGTCTCATCGTTGCAACCATTGGCGGCGTCGCCGACGGGAAATTTGTAGTACTGAGTGGAATTCAGACTGAAACAACCGTGCGTCTTCCATGCTGTGGCCGGAGACATCGCCTGTCTTCCATAAATATAGTTGTTTGCCGTGGCATCTAGGACGTAAAACGCTTGCTCTTCTCCCCATAGGACTAGAGGGATGCCGGGCAGATGAAGAGTGGTCACAAACAGAGCAAGGAGCTGTCGTTCGGTTCCGTTGGCGATCGCCGGCCAACGGAAGACGTCCTGGTTGGTGGCACCATACATATGACGAGGATCGTATTTTCCAGTATTCGCGTTGACAAAATCATTTGTTATCAACATCTCGTTCCAAGCATCAACCCAGTCGACCGGAGTATCGTATCCAGCTTCCAAATTTCCGTCCATGCCCAGGAATCGAGTCATGGATCGATAGATCGAATAGTGGAATGCGGCAGCGTCAAGGGCATTCTGCCCCTGTTCGCGAATGAAATATTGTTGAGGAGAGCTATTTGTACTTGTTATAGCTTCTTCGAGAGAGGGTAGCTGATTGGGTTGCCGTCCGCGTCCCAAGTAGATTGCTCCGAAGGTATTTCCACCCGTAATTTCACCGGGCAAGAAGAAGTTGTTCTTGCCATACCGACGAGCACATTCCCGATAGGATCCAGAGATGTCGCCAAGAGCGTCCACGGTAGCTTGCGTAGCTTTATCATACCGGAAGCCGTCGATATCAAGTGATGCGATAATCATACAGGAGTGCCTCATGATCTTAGCTCTCACGCTAGGGATCCATTCTCGTAGCCGATCTTGCACGGACGCAAATTTGGCAAGCTCACGTTGCCAATCCGGAAACACACCGAAGGCTTCGACATCGCCATATTGATCGAACTCGCTGTCGTAGCAGCCTTTTAACTCCTGGTACACAGAGGGATCAACCTGGTAACCGTTTTCGTACCAAAACCGAGGGTAGTCGCAGGTCTCATTGTAGGAATTACCAAAGTGGAAGTCAACGTAGTGGCGGTCGCTCTTCCATTGAACCTTGTGCTCCTTAACGGAGAATGGTGTCGTGGTGTTCAAGTAGCCTTCGAAGCCAACTAAGTCACCGAGACTACCTCTTGTCGTCAACACAGATCATGCTCCAGTGAGTAGGAAGTGAGTGAGTGAGAGACTTACGTTGCAATTGTGTTATCAAAGATAACGTACATGCCTCTGTTGTGGATTTCAGTGATAGCATTGCGCCACGTTTGAATGTCTCCGTAGTGTTGGTCGATAAGAGTCGTGTCCAGTGCCGAGTAACCGTCTGATCCCCAAGGCTGGTTGATCAATATCGTTCCCGCCAGGTAGATAGCCTGCAGCTTTGTGGTCAGTCTTGTAAAAGGTAGGATCTTACGTGGGAGTATCAGAGTTAAAGCACCTTGATTCCCATTCCTTGGAGATAGTCCAGCGTATCTACCAGACCAACTGCATCTCCTCCGTGACGCATCTGATTGGAATTGAGATCATGCTCGAAGGAAGTCCCATTGATGTTGTCATTCGTGGGGTCGCCATTAACAAATCGATCGATGAACAGTGTGTAGACGGGGAACCGCCAGTTGTCTGGCGAAGGGAAGAAAGTGTGGTTTTCCCATTCTCCCCAATAGTACACCGGGTCTGTTGCCGTCTGGTTCTTATTCAGATTGTACTCGACCCAATTCTCATCATATGGCCAGCCCTTAGACGTCGCCGCGAAGAGGGCGAGCCCGACAGCGGCTAACCCCCACTTCATCGTATACGACCACTTGAGCTGGTTCTTCTACAAACCCAACATGTGTCGCGGAAGAGTCTTGATGGCACTCGAAGAAAGAAAGACAGGATTTCGTTGTATTCCAGAACGGCTATTAGAAATTAATAACTGCTGTGGCCGCGACTGACCGTTTTAACCCCAGATACGCCGGAAAGTTGCCGATAACGAGAGATACGGGGTCCGCAAAAAGGCCCGTGAGAAAAGAAACAAAAACGAAGGCGAAAGCGAATCGCAACGAGCGTGAAGGGAAAAGAGGATCCCTTTCAAGTCCGGAGAGGAAATGGTCCTGAGGGCAGCGACCAGCGGACAGGGTACCAGAGCAGCTTTGTTGTAGAAGAATCAGAGAAACGAAAGGCGCATCTGAACTTCTTTTGCCAGGCCTTAGTACTCGACTAAAGGCTGGCCGCAATTCATCCCAGTCCGGTAAGGTCAACGACAGCTCCAGGACGCCGCAGCGCCCCTTTCACAGGGTCAGCCATGACCAAAAGGGGGGCCCAAGGCCGTGTTTTCGACCCTTGAACCAGAAGCTGGGGGGGTAGACCAAAGCGAGGACAGTTAGCCTAGGTCTATTTACAGCATGGTGGGTAAGGCTGTCAAGGGAATACACGGATCTTACATGCCGCTAGTAAGCTTGGAAGAGGGCAAAAACAGAAGAGTTAGCAGGAAAAAGTGACATTGGAGCCCTGTCTCGATCTGAGGTTAGTGGTGCGCCGTGCAGTGGCTTGGTCCGCTTGGATGTGGGATAAGACGACCTCTCGGAAAGTTCGTTAGGCGAAGGAGAAAGAGACCAATGGAAATACCAAGAAAGCGGAACAGCAAGAAAAGCTCCAACCATAGAAAGGAACCAATTGTTTTGGAAGAAAAAAGAGAGAGAAAGATGCCTAGAAGAAATGGCCGTCAGACGCTATGCATGAATCAGCGAATTCATCTCTTTCAATATCAACAAACGAATGTCTAGACTTAAGACTTAGTTCGTAGCATATCTCGTCCGCTTCCATAGATCACAACTACCTCTCTACTACTTAGACAGCACTGGACCGAGTTCAGCGGTAATCCTGAGTACACAGAATTGATTAGTAACTTATTATTATTGGACAGAACCGACTAATTGTGGTATTCTGCGTCCAAGAGTCAGTCGGAGTCCCATGCGCGATCGTCCTGATCCTCGAATACGGTATCCTCGCATAAGTTCGTTTACCTGGTTTAGATTCTGGAACCAGAGTGGAGTAAAACCTGCGTCCTTAGGACTCGCCTGAGGGGCCCGGCTGAAGGCGAAGGAAAAAGGGCACGCAAAAAAAAGTCCCCAGCCTTCCACCGTTTGCCAATGTAGCAGCGGAGCCGGGAGGTGAATCGATGGCGTCGCCCCATCCCTGGGGGTTCGTTCTCCGTGGAAGGGCGAGAAGACATTCATGATTCAACGGTCCCTCACGTATCATCAGCTCCTCTCCAGCTGGTTATTGTTTGTATTGAGCGGGTCAGGTACCGCACCGCCAGGGCCAGGCACCAGAGTCCGATTCGCGCGTTGGAGGAAAACTCTGCTGGATAGGATTAAAGTCGCTAGTTAGTCTGGACCTTGAAGGGAGTGTGATACATAGCTTATCCGCCCAATCAGATCGGCCCTGAACGCCGAGACTGGAAGCCGCCCTCGGATAGCGAGGGATGGTCTATAAAGCCATCCTTTCTTCCCTTAATGGAACAATGGCCATTTACGCGCCCTCGGAAAGAGCACCGCAGTCCGTTCCGTCCGCCCTGACATATGTTAATTATCGTTAATCGTGTCAGAGACTGGATTTTTCCCTCTGGCCGGAGTAGTTGCTACGATCAGATCGCGGGAAGCTGCCGCTTATCGACCACCTCCTTGCGGCATGACCTTGCCGGGGGCAGCAAACAAGCCGTGCGGGCAGACTGGATGATCACGACGCTGATCCAAAGGATTGTGGTTGTTTCGCATCGCTGCGCACGATAACTATCAGCGCCCGGTCCTCCGTCCTGCGTTATCCGTTGATCTTTTAAAGGGGATCCCGCCAGACCTCGAGATCGTCTCTTGTGTCCATGCTGTGGACATTGCGCCTGGGATATTATTCCGTAGTCAGTTCTGTCATCTGTGTTTCCTACACCGTCTATCTATCGCAATTTAAGGTCCACACCGCTGGTCGATCTTCGGTCACGGAGCAGGTGGCCGCGTTGACAAGACACAGGCCTGATTCTCGAGTCTTGCTAGATGGCTATCTTGTTTCACGCTGGGTAACTAATGCGCAGACGGGGGATCCATGATCACTGTTCATTCCATCGGTGGTAAAGACACGGACAGTGGGTGGATAGGATATATTTGATGTGAACCTTCATAGTAGATGATCTACCGGGTCTGCAACCGAGGTGGCACAGATGGTCGTACTAGGAACCCTTTCATTGTCCCCACCGTTCTCGAGCCAGACGACAGAGTGCACACTTGATCCTGCTGTCCAAGTCTACCTGTGTTCATTGTAAAATCATCCATCACGCTAGAAGTTCTCTTGATGACCTTTACCTGCGATCGTTGGTGCCAGCTATGGTACACCGTAAGTCAGATGGTTCCATCCAAAATTACCACAATACGGTCACGGCGAAATAGGGCTGCGGACGGACTGGGTTCCTGTGTGCACTGTCTCGACCCGCCAGCTTATCTTCGCTGTCCAGCTTATCATGGTGACACTCGAGACCGGCTGTGATAGCGTCCGACTAGTGCGGCTCAAGGGCATCGGTGGTTGGCCCCGGCGGCGTTCTGATGCAAGTGAGCTGGCCACGCTAGGGAGGAAACATCAGGATCCTCTATCAGCATGATACGAACCGGATTCTGCCATCATTGGGTCTTCTTGGCCAGGAGGCGTTTCTTGTTGTCTTCCTAGCCTGTTGTCAACACCACGAAGGACCCTGTAGGGGGAGTAGATCTTCCACAATTTACCTTTTCGCCCAACGTCTGGCACCTTCCCCGCAGACTCTCCGAATAATAATGTCTGTACAGCTGCACCACCGTTCTTCCTCTATGGTACGTTCAGACTCCAGCGAGGTGTTGGATCTAGTAGTCTCCGTCCGAATGGCAGCCTAGGGGCGGACAGCCCGAGTGGGAGGCCTCCGTTCTGCCAAGCCGCTAAGGGCAAAAGGGCGGGCGGTGGCGGAGTGGCCTGATCGCTGCCTGATGGTTGCCTGAGGGTCGCGATCACTCCTTGTCGAGCATTAATTATTATTATTATGTTCCTTGTTGAGAGGCAATAATAATAATAATACAAGATACCACTGGACAGATTAGGGTTATCCTCCTAGGAACAATTACCACAGAGAGCATAGCGGCGGCAGTGTCGAAAGACAACCACGGGGCGCATCGCTCTAAAGTTCGTGGACAAACTTGGAAGATGTCAAGTATAATTTCGGTCTGGACCCGGACATGAGATGCTGACCAACAGCCGTACCTTCCGGATCATGTCGGCTGCATCTTCAACACTCGTTCTAGCGATTTAGCAAGATTGTCTCGCCAATTTTCTCCTCGATTAATGAAGTCCTACTTGCTCTGTGTTCAACGCAGATCGCATGTCTGTCCTCGGGCGGGACTTATCTTGCCAGGAACCGAAACGGGACCTCCAGAGACTGCCGTCTCGCTTCCAGCAATGAACGATGACACTGCTCGAGGAAACAATTGCATTATTGACACTCTATTCACTGACCACGGTCTTGAGAAACATCCAAATCCGACCGTACATACAAGAATCTATGGTCCACCTTCCAGTCAACCAGAAGTCAGCGTGGAACGACTTCCTGAGCTCGGAACGCTAAAGATCTTCCGTACCATAGTTGAAGAAATTAATACCCGGAATTCTCTACATAATATCAAATAGACGAGGGAAAACAATAAATCTGTCGCTCTAGGATAATCTAGAGCCTCGTTCGGGGTCACCGGAGTCTCGCACTACAATCAAAAAGGCGCTGAGAGTCTTGGCGTCTGCACCGGCTGCTTCGAAGCTTCAAGCCTTCAGTTCAACCATCTGGCACTACTTATTCCATCTATTAACGGATCTGGCTAACGTTCATGAAGCGAGCTCACCGTTCCATGGGGCAGTCGTACAAAACTGGGTGGTGCCCCGCTTGAAGCATTTCTTGTGTCATATACTTTTTTTTTTCGTTCCGCGGGCGTCAGTATTCTATGCAGCTTCCATTTCTTCCTCTACGCGCGTGTTCAACGTTAAGTCAGCTTATCGCACGTTCTAACTAACTAACTATCATCAGTTCAAGATCTCCAAGACACAGCCATGTATCCAGAGGGCTGGATTACACAGGCGGCTCGCAAGCCACATCCGTATTCCAGAGATCCGGCACGCCCAGATGCTTGATTGTGCGTGATGGAGAGCTTGGCCCTCGCTTCTAGATTTCCGATCCTATACGGAGTACTCCGTACTCCGTATCAAGTATATGTATCCACCATAATCATTTAGTACATCGCAGCCTGGTGCCATCTTCAGCCCCAGCTCGTGCCACGCGAGACATGCCCAATGGAATCCACGTTACTGCTGTCCATGGGACTTTAGCAACCTGGAGCCCTCGTTTGGGTCAAACGACGGTATCCTCCACGAAGCAGAGGCGCCGAATTTGTTGTACAGGAACTAAGCCGGAAGCTGCTGGCCTGGTTGTCATTATTGTCATGCAACTACCGACAATCGGTGCAATGACCATCCTCCAAAGATCTCACGATGGCTGGCCGCGATGTAACCGATGGGGTCACGTCGCTTACCGGCCGTCTGACTAGTCTTCAGACGCGAAATGTTGTAGAACCAAGAAAGAGACGAAAAATACTTAATCTGTTTTTCCTCCCCGTCGGCCTCGAGTACGGAGTTATTTTAAGCAGCTCAACCACGGAGGCCAAAAGAAATCTAAGAAACTTTCTAAAACAATCGCGGCTACAGCCGCAGCATGATTTCCCGAAAACGCACATTGAGACACTATTACCTAAATCGCCATCAAGGCCAAGACACTACAGGATTCTCGCCAATGGAACTGGAGATGGAAAGGAAAAGTCTGTAAATACTCAATCCAAAACAGATCGTCTCTTCTCTCTTCTTCCTCTTTTGTGCTTCCCCTGGACCAGTTCCACGGACCAGGGTAGCATCCCGTATCTATTTCCGGGTTCATATTCCATCATCCCGACGGCCAGACCCATGGACCAACAGACATCGGTTCCACGATACATGATCTTGGCAAGGTCAGCTCAGCTCTCGTTCTCTTTTTCATCTTCTTCTTAAAACAAAACCAATGCGAAAACATAGAAATAATAGTAAGACTCATCTTAAGAGCAAGAAAAACTATCTTACTCAGTCCGATTGAAACCCCAATCACGTGTCGGCTCCTGAATCCACGATGTTACCATAACCGAATCCTGGTCCTTGTCCTATCGTAACATATTATTATTATTTTACTCTTAGCATCGAAGGATACCCTGTTTCTAATGGACAATCATCACCCAATGAAACTCCCATCCATTTTATCCCAAGGAGTAAAAAGCCAACACGTTTACTCCCCCAACCCCACGTTGCACGTACCATACATACATACAGACAACAAAGTGCCCTCCAATAATAGGTACTATACCCCGTAAAACATATCTGTATTCATCCCTATCAGCCCTCTGCCCGCTTCTTTGGAATAGCATAACAAATTCAAACAAGGCAGGTCGGGCGGGGAATTATTAAAGAAATCAAGCCGCGATCAACACCACCCCTGCAGATATATATCCATCCATACTTATGCAAGGGACAACAACGAAGAAAGGAGCCAACGTGGCGGGATATATTAATTAAAGGATAATAATTCCCGAACAAACGCGATTCTTTCTCCCCCTCCTTTGAAGAATCAGGAACCAAGGGTTAAAATTGATTTTTTTGAAAATTAATTTAACCTTGGTCCCTTCTGTAAGTATATTGTGTAGAATAAGTTACTGTACCTACCTAACTATAGGATCCTTGAGTTTCGGAATCGGGGTTCTCTTTTTTTACATCTTCTTCTCTCCCCTTGCGGGAGTTGCGTGTATACATCCACCTACCTGGCTTCCCCGCCTCTTTCCTTTACTTTTTCTTCTTCTTTTTTTTCATGTGGGTATCCAGGTAGGCAATAATTAATATACTGCAGAACTCCACAATTTAATTTCGTCTTTTCATTCAACATCCTGCCAAGATATACGTATCCATCTTTGCGTAAATCCCAGGAGGGAGAACTCATTTATATTAGAACTAGATAGATAGATAGTTACTCACTCACCCCTTGAGATAACAGCAAATTGATCGCCAATATTATTTGATCTTCGATGTGTCCATTTACTCGACCAGCCACCGTCTTTTCTTTTCTGCTTTAGAAGACGGAGGACCAGACAGGGAAGTTAGCTAGATTAGTTCATGATCGCATCCTTCTGCCTGCCTGCCTGCCTGCCTGCGAAGAAAGGGACTGACTGATCCTTATGACCTCGCATTAAACTTAGACAGCGGGACTCGGAAACGGGCCAGACATCGTCTCAGCTTCCTTTCGCTCTCTTGTCTTTAAACTAGATTCATGCACCGATCCACACCAGGTTCTTTACTCGGTTGTAATACAGCATGTGTATAGAGTAGGTGAAAAGGGGAAGGGAACGCTATCCAAGATAATCCTATAGTGTCATTCATTGCTATTGATATGACTGAAAAGACTGGGGGTTTCTTATTGATTTGGCTTTTTTAGGCATTGCGTTGCGTTTTCGGTTTCGAGATGGGATATGTTCTGCTGGATTTCGATTGAGGGCAAGGAAATGAAAACAAACATCTAATGCAATTTGACGAGAATTGAATCAATTAGTATATATATACACATGTGTCGGTGCCTGAGATAACCAACCTCTTGCCTTTTCTTTTTCTTTATATCATTTGATACTCCGCGTCTTCGAATCTCCTGTTAGAAGTACAGTAATTTTCAAGAGGCGATAATACAGCCCATCAGCAGGTTTATGTGAAACCGTATCTATTACAATTATTACTATGCTACAATTGAATTGAAAACAAATACAATAGCTATAATCTGATACTGTACTGTACATGCTTGTATACTTAAGATATAAGAAGGAATAGCAGTGACATTCGTACTGATTACTTTAATCACATATAATATTATCTGTTCGTAGGTATGAAGACATTATGTGTAGATAGAGTATATGCAAACAACGACAATATATATAATCCCGCCTTTCCAACTATAATTCGAGGCCTGGAGTAGCTTTTACACCGGTCTGGAATGCGACCCTTATAGTCACGGTAGCTAGGGGAGCGGCTTATCTCAAGACAATATATAGTATGGTGTTTGATAGATGTTAATCTCCACAAAGTGGTTGTCAGGACTTTGACCGCGCCCAGGTATAACGCTGGAATATGACTTGTATAATCGAGAATAATACGAAGATATTTAATCGCAAGGCAGTAATTTCTGGAATATTAATCCTGGCGTTATTCTATTCGACAGGACGTTTTTCTATTCCATTTCAAAATACATATAAACGACATGACATGGTATATGGGCTAATCTTTGATAGGCCATCTGCCCGGGCCTGATAAGCAGATTTATCTCTATAAGAGAAAACGGGCAGTGGATATGCATGAAAGAACATCATCAACCGTCACGCCACCATCTTCCCAAGGCACCCCCGCCGCCCACCATATCCACGACCTCCTCAAAGCTAACTTCAATTCTGAACATCCGGCCATCTGCCGTATTAGCACCGCCACCTATCGGGACGATTATGCCCCATTCAGCCAGCTTTTCCCATGCTTCTCGTGCGATATCTCGTCCCCAGACACGACCGGGGGTGGCAGTCGCTCCAGATGCCGAAGCAGATGCCTTGGCTGATGTAAGAAGCCGGACATATTCAGCATACGCGGCGGGGAACGATATAGCAAGCGGTGCGAGAAGCTGTGGGTGCGCAGCATCTGAACCAGGATCGTGGAGCGCTGTTAAGCGAGTAGCAGCCAGCAAGAGTGAAAGAGGGAGAGGAGTCGTGCTCGCAGAAATTGTTGAGGATGGTGGGAATGGAAGAGGAGGCGCTGGGTCGGGGCATGACAAAGTATGCGACGTAAATGACTTTGGAGTTGGAATCTCTAGGCTGATGTCTTCATCCTTAGACTCTTGGTAGGTGCTGTGATGCATCGCCGACAGAGGCACTAGTGCGCTAGTAAAGAATTCCTTGGGGGACTTCGTTTGGTAGTATATAGTCTGTAGATGGTGCTGGAACCCTTTGTCTTCCCATAGGCTCTATACAAATGGTAAGTATGCGAATACGCGCTACGGATTGTATGACATACCATCAGATATTCCCTCCAGCCACCAAGCAACTTTCTCATGCCAGTGGATTTCAAGAGAGAAGTCTCCATCGTGTCACCTGCTTCACCACCCGACGCCCCTGTTTCTGCTGCAATCTCATCATCCTCTAGCCCCAGTCCAGCATAACAAACATCCGAGAACATCTCGAATGTCCGAGGCAAAGGAAGGAACACGTATCGGTGGCTGAATCGACTCTTGACTCGTTTTTCAAGCATTTCTGCAACGTCTACCTTTGTTGTAATACCGATGACTGCAAGTGGTGCTTTTCGCGCCTGCGCGATATCAAAAAGGTTATATAGCAGAGTCTGCCGGGGATGAGACACGAAGAGGTCGAATTCATCCAAGATAATGACAACTGACTTGGCCGTGGCGATAGCTTCGCCATTCTCAGAAGGGCCAAAAAGTTCTTCGGGATGTGATAGAAGCGCCAATAACGTAGCCATCGTATCGGCATAACTGTTAACCTTGGCTGCCTCGTCCTCTGTATTCGTTTCCCGTCCCAGTTGCCGCCAGATCTCGCGTAAAGCTAGTCGATCATCAGTGTGTAAGAATCCGTTCAAGCGGACTACATGGAAATCCTCCTTGTGTTTCTTCCTCAATGATGAGATTATAGTCTCGATCATCGCAGTCTTTCCGGAGCCTCGTGACCCAAGGAGCAACATCGAGTTTCCTTCTCCGGCAGAAACAGTGTGCTCTATCAGTTGATGGGTCTTTTGGTATTCATTTTCCAGTCCCTTAAGCGGAACAGGACGTTTGCCAGTAAGCTTCTCCAAGACAAGCTTGCTCAGCAGTCTCAACTCTTCCTGGAGACCGTCCTGGCAAAGAATTTTGAACCTTTCAACGTAATCAGGGAGTTGCTCCACAGTCACGGTAGTTTCTTCATGCCCATCGACATTGTTCGGAACAAGGTCTTGCTGCAACTGATATGCGACCAAATCATCCCCGAATTCATCAATGTCAGAGTCCGCTTGCATGCGCTCGTCACTCTCTGATTGTTCCTCGTCGTCATGTTTTCTTGTACTTTCCGTCTCTGTCGTACTGAATCTCACAGAGGCTCTCGTCGACTTTCTCCTCGTCAAATTGGTTGCCGGCGCAGGTGATTCATCTCCGTTCGCACCCTCCGCTACAGGTGTCTCAGCGTTCCGTCTCGCGCTTCTCGTCACCCTACCCTCTTGAGAAGGTGTGCCCGCACTCTTCCTCGACGATCGCGGAGTCCTTCTTTCGACAACGGAATCCTCGTACCTCTTCGGAGGTTTTCTCTGTCGGCCGCTCGAACGAGTATTGCTCTTCGGTGGCGTTGCTTCTTCATTATCATCGTCCGTTTGCTCCTCGTTTTGTTGAACAACTTTTCGCCTCCCTGCAGATCGTCGACGAGTTGACCTTGTTGGAGTCACGGATTCCTGATTATCCTCGTCTACTCCATCGACATCCATCGTAGACACATCCTCTCTCTTTCGCCTGCCTGAGCCCTTCGGGGAAGGGGACGTGGCTGCTGGTGCCTCTGCGTTCTCCACGTCGTGCATCGTCTCGTCTCCCTCTTGATCCCTGGCTCTAACGTCGGAGAGCTTTCTTTTCTTGCCGGCAGCCATCGCCCTAGCGGATATATTTAAATTTATGCTTCGTATAAGGACATTCGAGTATGAAGGTAGACGTAAAATGTCAAGTCGCAAGGATGTGCAACAAGTGAAAACAGGTTCGTCCGTAGCGTTAAGGGTTCGTGATATGTGTGATATAATGATCGAAGAAATGGCAAGAGAAAGGGTTTCTTCTGTGCTCGACAACTATCAAGTGGTATTCGCAATTGGTCCTGGATTTCGCAATGCGCAACCGTAGCTCCTAGATAGCACTCGACGCGCGAAGCGGACGGGACCGTGGGCGGGAAAGTGGTTGCTCTGGTGGGTCGCGCAAGGCTGAAGATCACCTAGTGTATTTTCAACAAAAAATTAGTATGAGATTTTTTTTTTTTTGCTCGGGAGATCCTAACCAACAAAAGTTATAAGTTGTGGCTCAATTGAGCTCTGCGGCCCATCGCAGTTTGCGTTCTCTGCTTGCTCCGTCGGAGGTAAAAGCAGTTTAATTAGCGGAACGCGTGACGCGATGTCAGGTGAGGATGGACTGCCCTAAAGGGATAAACTACAAGTCACTCTACTATCAGAACATTAGCATCCACACTCCATATCTAATTTAATTTTCATAACAACCAAGAGTAAAGATAATAAGATAGCAATATACACAGCACCATTCTCAAATCAGTATACATAGTCTATCTGAAATGCAGGCATGTGATTCTCACATCGCATACTACATCAATGAATACAGAATATTTGCTATATTATGAAGTCTATAGGTACACCACAACGGCAAGCAACGGACTATTATACAGGAAGTCAGGTAGCTATTGTAGCAGCTACTGCTACAGCTTGTTTTATCTCTTGGAGAGTAATACATGGCTGAAGATTATGATGATGGTCTCGGAGATGTCGGGAGGCATCTACCACATAAACCTTTGTATCTTGCCCGGTTCCTGCGGCCACTCAAAGCCCTTATTAAGGAACATGTAGCCAGTAACAACATTGATCGCAACAAACCAGACCGTCTCCAAAATTAGCGGCAGGTTTGTGACGAGCTTCGCCACGAACAATTCTTTCTCATTGGTAGTTCGCTGTTGGCGGTACAATACTGGCATCGGCTGCGGAGGAACGTGTATCCTCCACATCACCCAAGGAACAATGAAATAACGCGGCTCAACGAGAGGTGCAGTCACTAGTGAAAGCGCCGTGGAGGCAAGCCAGATAATGATAAAGCTGACGCGAATCGGATATTGTGGTTGTTGGCGCTGAACCATGTGAGCTCGGACTTTGGCGAGAGTCTCTGGTGAGATTGGCTCCTGCTGCGGTTGCGAAGGTGGTTCCTTGAACGAGACGCCTTTGCGAGACGCCTTTCCCTTCTTCTTTGTTTCCTTCTTTTCTTGTTTTTGGGGCTTCTCCTCTTTCTCGGTCTTCTTCGCAACAGACTGCTCGGCAGACAGCGCTGATGAAGACGGAACTTGAGCCAGCCGGGGAGGGGAGACAAGAGACGAGAAACCGAAGGCAGATAGTACAGACCATGCACAAACGAAGTACGCCAGCGTGGCCGCATACTTCACGGCAGGATGGGTGCGTAGTAGAAGGCGGAAGACATAGAAAATGTAGTGGCGGTTGTCCGCGAGTGTGAATGGGTGGACAATGGTGTTGAAGTGGACGACTGCAAGCATGATTGGGATAATTCCCAATACTGTCAACAGAGACGGCAGACCTTTCTGTCTGGGCGAAAAGCCGTAGTCCAAGAAAGTTGGAAGGTAGGACTTGGGGAGAACAAGGTTGAGCATAGGAAGTAGCAGGATAGGCCAGGAGAAAAAGACAAAGTACGGCCATATGTAAAGCATCTGCGGCAGATGTAGACTTGCTGTATGGAATTCTTTGTGGCCTGGTTTAGACACATCAGTTGATCTGAAGAATGTAGGTCGGTCAGCATCTTTATCCAGACTTACCGAGAACGACGCTTCCATTCCACCACACAAAGACGCCAAAGGCAGCGAGGATAATCAGATGTGGAATCACAGATAGTACCACACGTGGCAAGTTAGTTAGGACGGTAATAACGAGGGATACAGTGGTCTTGAAGAAGTCTAGAAACACGTTAATGTAAACCCGAAGACCATATACATACAACCCTACTGACCAACAATAGTAGCATCTCCAACCAGAGGATCATAAAGCTCATTCTGTGAGCTCCTCTTCACGATTCCAAGTATGTTGGAAGATTGACAAGGTTTGCAGACTCGACGAAGGGTCCGGACTGCCTGCAATCCGCCCAGGAAGAGAGAAGCCCAGAAAATATTGGTCTGTCGAAAAACCAGGGATACCAGCCCGACCAGAAGGAAAATCAGACCCGAGATGCCGCCTTCAGTGTCACGTTTAAGATCCCAATTATAGGCCTCAATGACAACAAGAAGAGCTAGGATGTCGGTGTAGTAAAGACCGGAGAAGAAAAACAACGGTGGGAAGAGACAGATGTTCAAAACTGTATGGCTCAGCCATGCTCCAGCTGGTCGTGTGTTCCGCTCCCTGCGCAAGAAATCCAGCAATTTCTGAAGTCTCCAAGGCAAAATCACGGCCATAGCTGCAACATTGGTTGTGCGCAGTTCGGTTGTGCCAACCTCCTTAGGAGAGCCACGAAGGAGAAGCAGAGCAGCACACAGAACATATGACCAAAGATACAGACCCGGAGGCGTCGTTATCTTTGGGTCCCATTGTGTCCAGTTATGAGCCCAATATGTCTGGGCCTGGCGTACATGGAAGACCTCATCCAGATATGGTTCCGGAACGGTGGCATTAATCTTCGCCAGCCAGAAGGGAATGGACAACAGGACAAATGGGACAGCATAGCGAGCAGCACGAGCCCAGTTAGACTCGGGCTGCCGTGAGCTCATTTTGTATTGCCCTCTGAGAGCTCTTGGAGGAGGTTTTATGTGAGACTCGGTGCTTTCATTCTATGAAAGTTCAACAATAATGTTGTCTCGCCAATAATCCCGGACAGTCCGTCGTCCTGCTGTGCAAACAAGCCAAACACCGCATTTATTTCGCGAAGCATGCCGCGACAATGATATACATATGAAGCGGCCGCGAGTCTAGAATTCTTGGGGCTCGTTACTTTTTCCAATGTCTCAGAGCCATAAATGTCGATCTGCACATATATAGACTCGTTCGTTTCGCGTCACTGCTCATCTAGAGTGGACAATCTTCAACTTCTCTCAAAGAGACCATCTCCGACACGTTCATTTTGAACCCCGCGTATAACGATCAAGCCTCGCAATGGCTTTTCCTCTCCCGCGGGGCATTACGCCCCCGGAGATAGCATTCCTTGCGGAGATGGAGATGGTAACTATTGTTCCTCGTCAGCGACTCGAGGGTCTCGAGCTTTTGGGTGTAAGTGCTCTCTCTATTTGTTTCTCCCCGCAGATTTAGTGCAAATGAAGCGTTCAACTGTATGGCAGTAATGTCTCTAGCTCTTTTAGTAAACTGCGTATGAAGATATCCCTCTATTCAATTCAATTGACTAACATATTTATCCGCCCAGGGCCCTACTGAACCACTCCTCCCTCCCCGTCGCACTTCTCTTCCTCTTTGGCTCGCTCTCCTCCTCAAGCGTCAACGCCGCGCAAACATCCTCCCACCAGACTGGCTCCATCCTGAACCTCTGTCTCTAATTCTCGAAATCGAAACACAGCGGTCCGAATACAAGGACGCTTTCTCCCCTCCTCCTCCACTCCCCGGCCAAGGGAATCCCAGAGGCCGCACCGCCCGAAGGACGTTAGACGGCCAGCTATATTTCCCCGCTCCTCCCTTCCTACCGCAGAATGTAGCGCGGACGAATGCGATGCCGTCAGGGGAACCGCCGTCCTTACCGTACCACTGGCTGGAAGTAGGGAATATGCTGCTGGATGCGGCCAGCGATGATCTCGTGGAGCCAGATCAGCTGAGGCGGCTATTGAAGGACCTTAGGGAGGTGAGAATGGCTAAAATGAGAAAGGGTGTAGATGTATTAGATGCGGCGGCCACAGGTGGAGGCGGCGTCGCTCTCACGGGTGTAGGGGCCATGGAAATAGGAGAAGGTAGAGGGTTCGTGGCCGGGGTGGTAGAAGGATTAAGGTATGCATCCGCCCTTATTGAGACAATTATATGTGCGATCGTCTCCCTGTTAATCTTTATGCCTTCTATCAGGAAAATCGGGGCGTCTAAAGAATTGGCGCGAAGAGAACAACTCGCTGAGGAGCGCGAAAATACATACGACGGCACGCAAAATGAAGACGAAATGGAGTTCTAGGCGTTTCGGTTTGCTTTGGTTTTGCATCATCTTGTGATCCAAAAAGGGGGTACTATGAGATCTATGACTTTGAAAACGAATTCCTTATATGCATATACCCTGCAGCTGCCATAGAGAATAAATAAAAAGATCATTCCAATGAAACGCCATACAGCATGCGCGCTCTTGCTATCAAATAGATGAGAGAAGCCAGCTTGCGAGGAAACGATAGAAGAGCTGTTCACATTCAGAATGCCCACATTAGGCGGCCACTTCCGAATCTCTTCTTAGAAAACGACACTAAACTCAACGATCACGAAGAAGATGAGACGGGTGTACTCATTGTTTCCTTATCCTTCTGCTGTAACTTTCTCCTCGCCGCCAGGATCATCTCATCCCTCCGCTTCTGGAGGAGCCGTTGTCGCTCACTCTTGCTCTGTGACCATGCGCTATCCACCGACGGGGATGTCTCTGATGAGTCTCTGTCATTCTCCGATGCGATCTTCGATGCGAGGTTGTAGCGCGATATGAGGTCTTGGGGTTGCGGCTTCGCGGACGACCCGGAGGCCGAAGGATTCTGAGTCGTTGCAGTGCTGGTGGTAGGAACAGGGATCTGGGGCTGGAAGGAGGGCGGGGGCTAATTTGGCATATTTGTTAGCAAGATAAAGGAATCTATCAAAGACATTGAACCTATGTCTCCCGCGCTATCCTATTATCCTTTGCGCTCGGAGATGTTGGAAAGCGCCGGATAACCGCGCCCAGGAGACTCACCACTTCCAGTCCTCTACCAGTCAATATTCTCTCTGTAGTCGCTGCCATGCTTCCTCCATTCCTCTGCAAATCCCACATGATGTCACGCCTGTTGAGTTGCGGGAACATCTGCGATATCTGCTCGACATGCGCCGGATCGACCCTCCTCCGCGTACGACCCAGCGCTTCTCCCGGCCTTGCGCCGTCTGCACCACTATCACGGTTGAAGAACCATCGAATCACAAAGAATGAAACGACGGCGAGTGTAAGGAGTGAAGGAATGTTCAACGAGGGCTCTTCGTCCGTCATTCTCGGAGGGGCGACAGAGCTGAATGAGTGTGGTATGACACGCAAGGTTAGCGCCTGATGCCGTAGAGCGTGAATACCGCTGCCTTTCTATTTTCCTCTTGATGGCACAGATAGATAAGAGCCCTCAGGTTCAATTGTTTAGGCTAAGAGTGATCGACAGACCGACGATTGTTTGCGACGTTCCAAGATGACCGAAGTAGGATGTGGCGGGTGGTAGGGACACCGATCGGACCGTGAGATCACTCACGTGCGGAAAACGGCCCGAGAGCAAGTGGACAGGAAGGGACACAGTAAAGGAGTGTAGCACTTGATTCAACTCTCAAACGATGGAATAGAAATGAATAAAGATAGTATGTACTGAATAGTAGTTGGGTAATACCGGAGAATCCACGCTGGCCAAAACAGCGTGAGCTGAGTTCGGTCCACCAGGTCGGCTGCGCAATTTCCCTATGCGGCGCCGTAACCCCTATGCGGAAACTACACAGCAATCTATGTCTACAAGTGTCAACAATAAAATGGGAAACTGAAACATGCATATATAGGTATAGCGAAATCACCAAAATTCATCATTACGCATAGCTCATCCCAGATGTCCCTATTTGAACCCAGGACCCTATACAAACCCCATAAACACCAACCATGGACATCAGACATAGCAGCCCACGTACGACAGAAAGTCCTTCCCCCAGTCAGCAGACGGACAAGGGAGACAAAAGAAATAGACCCAATATCCCCGGCTCTATTTCATATCAGCCGGGGTCAGCGCCTGGACAACACTAGTTCCTTCACTGAACCTCGTCCGGAAGATCCGGTTCGCGTTCTGGAACATGCCATCCTTGAGGGAAACGACAATGAACTGAGAACCCTTGAAGCGCGTCTTGATCAAGCGACCAATATTCTGGGTGTGTGAAAGATCAAGGGCAGCATCCACTTCGTCCAGAATATACATTGGTGCGGGCTTGAACTGAAGAAGGGCCATGATGAGGGAGAGCGCGATAAGTGAACTGTGAGCATCAAGATAATTAGTTCGGTGATCCTTAAAATTGCTGTTTATGAGAGACACTCACCGTTGTCCACCACTCAACTCGGTCAAGCTCTGTTTCCAGACCTTTCCGAGAGATACTTTCACCTCCAGTCCATCGGTGATATCCTTGCCTTCTGGAGGGTCAAGCTTCGCGAAGCTACCAGGAAGAAGTTCTGCAAAGATTTGACCAAAATCGGCATTGACCTTGGTCCACGTCTTGTGCAGTGCTTCTTTCTTATATTCGTCCAGACTGATAATAGTCTCCTCGATCTTCCGCTTATCTCTGATGACGGTCTTCATCATGTTCTTCAGCGCGACTTCCTTCTTCTCGACACTGTCGATCATATTCATGACCTTCGGGTTGATCTTCTTCTTCATTCCCTGGAAGCGCTCAGTTACGTTCCGCAGAGTCGCCCTGCACTCTGCGATGTTCTGGCCCTTGAAGTCGTAAGGGGTGTTAGGGCGACCGAAATTGTCCTTCTCATCGGCAATCCATTCATGTTCCTTTTCCATGTTGGCCACCATCTGCGCCGCGGCTTGCTGGTCTTTGTGCAATTTCTCAAGCTGATGGCCAAGCTTCTGCATTTCCAGGCCCTCCTCAGTGATACGAGAAGCTTTCGAGCGCATAGCCTCCTCAAGCTCGCGCAGCTCGTCGTCGAATCCGGTGAGCTTGGCACGCTCATCTTCCAATTGAGCTTGTGCAACGTCATGGGCATCCTAGACAATTGTCAGAACATTACATGATACCACACACATGAGCCATATGTCCTTACCTTGATTCGTGCCTGTTCCCTGTTTAGAGACTGCACCTCTTCTAACTGCGCCTTCAAAGCAGCATCAGACTCAGAAAGCTGTTCCTCAGCGGCTGAAAGGTCACTTCCGGCCTGCTCAGAGTCCAATCTGGAGGCTTGTAGTTCTTTCTGAAGGGTCTTCACAGAGATTGAGTTCTTGTTCAGACTCTTCTTCAGTGCATCAAGTGAAGACTGCAACTGGGCCAACTTGCTATCCTTGTTGTTGTTGAACTCACTCATATCCTTCTCGATGCGCTTAATATCCTTGGCAGCTTCAGTCTGGCGAGCCTTGGCGTCCGCAATATCTTTGTGTAGTTGCTCGATGTTCGCTTTCATTTCCTCAACGGCGTGAATAATCTATGATTGTTAGCAATCGGCTGAAGCATAGCTAAGGAAAGCACTTACCGATGAGGATGAGTTGCTGTTTATTTGCTCTTCAGTGAGTCGGATCTCATGGGTTTTCAGATCGAGCTCTTGTTTAATAGCTCGTGCGGTATCGAGCCTCTTCTTTTCACGCTTCATGGTCTCCTGAAGGGTCGCCAAGAGCCGCTCCTTAGTTTTTAGTTCTCTGTTCACCTCATTCAACTTCTGCAGAATAACAAGGACACCGCTAGAATTAGGAGAGCTGCCACCGGATAAGGTTCCGGATGGATCATAGACGTCTCCATCGAGGGTAACGCTTTTCATCCTAACGGAGGGATCAAACGTCACTCTCTTCGCAGTATCGGCGTCGCGGCAGATCAAGGTGTTACCAAACACATACTCCATCGCTGCAGTAATCTCTTCATCGTACCCTATCAGTGACAAGGCAAGATCCACTGCACCAGGAGCAAGTCTCTGTGCTGCCCCGATCTTCTCTGCCGAGGCTTTAAAAGCCGAGATCTTGTTCAAAGGAATAATAGTGACTCGCTTGCGGAGCTTGCCCTTCTGGAGAAGTTGCGTGCCGGTCTCGGCACTATCAACCACAACATTGTACAGACGTCCACCAGCACAGATCTCGAGCGCGGTTCCAGCCTCTGTTCTGTCTTTATTCAGGGTGAACAACTGAGCAACAAGACCTTTAACCTTGGACCTGTCGAAGTTCGGGTACGGGTCGGCATAGTTGAAGTCGATATTTGCGACTTTTCGCCTCAATCCATCTGCCTGTTCACGGAGTTCTCGAATACTTCTCTGTAACGTTGATTGTTCCTCGTACATTTGATCCTCTCTACCCGGCTCGAACCCTTGCTTCGCCAGTTCGGCCTCAAGCTTCTTCGCTTGAGACTTCAAACCCTCCAGCTCTTTTAAGAGACCAGAGTTCTGTTCCTTAGCTTTCTTGGCACGAGGCTCTTCCTCTTTGATTCTCTTCTCGAGATGAGCAATCTTAAGCTTGGCTTGCTCCTGCTCCGTGGTGGCTGTGCTGACTCTGTTTCGGGCATCTTGAAGCTGGCCCTGGTAGCCGTTTTCCTGGCCTTCCTTGGATGCGACACCAGTCTGTAGTGTCTGTAGCAGCTCCTCTTTTTGTTCGACTTCGGCCGTCTGGGCATCCAGCTCGGCTTTTGCAGTGTCGTATTGTGCCTGCAATTTATCGTATACCTTCTTCTTTTCCTTCAACAACTTTTCAAGTTCGGCTACAGTCTTTTGAATCTCCTTTCGTTTCTCTTTTTCTTCGGCCATGCTCGAGTTTTTCAGGTCAAAAACGGTATTCAGTCGGACCAACTCATGTGAGTGGGCTTTGACCTGATCCTCCAGAGCCTGGAATTTACCTCCTTTTCGGAGTTCCTTCTCACGCACGGCCTTGACTCTCTTGACGTCTTCTTCCAGGTGCGCGATTTCACCCTTAAGCTTCGCGGCGTTGTCCTCGAGGGCTTGGATCTTAGCCTTCTTCGTTTCGTATTCTTCGCCAGCCACTCTCAACCTCTCGCCGTTCTTGAGGTAGTCGTGAGCAACAACCAACCGCGTCAACCGCTCGAGGTCACCTTGCGTCTGTTGGAAATCAAGAAAAGCTCGTTTCTCGCCTCTCAGCTTTTCAAGCTTCGGCTCGATCTCTTCCTTGAGCAGGCCTTCGATTTCGCGAACCTTCATCTCTTTCTTCGCCATTGTCTTCCCTGCCTTCTCCTTCCGGTCCTCGAACATGCGCGTACCAGCTGCCTCCTCAATCATCGACAGTATTTCCACGGCCTTCATGTTCAAGACCTTCGTGATCCTTCCTTGCATGATCAGGAAATTCGGGTTGTTGATATTTAGCTGAACGCTCTGGAACAGGTTTTGCACCGTCTGCTGCTGGGCTCGATGGCCATTGATGAGATACTTGCTCGTACCGCCTAGGACAATCTGTCGCGTAACTGAAATGCTGGTATATTCCTCAAATCCGATCGGGGATTTCTCCTTGTCGTGATTGTCGAAAACGATAGTCACGCTAGCCTTGGTAACTCCTGCCTGACCACGCTTGTAGATAAGATCTTGCAGGTTCTGTGCTCGCACGGTCGTCATATTCGTAATACCCAAAACGAAACAGATCGCATCAAGGATGTTGGACTTGCCACTGCCGTTCAGGCCAGTGATCGAGTTGAAGGATTCGTCCCTATCTCCGAAGTCAGCAGAATGCGCCGCTGGATGCTGGAGAGATCGATCGTAGCCAGCTGGTCGAAACGATCACAAAACAAGATTCCACAAATGGGCGTAATCAGCGCATACCATCCTGAGATCACCGTACGCACAGCGTACGATTTGAAACCCTGTGGTAGGCTAGGTCAGCTTGCGCAAATCTTCATGGTTAACTCTGGACCTCGGGGCCATTACTCACGTCGATAATAATCTCGACAATCCTCATGGCTGCGACTCCAGTAAATCACCCTCAATCAGCTTCTATGCGATGACATGGGTCACAGATGGAGACCGAGAGAGGGGCGATAGCAGATGGACAGTCCGGTCGCAGATCGTCTCGCGGTTCGATTTTCTGTTGACGCGGTGTTGTGCCTGAGTGCCCAGACCCGGCGCCGCGGTGTTTACGGTTTGCCGTGTCTGGCTTGGTGCAGAGCGGGGGATGACATAAGCACACGTGCTCGTCTCGATGGACGGATTGGGAATTGGGCATTCACGATAGATGTTTCTTAGTTTCCCTATGAATAACATATCCATTTGGATAGAGATCCGAACACATATTACGATCAGTTTATTTGTCTAGTTTCGTAGTCGAAAAAAAACAGAGGATCTCCGTGGAGCGTTTTCAGTCACCAGCTGAGAGTTCGGGATACCGATGGCAGTTTCCTTGGGAGATCAAACGCTATTTTTATATAGCCTAATGTAGGTACTTAATACACTATTCTACCATCCTTGAATTCCAATTATTTGCTCCATTCAATGGAAATCTGCCAGTCGTATCACTCACTATTGCCAAGATGTCAGCGACGGAGACATCTCGGATACTTTCTCTTCGAAATTGTTTGCAACATCATGCTACACTTCCTGATTCTCAAGCCTCCCAAGGTACCTCGGAGACATTCGGCGACTTTGTGTTGTACCTATACGAAGGGTTGTGGGCTGCTGATGCGCATCTCTATAGAACCTTGGATGAGTTAGGCCACCCGTTGGAATATATATTTATATGTATCCCGCCAAAGTGACCACCACCACTCTATTACTGGACAACTACAATAGACCTCATCTCTAACAGTGCATTCGTCTTTGATATATTCATCGCATATCATGTCAACCGTCCCAGAGCTCAAAGCACTATGGGAGGATCCCACCTTCGCATCCCGCTACCGGTTCGCAGAAGGGATCACCGGCCCGTATGCTAAGCACCTCGTTGAACAATCAGGAATCCAATCTATCAAAGAAAGACCGCTTATTATTCTTGATAATGCATGCGGAACCGGCGTTGTGGCTGAAAATCTGCACGAGTTGTTGGATAAAGAAGCCAAAAGTAACATGCAGCTGACCTGCGCTGATGTATCTGAGGTTATGCTTGAGATAACCAAAAGAAGAATACAAGAGGAAGGATGGAAGAATACGGAAACGAAGGTCGTGGATGCGCAGAAGACAGATCTTGCTAGTTCGCATTATTCACATGTTTTCGCGGCGTTCGGTAGGTATCCTTGATCAAAAATGACAGGATGAAATAGCTGCTGACTTGGATCGATAAGTCATCATGGCACTCCCTGACCCGTTCGCAGCCATTAAAGGTCGGTATCAGTCATGAGATGTGGCTTATCTCCAGTGTAATTGTTTTGACTACTAACGATATAAGAAGAATCCTTTCGAATCCTAAAACCCGGTGGAACATTCGCGTTTTCGACGTGGATAAAAAGTAAGTCACTTACAAAGCCTCAAGCTGTTACAAAGTATTCTAGCTGATGCATCATATCTTTTGACGTAGGCGGATGGTTCTCAGATCTTAGGGACGCTGTCGCAACAATACCAGGAAACCTTCCCTTTCCATCCCAGAAAGAGTTCCTTGCTGCTATAGGCAAGGGTCACTGGGACGATGAGGCTTGGATCGCTTCATGTCTTCGAGAACACGGATTCGAGGACGTTTCGGTGAAGCCGATACAGGAGACTGTGGTAGTGGATAACCACGACCAGTTTATTACTATGTTATCGAGCATGATTCCCCTCATCACGTCCAGGTTCTGGAGTGAAGACCAAAAACAAGCACACGAGAAGGATATAGCACCTGTCATGCGGACGTACTTGGAAAACAAGTATGGGAAGGACCAGCCTATTGAGACGGATTGGATTGCTATTCTGTCTTCAGCTAAGAAACCAATGTAGCTTCCTAGAGACTAGTTCGCAGTCGAAACACGAGCGACTATAATGCAGATATGGCTATCCCTTCCCTCTTCCAGCAGTTCAACGATAGACAGTTCTAAATGCTAACAGCCGTTGGAGTTTAACTGCGTTACTATGACATAACACTCCCCGACTACGGCGTCCTGTAGGAAAAGGGACAGGGTCTATTACAGTCAAGGGGAGGTTCTTGCGCATATGAAGAAAACTGGAGGGATGTTCGAGTATGTGTCGTGGTCTCCAGACCGCTACCGTTTCCGGTGCCGTTGATACATTTTGCAGATCGTTGGACAATACATAAATTGGTCTTCAACCAAACCCATTTCTGATCGAGTACCATGTGCTAAGAACAATTCATGAAGCATGAGGCGGAAAGCCGACAGTGCGTGCGATACTCCTGTTTGGGTCCAGCCTGTTGTCAAGATCTTCATAGCGAAGGATAAACTCTCGCTGCATGAAAAATTAGTTAGCTATATCGTTGCAGATTTGGTCTGTGGCATTGAAGGGAGAAGACCTACCCGAATCTTCTTCCAGCTCGCGGCATCCCACCACAAGTAGACGCCTCGTTCGCTTACACCCCTCTCCACATCCACGGGTCCTGGGTAAGTTTCGTCTCGCGTCAACCAACATCTTTCCACCTTGTGGTATCTCCATTTGCGGCCCATGAGCTCCTCGGCTACGAGTTCCTGCATTATATCTCGCGGCATACTGTAGAATATGTAGAATAGAGTTTCATCACTGAAGCTCGGGATGCGAGACTGAAGAGGTTGGATATTTGCCACCGCGTAGCAAGAAGGAAGGGAATAATCCTGTTCCAAAGGCACCGTTGACATGGACGAGACGAAGGGGGAGGCAACGGATGGATGAAGTGGCCTTCAGAGCTTGTCAGCATAGTACAATAATGTCATTCGTTGAAATAATTTGGAAACGCACTCAGGCTGGTTGAGGTCTAAGCCGAGAGTCATCAGATCTTGACCTACTGCAAGACTAGCGACGTCTGGGCTTTCGCTATGGATCATTCGTAGCAATCCAGCAAGACCAAATCTGTCTATCTCGCTCATTTGAGATAAAGGCGGCTGTTCAGCGCTCTGGGTAGCTCCCGCTGAGTCTTGCCCTTCGGCTGAAGAACCCCCAGTTTGCTGCTGGCGCTGTTGCATCTGTTGCAACTGCGCCTGAGTTGCCTGTTCAGTGAAAGCGGCACGTTGGTTGGAAGAAATGGAGCCGCTCAAGTCCTGTAGAGACGAATTAGAAACCATAGGATACCAGAAGCAACGCGTGATGTACCTCTTTATCTTGACTCAGAATACCATTTGATCCTTGGTTGATAGGCGATCTCGATGCAGACATGCCTATGTATGATAATGAGCCCAACTCGCCCACACTCTGTGTATTTTGAAGCCTGGCTCCCGTACCTGTAGCTGTTGGTGACATGATCCTGGCGGTCTCCTGCCCGTTCATGGATGCTGCCATCATGTTGCGATTTTGGGCTGACTGTGTCTGATTTATTCCAGAAAATGCAATGTTGCTGGCGTAGTTTCCGAATCCCGCGTTCTGAAGTAATGATTCCCTTCGTTCCTGGCCTAGGTCTCCATGGACATTCCTTCCTAAGGGCGGAAATTCTTCAATATTGCCCGTTTGAGGCTGACTGCTAGCACCGAGTTGGCCACTGATTCCTCGACCACCGTTGCGGAAATCGTCGAGCCTGTTCGCAAATTGTGCTCCTGACGGGAAAAGATCCTCGTGTGAAGGTTGGGATTGCTGCTGAGGCAAATGAGACTGTGTTTGCGATGCTCGTGACGGCGCTTGCGATGAAGGAGGTTGTTGTCGTTGGACTGGGGTCTGCTGTGTTGCACGTTGGCTTGCGTTGGCCCATACTGCTTGTCCAGGGGCTTGAGACTGCGATTGCGGGGGTGCTCCAGACAACGATGGGAATTCCCTACCCCAAATGCTTTGTTCAGTGTCCGCAAACCACTAATCTCTCATGACACGGATCTCACTTACGAAAGATCCAGAGGAGTTGCGGGCTGCGATCCTCCTAGGCTCTGTGCGAAGCTCCCCATGGTCCCCATGTTACGTTGCTGATTATTCTGAAGGCCTGGTGCGCCTCCCATAGGCAGTCCGAAATTCCAATTAGCGGTATTCCCTGTCCACCACCCTCAGCCCGTTAGTCTCTAGGTATTTGTATCCGGAAATCATCAGATGTTATTATCGCACCAATTTTGCCGTTTGGTAAGCGCGCCGAGGCCAACGTCGCATTTCGCGCCTGAGCTTGTTGTTGGGCGGGGAATCCGGACATGCCTCTCAGAGGCTGTGGGCCTGGTCCTGTATTATCCACCGAGCTGTCAGCCTTCCTTCTTGGAGCAGAATCTTCTGAAGATGCTGCGACCACTTTAGCCCAAGTCGCAGGCGATTTGGATGGGCGCCCGCAGGAATTGTCAACCGCCGCCAAGGACGAATCCATCTTGTGGGAGCGAATGTGGATAAGATCGAAGGGTTGGTCTCAGATGCATAGGGCCTGAAGCATTCCCAAAGCAAAATAGGCCCAAAAGATGTGTCTTTCAAGAGACATCCAGACCATCACCGCAGCAATAGTAGATAAACGGGGACACATCGTAACTGAGGACTGACGAACCTGGCCGATTCATTCTGGGAAGGTAGATAGCCTCAACAATCTCTCAGAAGGAGCTGCGGAGCTTGACAAAGTGTAGGAAGGTCCCACCAGGACTCTCTATAGTGTATATAGTATGGAAGTTGCTGCTCAGAAGCTCCGTTAACAAAGGTTCATGCGGCGCAGTTGCTCGCTCCATTGCTGGAGGTGGAGAGAATATAGCCGCGCGCTTCGTGAGTCTTGCGCACGGGCCACATGTTAACCGAGCGGTAGAGAGGGCAGATCAAGTTGGAATACTATTCTGATACTTATACAATTCTGAATGTAGAGCTATCTCGTTTGATAGAGCTATATATATTGCTACCAATATGATCGGATAAAAATCTGGTGATCGTTTCTGGTGAAGTGCGATTTGCATAGCGCATACATACTAGTAGTAGACACCTCGTGCTACAAACTACGGCCATACGTGAGATTTTCAGCATCTCAGTGATGCATGAACCATCCTAGCTTGTTCAAAAGACGGCGATGTAGAAAAGAACAAGTTTTGAGTTTGAAACTATTGTGGCAAGCTAGCTTGACTCTAATAGATATAGAATCTGATAGACTAACTAGTGCCACTCTCTTAGATAATCTCGGGGTACGCCATAGTCATATACCAACCCCCCCCTAATTCTATGCAATATAGAGCCACATAGTGTTGCAGCAATACTTTCTGACTTGGATGACAGACATACATTACTATACTCTACTCTACTCTTTTCTATGTCTGGGATCCCGACTGACGAAATGGGGTGTTGACGGTTATACATCCAAATTTGTCCCAAAAATAGAATGAGCCAGGCTAGAACTAAGAGCAACATTAGCAGAAAAGGACCGAGAAGGATGATATGAACACCTACCATGTGTGCAACTGGCAGAACCGAGATTCTCTCCATATGATCGGAGAAAGAATATAACTACCTAGTTCGGCATAGTTTGTCATGTACCGCGCTTCTCCGTAGCCGCTCTTTAGCGCCGGCCGCAACTCAAGTCCGCAAAAAGTGGACGTTTGAAGGCAGTTCGATCGTAACGTCGCGCAACAACAGTCCCAATGCATCGGCAATCATTGCTGAGGCTCTCTCGCCAGTATGGGGCTTCTCCCCTGGTCGAATTACCCCCTCCATATCTCGCGCCTTCCCTTCACTTCTCCATAATCCGATCACCGACCCAGAGCTCGAGCTTTTCTTCCACGGCTGCTGCGGCTGGAAAGGATCTGAGCAAGTCTCGCGGCGTTTCTGCGATTCACAGAACTGGCCCCAAGCATCCACTGGGAGTCTCCAAGTATCCGTTGCCGAAGCCTGTGCTGTCGGCCCGACAGGCTCGTGATCCTACTCCCAACCATGGCCTATGGGAGTTCTTTCCGAAGGACAAGCAGGCACTGAGCAGCCCTGAATATGATATCGCACACGGTAAGCACTTCTTTCATGTGAATTGCAAGCCTTCGCTCATTGGTTCTAGGCCGCCCTTGGTCTATCCAGGAACTCCGCGAGAAGTCTTTCGAAGATCTCCACAGCCTTTGGTGGGTTTGCGTCAAGGAGCGCAACAGGATAGCTACATCCAATCTGGAAAGGAAGAGGCTGAAGGCCGGTTATGGAGAATACGAGGCCAATGATCGTGACAGAGTGGTGAGTCGTCGCTGAGTTGTCTTTTGTGTTGGAACTGCATCGAGCCCGAGCAACGATATACCCGTCGTCCAGTTACATCAGTTACCGCAATCATGGTGATGAGAATCTGGAGTATATAATGAGCTTGCTTATGCTGTTCCTTGTCCCTCCCCGCTACCGAACTTCAGTGCATTCCAGCTATTTCCGTCTTGTGGTCAAGTCAATCGTGCTGACAACATCCCCTTCCAGATTCGAGTTACGCAGAATGGCATCAAGCACGTCCTTCGGGAGAGATGGTACGCTTGGGAAGATGCGCAGCACCTATACAACAGTGGTTACCGACCGGAGGCGGATGAGGGTAGCTTCGAGGAAGAGACTGCTCAGAAAGCGTGAGCTAGAGCGTCTCGATGGGAAGTGCAGCATACAGTGCTTCAGATATCCCCTCGGATTCATGTATTATCACGCGATTTCATCTCCTGAAGTGTATCATTAATTATGTTTGCCGTTGTTGATACAAGTGGAAACGATTGGAACTGTAGACCCCCTTTCCACTCTACGATTTCAACCTCCCCTAGACTCCCTTGAATATTCTCCTCAAAGACTCGGTCATTAAAATAAGCTGGAGGATAATTATTATCGTTTGTAAACTCTCGTGTCTCAAGGTTATCCGTCGATCCATCTTAGCGTTTGTGTTAGAGAAGGCTAAACCAATCTCACCGCTTGTTGGGGCGACGCTCTGCGGGGACAATCCAGTTTAGGAGGCTAAGGCGAGGGAGTTGGTCGTAGCTTGACCAGCGCACCTCATAGTGACCAACACACTTGACACCGCAACATAAGGCTTCCGTCTCCTGTCTTTCTATCTATCATCTGTTCTGTATCACATTCCTTACATCTAAGATTCACTGTTGATACCCGCCATGGAAGGCGTTGCTCCGGAGTATGACTTCATTGTGCTGGGCACAGGTAATGATTACCCCGCCATCCCCTAACTTCACTGACCGCTAACCCTGCAAATAGGCTTGACGGAGTGTGTGCTTTCGGGGTGAGTATTATCTTCTGTGGTGCATCGTGAAGAGCTCCCTAACTCTCTTTCCAGTGTCCTGAGTGTCAAAGGATACAAGGTCCTTCACATCGACCGCAATCCTTACTATGGCGGGTAAGTAGCTAGACTGGCCCCTGATGGTGCCCATTGGGAGAAGAAGCTAACAAGTAAACAAAGAGAATCTGCATCTGTGAACATTGAAACTGTTAGAAACCTCCTACCCTTTCGTCTAATATTTCGATCGGCCTTTCGTCTGATGTGAGCTTTTGTCTGGAACTTCCGCTAATACCCCTAAAAGCTGTTCAAAAAGTACGGCAATGTCCCCGCTGGGGAGGAGCCGTGGAAGAAATACGGCAGGACCCATGACTGGAACATCGACCTCGTGCCTAAGCTGTTGATGTCCAACGGTGACCTTTCGAGTATTCTCGCCTCGACCAACGTCCATGAGTATGTCAAGTTCACGTCGATCGCTGGCAGCTACGTCCACAAGGGAAATGATGTGAACAAGGTCCCCTCGAGTGCCGCCGAGGCCCTGCGCTCCCCGCTGCTTGGATTGTTCGAGAAGAGAAGAGCAAAGAAGTTCCTAGAGTGGGTTGGGGAGTTCAAAGCCGATGAAGTGTCGACTCATGCTGGTGAGTTCATTGTCAGGTAGTTCTTATGGCCCTGCTAATATACGTTAGGTCTGGATTTGCATAAGAGCACAATGAAGGATGTCTATGACAAATTTGGACTCGAGGAAGGTACTCGTGATTTCATTGGTCACGCAATGGCGCTGTATCAGTCAGATGACTATCTCGATGTCCCGAAACTGCCAGGTGAAACCGACGAATCGGACTCACTAAAGGCCAGACGGTTCCAGAGCATCCTGGAGACAATCGACCGTATCCGCCTGTACGTCAACTCTATGGGAAAGTATGGCGGCTCGCCATACATCTACCCCTTGTACGGTCTTGGAGAGCTCCCGCAGGGATTTGCCCGTCTTTCTGCTATCTACGGTGGTACCTACATGCTGAACACCAGCATTGACGAGATCCTTTACGATGCCGATGGTAAGGTTTCGGGCATCAAGGCGACCATGCGGGAACCTGGCGATGGCAGTGTGGTCATGAACTTTGAGACCAAGACGAAGAAGATCATTGCCGACCCATCATATTTCCCCGAAAAGGTCGAACCTTACGACCACTTGCTAAAGGCAATCTGTATCCTGAAGCACCCGATCCCCAAGACGGACTCGAGCGATTCGCTGCAGTTGATTATCCCGCAGTCTCAAGTCAACCAGAAGAAAGGTTAGTTCGAATCGACTCTGCAGATTTGTAATGAGAGCTCTTTCTTACGCGAAACAGATACCTACATTGCTATGGTGTCTTCGACGCACTGCGTCTGCCCCAAGGGCTACTACATTGCCATTGTTTCTAAGATCCTTGAGGACCAGGACAACTGGCACGCAGAACTCAACCATGGATTCAAGCTCCTTGGTGACATTGAGGAGAGATTCATGGGTCCTCCTGCTCCTCTTTACAGGCCAAAGGCGAACCTGCCCAACGACAACATCTTCATCTCGAAGAGCTACGATGCTACAACTCATTTCGAGACGACTACAGGTTAGTATAACTGTATATTTCTTCCATCTACAGCGATAGTTACTGACACCTCGACAGAGAACATTAGAGAGATTTACAAGCAGGCGGTTGGCGAAGAATTGGTCGTCGATAACCTCAAGAAGATCTCGGCTGAGGAATAGACAACGATGGATCCCGTTAGCACCTTGAGCCAAAAGATAAATATTCTTAATTATTGGACATCCGGTATCACCGTTATTGATTGGATGCTATTGCGTAAGAGCTCTAGTACTAAGCGAAACATATGATCAATCATTCTTTTCATGTTATCTCGTCATATAAACCTTAGCGAAAAATAATATTGTTGTAGATCAGCCATGCGTATCTCCAAAAAGGCTGTAAGCATTCGTATCTAATGGGTATCTATCCAGATGAAGATTAGATTTTGGAAGCTTCCGGATCCGTGTTTACTTTGTCGTGTTCTCCGATAGCACATAAAACGTTGGTGTCGGTCCTCCAGATTTCAGATCTTAACAATGCAAGTCGCTGACCCACATGGATCACTTCATTGACAATTCTGATCTCCGTGCCTTCTGGTATAGGGCGAAGGTAGGTGACCTTAAGATTCCTGCTTACACCACCCAAGGAGAAGCGTCCTGGTCGCGACACGGACGCAAGGACAGTGCTCGAGAGATTGTCTATCAGAGTTGCGGCGCATCCACCGTGCAGGTTGCCCATTCGATTGCAAAGATCCGGGGTCACTCTCAGAAGATACGCGACACGAGGAGAAGGTTCTCTGGTTGCATATTCGAAGCGCAACTGGCTGCGATTAGCATCGATACCCCAGGACTGTCAGGTCGCGATACGTGTCAGCGATGTCTTTAAACAATTTCGTCGCCCCGTATGAAGTGTCCAGACTCCAAAGTAACTCCCGCGGGAATGGGAGTATGCTAACCTCTTGTTCCGTGTTGAGAATGACCTCCTTGAACCAGTGGTAGATGGGTGTCTCGAAATCGTCGAGTTTCCTGGTCGGGGCGGTCATCGTTGCGAAAGATAGCGAGGTTCGATAATGAGCAGCAAGGAGCGCGTCAACAAAAGAAAGAGACCCTTCAGACAAAGCTCATCCTGACGGACTTATATACTGCCCTGTATGTATGATATAAAGCAGTATTCCGAGTCGCTAGCTGTGCGCGTTGAGGGCGTTCTGGCTTTCGACACGCTTACCTACGCCGAGGCCGACTTCCTCGGCTCGTCGGTCGCTGTCTATCTCAGTGACAATTGATGCATATCCTGCCCAAATACAAGACTCTCAGGAATAACAGACAGCGCTAACTGTTCTCAACAGAGCATTTGTATCAGCACTGTGCCATCGTTTCCTGCGTTATTATAGGGAATGAGAACTGCGAGTCACCTTTTTACGCCCGAAACTACCGGGTGTCGATGAAGACGAGACCGCATTGCCAGTAACAATAAACCTCAAAAAAAAAAAAAAAAAAAAAAAAAAAAAAAAAAAAAAAAAAAAAAAAAAAAAAACCACGAGGTGCAATTTGATTCCTGCACTTTCCTTCGATAGGGATAGGTAAAGTAGAAACGATAATATAAACCCAGCTGCATCAATCCCTTTCAATTGCTTATCCGATAACTATTTCCAAGAATTCTAGATGCCATCAGCCTTTGGTCTTGTCTGTCTTGAGACGCCCAGCTGCTGTGATTTTTTTTGGTTGCTCCTTCCTAGAACAATGGCTGGGGAAGGGAGTGACGAACCTGAATCTGCGTTTTCTCAACTCACGGCATCGTGATAGTGTCCTGCTTGATTACTCTTCATCAGATATTCGTTACTTATTACTTCTTCCTTGACACATCAAGGAGTCGCTGGCGACCCCTTATCATTACCTCACTCCCCTACATATCAAAGACTGTCAGGATGTCCTTCTTTGCCCCATACACGAGTATTATGCGTCTTGGTCAAGGGTTGCTATCATCTACTCCTACGTCCCACAGCTACTGATATCTGATTAGCTTCAATTCGTATACGCAAGAAGTATGTATAGACAACGCGGTGACTATACATCCTCATCCTGCTGTTTCTTTATCACCGCCACCTTCCCTAGGCCTAAGACCAGAGCCGACACCTGAGTCTTCCCATGCTCGCCATTTATCTACCGATTCCCTTGAAGATGAAAGGCTATCTCTCTCATGTCGTCCATGCCTTTCTGACACAATGTCTGTAAAACCCATGAGCCAAACCGTGTCATACACAGCCAGGGCTATCGACAGCGTCGCAGACATTGTTGATGCCCTGAATATTTCGTCAAGCGCGACCATAAGCTATGGCTCCATCAAGCTTGGTGGTGGCACCTCTTTGATAAGGGAAAATACAGTCAATGAGAGCGATATCAACTTCATTGTCTCCGTCAAGGTCACGAACGAAGCCCCAGTCAGCTTTGGCCACATGGAATTCAGGCCTATCATTGGCTTAGATCCCGACCATTTTCCTGCAGTATATGGCGATTCATTCATTGCGGGGTTCTTGGAAGGAGGAGAGTTTTCGGCAATTATCAGTATCAAGGTGGACGACAAGAGTAAAGTCTCTAGAGTGAAGCTGGCCGCCGAAGTCCAGCTCTTACCAAGGTCTTTGCTACAGCCTTTCTCGAGCAGCGCGCTACTGGATAAGGACAAAGAAGACATTTGGAAAGACACTGAGCTCAGTATTTCTGTTAGTTGGGCAGGAGGTGGAGAGATCAAAGAGCCCACTGTTAGTTCATCCCTACGCTGAATCTGTATATGTCTCACAATAATATAGGCCAATTGGGACCTTTCGACAGTAATAGCAGCCGCCAATGAGTTCCCGTCCCAAGTATTGAAGCATTCTCAAAAGATATTAGCAATTCTGATGAACTATAACTCTCTTCGCTCATTCCATGAAACCAACACAAAGCTTGACAGACCGTACATTGTCCTCGACTATCGATTGTGCGGTAAGTAAAGCTGATCCATAACTTATAGGAATATGTGCTCACGGTTATAGATCTCTATACTGCAGATCTCCTAAGTGCCTTCATGGCTTACAAAGCATTGTGGAAAAAGATCTCCAAGAGTAAGCGATGTCCTCTTCTATAAAGCTGAACCTAATGCGTCGTAGTGATGAAGGACCCGGAACGTTACGAGGCCAGAGAGCCTTCTGATGAAGTGCCTGATCCCATAAAATGTGATGTGGCTTCATTGAATATGGCCCGCACAGAATGCCGAAAAGGGATGACGCTAATTCTCGAGGAGGTACGAACCGCTCGCATTGTGGTCTGTTGTACCATACTGAATAAGTACACAGACTAAGTTGCTGGCAACAAGACCGGAGATCGGATCCATCAAACCGGATGGTACTATGAGAGAACCACCTTATCGCTTTCCTGGAGAACTGGAGGCCAGGCTTCCAGTATGTTCATGAGATATGGAGCTATGCCATAGTGACTAACCGATATAGGTCTGTAAGAGCGATGTAGATAACTGCGGTTCCTGTTCTCCTTCATCGGGAGAGACACTTGCTGAAAATAGTTATGTCGCGCATGCGTCCAGAAACTTTTCACGCGCCCGGAAAGTTGAGCCTTCACTTCCAAGTGTTGGTCGAGGTTTCTATTCTGTGGATGGAAATGCCCATCAAACTGACACAAATGCGACCTCGTAAGTACCTTTGAGCAACCCTCATGTTATAACTGCTCGTGAACGTTGACTTCACAGAAGAAAACGAATCGGAAATGATTCTGAGCACCTATCAGAGCCATTGCGACAGAGACGCACGGAATCGCATTCTTCGCGTCTTCGTACTTTGATCGGTGCTATAAAGTACTGTTATCGACTGGATTTGGTGGTCTTTGCCATATTACGTTGGTTGAAACTGTACGAGCGTCGGAAAATGAAACGTACGGAGATAGAACATAGACCGCCGGCGTTCATGCTGTACAACACAGCTCAGCCTGTGCCTCCTATTATAACAAGGGACTTGTCTGAGCCGGATATTCAGGGGCATAGACATTCGCAGAAGGGTGACTTTGTGGACAGAACGGTATCATGAAGTGCCACAATAACCGGATTGGAACCGCCTGGACTAATAACCTTCGGGAGTGGACAAGATTTTCTGGGGTCTTGATACAGGCTGAGATTGAAAATGTGACGTGCCAGGGGTAGTTCATTTTTTCTAGACTGATTCAACGCGATTGCTATGGACTTTCAATATAAACATTTATAAGCATTCAATTGTCTGCAATTTCTCCTAGTATTTGGGAAGCTTCTATCTCCAAGTCCGCACTGTAAACTCGCTTGTCTTCTCTAAATGTGAAACCAATAATATGAAAAGCCAATTGATAATGCCAAAGGAAAAGTGATATTCCGAAATACATTCACTCATACCTGCGCGCCAAGAAAAATGAAAGATAACATGGATATAGAGCACTCTTCAACTGACTCAGGCTCTCTGTATCGTCGAGTAAAGAAGGCCTATGTCAGGACCAGCATGTGTATGTCATAACTATTGACTCAAATCTTCTATCAGTTTATCCAACATCCTTTTCTTTGGGAGAAACCACTTTTTCACCTCTACACTTCTCGCCATTTCCATGATGCTGTCGTATTCTCTGCTGAGAGGACAGGGGGGTTCAATCTTGAATCCTTTGTCGCAAAATATTTGGATAGCGTCTGAATGACAGCTAAAAAGAGCAACTTCTAGGGGGTTTCGAAAGAGGCCGCCCGGCAAATAGGCATCTGCTCCTTTCTGGAGAAGCAGCTCCAGCCCTTTCGTATAACTGGGTCGTATAAACCTTATGCTGTTACCGAATGCCGCAGTTCCTAATGGGGTCCCGAATGGTCCTCCTTGGATGTTCACGTCAGCGCCGTTTTCGAATAGTAGGTCCATGGCTTCAATATTGTCTTCAAGGGCTGCTGCACCAAGTGGGCTTCCATAGACACCCCCACTGGTGTTAACTCTGGCACCCGCCTTCAGTAACAGTTTCATAGCTTTGATATTTCCCTTGTGAGAAGCAGCTCCGAGAGGACAGCCGTATTCTCCGCTTTCTCTGTTGACATCAGCGCCTCTGTCGATAAGGATCTGCATAATTTCTACCCTTTCTTTGTAAGCCGCCAGACTTAATGGGCACCCGTATCTTGGACATGATATCTCAGCATCTGCTCCTTTCTCGAGCAAATAGTTGACCGATTTCAATCTTCCCTTTGCGACTGCAGTTCCTAGAGCCGAACCCCATTCGCCTCGCGGTAGATTAATATCGGCCCCATTGGCAAGAAGAAGCTCCATCTTGTCAAACGCCTGACCATTGGCAGCAACCCCTAGAGGTCCTCCTTCTTGTGTGTAGCTCTCATTTATCGAAGCGCCGTTCCTAATCAGTAATCCCATTGCCTCGACGTTACTGAATGACGTGGTAGCTATTTCGAGGATGGTTCCGTTCTCTTTAGATATAACATTTATATCTGCCCCCCTCTGAAGGAGTAACTCCATTGCTTTGACGTGACCGTATGTAGCTGCAGCCTGAAGTGGACTTCCGTACCTGTCAGGGGGACCATTGATATCCGCCCCGTTCCGAATAAGAACGTTCATGATCTCGAGGTCCCCGGAATAACTTGCAGATTCAAGTAGATTTGGGTTTCTTTTGAGGCACAAGCCCCAGTCCGGCGCACGTTCCAGCATTAGGTTCCTGATTTTCTTATTACCGGCGAAACTAACTGCATAGCAGAAGAACGGCACCAGGGCTTCGCCATCCAGGCGGTTGATAAGAAAGCTCGTAATATCAGTAAGACCCCTAACAACAGCGGCATGAATAGCATTTTGATACGTTTGCTGATCTATCCCTTCCCCTAGGCTTGTAACAATCAATTTGACCGTATCGAGATCGTCAGTATCGATTGCTCGTATATAGTCGCTCAAGCTGACACTCAGCCCTCCTCTCAGCAGAAGCTCGACCGACTTGAAGTCCTTCATTTTAGCAGCTCTGATTACTGGACTGTTCGGGCCGGAAGGACTGCACTTTTGGGGCACTCCAGTGTCGAGCAGACGTTTTATCACATCATGCTGTTTGGCCAGGCAGGCACAATCCAGTGCTGTGTAGCCAACTTGGTCTCTATAGTTCAAGTCGGCGCCCGTTTCAATAATAGCCTCGAGCACATCAGACATGCCAAGGTAGCAGGACAGTTGCAGGTATTGCTCCGGACGATCAGACAGTATCACCTTTGGATATCTTGTCGCAACGTGTGGCACACGATCGAGACCCGTACACCGAATGAAAAAGGAAGGCTCAATCTCGCGTGGGCTTCCCATGCAGCAGTCACAGCACCCATACGGGTACCTGAATGTCAATATGTTCGCAAGCATTTCCCGGTTTGCTGAAAGAAGGGAGTCAAGCATGTTCTCCAGTTCTGGAGGTATTGTCTGTAGGCTGAGTATGTGGCTTTCAAAAAATCTGGCACAGTATTTTCTCGCATTATCCCAGCAGAGCTCTTCAGAAAGAAGTACACGGATGCATGCCTTTGCCAACTGAAGATTTGCCTTTTCCGGGGATAAGAAGAAGTCCCGGCAATCATCCGGGAATTCGGTATCGGTACGGTTAGAGAAAACTTCCTGCATCGAATAGTGGACTGGTCGAACGGGTTCGGAGTCGATGTCCATTTGGAATAAACCAAAACAGGAATTCGTGATGTCTTCGGAAGAGTAGTGTTTGTGGGATGAGCAAGACATGGAGTCATGATCTTGGTTACTTCCCGAAGGACTAGCCATGAATGAGACAAGCTCTTTCAGCTCACTTCCAGTCAAAGGGCGTTTGGCATATGTCACCCAAAGCATACATCTTCGCGCTAAAGATGAACTGGCTCTCGGTAACTTTTTGATGCTGCGGATCATCCGTATGTACATTGCGTCCAGTCCTGTGGGCAGGTATTGTAACTGGTCCTCCAGATCGCACTCGGGGACTTTGGAGAGATCTTTCAGCTGTAATTCGACCCAGAGGAACCTGAAATAGTAAGTCATCCGAATGTCAGTGTGAATATCAGACCACTTACAAGCCTTCGGACTTGTCTACCAAGGTCTTTATAACCCTCCCCCTGATATCGGCAGACGTAATTGATAGCTTCTCAGGCACCTGATGTTCGACAAATATGGTGATATCATCCTTCACTTCCCACGCGGTTATTGGCAATATCACCGCTTTATTGACGCAGGCTTTTTCAATATCCTGCATCCATCTGCTAGCTAGAAAGACCTTGATATGTGAGGCAGAAAGACTCTGAACAAAGTCCATGATAAGCTCGCGCTGCTCATCTTTGCACTCATCCAGGGCGTCGATTGTTAGGAATACCCGTTTGAAGTAGCGAGCACAAAGGAGGAAGAGTTCTGCATAGTCCTTGAATAAGAGCGTTCGCCCTTCTTTGTTCAATCGACGACGGAACTCGAGTATTTCAGATGGTATGGTGAACATCTTCCGACATAACTGCTTGATGAACATGCCGATTACGCGACATGCCATGGTCTCCATGGAAGTGTCATCCCATTTGCAGTACCAAAATCCCAATGCGTACTGGTCAGTTAAAGTGCTCTTGCTCAAGTGGTCAACGACGATTGATCTACAGACAAGTTAGTTAGGGAAATCGTGTTTTTTGGAGTCTCGGCGTGGGCGTACGAGAGGACACTTTTTCCGATTCCAGCTATAGGAGTTGTCAGTCAGAATTACAGAAAAGGTTAATATTGTAATAGCATACCTTGTCCATGACACCAAAACAGAGGTGTGTCATTATCATCATCCAGCCAATCAGTGAAGCATTTCTCCTCTAGTAGCCATCTTCCCGTGTCTGTGTATCTCTTCGAATAGAGCCGATCATGATCGACCTCCGAATCATCTCCAGATGCCCACGAAAGGAATTTCTCCCTCTCTTCGTCTGTTGATGCGAGCGAAATCAGCTCCAATCCATCTCTTGGTCAACTTAATTTGGACGTACCTTTTTTCGCTTTCTTCTCTTCCCATATTGCTTCCCGTCTTTCCACGACGTAATTGAGGTTCTCGACTAGAGCCATCTCTCGTAACATCTGATTATAGTGTTCAAAGTCTGATACTATTTTCCCGTATTCCTCTTCGAACGGCGACCACTGCGAGCGGACGAAGATGCGAGCCGAAGCGAACCCTGTCAGAGCAGCAGATTAGTATTTGGCAGTATATGGAGACTCCCAGGAATGACTAATACTTCTTTCAGATCCTTCTTTGTCAACGAACACGCGGTACGCTTTACGAAAAAAAGTCAGGATGTTCGAGTAAGACGCAACCAGAATCTAAGAACAGTTTAGTGCGTGTCTACAAAGAATATGATACAAAGGAAAAAGCAGACCTTGTGTACAGCAGGCGAGCTGGCGCTTATGTCGGCGTATCGCTGTAAGACGTCGAAACGACTAGGCATGCGCTCAAGCATCTGTGACAACCTTTCGAAATAGGTGCCAGCTTTAATAGCGGACTTGGATTTTTAGCACGATCTCAAGCATAGGTAAGAGGACAAGTTCAGAGGCCCTACGTCGATGATGACACGAACAACTCCCAAGACGATCGAGCCGATTGGCGATGACTGTGCTGCTGCTGTCGCCCCCGTGACGAGCGAGTCAATGGCTTGCAGGAATTGTAAAGTAGGCTCTATCACTTTCCTGGAGACCCCGGCCGCATGTTTCGTGTCAAGATTCACTATTTTGTCATGAATCATCTCCGGTGAGACATGCTGATTCCCTTCTCTCCAGTCATTCTTCTTTTCTTCCTCTGTGAGCTCCTCGAAGTGATTCCTCCAGGCCTCTTCGAAAGCAGCATTCTTTCTGGCGGCAGCATTATTATCTCCCAGGGAACGATTCACCGAAGACGATTGAAGAGAAACCAAGACTTTTTCTGGCTCTGGCGTACTGCTGCTCGAAACAGTGGCAGCGGCTCCTTCCCCCGGAGAGCCCTTGAATCGGCTTATCTTCCGAATATATCTTGTGACGATACGAGGCATCCTTCAACAGGAACCATAGGCTCAGTTTCTAGCTCTCCTCTCCTGCCCGGACAGAAAAGGATGGGATGGAGCAGCATTTTGACCTCTTTTGCGCCGATGAGCAAGGCTGTACTGTTTCATCCAGCAGCAAACGTCTTTCCAGTAGTGGTTATGCGAGTCGGCGGTAAGTTGATAGTCGGGCGCCAATCTATATTGCATTATTGGCTGTTGACGGAAACATCGCCAGCATGGAGCCCCCGGCGTTTCGACTATGATATGAAAGCTCGATATTCGAGCCAATCGATGGAGAAATACACGCTTGGCTGAGAGGACAAACAGTTTGCTGAACACTACTGATCGTCCTGCGACTCCTATCTGACAGGGGTCAACGAGAGGCTTTGCGTGCTGCGCTGTACTCCGTACTTTTGAGTGCATAGCTGCGCCATCTGAGCTTGGACTCTTGAGGCAAGCTACGCTGCATAGCCATGCGGCGCAATTCTTTCTCCTAAGCTAGGCTATGTGACACCCATGCCGGTCAGGAGGCCATGACATAAACTCTTTAAGAGTACTTGCCGAAATCGACTGCATCCTTGCAGATCAGGATCGAAGGAACCGGTTATTATGCCACTGTGGCTGAGCATGGCTTCTCCATCATTGTTGTTGTATGCACAAACGTCGTCATAAGATAAGATTTTCGAGCTATCTACCTGGATGTTTACTGTCGCAGTGATCACGCTTTTACCTATCTAAACGCCCGCTCTAACTAGTTAAGTAGTTCCCGCTACAGTTATATCACCTCCCGCTACATATATGTTAGCCACTACGGACATCGAATCCATTATTGATGATACTTTTAATCAAAAGCTCGGGAAGTTATCGAAGATAATTGATTCCCTTTGTAAATTAATATGTACATACCACAAGAGCGATATTTACATATACGCTAGGGTTCATAACATGCCAACATAACTAGATGCAATCAATCTCACATCGACGCCGAACCCAATGCCAGACACAAGAAGAAAGAAAAAAGCGAATAAAAGGGTATTTCTGCAATATGGACATTGAAGGAAAAATCAAAAAAAGTAGAATTCCACCGAAGACAGGCGGGGAAAAGAATAAAAAGAATAAACCAAACGAAAGACCGAGAGGTCATAGTTGGTCGCTTAGACCATTACCAATCGACAGCCCATCCGTTCTTGTTAAGGAAATCCTCACACACGGCCTTGAGGGTGTAGTTTGGTCGTAGGTCCTTCACGGTCATGGGGACGCGAGTGATGGGGTCCACGCCGGCTCGCTCGACGTGTTTCTCGATGCCAATACGGTCGAAACTGTGGCCGGACGGGGTGACCACCGGGTCGTGCATGATCTCAAACGTGATGCCGTCGACGAGATAGTCGGGGACAACCTGTACACTCATGTTAGCTCACGAATGGCTTTTTTTTCTCGCGAATATCCGATAGAACCTACCCTCTCCTGAATATCCCCATTGGAAGAAATCCGGAATGCTTCGCGCACATTATGAATATTCTTCTCCGCCTCTTCACGAAGCGCCTTTTGATCTTCCACGAAACCAATCTGACCGATCTCACCGCGATCAAGCTTCGCCTGCAGCTCGCTCAACTCCCGATCCAGATCCGCTTCAATCAACCTCTCGACATTCGCCAGCGTCTCATTCATCTCCCGCAACCTTGCGGTCTCCTTGGCAGCCCATATCTGCTGCTTCGCACGAAGCACCGTCCTCGACAGATTCTCCGTCTGGTTGCTCTTGGCCGATAGCGCAGCCTTGTATGCTTCGATCGCAACGTCGTAGGCTTCCTGCGGTCGACCCAGTCCAAGCAGCGCCTGGGCCAGATACCAGCAGCTCTTCAGACTGGCCGCGTTCTTGGGTCCGTAGAGGTCGATAGCAGCGCGCGCATCGTGCTCTGCGCCGGCCCAGTTCTCGAGCTTTATGCGGGTTAGAGCGCGGTTAGTGAAGAAGGTGGGTTCGCGGGGGTTTTTCTGGATTCTGGAATTTTATTATCATGTATTAGCTACTTCGTCTACGATCGGACAGACATCACCCAGAATGAATAGATACTCACGCTTGAGAGTAGAGCTCTTCAGCACCAGAGTAATCCCCTTCTTTGTAGAGCTGATTGCCCTTTTCTTTGAGCTCGAAAGACATTCTCGATTCAGAGATGATCCCCGGTGTTTGCGACGGGAATCTAGTTTAGAAGAATAAAATGGAGAGACCAGCAAGTGCGCTGCGACTTCCTTGAATGAAGCTTCCGGTACAATAATAAAAAATAAAAAAAGAAGAAAAAAGGCGCGCAAATGGAACAGAACAGAATTTCTAGCTATGCAAGAAACCCAGCTCTAGTTGTCAAGGAATGTCCGCTGTATTAATAATAGCGACTGCAGACCCCCAGTAAACACCGTTTCTTTCTTCTAGTCTGGGGTCCGTGGAGTAAGTATGATTGTTGGGACGGCGCTAGTTGTTCTTTGTTCACAAAAAAGTAAATTGATTTAGTCAGGGACTCACGGAGGCCGCGGATAGTTATAAGTAGTAGTGATAGTAAATAGAGCAGTAAGTGGTGATCAAATCAGTCAACCAAACGAGGTGGCCTCTTTCTTGATCTTTTTGCACTTGGGTATATGATGAAGAAGGAATAATAGAGTGAGATCCTGCTCTCTCATACTGTCAGTGAGGGTGGCCTCTTTATTAATATTATTATTGAACGTGCAGTCGGATGATTGAGCCGCCACTGTGAGATTCATCGAAAGGCATCGATCCCCGCGGAATCTTGGGGTTGGCAGCGGTGAGGATGACTCAGCAAGAGCTGGCACTGCAAGAACAACTCTGTATTTTTCGTGATCTTGGATCCGAGCTCTGTGGTTAGTCCTGTTTGATTGATGGGTTATTTATAAAAATAAAAAGGAAAAAAAAAAAGAGAGAAAAGACATAATAACTAGTATAATCTATACATTAGGTACCTAGTCATCTGTGACAGCGCGTATCGGATCCCTCGTGGTGATCGCCAGGCGTTGTGCAGATGATCGAAGGCGCTATGATTATTCCGGGACACATGTGGGTACTTGTCACTTTACTAGAATAGAATAGTGTCTCTAATTCTATAGATGGAGAGTATATGGTACAGCTTTATCATTTTGAAGATATGGATTATTGTGTCCAAACAAGACTGCCGTCCTTCACCACTTCTGTTTGCTGCATCAATATAGAATCCAATTTCAATCCAGTTCCCTTTTTGAAAACAGTTTCGACTCAAACTATGTACACAATGATACGATGATGATGACTGCACAATAAGACGCAAGTATCCTGCTTTATCGCTCGCTTGCTTCCCAAAAAAGGCAAATGGTATGGTATGGTATCATTCCGGGGTATATATTTCTTTTCGCAAAATATCGACAAAGCTATCCCCTTCCCTTCCATGGGCATCCACTTGGGAGGAATACTCATATATAGTTCGATCTGTCTCTTCATAAAGAGAAAGAAATCGTCTCCACGCACCCTGCGCGTGACACCCTATAAGCGGGATTGGGTTCAATTCGTCATTGATCCTTGATTCCTGAAAGCAAGCGCTGGTAGACATGTCATAAGAAAGATAGACTTTGTTTCTAGTGGCCGTTGACAAGCTTCAGCTTGGTCTCGTAGTCACTGATGGCCTGGACCTTGGCGGCAGAGCTGCTCTTGGGATCAAAGCGGTAGGTGAGCCATTCGGTGGCCAGCTTTTTGGCCAGCTCGATCCCGATGACGCGCTGGCCGAAGCACAGCACCTGGGCGTCGTTGCTCAGGATGGAGCGCTCAACGGAGAAGGGATCGTGGGCAGTGACGGCGCGGATGCCAGGCACCTTGTTGGCGGCGATGGCGACCCCGAGGCCAGTGCCACAGATGAAGAGGCCGCGGTCAGCCTTGCCTTCGGCGATGAGCTTGGCCCCAGTGACGGCTGGGTGAGGATAGGCGGTCTTGTCATCAGCACTGGCGACGCCAACGTCGGTAACGGACTCGACGAGCGGGTGCTTCTCGAAGAGGGCCTTGATGGTCTCCTTGTAGGGGACTCCGGCGTCATCGCAGGCCAGGACGATGCGGAGAGGCTTGAGGTCCGACGACATGGTACAAGGAATGGATTGATGTATAGACCGTAAAGTATGTAGCTGTAGTAGATCTTAGCGCAGGAAATATGCAAGGCCGGAACGAACGATGGATTGTCTGGACGTGAAGAGATGACAGAAGACCACCAGCGCTGACGAGAGATATTCGGGATGGGGGTTTTATAGCCATCTATATTCCCTCTCTATTCCCCGCGTCATCCCAGCCCATCCCCATCCCACCATCAGTTACTCCGTGGGGAAGAGAATCTCCAATCGGTTTCTCGCTCGGATCTCCAGACTGGTATCGTATTCGCCATTCCCATGAGGGTCGACTAACTGATCGAGAAATGCCCCTGGGCCCCAGCCATGAATAGAATCATCTTCCCTTCCGCGCGGTTTCTCCACCCCTGCTGCTTCGGCTCAATTAGATAGATTTATTACCATCTGCGCAACTCTGCCCGGGATCTACTCTATACCGTCGCACAGTCAGAGCGCGTAATTCGTCCGGGACTGTTCTGTCCGATGCGAATGCGCACAAAAAAAACGCATTAAATGCTCCAAGGTCAAGTAAATTACTCGAAGCAGTATGCTGAGCTCGGGCATCTTGCTCTACATACTCGATCATTACCCCGTGGCTTGTATCAGAAAACGGAAACACCGCAAAGTCTGCACCACCAGCTGACCGGACTGAGATCAACCAGCTCCGTCGCGACTGTCGTGGAACCTCTGATGGCTTCTAGACTTTGATTTCCCTCCCCGGCGAGAGGTACCTCGGGATACCTGAAAAGGGCTTCCAGCGCGACGGAAGTACAACTGAACAGCTGGCAGCAACGCGGTGCAGCAGTGAAACCCCCTAAGACGTAGAATCTCCGTATCCTATCAGTGGATACTGGACCTTCAGCAGTGGAGATTCTGCATGGAGGAAAACCGGGCGGAAAAGGGGGCGTTTCAATTCAATAATGAGGGAGAAGATAATTAAGAAACTTGCAGTATGCTCGGATAGACCACTTTGGGCATCCCGTCTGTGCCTGGTAAATTTCGGTATCGTTACCGCTATTGGAAACTTTGGTATCATTTGAACAGTATTGTGACACAGATCTCAACATATAAAACCATATAAAACTACTGTATTATCCTAGTCCCATACCATCCCCGCAAGACAGTTTCTCGCACAGGCCGCGTATCTGTATTACACTCTTACTGGTACGACTTCCAGTCTTATCGATAAGCGCTGTTCCCCCTCCTTCTCCTTCTCCTTCTCCTTCTCCTTCTCTCTCTCTCTCCATCTCGCAATGAATTAATTAATGACAACTAAAGTATTCTGTCTCTGCACAGGACGTTCGTGTGTCGTGTTTGTGTGCTGGGGACACCATGAGACTGTCGCGCTAGAATCCTCTCCGCCAGGTCGATATCGTATTACTCGCATTCGGGATCATAGGAACCTTGGATCTTGCTCTCAGCCGTGACATCACCTCCCATCTTCATCTGATACCACTGCGAGATCCAAAGTTGTCTCAAAAAGGGAACCGTTGCGGGAGGAACCATACTCTACCGTACGGTCTATCGCAGAGGAGGAGGCGGCAAGAAAAACACAGCCAACACCATGGCCTCACAATCATGCCCGGTTCTGCCACAGAACCTCCTGATCATCTCGCTGAAGATGTATTTCACCCCTAGCCGCACCTTGGACTACCTCCGTACCCTGCTCGAACCGAAGAACGGAATCGTCCGTCCGCAGAACCGGTCCAAGATCCTCCTGGCGCTGATCCCCGACTTCCTAACCATCTACCCATGCGCAGAAATCATCAAACAATATGAATCCAACCTGCCTGAATCCGATCGCTCCTCCGACCTGCCCGCTCCGTTTCTCTTGGGGGCACAAGATTCCTTTTGGGAACCTCTAGGCGCCTACACCGGCGAAGTTTCTCCGCTCGCCCTGCGCGAGCTGGGTGTTTCCATCGTCGAATTGGGCCACGCTGAACGTCGCGCGATCTTTGGTGAAACGGACGAGCAAACGGGTCGCAAAGCGGCCGCCGTGTGTGCACAGGGCATGATTCCGCTCGTGTGTATCGGCGAAATCACCGCGCCGGGACCTGTCGCGTCCGAAGCCATTGGTCTCGCCGTCCGTCAGTGTGAGGTGCAAGTGCGCGCTGTCTTGGATGCCATTCCCGCTGAGGCGCCCGTGATCTTCGCCTACGAGCCTGTCTGGGCGATTGGAAAGCCTGTTCCTGCGGGCGTCGACCATATCGCTGCCGTGGTGAGCGGAATCCGAGCAGCAATTGGCCGGCGTCAAGGCGACGTGAGAGTTCTCTACGGCGGCAGTGCGGGTCCGGGGTTGTGGGGAGACGGTGGTCTGGGGAAGGCTGTGGACGGCATGTTCTTGGGTCGCTTCGCCCACGATCCAGAGGGGGTCCGGAAAGTGGTCGAAGAAGTCGAACAGAGCTTGGGAGAGTCCTGATTGGGAAGTCAGTACCAATCATGTCACTATAAATACCCGTCATTTAGGGCGTTATTGAATCGGATTTGCCAGCTAATATAGACAAAGCTAGATGATCTAATAGGCCTCTGAAGTCCTAACAAATGCCTTCTATAGACCTACAGAAGCTGGCTCTGCGGTGAATATCGAAGCAACTTGAAACTACTGCACTCAACTTCGTGATCTCGGACACGAATACCAGATACCAGAATACCAAAGGATCGCAACAAAAGCAGACACCGTCCCATGAACGCCAGACGGAACCACGGAACGGGAGGATCCTAGAGCTTATCAACGCAGATATAGACCTGAGGCCAAATGGTTGTGCCGTCGTTGAGTTTCGTCTCCTCAACCGTTCTTAGATAGTCTTTTCTCGAATGCTACTATCGGAAGAATAATCGATTGGAACACTGACACCTGAGATCACTACCAGCTGAGAATACAGTTCTCGCGGAACAATAATATCATGGAATACTGTATCATAATAGGCTACTATGATCCGGGATCATGTACGTTTTAAATCACTGCTGTCTAGGACACATAGATTGGAGGACGGACTTAAAATACGCCTTGTTCGATTAAGTATGATATCCGTTAGTTATAGGGAACTATATACGCTTTCTAAGGCTATAGAATCGTTTGAATCTGGCTTCAATCGCCTTACGGGCTCACAGAAAATGGGACTGGTCCAACATTAGTGGTCGCCAATCTGAATAAGACTGCAGAGCGAGCACCAAAAGCAGGACGCGGTAACGACCAGAAAGACATGCAATTTAGTATTCTACACCAGATCGAGCTGCTTTAGTCTACTGAGCCTGCTATGCAAAATATGTCACAACTTTGTCCTAATATGCCATAAAAGTCCTGCTCCGAGCTAACAGTAAAGTGGGGACTTGCTGCTAGGAGTTATGAGTGTAAATTCGGCCGTATACAGCCTCACTACTGTATATTTTCCGCGCCAACTCACAGGTCCTCACACTCTAGGTATAAGTGATCTAATAGGGATAGTGTTGAAATAGGAACCTTGCATATGGCTTAATCGCAGGGAGAAGGATGTCAAACAAATAATCCATCATCCGTGGTGTACGACTACACCCGAGTCTAGTTTACAGCCCTGCGCTTAGATCCTGTAGCAATAACTTCGAACATAAAACCAATAGCCCCGAAAACAAATCATCATTAGATTACTGTACCATCGTTGACATAACTTCTTTGAGTATTTCGCGGCCCTCTTCAAGCTTTGCAAGTCGGGCTGTCAGGAATTCTCTCTGCCTTTTACTAACAACCGGCTCTGATACAAGAGCGCAAACCTCAGCATCTGACATCTTTGCAACGGTCAACGGACAGAATATATGCTGCAGGTCCTGAACAATATGACGTTCAACAACTTGAACTGTCACGTTCGCAATGAACACTTTTTGGTAGACCTAGAATCGAGAACTTTGGTAAGCCATAATCTCAAGTGTTAAAGGAAAGACATGTATGTACCTTGTATATTGCTAGAAGGCAGTCGAGAACTTCATCCGAGCTATGATTATCCATGCCAGGATCAATGTCTTCTGAATAGAGATGTAAAGCTTTGTTCACATTAACGGGTAGAACTTCACGGTTTCCTCCTGGTGCCGCTGCCTTGTCGAGACATTCTCTCAACTTGATTTTTTGCCTTTCGGCCTGCCGCTTCTTAATGGTATCGGTGTAGTAGTGATTGTAATTTATCACATAGCTTTTGTTATCTTTCAAGATTTTCTCAAGCTCCTCCACCGCACTCCTATGTCTTGCCTTTACCCTTTCACGGATTATAGGCCACATGCGTGCGTACATGTCCGAGGGCGCTTTGTCCTTAAGAACTTCCTGGAGGAAGGTACTGCAAACGTCTGATACTCCATCTATATGTGCCTCGGCGATGAGATTCCATTTCGATGACTGTTCCCAGAATAACTCTGCAATCACAAGAGGGTTAAAATTGCCTAGTAGTTCGCGTCCCCGCGCCCTGATTACAACGTCATTTGCCCATTGCACTCCTTCTCGATGTGAAAGTATTTGAGGCCTTTCGATGTGCGAAAAACATTGTCGATAGGTCAGGGTATTTGCCAAAAATTCCAATGATCGCGTTATTACCTCATCCTCTTCTGACGCTTCGGAGCTTGTAGAATTACCACCCATACCATGAATCTGAAATTTATGGCCGTGTGTGCGCATACGTTCTGCGAACTGTTGGTTCATAAGTTGAATTGCGGCACGTAGACGGCGGACTGAGGTCAAACGCCTGAGTGAAAAAGGCCCCCGGTCGGGCTTGAAGTCATCTCCCTCGTAATGACCATTGACAGCCGATTTGAAAATCTCGTAGAAGTTGAGACCTAGTTGGGAGAGGAACATTCTGCACTCATCTGTGGTGGTCCTTGCTGTACCCATGACATCAAGTTCCGATTTCGTGGCATGCAAGGTAGCGTCCAGTTCTTCTTGAAGTTTAGGAAGCTCCTGTCGAACATGAGTAAAAAGCAAACTGCTGAGACGATTTACTAGACTTCCAATTCCGATATGTTCCTTTGGAAGTTTGCCGAATGCTGATTTTCGGAAAAAAGACTGCTCAGAGAGATTTCGTTCTTGGATTGATATTCCAGCCTCTTTGAATTCTCGGTTTTTCAGGACGTGCCATCCCAACGCGAAGAAGATATCTTTATTTTTGGCCAGCTCAAGAAATGCAGTTTCCGTTTCCGAACCTGGAGGGGGGATATCAGGCTTGGTAATGATTCCCAGAGTACGTTCGCCTTTCGGGTCGAACTGGCGGACCTTGTTGAGGATAGGTTGATTGGCATAGTCATTGGCCGCTGAAACTACTGCCAGACAAATTGTCCGCGGCTGCGATATATACGTGTTTGTGATTTCGACCGTCATATTCACATCTGACTGGGATGCATCTTTTGTCTCTGACTGTATGATTCCAGGCAGATCGACCACAGTGAGTTGCGGCAGGTTTGGCCCTTCGATCTCAACACTGAGCACATCGCGAGCAAAGGCTCGTTGAGTACCGACACTCTCTCCTCCACCTTCGATCCCCATCAATTGTTTTGCTTTATCCATAACCTCAGGGAGCTGGTCAAAGCTAGTGATCGTTTCTCGAAATCCATCGATTGTTGTTTTATCTTCCGCGGATCGTTCTGAGTCGGGAATCACCTTGATTTGGAGCGAGTGCGACACGCCACGTCTTAGAATTATCTCAGTTGGATATCTTGTACACAAGTTGTCTTTCCTTGGGAAAGGGACTCCCGTCAACGCCTCAAGCACCGAGCTTTTTCCGGCTGACTGATCTCCACAGACCACTAGCTGTGGTAAGGAGAGGACACTGTCTAGTCCGCATTTGCGTAACTGAGACACAATATCTAGAACACGTCGTTGTTCATGTGTCTCCAGAGATTCCAAAGCGTCTGTGTCCAGATTTCCATCAATGTCGCCCGGAGATCCATCTTTGAGAAGTATTAGTAGCCTTCGTTGTATTTTTCACTTTAACACTCACTAGGAGATAGAGTATCACTATCCAGAGTATCTATTGAGCCCATTTTTAGGTTGAGAATGTAAAATCCTAAGTTGAGGTTACTGTCAGAAAAAAAGCTGTATCACAGATTTTCGAGATCCGTGTTGGCCTTAAATGGTCTGCAAAATCAACGTAATTGTTACACTTACTTTGTCAGGACCCTGGCAATGTAGGCTTTCCTTCGGAATGAAAACCTGGGAGCGAAGCTCGCTAGGCTTGAATTCTCTAGCAACTAGCTCAGCCTATTTATGTCTGTGGATGGAGCTGAAAGGCGTGGGAGAAACCCGACAGGAGGCCTGCTGTAGGCAGGCTCCGACAGAAAATGTATCAGATCAAACAGATAAGTAAACGTTAATATAAGCTGTCGAATCGCAAATGGCATGGAAGCAACTGTAAAGCTAGTAGCTAGGTTGCTTGCTTGCTTGCTTCCACTCTGGGAGAAACTTGATCCCATATTAACCTCCTATATTATACAAAGAATCTAGATCCTAGTGATATAGTAAGTTCTATCCTATAATTAGGATCTCAAAAAACCTGCTGCAAACGGATAATATAGCAGTTCACCCGCACACTTCTTCGCGCAACATAAGCACACTATGTATTATATCTGCTTCTTGTATTATCTTCAATAGCATTCGTTGAGTCCCAGAATTAGGCGGTCTGCGATGTGCCTTTGCTTTTTGTCGGTGCTTATAGCTCTAAAGCAGGCGAGCTGCAAAACGCCACTACTACCCTATATAAAAGATATAAAACAAACCACTTAAAGCCGCCCATTTCCACTAATATAGGATTAAAGCAGACACGCTGGAATTAGGAAATGCTTAGGAATAGTAGTGGAGGCAATGCTCTAGGCAGCAGTAATCATAATAGAGTCCGTAGTCGATAGATTTCGGTACAATCTAGTTCTTCAAGCAATTAAGATCCTATTGCCGGATTAACTTCTATTCCCACACTTTTTCCCATATCGATATCGCTTAGGATGATTTGCTAAAATACTGTACCCAGGCGGAAGATACTTCAGATCTATTCAGATCCACGGGTTAGGGGAGACCAGTAAGAGGTTGCATTCAGTCTTTGTTATATGATTTGTTTCTCATCTGGGGAATGCACTTGTAACATTGATGAGATTGTGGATGATAGATATAAAGAACAATAGGTCTGATTCTGTGCTTTTCTATGTCGTAAGCGAGACATTGCACTGTAGTCCCAAGGTACCACTTAGAAACATTAAGTCTTTGTAGCTCATTAATGGCCAGAAAGACTGTCTATTATCACACGTTGCTACAATATCAATCACCCCAAGACCCCATACTTTGCAGAATTATTCGAGCGCAAGCATATTTTCTTGCCATAGCAGTTGACAATCTAGTAAATTAGGTGTTAACTATCTAGGATACTTCATTCCAAAACAATTTCAAGTAGCAAAATAACTCGATGTTATTAACTTGTCGTCCGTTTCCCTGGTGTCTCTCCAAACTTCCAGTTTTCCAATGTCTTAGACAATTTGCAGCAGTGGAAAATAGTTACCTTTTAGAGGATTTTCATTCCTAGTCCTTTATTAGTCTAGAAGGTAGTGAGGTGGATATGTCTTCTAGTTAGTCTGTGAGATTAGATAGTGCAAGGCCACAAACAACACAAAGCACAAAGAGCCTTGTTAGAGGGTCTGAGCCTGTTGAGATAAACCACCCATAGTTTTATGATAGGAAGAGACCAACTACTGGTGCTGCAGCGACGGGCATTGATGTTTCACTTAACTAAGTAGCAAATATACAGTGATGTCTAAATATGTTTCATCAGCGAACGCCGCAATCTACAAACTAGTATGTGCTGGGATAGAAGAGCGGCTTAGTATGCGCTGGGACAGAAGAGCGGCTACGAGAGCGGCTGTGAGAGCGGCTGTGAGACACTGATTGAGTGAATTAATTAGCCTGCAGGGGGGCAACCTGCATATCGCGATTGAGTGCCTGAAACTTCAAACCTCAGCCATGTTGACCGCGGCGCGAATGTGAGGACAATCAATCTCAATACTATATTATCATCCCTCCTGAACGCAGTGGCAGATGAGCATCTTATCTTATTGCACATGCTCTCTGGATCTTTGACGATACTAATCTTGCCATGCCCTTCTTTGGATCAAAAAATGGGCATCATGTTGCCAACAGCCATGAGAATTCCAAGAAGTCCCACAAAAAGTCACTTTCTTGGTGGAAAACTAGAGGTCTTCAAGAGACATCTGGTATCGATAATAATCAGAAGGCCTCCCTTAGTTGCTTGAGTACTGGAGGCACTGAGGGGGAAAGCACAGGTGCACTTGAAGGGAGGGCCATCAGCCCAGCATTGAGGGAAGCTGATTCCATCTGGAGCCGCGCATACGATTCACTAAAAGCAAAGGACCCAGTGTTAGTGAACAGATATGAAGAGATACTCAGCAAGGAGTACACCTCAGATGGACGTTCCGAGGACAACTCAACAAATATCATCGCTCAAAATGATCCTCAGAGACGTCAATTACAGATGGATGAGATGATGAAAAAAGGCCAACAGCGAATGGAGGAAAATAAAATCAGATCCCGAATTTCGAAAGGGCACGATATAACTTGTGCTGCGAATGCCGTGCTTGCGACCACGGACTGGGTTGGAGAAGCCCTGTCGAACTCCCGGGAAGCATCTCTGATTTGGGCTGGAGTATCTCTTGTCGTCCAAATCTTTACAAACACCATCACAGCGAGCGATGCGAACCTTGAAGGCTTCCAATATGTAACAGCACGACTCGGATTCTACAACGAATTTCAGACGAGGTGGATCCCGCGCATCTCCGATGGGTTGAGAAAGTCGTTCGAGAGAAGTGTACAAGACCTCTACGAAAGTATCCTTGAATTCCAGCTTCGAAGCGTCCTTCGCCTCTATCGGTCTTCAATCAGGAATTTTGGAGGAGACTTATTTCAACCACGAAGGTGGGACGAACTGCTATCACGGGTGAAGGAGCGTGAAAGAATTGTGACACGGGACTCGGTGCAAATACGTGACAGCGCCCTTTACGATATCCAAGAGAAGGTTCTCAAGCTCAGCATAGAAACGGCGGAACGCAAGATGACAAGAAACGAGCGGGATTGTCTTCAACTCTTCCGCCTCACGCACACTACTGGGTCTGGTGCTGAACTTGAACAAAAGCTGACATACGAAGACTTCAAGTATCGCGTCGAATACAGGGTCGGAGGGACCTGCCAGTGGTTTTTGGACCAAGAAAATTTCAAGCACTGGTTGAAAGATGATTCCGGTATCCTCCTCGTGACTGCTGATCCTGGCTGCGGAAAATCCGTGCTCGCCAAGTATCTCATCGACTGCGAACTTCCGCAGTGTATAAATGAGTCGGGGAAACCACCAGTCATTTGTTACTTCTTCTTCAAGGAGCAAGTCCAGTCCCGTGTTCATATAGCGCTCTGCGCGCTGCTTCATCAGTTGTTGTCTCAAAGGCCCTCACTGGTTCGACACGCAATTGAAGCTGTGGAAAAGAACGGTCCAAAGCTCATAGAAATCCCAGGAAAGCTGTGGGAAATTCTCCAAAATGCTACCAGGGACGAAGACGCAGGTCAAGTGATTTTTGTGCTAGACGCACTAGACGAGTGTGACAGATACGATCGCCAGAAATTGATATCATTCCTGAAAAGTCAGTTTCTACGAGCGTCAACAGCGAGCGGGAAGCTCAAAATACTACTAACAAGTAGGCCATATGGGGACATAACTCACGAATTTGACGAAGCTTTTCCCAATATGAGAATTCCTGGGGAAGATGAGTCGCCTCGAATTGCCGATGAGATCAATGCAGTCATTAGATATCGCGTGCGCAAGTTTCAGCAGAAGCGAGGTCTCACAGAGGGCGCAGCTAACTATCTGGAAAAACGACTGATGGAAATCAAGCATCGCACTTATCTCTGGCTATATCTTGTGTTCGACTACCTCGAGAATGAGTTGATAAAATTGACAGAGAAGGAGATGCAAAAGAAGGTCTTCAGCAATATCCCTGTCAGCTTCGACGATGCATATGAGAAAATCTTGGAGAAGTCAAAGGACAAAGAGAGGGCATTGAAGATTTTCAAAATCCTTCTAACTGCGTATCGCCCTCTCACCGCGGGTGAGATGCAGATTGCGTTAGAAACAGACAGGTCGTCAAGCTCTCTGCGGGACCTCGATCTCGAGCCTGTCGGCGAATTCCAGAGGAGCCTGAGACAGTATTGTGGTCTGTTTGTCTCAATAGACGACGGCATGGTTTACTTTCTTCACCAAACTGCAAGGGAATATCTGTTACCAAAGATAGGATCTGCTACCTCCAACAGCACTACTGACGTGAATTCTTCCGCCTTCCGTCATTCGATCAGCACTCAACAGGCACATGCGTTGTTAGCAGGCTGCTGCATGGCCTACGTCAAATTCCCACATTGGTTAGAAGAGAGCCAGCCTGATAATCGGGATCTCTCGATTCCAGGCAGCCCAGATCAGATCACTCACGAGCGATCCTTCTTGATTTATGCGTCGGCCTACTGGGCAATCCATCTTCAACAGGCAGAGGATGTAGCTGATCAATCGATGCAAGGCGATGCCCTCGAGCTTTGTCAAATACAGACCACACGCCTTTACCCATGGTTTGACACACATTGGGAGCAGATACAAACTGGCAGGCTAGAGAAGCCGGCGTCCGCAATAGCGATATCATCTTATTTCGGCCTTGAAGTTGTCGTACAACAACTGCTCATCAAAAATGGAATCGACAAGGGCTACATCGATGATTTCGATAAGAGCTCCCTGTTGTGGGCTGCAGAGCGTGGACACGAAGCGGTTGTGAAACTGCTTCTTCAGACTGGCAAAGCGGATTTGAACCTAAAGGATCCCGAGTTCGGCATGACACCAATAGCATATGCTGCAGAAAATGGGCACAAAGAGATTGCAGAACTACTTCTTGGGACCGGCCAAGTCGACCCGGACTCAGTCTCCAAAGAGGGGTGGAGACCATTATCATACGCTTGTAAGAATGGACATGAAGCCATTGTGAAGATGTTGCTCGAAACTGGCAGAGTCGACCCAGAGTCAGTCACGGAAGATAGGTACGGCGTGACACCTCTGTTAGTGGCAGCAGCAACTGGACATGATGCAGTAGTAAAGCTTCTACTTCGCACTGCAAAGGTTGATCCAAACCCCAGGTCTGCAGAAGATGATACGCCCTTAATTCATGCGGCATATGAGGGGCATCAGGCCGTGGTAAAACTGCTCCTTGAAACTGACGGTATTGATACGGAAAGCAAGGGCCCATTTGGTTGGCCACCATTGCAGACAGCTGCATGGAATCGGCAGCCGGAAATGGTGAAGCTTCTGATTGAGTCAGGAAAGGTTGATCCAGAATTGAAAGATAATAGCGGCTGGACGGCGTTGCACACCGCAGCACACAACGGACGCCTGGAAGTGGTGAAAGCGCTCCTTGAAACCGGCAAAGTCAATATGAAGTCTGAGACAGACGACGGCAGAACAGCATTGTCGCTTGCTGCAGACAACGGCACCCAGGCTGTGGTCAAACTACTGCTTGAAACTGGAGAATATGATCCGAACCACAACAACAAATACGGCCGGACACCGCTGATGGAAGCAGCACGGAGTGGACATGATGAAGCAGTAAAACTACTGCTTGAGACAGGGAAGGTCGATCCAGATTCGAAAGATATCTATGGACAAACACCCTTAAGATATGCAGCAGAGCGCGGTCGTCCGAGAGTGGTGAAACTACTGCTGGAAACTGGAAAAGTCGACCCGATGTCAACAGCTAATGATGGGGACTCGCCATTGTCTGCTGCCATACGGGAACAACATGAGGCGATTGTAGAGCTCCTGCAATCCTACATAGCCAGACAGCTTCAGTGATCTTGGACGTGTTAACAGTGAACCGAAGACATGAGAATGATCTGCCTCTGATAAGTACCTATGTTAACAGCTAGAGATGCGCAACTACCTATCTAGATAGCAGAATTGTATCTCACTGCTAAAATAATAATAATACCATAATATGCGAAAATAAATCCCCAACAAGTTTCGGGCCAATGGCGTCAGTAGAAGCAGTAAACTAAAGCTAAACCGAAGCTACCGTCAACATTCCGCTAACCCCGCCATTTCCCATCTCATCTGACTTCTGAGTTGTGCTGCCCCTCCTTTTCTTCATCCTTTTCTACTCATCCCACTCTGAGGAACAAAAGAATTATATTTCACAAAGCAGCCATGTCCAGCTACGACGAGAAGATCTACCAAGACGCGCTCAAGGCTGCCCAGCCCGAGCTGGGTGACCAGGCTGAGGCAGTTGCCAAGGAGTTCGCGACGGCCTACGCTCAGGTCAAGAATCTGAAGCAGGCGCCCACTGATGACCAGAAACTGCAGGTATGTGCACTCTTCTCATATCTCAGTTCGTTCTGTCTCGCTGCTTCACGGGGGAGGGGGTGTTGTTTCCTCTTACGGTACTTTCAGCCGGTTTGAATCGGATAAGGAGAATGAAACGAACATCTGGGAGTGATATTCGCTGGTGTCGTTCCTACAGGATAGATAAGCAGAGGGGGTTAGGATATGGGTCTGAAGCAGGGCAGGGCGGACATGGTGTTTTTTTCTGGCCGTGTTCAAGAAGTTCTGGGAAATTCCGGGCTAACGTTTCTCACCTCTTTCCACAGCTCTATGGTCTGAGCAAGCAGGGTCTGCAGAATCCTCCTTTCGACCAGAGGCCCGCCCCTGGCACCTTCGACTTCAAGGTACGTCCGGGAACCATTTTTGCTTTCAGAGCATTTCATGTCTAACGGCTTCATCTCTCGCGGTATAGAGAAAGTACATGGACAACGCATGGAAGGCCGTCGTCACCGCAGGAACCACGCCCGCACAGGCACAGCAGCAGTACACCAAGCTCGTCAACGAGCTTATCGAACAGATCGGAACCCAATAGACGTCTTGCCTTTGTGACCGGAAGGTGGTATGATCTAGAGCAATTCTTGGAGATTGGTTTCTAGGAATGAACTATAATGAGCCCGGATATGGATCAATGCGATTTACTCTCTGCTAGTATATAGTGTACGAGTGCGCTGGGGTATACACGCTGTGATTTAAGAAATCTCATGGGTGATGATCTCACGTAGTCGATATTAGAGACACGTTCAAGCGCTCTATTGCTATTTCATGAAAACACAAGATTCGTAGGCATTGGTTTGAAAGCGTTTTCAGGAATATGCATAAATCTGTCCATACTCATCGAAACTTTTACCCCTCCCAGGTCTGCCCAAGCCAGTCGGGCTCGGAATGGCTTGAAGTCGCACACCATGGTATATCAGTGGCAGAATAAGGAGTCAAGGGCAGATCGTAGGGCATCCTGAATCCGACAATAGCGGACGGAACGGTCGAGTCTCGACCTTCTAGCGTTTGAATAAGATCGGATGACGGGGTATTCCGTTTGAAACAAGGGACCATCTCCACCCTCCCTTCATTCTCACTTCCAGCGAAAAGCTCTGGCCATACCATAACGCCTATTTCCCAGCTACAGATGCGGACTTCCCCGTTCGCATTAGGAGCAGCGCCCCAAGCCTGAGTAGACAGGTTAGCGGATGTCACCATGGCCCAGTCGATTCGATCCATGCTTGCTGCATCGGAAAATCGCACATAGGTCTTGATATGAGGTGCAGCTCTGCGGCGGCCTGCTTCACATTTCACGGCATTAGTACCGCCGCCCATCCTATCGCTAATTGGGTCCTCTCTGTCCCCAGCCCAGTGGCAGAGGTACGGACGCATGTACTGCAGCTGTCGCTGCTGTGCGGCGCTCTGGAGCTTCATGTGGATCGAGCCTCCTGAGCCATACCCATTGAGGGATCTTCGGATTTCATCTGGTGTCGGAAAGATGATGGAGAATTTCGGACGGTTAAGAGCCGAAGGACATAGGGACTCGAAAAACGTTTCTTTTAGCCACTTATCTGTCTGCCCGAGAGATGCTATAGATGATATCTGTAGATGTGTCAGTGGTGTATTTAGCATAGCATTTTAAGAACACCGTGTAACCTACTTGGATGATAATATGAGGTTTCTTACTACTCCCCGGGGTGCTCTTCTCTTGCAGAAGAGGGACATTCCGCAAAGTGTCCTTCAGTGCAGGCCATCCCCAAAGTGATGCCTTTTTGGAGTCCATATCATTGACTTTCTGTTTCGAAGGTATACTTGCAATTAATGCAGCTCGCACAGCGCCGAAATCGTGCTTTTCCAGCTGCTTGACGAGCTGGCCGGTCTTTTTGCTCCCATAAGCGCCAAGGTAAGAAAGAAGGTCTCTTTTGAATCTTGCACCAGAACCAACTATTGAAGAAGCTGGTTCTGCAGATTTGCTTGTATTCGACAGCGGTAACAATGGGGAGCGCCAGACAGCTTGACACATATTGGCCCAATCCCCGGGGATCATGTTCGCTGTGTGTATGATGACCCTATACTTGATAAGCAAGAAATTATCTGAGTCTATGTCATTACACATACTGTGCCAGATCATCATGCCGTAGAATAACCATCATCTTGGAATGATGTGTGCCAAATGGCTCTGGCATGTAAGCTGTTATAGCTTCCACATTCGGATACCGTGCACATTGTTCCTGGGAAAAGCAAATTAGTTAATGAAGCCTTACCAAATGACAGTTACTGAATCATCCCTCTGGTTTCAACAGCCATGGCACTTGCACTTACATCGATTCGAATACGATTGGGAGCCTCCTTTTTCCACGATCCATGTACAATCTTCACCTGCACCAAAGCTCTAACATCCTCATCGAACTGGCTCATAATAAAATCGACATCATGTAAGAAATTGAACTGCCAGCATTCGCGAATCATAGGATCCCCCAGGATATCCCGCAGCCTGATCGTGTCCACATTGTTGCCGGAAGATGCGGGCAGATCACGGATATTAGTGAGCTGAATGGGCGACGATATTAATTTTGGGACATTTTGATCACCAGCTTGATGAGTTGATACACCAGTCACAGAACTCTGCTGTGACTGGGATGGCAAACGAGAACGTGGCCGTGGAGGCGGCGTTATAGACCTGGTAAGTGACGCCAGGGACCTGCCACTTCTGCTTGAACTTGGGTTTGTCGGATCGTCTGAGCAGTCGATTGTAGGGCCGGTCGGCTCTTGGTGATGGGCATCACTTGATGCAACTTTCAACCGCTTGGCAGGTCGGTCATCCATTTCTAATGATAGAGCTCTGGATTGAGCTCTGGTGACGAGCGTTAGACGATGGCTATACAAGCGGACAGTTCCTGGCCGCCGAAAGTCACGCGAAGGGTAACGCGCGATCGCCGCCAATTTGTCCCAGACTCGTGCTTGAGATCTCATCAACGCCTCAACGACCAACGATGCATGAAATTTCTCGAGTCACTTGCTGTTGTGGATTGCTGCCTCTTCCATTGATCAGGCTGCAGGAAGTGTCGAGAGGTTGAGGCTGGTGATGTCCAGCACGCGTGCAGATCCAGTGATCATAAAGTCACATTACTAACCCATCAACTATAACTATAGGTACACCTTTTAAGCCATTGAACTACCTTAACTTTATTCTTATGCTTTTACACTCTTGTCTATTTTCCAAGCTTCTTTTTCTCCTCGCGCATCTCCTGCTTGACACGTGTGACTGTTCCCACTCCACCGTAGGTAATAGCAGTATACATCATCGCGACAGAGGCACCTGCATCGAGCACAGAGAGTGCTTGCTTGCCGTTTGTGATACCACCGCTCGCAAAGATCACTTTTCGAGAGATCTCAGATGGAGAAGAAGAAGTCGGTATGTTTTCCTGATCTGGCTCTGCGGCTTGTGCGCCTGCAGTGACCTCCTTTGCGCTCTGGTGTGCCTCGGTGACAGGACCTTCATCGAGCTTCTCACGGTAGCGAGCTACGAGTGCTACGGTACGGTCAAACAGCTGAGGTCCAGAGTATCCTCCAGTCTCCTTTAGAACTTCCTGTTCCTGCGGGGGGAGAGTGAATCCCTTGGGCAGGGGATCCGGACGGCGGTTCGTGGTGTTTCCAACGATGACACCGTCAACACCGGATTTCCAGACAGCATCACAGACTCCGGTGATCTGTTCATCAGAGTCTTCGTCTGGGCTCACCTTGACCATGACAAAGGGTTTGGTCTTGCGGTCAATGCTCTTTGCAGCGCCCACGACGCCTTTCAAGATGGCAGTCAGGGGTGCTGAAGCTTGGAGGTCGCGCAGGCCAGGAGTGTTGGGGCTGGAAACGTTCACAACTAGGATGTCCGCGTACTTCGCAAGGCGGTCCACACAGTAGACATAGTCGCGCTTCACTGCTTCGATGTCCGAATCGGGTGTGAGCTTGTTCTTCGCGATCTGCACGGCAAGCAGTTTTCCAGGAACCAAACTTCCAGGAGGAACACCCGCTTCACCATCCAGCACCAGCTTTTCAGCAACATCGTGAAGGCCAAACCCACTAGCATAGGCGAATTCACGAACGCGCTGTTTCAGGACAGCAGCCATGTGGTCGGCACCCTTCGAGTTGAGACCATAACGGTTGATCATGGCACACTGAGAGGGAAGGCGAAAGACACGAGGACGTGGGTTTCCTTCCTGGGGCAATGGTGTCGTTCCTCCAACTTCGACAACCGCAGCTCCCAATTCAAATAGCGGGTCGGGGATCTCGGCGTGTTTATCCAAACCACCGGAAATGCCGATAGGATTAGCTAGTGTGTAGCCAAACACCTATATACATTGGAATTACGATAAGGCCCTGTCCATGGCTTGCAGAGACTAGGGTAACGTACCTCAGTCGCCAGGACACCATCGGCATCCGGATTACCACGTTCGCGAGGGTTCAAGCCCAAATCATATAGTCTCTTAAGCCCCTTTACACCTTCGTGGTGAGCATCCTCCGCATCCGGGAATATAAGCCTGACGATTGGAACCACGCCGTATCTGTGGATGCTCGCTCTGGTATCGGTGAAGTAGACGTAACCGGCGAGGAGGGTGAAAAGCAAAGAGGTACCCAAGACTGTCTTCCTGAGCCCATTGCCCGCCTTCTTAGGAACTTCACTCGCCTTCTTGGAAACTTCTTTTTTCAAATCCTCACCTGTCGATGCATCTCTCTTGTTGATCAGTGATCGCAGGCCACCTTGTCGTTGCAAAAGCGATGGCCGATGATGGCAACGGGAAAGGGACAAGGCTCGAGAGCTTGTGTGGAGACGGCTTCTGAAAGCCAACGATGCAGAACTTGCAGCCATGTTTATAGGGCGTCAGTGACTACTTTATCGGGGAAGCATTGGACGATGTCAGCGTTGCGGAAACTAGAAAACCGTGAGCCCTGCTGTCTTAGTGTTACCACAGCAAATTATTAGACAAATAAGCCAGAGGGTATTGTAGTTTTGCAGACAGAGGCAAATATTCAGTGGAATTGAGTAAACTAGACTACTCCAGGCATTCGAAAGAGCTGTAAATGCGTAGGGATAGTGATCTCTCACGTAAGGATGTGGGGGAAAACCATCACCCCTAGTCGTATGATGTGACGATCCCTTGCCAACAGAAGGTGCAGACAGCAATAATAGGACAAAATGGCGCAGAATACTTACAGTTGAGGGTCAATTGACAGCACAACAGGTATGTCTCTCGAGTATCGGTTGTGGGATTGGAGACTGTAGCTCCCTGGCTCCCCAAGAATGATCTCGAAATGCATTCCGAAATCCCATCATTCTTTTCCCGTCATCCGCGGGTTCATATGGCGGTGAGTTTTCTGCCGGAAATAAACGGTTGATGACGTATAAGGCGGTATGAATGTCCCGCCTTGTTTCTCTCTCTTCGATGATCAGAATAATACCTCTAGGTAATTATCAGCCTTTTTATAATTGACTATATTGTTCTCACGGGTCGTGGTTTTCTTTGGTGCTAAATTACGGCACGAAGTGATTTGAGCCCTGAATTACATACTAGCTATTAGCTTGGTAATTCGATTCTCCATGCCAGTTGCAGCCTTTCGCAAATCCGAGGCTTGTAGAACACCAACAACCCCGGATATGTACCCTTCATCATTTCGATCAAACCTGCCGGATATGTAATCAAAATCTCACACGGACAAAGGCATACGGCAATTCTCAAGAGCTATGCCACGTCTAGCAACCACTATGAAGCCCTAACTAGGTACATACATGTTGCCGATCATCCGTGAGGATACTTGATTAACCCTTCCACTCACAAGTCGGAAACACTGTATTTCAAATATATGGCCTATCCCACTTATGCAGGGCATACGTTCATGGATCCACCATCTCATAATATTGGCCAGTAGAGTATCTTCAAAAACAGGAAAGTAGAGCACGACAGCTGTTGTCTCCTCTATATTGGGAATAGGTCGGAAGGCATTCCGTCCTGGCTGATAGTTATATGCGGAATTTGCTTATACTGCTTAACTATACATCTGGTTGTACGACTTATTTGCAGACCCCGCATTGCCAACATGGGGAGCTTAATAAGGAGCGGAGGCAGCGATATATGAGCCCCTCTCAGTTCTGAGAAGTGAGAGACAAATTGATTGTGATTTCTGTACCAAGGAGACGAAACTCTTTCTAAAGATTCTTTAGCTGCTTTGAAAATGACCAAGTTGATAGCTGTTACAGGTGCCACGGGTAACCAAGGTACGTGGACATCTGGTCTCCACGGTAATCTACTAACTTGGAAGTAATCACAGGTGGCTCAGTTGCCAAGCTCCTCCTGCACCACCCAGAAGAATATCGAGTACGTGCCCTCACGCGAAACCCGGATTCTGCAGCTGCCAGGGAACTTGCCGGCCTCGGGGCAGAGATCGTTCGAGCCGATCTAACGGTACCTTCGGACGTCCCACCGGCCTTGGAGGGCTGCTGGGGCGTATTTGGAGTGACGAACTTTTACGATACTGCATGTACCTCCTATATGTATGGTGTTTCCGGCCAAATGTATTAGGGTCTGACATATCATGTGTCCTATCTAGAGCATAAAGGATGATCCTGGCAGCGAAGAGCAGCAGGGAAAGCATCTTGCAAAGGCCGCATTGGACGCAGGCGTGCAGTGTTTTGTATGGAGTACACTTCCTAGTTCGGAAAAGCTGTCCGAGGGTAAACTCGTTTCGCGCATCTATGAAGGTACAGTACCACATATCACATCCTTAACATGTTCATAGAATCACTCCGTGCTGACTCTTTCCTTAGGAAAATACCATGTAGACGAGTATATCCGCGAAATCAATCTCCCAGGAGTATTCGTCTACACGGGGACGTTCTACGAGAACCTCATCTACAGAAACCACGTGAAGTATGACAAGGAGCAAGACATTATTGAGTTTACGCAACCCATATTGCTACCAGAGACAAGATGTATGATTTACGTATTTACAGACTGTATCTTCTCAATGCATGATTCAGATGCTAACCCAAGCGAAATAGTGGCTATGCTTTACGTCGAGAAAGATTTATCTGCAATCGTCAAAGCCATCTTCGATCAATGGGATACTAAACACGGAGAACTAAATCACAAATACCTATATGCCATGAACACAAGGATAGCACAGAGTGAAATCTCCGAGGCGATCGAGAAACGTTAGTTTCTTCCCTTATCCCACGATCCTTTTGTCATCATCATACATATATCACTTGCTACTATAACAAAAGTGTACTGACGTATTTAACACACTCCAGTCTCCGGAAAGCACGTGAAATATACAGTCCTCCAAACGACTGGAGTACAGGATCGCGACATCATGTTCCGCCTGTACAACCACGGGTACATGTACAGAGGAGCGAGAATCCCCGATGAGAACGTGTTCAAGCTTCTCGGAGTGAAGTTTCATGGCTTTGAGGATTTCGGCAGAGACAAGCTCTTGCCGTACCTAGGATTGGAGGTCGTGTCTGAGTAAATTTATGAGTGGGGATGATCATTCCAGCTTTCATATGTGCATGCAAATTCTATCTCTTCGATTGTGGTTACCTATCGAGCCGTATCTAATTTAATTGCGAGCTTGGGATGACTTTTGATTCGAGGCTGTTGAACCGTATTCCTTTTCTTAGACTTGGATTTACAACACAAAATTTCCCAAATCATAATATGTCGTAGCGCCACTGGGGGCTTTCTATACATATCTCCTCTGATATGCATCCTACTCGCCTTCTTGGAGTTACTTCAAATCCGAATCAGTAGATTCCATCGATTAATCCATAAGATAAATACGGAGCAACAGCGTTCCCTTCGATCATAATCATCACATCAATAACAGATCTCACGCAAGACCCAAGACTCTACAGTAAGACCATCACCAACACCGACCAGAGGAGGTACTATAACTACAACCCAACTTCAGGTCAACGCGCTTACATTATCGCTATCAAATCCAGAAACTCCCTTTAAAATATAGCGTCTAGATACGAACCATTACAGTTCAAGAAGAAATCAGGAATAATAGAATTAGCCAAACACAACACCAGCCGCTTCACCCTCCGCACTGCACCTCGCCGAGATCCGACCCCAGGTTACGGAATATACAAACGGACATTCATCCGAAACGACCAGCAAATCCCACCGGCGAACCTGCAAGGTCGACTAGGATGCACCCGATTCTTCGAAGATAAACCGGAAACGGTGCGTGGCCGGTGCTCGGGCATCTATCTGGTAATATAGTTTAGTACTACTACGGCACCCTGCACCAAGGATCTGCCGACTGAGGGACTTTCTCCTAGCTGCTTTGTACCTGCTGACAGCCAGAGTATGTATATATCTTACTACCACCTTCTTCTGCGCCCACTAGAGCCGGAAAGGTAGTATCCCTCAATCGGAGTATTTTACCGCATACGGTCCATTCGTTGCAATCTGATATAGTCTTTTTCTATCCCTTTATTATCTATGCATGATTAGGTGGAGAGGAAATAGTCTTGTTTCGCTTCCTGGATTGGCTGCCAGATGATTCCGACGCGTGGCCGCGGATGTGCGGTGCACTGCGTGACCTGCAAGCCGTTGCTGAGCAAATATGGACGTCGGTCTTTCGTGAGGCAGGTTGTGACTATGATATAGCCGCGAGTAGCCGACGGACTTCCTGTCGAGTTCAGCTTATTGGACCGTTGGGCTTGAGGATGTAAAGAAGACTCCGGGACATCCCGTCTATTATGGGATTGGAGGAATATGGAAGAATCTATACTTATGCTTGGGTTGCGGTCGTTTATTAGAAAATGGCATCTGTACATGATTATCTAGACATGTTGTGTGTCCGGGCTACTGCTCGTATCAGGTTGTCGTGTGTCTACCATCCTTTTATATCCATTGCCTCTTTCGGTATATACAGTGCAATATCAGGAACTCCAGACACCAAGAACGAGTGTTGGTATATGAAGAGCAGGTCACCAGAGTATCTCCTTTGATTACCCGTACAGATTAAGCCCACAGCGTCTCCTTTGGCGGCTAGAAGAGACTCTGATATAATTATGCGGCTCCGGAGCTCTGTACGAAGTATTTACCCCTCGTTGAATGTCTCGTGGTTGCGTGATATCCAAATCTAGAGCAAACTTGCGAGTCAAAAACACTACGTACAGTAGACAAAAGGTCGATGCAGAAAAATGGCTGATATGGCAGTGGATGATGTCCGACGATCCTCCTCTGATCATCTCCATCTGTTCACCGTTTGGATGACCGCAAGATGTACATTAATGCCTAGCTATCCAGGGTTTGGCATGGGATCCAGCATTCGGGTGACTCTTGTGTCGGATTAGTACGTTGTTCCATCTCATGCTATGGCCCTGGGGCCACAGTACGGTAAAAGTAGTCGGGAACACCGAATATAACATCTCAGCTGGTATACCATTGGACATATATCGCCGTCACCGCTGCTGTCACGCAACGGCGGTTATGGCCTTCCGGTAAGCTGAATCGCTGGTGGCTTGTCCCGAGTCCTTATTATTGAGTCATGGTCCTAAGTACAATGCGGGGAGACGATCACCATGCCTAGAAAATCGGACAATGTCTTGTTCTCCAGGGTGCCGTGAGGAGGAGAATAATGGATGCGAATCCGGGATTTTCTCTAGAGGAACTCGGATCCGGCAAGTAGGCGTTCGAAGACGGACAGAGCAGCGGCATGAAGCGCATTGTTGCTGGACAACATCCAGCCGGTTTCCCCTCATGGCGAACAGACGTACTTGCACCACGGCATGAGGCTCACTTGGGCTGGACCGCGGGGTTGGCGATGGACTCTGCGAGAAGCGAGATAGACATGGCCGGATGATAAAAGCAGACGGCATGATTGGATTTGGAGCATCGCGTGGTGGAGGCCGGCGGTTAAGCGTGGAGGAGCAAGTCGAACCCCTCCAGGCGAACCCGAGAATTCCCTGAGTTGGACGAAATAACTAGCCAGCCTTACCGTCATCATCCCCATCATCGTCCATCGTCTGCGCCATCTGCGTCCATCGATCATCTCAGACAGAAACTCGCAGACAAGAAACAACTCATCCACTGCTCTCCTCTCCTCTCCTCTCCTCTGCTCTCCGCAATTGCCACCATCCGCTGCCTGGCTGAAACCGCGGCTCTCCCGCATCGCAGGCCAGCGTTTGTCCAACCAAATCCGTACTTCTCTCCAGGCGATCTTCCGTCTGCCCATTTGAAACGTCCCCGGTCGTCCAGGCCCAGATGCACTGAAGTGCCTTAAAAGCCCGCAGACCTCACGGTCTTGCTTCCATCACTGCTTCCCCGGATTGGTTACGCCAAGCGCTTGATTGGCGACCGTTATCGCCTCCCCCAGACTTCACTCTTGACTGATGACCTTTTCTTGACCTCAAAAGCTGCCTGATCAATCGACCTTCTTTACGCGGAAGTCTCCGGCAGGGAGCATTTGTTTCGAATCACTTGCATGACTCGAGCGTCACCATCACTCCTGAAGACTCAACTCATTTACTGGCCTTCTCCACCCGCAAGGTCCTACTGAGGTATCATCCTCCGATCGTCCCGGAGACGATTCAAAACCTATATCACAGGGAAGGTATCACTTCGGACAGTTGTTCAGCCTTCTAGAAGCATTTCCCATGTCTGCTCCATCGAGTTCGCAGTCTGGAAGCCCTCCTTCTCTCACAAACATCATCATGTCCACCAATCGACCCTTCCTATCGAACTTCCTGGCCGCCTTTCGAGCACAGTCAGCCTACAAGACGTCGACAGCCGGATCGCAAGCCGCCAGCGGAGCGTCCTCCCTACCTTCCTCTCAGATATCGTCGAGTGCACGCACGATAGCGACCAAGACCAACACAGGGTCGTCATCCGCCGCTGCAACTACGCAGACCGCTTCGACCCAACCATCGTCTACCTCCACCACAGCAGCCGTTCAAGCAGCCTCCAGTCACCACTATCATCATCACTCCGCTAATCCGTCGCGGCCTCATTCGCATACGCGCACACCGCTCAGCCCCCAAGAGGCTTCCCCAGCTTCAGCGTCTACTCCACTCTCGCCTGCATCTTCATCTCCATCAACATCGACACCTATCCCTATTACTTACCCTGGCGAACGTAATCGCCGGGGAAGTGACAGTTCCAGCGGCTCAGGCGGGTTCCGGGATGCTCTCGGGACAGAAAAGTGGTATATTGGCGGGCGGACAGCTGCTGGCGAAGAACGCTTCTATCGACTCGGGATGGTAACGAAAGGGGGTGGTCGACTAGGCGGGCGCGGCAGGGTAGGGAGCGTCGACCAGCTGAGTCTATAACGGCGACGAGTGGACTTTGACTCATTTGCACACTGTGATAATTATGCACTAAGGCGTTTTACGGCGTGATTTCAGAGAAAAGACCGGATAAGACTCTTATCGGGATATGTGACTGTACTTTCTGATCTGGGTTTTCATTTTACGGAGGACCATGTCTTCCCTCTCTTTTAGACAGGTGCCTCTAGACTGGGTGGCGAGGAGAGCGAGAACATACAAGGACACAGGACTCTCCGAGAGAGCCGGGAATTAGAAGTGGCACGACCAGCAGGGCACGGGTAGCCAAGGGACAATATGGGAACTATCTTCCGTCCTCCAAGCAGGTGTCCCTAGATCAGTACGATTAATGACTACAACGAATAGAAAAAAGCTTGTGACAAGCATTTACACACATGCCGTTCTAGTCTGTAGCATCGATCAGTAGCATCAACATGCTTTGCAGTTCATCTGAATACTATATTGCATTCCTATTGGACTATCCACTGACCTGCAGCATAACTATTCAAAGAAGTAACCCGGTCCACATAAGTTAGTCTTGAATATACAAAACCATATCTCAAATACAAAAACCGCCCCCTAAAAATCAAGTTACCGCGCCAGAAGACGAGAAACTTTCAACGCATATCTAAAAACTACATTTCACCCAGCGATAACCATCCATTTTGTATGCCCCCCATTAGTTAGCATTCAGCCCATATATCAACCTCCCGACTAAATCAATCCGCAACATTAGCCGCTGCTACTACTACATCGCGTGAATTCCTTATTCTATACATAAGCCACCGCCCCCGAGCATAGGTAACTTATAGTACTTCTACTTAAACTATCAGTATATATATACTGCAGCTCTCGTTCTCATTCAATGAACTCGAGTGGACCTTTCGAGGTGCTTGTTTATTTAGATAATTCCTCTTTTTGTTTTAACGGGGATATATTAAACTTTGTGTTGTGTAGTAAATACCCCCTTTTAAGATGATGGATATAGTCGCTTGTATGTTCTTCTTCTTCTTCTTCTTCTTCTTCTTCTTCTTCTTCTTCTTCTTCTTCTTCTTCTTTCCTCTCCTCGTCCTCTGGGATATTAAGAGATAGATGGATAGTTCGTATATCGAGATATATCTCAGAGCAGGGAAAAAAATCACGCATATCTGCCTCTCTCTTTCACCCTGAAGAATAACAATCTTCTTTTCTTATTCTTATTTCTTAATCTTAAACTTCTCGAATATGGAGGGAAAAGAAAAAAAAAAAAAAAACGCAAGATTAGTCAACTACATGATCTCCACAAGAGCTAAATCTAAAAATCGATAGAAAGACTGGACCCCAAGAAATTAAAAATCGGATCAAATCCCCCCCACCCACCCCCGGCTCGATGACGATGCTCGATGGATTAAACATATACATAACATACAGTACGTTCCTTATATGATTGATTGATTGACGTATACAAGATCCGGATCGTCGCCGGGTTATAACTACAACATGTGTATGTAACGTATATACATAGTTAGTAGGCTTTATTCTTACTTTCCCCCCGCATACGGCTGGATGAGTAGATGGATGGTAAATAGATGCGTATCATCATCTAATAACCGCCATCTTTGAGACAAGATCCGACAGGAAGGAAGGAAGGAAGGGAACTGTTCGGGAGAGAGAGAGATAGCGAGATATTAAAATAAGCAGTTATCAACTATGTACCTAATTACTCAAGATCCGACCACACACACACACACACACACACACGACTCCATATCTTGACATAATCCATCAATTGACCGTCCTCTTAAAGCCCCTAGAAACGCTTCATTTCTTGTAACCTAGCTATCAGAGTTACGTTTCTCAAGCTTCCATTCCATCGTACTCTATCTATAGCAAGAACCTAAACCTAACTATGGCTTTTCGCTAGTTCACTTATAGTAGATACATAGATAGATAGATATATAGATAGATAGAAAGGAAGTAAACAGAGAGACAAGATCAACCGATGCAAGTAACATACGTAACTACCATAGTTATTATTATAGCAGTACAGTTCAGTAAGTTAGTTAGTCTGCACTCTGTAGATACAGAAGACTACCTAGATAGTCAAAGATTACTCTTCGCTTCTCTTCAGATAATCCCTAGTTATCGGGCCCTCCCCCCTCCCCCCCCCCCCCCCCCCCCCCCCCCCCCCCCCCTTCTATTCTATTCCAACGCAGTATCTACATACATACATACATACATGCAAGTAGTAAGAGTAAGTATCACACGAAGCAAAAAAACAGAATCACCTTAAATTAAACTACTTACCTCAAGACCCATCCTATCCCATCTATCCCGATACTTCAGTAAACCTAATCGAAAACCTTTCTCAAATACAAGTTAAACTTCCCTGTCCTTCCTCCCCCCCCCCCCCCCCCCCGGACTAAACCCCCGCATACCATTCCCAACTACCTCTGGATCATGGTCCGGAAATCCAAACCTAACTTTTTCTCTCTCTCTCTCTGGGTAAGTTTGAGCTTGAGCATAAATAACCTTACCTTTTCATCCACCGAACCAAACTCACACTGTCACTGATTCAGGGGGGAAAGGTACATAGTTCTCCGCAACGCGAGATCCGAATCCGACAGTCTGGTGCCAAAATGGGTCTCGCTGGTGGAGTTGATCCCGCAACCTTACCACGTCTAAGGTTCAGGGGTTAATAGTCTCTTTTTTATTTTTTTGGCAGGCCCCATGTTGTGGGGATGCCGAGACCCTTTTTGCTTATTTTTTTTATGGGACTTGTAGGGAGATATTATTAGAGTGTTTGGATAACTAACTACCTAAGATGGGGCCCAATGATGTATTACATATTATTAGTTAGTCTTGGAGATAAGATGCGCGGGGTGATGTATCTGAGCTTGCGGTGCAAGATCGCATACAGGAGTACTCCATAGGACAAATATTGTTTAGGCTACAGATCTCGGACGGGTCGCTTCTACAACTGGAATATACGCTTCCTGCGAAGCAAGACGACTTATTGAAGAATTTCTCCATTTGTTTAACCGGTACTCTTCTTTCCCAACATATGATAAGAACATAAAACTCAAGACACAGATAAGAGAGATCTCTAACAAATGCATGCAACAGCCATTGATGACGCGAAACAAGTACTCGGTGTTAACTCTAAAACATTTTACCACTGACAAAAGCAGTGGGTAGCTCCGCAATGCAGATCAAACCATGTATTGATGACAGGAGTGAACAGTACACAAGAGTCTTGCCCGATGAATTCTCTCTTTTATCTTTTTTTTTTAGCTTTCTTTTTGTCGTTTTTCCTTTTCGTTTCCCTCTTTCCTTCCGTGTCTGGGAGTATTTGGTCGGCGGGTCCATTGCGATTCTAGACTTGCTTTTGCCATTTTGTATGTTGTTTTTTTTTTCTCTTTCCGTCAAAGCGTAATCGTTGCGCTTTATTTTGAAAAATCGATTGGCAAGTTGCTTTTGTTTCTTTCCTTTCCCGAACACATTCCAAGCGGCGACATGACTCGTCCCGCTTATCAAAAGCCAGACTCCCAAGGCACCAACCGAAATGATGTCGAAGAAAACATGCAGTATACACGAGAGGCGATGCGAAGGACTGGACCACAAAACCAGACACCAGCTATTCGACTCGGTCGCATAGAGCAGCAGTTGGCGGAACAGAAACAAAGTGGAGCAAGTAAACAAGGCAGCGGATCGACCAACCCACTCTCCAACCAGAACACAGGAATATGTCCGCGTAGAGGAGGTAGGCTAGTTACATGACTGACTGACTGACTGATTGGAAAATGCTGATTTGACGGCCGTAAACGTGATGCGAACACAATCCGGAGACTTCCCTTTCTGACACGGACCGTAAAACAAACCGATATGATGACATCGACCGCCCTCGAATTCTTTTTCCAGATGAAGAGAAATGAGAGTGCATGAAAACGAGAAACACACGAAACACATGCCCAAGTCTATTGTATTGACGCCGGATAAACCACCTGCCCACCATCTGCCCCTCAAGAAGAGATCGAAAAAGAAACACATTTGAAATCGCCGTCGCGCCACACTTGCTGTAGAGGAAATGCCGGCCAGAAAGGATTTTGAAGAAGCCGATCCGTCCGTTGATTCTGCAAGAGGCATCACATTGACAGCCACAGACTTATCATGTATGCGGCCAAAAAGAGACAATTGCAATTTGTTTTGTCATCCCGGCCAGTCGAGCATTTTTGTCTAGCATATGGTATGCCGATGGGTGGCCCCCCCAAAGATTCTGGGCCAAACTGGGCTCGAGCTCATAACAGACCAACGGAAATAACGACCCCATAACAACGCATAGCCAAAGTGACCATGACTTTTCTAAAATTGAAATCAAGGGCGATAACATCTCACAAATCGGCCATCGGACAATTCCTTTCTTTCAGCTGTAGCTTTATTGTCTTGCAGGCTGGACAGTGCCTGTGAAAACAAGAGAGAAAAAAACCAAATCCGTCAGTCCACCGCTACCTGCTAACAACTTCTCTTACACCCGGAGTAGTAGGACAGAACGTACCATCACCGCCCAACGTGGTCGACGCCAGGTAAAGACCATTCAATCCGCCCTCCTGATGTCCTGCAGTCGTAGCGGGGTAGTACTTCCTTTCGGCATCGACATGTGCATTGACCTGCGCATTTATCGGTTCGTGGGTTGGCGCCATAGACTGAGGGAACACCGTGTTGATGTAACCATCGTGAGCTCCGGGTTGAAACATCGTGGTCCAGTCAATCTCGCCGGGGTGGTTCGGGTGCTGTCCTGGCATGACTGGACGCTTGGGGTCTTGGTGAACAACCGGAGGTTTAGCCTGTTCAATGGGAGGAAGGTCAACATTCAGTTGGTGGCCATGTGCATCATTACCAGGCTGGACGAGGTACGGGTTCTGCTTGGGTGCAGCCATCCAAGAGGCTCTTTGATGCGCCTGCCCAGGGGAGTACGCGTTGTCCGTATGACCACGGTTCATCCCATTGACAGAGGACATCGAAAATCCCAGAGGCTGCTGCTCCGTGAACCCGGGCCGGCTGGAGGCCAGCCCATTACCGTTCACGGCCCCCTCGCCGAAAGTCGTACCCACTAAGCCATTGGAAGGCGGGATGGAGTTACTGACTTCGTCCTGAACAGGTTTGGCAGCATTCGCCGCTGCTTGTGACCTCTTCAGGTGTGCCTGGGGGTGCGACAAATGGCTCGCACCCGTCGGGTTACCTCGTCGGAGAGAGCACTTCTGGAAGTGGCGCTTCAAGATGTCGGATCTAGAGAACGTGTCCTTGCAGAGAACGCACATGTAAGGCCGGTCACCGGTGTCTACCAAGGTAAGTGATGCACGTCAGTATACATGTTCACTCGAAGAAAGCAACAAGGGGAAAAAGAGACAGGAACGGGGGATCAACTCACGTCTGAGGAGATGACGCTTAAGGTGCTTCGCGTGCAGATAGGTCTTGTTACAGTGAGGACAGGGGAACTTTCCATCCGCATCCTTTGCAGGAATGGTGGTGTTCTTGGTAGTACCGTTGACACCATTGCCAACCGCCGCCCGACCCGGGACGCTCGGGAGGATGCCTCTCCTTCCCTGAGATCCGACAACCTGAGTGCGTGGCGGCTCCTTTCCATAGGAAGCGGCACCATTTGCTCCCGTCATGTCCGGGCTCGCCCAAACGGGGGCCTTGCCATCGGGATAGCTGAACGCACCGGACGGCACAGAGGCAAAGTCCGGTCGGCGGTCACGCGGAGGTGCGGGTGCAATGGGCTGAGGGTAGCTCTGGGCGCTGGACGCTGGGGGCAGCAGATGGGGGGAGTGGTACTGCTGCGGCTGCTGCGAAGGCGCGTGCTGGGCCGAATGCGTGAGGAACGACGATGGAGGCAGGCTGCCCACCGTGGTATGCGGTGGCATGGGCGCCGTAGAAGACGCGTACATTTCATGAGCGGTCGTTGTGGGATAGCGCGACATGTCAGGGCGATACGGCTGGCCCATGTAGTGAGGCGCCGGCGACTGACTGTGATGCGGCTGCAGAGGAGGCAGAGTGTGTGCCTGCGACACAGGATACTGAGGCTGCATCTGGTACTGAGGCATTGGCATACTCGACAGAGGAGTCGAACCCTGCGGGAGGGAAGTCGACGGAGGCCGCGAAGGGTGAGATCTGGGATCCATCGTGGAGATAGGGAGGAGAGTGCAGAGATAGTTTCGAACCAAGTGATGTTCACACTACCGCGCTCATTGATCGTAGGATCCTTTTCTCTTCGATCTTTTTTCTTCTTCTTTTTTTTTTCCCTTTCTCTTCTTTTTTTTTTTCTTTCGTCCTTGAATCTCTCAAGGGTTACTCCTCAATGTCTGCAAGATACACGAGTCAACTCAAAAAGGCCTTGGCTCCACCGGTGTCCGAACATCCAAAGGAAAAACGTACCTGAAGGCTGATGCGCGATGGGTAACAAGGCGCGTCTGACACGGGGTAGGGGCAACAACAACCGAAAGTGGGAGGAGACTGGAGACGGTCGATGGCTAGTAGTCGAAAAGAACGATGGAGAGGGAGGATCAGATCTGACTCCACCGGTGCAGAGGGTAAGCTGAGGTAAAGATGCTTAATCGGAATTCCCCACGGTCATCCACCTGAGAAGCGAGTTGTGTGGGAACAGTCTTTTTTATCCGCACGTTGTCAAAAAGAGTCAATGGTTCTTGTATCCACCACAGAAGCGGCGTTGAGTGGGTCTGACAACCAGCGGTGCTGGAGATGAATTGTTAGTTAGCCGGCTTTGCTTCGCGTCAATGGACGCGCGAGACTGGCCCGAGTGTGGCCAGGATCTAAACGACGGCGGGAGGCTTGAACAACGACGTGGTTAAACCTGAATGCGAGGACGAGGCGGGTCTGATGTGTGAAGGAGAAGAAGAAGAAGGGGGGGGGAAAGCGAAAAAGAGTTAAGAGAAAGAAGAAGAGGAAAAAAAAGGAAAAGGCAAACGGGGGACCACCGTCTCGGGACGACAGGGGAGAGAGGGTGGCGTTAAGATTTCGAGGGGAGGAGAGAAAAGAGTCGTCGAAGACGTGACAGGAGGGAAGACGGACTCGGGGGGACTTTTGGTTAGACTGAGAGTGAGAGTTGAGAGTGAGAGCGAGAGAGACGGAGAGAGTTCGACGATCGTAACTCCGGGAGGCAAGAGGCGAAAGAGGTTTAACGAGAAGAAAGAAAGAAAAAAAAAATTGGTTTGTAACTTACCCAACGCTTGAAAACGACCGTATTTTCCGTAGCCGTGAGTTGCGCCTGGTCCGTGAACCGAGCAAGATGAAGAGAAAAGCCGAGAGCTGGGAGCGACTGGAAAGGATGGCCAAGTAGTAACCGTTCACAGCCGGTGCGTTATCATCACAGAGAGGGATGGCTTTTTTTCGGGTTGGCCCTAGACTAGAGGATTAGGTAGACTAGAAGATTTAGACTAGACGGCTGGGCCGGCGCAAGCAATCAATCAATCAGGATCCGTTCCGAATCTGGGCCGGGGAGGAAAGAAAAGCGAACAGCAGAAGACGGTTTAGAACATGAAGGGGGAGAAAAAAGTCAAAGAGTAAGAGAGACAGAGAGAGAGAGAGAGAGAGAGAGAGAGAGAGAGAGAGAATAATGGAGATTATTGGAGATTGTTGTGCTTTGCTGGGGGGGAGGGGATGTGGCTGTAAGCTGCACAGGCCGTGTGCCCAACAAGTTATGGTACTTCACAACAGGAACAAGCACGGGAGGTACCCGGCTCGTACCCTGGCCGCACTTTGGTGACGCAAGTGTACTTCAACGGTACTTAGTTACTACTACAACATACTTAGATGCCACAAGAGATATGAATAATGGATCATGGATTATGGATTATTATTATGGATAGTTATGGTTATGGATATCGATATGGATATGGATTGATTACCAAACAAAAAAAGACGGATGCGGAATTCTATCTAAGATCATGCTGCATTGGCATTGCTGTTGATCGATGACAACGGAAGTAATTGTCGAACACCCACTGGCTTGGTATCAGTACAAGTAATTATGGTAAGTAATAGTTAATGAACAATAATAATAAATAACAAATCTGCTGCGGTTCTTTCTTCTCTCCGGACGCTGGGATCGCTGGGCTATCCCGTCCCGTGCCGGACACACTCTGTTTTTGGTCTTACGAGGCTAGATACACTGATACAGTATCTAGTCTAGGAAGGATTGCGGAGGAGGAGACGCGACGAGGGGAAAACCAGAACGCGACCGAGGGGGAGGGGAGGGGAGATCTGGTGGAGGGGCGGAAGAGTGGGAAAAGAGACGAGAACAGCGGGCTTGTCGTCAGTGGTTCGTGAGGAGATGAGGAGAAAGCAACTCACTCGAGGTACGTATTTCTCGAGATGGATGATTGTTATTATTAGTCTAGTCCCCCCATCCCTGCCCGTCGGATTGTTCCATATCAACTCTAACTTGTCCAGTTACTGCTGGCATCACGCTGCTGGTCGGATTCCAATTCCTTTCTGATGAGCTGCTGCGTCCAGACTCTCACCATCACTGCTGCCCATTGGATCCTGTCTGCATCCGGGCCGAAGACGCCAGCCAGGTTCACCGTTCTCTACGTACTCTAGTACTCTAAACTAATCGCGGCCCCCCCTGTGCTTGCTGGGCCTCTTTGGAGGATCTGCCGGATATCTGTCCCTTCCAGGATCATCCTGGGGTTATCATTCGACCTCCGTCCCGATCGATTTGACCTCTGGCTGAATGCTACTCCGTACAGGAGGCAGATGGGAGGAGATCTGCTCCCGAAACGGGTTGATACCACCGGGGAACGGCGGGTAGTAGTAGTAGTAGTAGGTCGGCGAGGATCACAGACTCAGATTCCTAGCTGGAAAAAGGCCCTCGAAGCTTATATTAGTCCGGTATGCTTGCGTTGTTCGTCATCAGGCGGCCACAATTTTGTAGCGTTCCAGAATGCCACTAGCACGGACGGTTATATCCTCTTGAGGTCGGAGGAGGCATCAATAATACCACACCGCCAGGTCACTCGAACAACCCCATGAAAGGAACCAATTCATACTTGAACGCGCGAGTCTGAAAAAAGAAGGACCGTCGCCATCGAAGGGTAGCACTATCATCATCTTCGAGACATCTAGCTGCGTCCAATGCTCAGTAGCGTACGTGGTTGGAAATTGGAATAGAATCAGAGTGCTGGATGCATGCTGCATTGGCAAAGGTAAAACGCCTACACATCCAACCACAGCGGTCAAGAGCGGTGATCAAGCTGCACTGTCGAGGGTCTCGATCGGGTCAGGCCATGTGTATCACACCGGCTAGTGGAAATATTCCGATGTGTTTGTACACCTTTATCGCCTAGCCACTGGATAATTATTATTATCAGTATATGCTGGCAGCAATTATTATGGCAGCGTTCCCAGCTTAACCAAAAGAAAGGATAACAAATAATAATAATAGAAAATAATATATTACGGATAACGCCCCCCTCCGGGAAAAAAAAAGTGAAAATCTCTGTGGCGTATTAAACAAACGTACAAGCCGAGAAAAGCGCGCTGTGTCTCATATAGCCCCGATCCCGGCGGCAGTTCCCAACATTTCTAACTGCAGCAGACAAGGCCACATTTGCCGGCGTCGCTCGCCGTCCAGGGTCCGGTCTCAACGGCTGGCGCGCTCTTTCGTCATAGGCGCGAGCATTAGTGAAACCGCCTTTTGCCATATGCTTTTGAATCGAGCTGCAGTGCAAACCGCATAGCTCGCGAGGAATCCCCATCCATATCCCAGTAGAGGTCTCCGAACTGGAGAGATAGATCATACTAGATATAGGAGATATCCCCATGTGCGATGTGACAGGCATTATCTCAACTGAGCAGATCATCAGCTAGTGATCTCTTTTCTGCAGTCTCGTCGCCTTCGATGGTACAATAAGACAAACGCTAAATGGATAATAATAATAATAATATCAAATATGCCGCGGGTTGGTAACCATCCGCGCCAGCCCGTCCCCAAAGGTCCTCTCGAGACATATGGGCACGCTCGGAGTCCCTATATCCACGGCCGACCTGCCCACGCGACATCCGCCAAGCCGGTAAGCCTCGGCCCAGCGCCGCGATTTCCACGCACACTAACTTGCGTCTGTCCAGTAAGGAATTCCTTGACACACAGGATTACTATTATTACTGTGAACAAGTGGTCAGTTTTTCCCTCAACAGCCTCCGATTTCGTAGTCGCAATTTGCCACCGTGACGGAAGAGGCATATCGACATATTATTATTATCAACTGGTCATATTAATCTCGTCGCAGAAACGTGTCCTTTTGAGAGAAAAAGGAAAGCAAGGAAGAAACCGTAGTTAACCCCATATGAGCTTGGTAAACAACAACATCGAACACTGCCGCAGCCATCGGGTCGATCTTGGTGGCTTGCTCCGCAGATGATGGCGATCATGGCTTCGCTCTTCTTCAGGTCAGGGACGGTCAGGGACAAGCGGCCCATCATGGATAGCTTCAACCTCTAGAAACCAGTATTTTTCGCCATTGCTGGGAATTCGGTTTTGGCGCGTGCCCACCGCAGGTCCATCGTCTCCGCCGGATGGAGATTTCCTCAAGGCTTCTCCCGCTTCGAAAGTGGACCACCATCGACGCTGTCAGGACTTGAAATGCAGACCCTTGTCGAAGATCCGTCAGTTATCTGATCCGGCATGGTTTATCGCTACTCTCAGAGGCTCACCGTTTCAGGTAAACACGACGAACAGTAATGATAATAAGAGCGTCAGCTCTCATAGCCATTTCAGCGCGGTTTCGGTAGTAGTATCGATAGTATCTTTCGGCACCATGACGAAACTCATCCTCGAGAGTGTTTTTGATCGCCGACCAGTGTTACATACCGACATGAGCGAGTTTCTTTCTTACGAGTCCAGACACTAGCCCTTTTGCGTGGCTTTCCCTGCAAGTCATCAGCAATAATCGCGGGTACACATTCCTTACTGGCCCTTTCTTCAGCCTCGCCAACTCCAACCTTGCCACCCCGAGCCAACGGCACGGTTCTGAGAGGCCACTAAGCCGAAATCTTGCGACTTGGCTCTTATAGCGTGTCACCTAAGCGGCTTCGTGGCGTCAAAGCCTCCGGCAAGAGGGTCTTCGAACAGTCCAAAATCTTGTCCGCTTTTCCAAAAACAGAGAGCTCCTTCGGTCCGAGAACCACGTGAGCTTAACCAAACAAAGTCACCGACTCTTGCGTGTTGTTACGAATTCGTCCCTCCGAATATTGACTGCTTCTATAGCGTAGAAGGTACAGTGTCGGGGCTTCTGGCATCCATCTGCTACTGTCCTCTTTGCATCAGGGACTGTATAGTATGCAGAGACCCAGAAGGTTGAGAATAAATAAATCCCCCGATGCGGATAGACCCATAACGGCAATCTGAGATAGATACGCGCTGGCTTTGATGGCTCAGAGCGGGGAGTGGGACCTCTTCAACGCATCGATCGTTGTTCTCGAAGCCAGCTTGAATCATTATTGTTGTTGTTGTTGTAGTTGTTGTTGACCTGTCTTTTTTTTTAAAGAAGAACATTCAGTTGACGCCCATTTGATGGCCTCGAGTATGCACCGTCAATGGACCACTGAAACCAGCATCAGTTCTATCACATTGCGTTGCCCGAATGTGCCCGTCCGCGGGGATGTAAAGTGACACGGAGGGACAAGGAAGACAACCTGTCATTATCATTGGGTGCGACAGCTTCTTTTTGCTAGCGTGTTTGGCGCAGGGGGAGGACACAGAAGTAGCGTGCGTGCGGATAAGTGAGGTCGCAGATGCACTTCAGACTCGTAGATCATTGATTATTCTTACTACTTTCTCGAGAGGCTGGTAAGTAGTTATGGTTATGATGATTGACTCGGCACTCGAGGACAGACCTTTGGCCTATTCAGGAAGGAATCGCGTGTTAGGGCTAGGGCTAGGGTTGCATGGTGATGGTGAGTCTCTCTCCGCCCGATAGTAGTATCGGTTATCTATCCTGTTGTTTCCCGCGGAGAAGGACAAATGATAATGATAATGTCATGTAATCAGATCAAATAATATCTCAAAAGGACCATTTTGTCCGGAACCAAAATTGGGTGATCTTTCCGAACAAGCTCTCGGATCAGTCAACAGCTCACTTCAGAGTCGTTAATGTTATTGCTGCAGCTCTCATGCGCCACAGACCTCACATCTGTTGGACATGACCGCAATCGGCAGTCCGTCCAGCTTCTTTAGCCTTGAACACAAGTACGGACCATAAATGCTCTCTCCTTCTGATTTCTATTATTGGCAGGTATACAGAATACATGGCATTCCAAAGGAGAAGCACCGGCATCCCACCACGTCTGCCGCCCATTTGAGTTTGGTCTTACACAGAGAGAGAAGTCCAGCCTCGCCTTGGCTTCGTGATCGTCGTCACCCGGATAACTTCACTGGCAGAGACATGCCGCTTCTCACCCCTAGACACTCGTGCCATGGATGCGGATATTCCGATATACTACTACACTACCACTCCAATACTTGTTGTGGCTGACTGGCCCTCCTGCAACCGGTAATTGAAACAGCACCCCTGGGATTATTGCGAACCGGCCGCGTCATAGTACTCGCTCCCATGTCTCTTTCATCACCCTTGTGTCTCGAGGAATGATCCTGTGAGGCCAATTTCTTTGACCTTCCCTTTTGACAATCATGCCGCGCGATCAATTTATCACCATGGTTGTTATTATTGAACCTTCTTTTGAAACATGCAAGTTTCAGCCCCTCTGCTCGAAGCTTACCATCCCTTAGATAGTCAAGCGGTTACGATCGCCCGTTGTGGTCCCATATCTTGCAACTACATCCGCCTGGCCGGTCCCCATCGCGATACGGGCACGCTGCGGGCTGCTGCGACGGCCGCTGTCCCTCCCACTCTCGACGGGCGCCATGACCACGTGTGAATCGGTATCTCTTGCTGGATTTCCCAGTGCTATCTACTCCGAGAGAATGCGATCGTATCGGTCATCCTCTCGTGATAAGTAATATGCCGGACGATGAGCGAGCGTACAGACCAGTCAACACATGGCAAAACTTGCCCCGACCTTGCGCCGTGGCTGCATTCTAAATCAAGTCTCGGCTGCGGTCTTCTCGGTCGAGACGTACTTGTATAAAGGATCACCGGTAATTATCGCCGAGTCATTTGTCTTTTGACCTATCATGCCCTGGTTTTCGAGTAAACAATCATCCCAATAGCTGAAGGCTCACTTATGAGCTGCCAAGTAGCACAGTTCTAGAACTTGAACATTTTCGCTACGCTTAAAACCGGCTTTTGTGTGCTGAGTTCACGTTCTACATACTGCAAAATGCACGAGTCAAATCACAGCTATATATCCCCTTGCTAGAGCCGCTCCGTCCCCCCTAATCAGATCGCGACCGTGTGTTCAGGTCCCTTCTAATCAATATTGGTCGTTATCGACACGAAATCCGGGGTCTGAAAACATCCATCTCCAACCAGACAAGCAGAGAGACCCCTCGTATGATAAATAGCTAGCCCGCGGACCCAGTAGTCTAGATAAGATCTGATGTGGCTGACCATGTTCCCCATTTTCAGGCAGATTATGGAGTCATCGTGCTTTAGGAATATGGAGACCACCTTTTAGAGTGCAGTCCCAAGACTGTGGGTGAGGGTGGTTCTTGGGGGCCAGATCCGCATCTGCTTTGGTGCCACTTTATCCCCTGGTCTAAGTATGGAGCAGATGCTCCATCCAGCTCCACGATCGGGTGGACACCGTACTTTTGACACTGCGAGCGTTAGTAGTGCTAGATGTTTTCGAGAACACTATATGCAGCTTGTCTTTGGAGGCGTGCTTTTGGTATGATACAGGCGATTACGCTACGGTTTTGTCGTCTGGGTGTTTTCTCGGGCTTTGGATATCGAGTATCTATGCAGAATATGTATAACTGTCCAGAGCATCTCTGTCTCTCAACCTAACACAATACGAAAAGCTACATACAGAAATGCCATGTAAATACTTACTTAGAACCACACTACTACTAAGGTACAGAGAAAAAAAAGTACCATCTAACTTTTCAGAACTACATAGTCAATAATAACCACACAGGACACACTCTAGAAGCACACTATCGCTTCTTCCCTCCCAAAAATCACCTATACCATAGACCCCATCAACCATCAAAACACCACGCATCCATAGATCACCCAAGCCCTACAAAGAAACCTTCCCCGGACTCAAGTCACACATCTCCACCCCCACGCTATAACAACAAGCTGCGTCCACAGCCCTAAAACCAAATCCGCATGCGTGCATAAGTATACATACTTACTCCGTACTCCACGCAATTATTCCCCAGTTTACCGAACTTTGCTAACTTCCCCACCGCTCCCAGATGAGCCAGTTGATAAATATATATCTTGCCCCACATGATCAGGAAACGAGATCCATCTATTCCAGATCGAGATTACAAGAAAGAAAATCCCCGATCTCTAGGTCCAGTCGAGCTGGAGTTGGAGACTGGGGATCTACATCTAGAACAACCTGGACTGTGGACTGGCAATAGTAGAGCAAGGGTTTTTGTTGTAGGGGATGTAGTATATCTAGATATTGTATTTATGGAGAGATTATGTCTGATATCAAGTTGTAGGTAAGTATTTGCATAGACTACAGGTGGGTGATGAGGACAGGCCATATCTTATCATTAGCTGGACTTGTGGATTTACTTTCTTACTTTTAAATATCTATGGGATTTTTTTTTTCGGTGGTATAACTTGCAATCTATCTCTTAGATATAGGAATCGACCCGGCCTATAGCTTATCGTCCTGCTATTTGTTCTCGACTGCTCACGTACAACAAAGCCTTACCAAGTATCATCTGAGGGTATAATATCTCGCTCGACCCGACCAAACTTGAAGGCATAACAAGGTGTCGACAAAACTGTACTGTTTCATGAGACCAACAGCATCCTCATCAACATGTTGTCCATCCAAGCTAGAGATGTACTGATTTCATATCCACTGTGGATATCCCCATGATGTATTCTGTTTCTGATCATGATAAGCTTTATCGTGTACGGGGATAATTAGTTATATGTTAGCCATGCATTAGTGTAAGAGATTTGAATCTACTGTTCCTATTCTAATATCACGAGTGTGATCATGCAGAGACCATGGAAGAAAGAGGTGAAACGCCAAGTATATGTATGCCTTTACTTAGACGACGGTAGATCAGATCAAAAAGGGAGAAGAGGAAGGAATATATCTCAATTCCAAGTATAAGTAAACTGTATTCCACACTGTCACTAATAGTATCTTCAGTAGCATCTAGATATTCGCTTCCGTCCTTATATTATGTTGGAAGATACGAATAAAAAGATAGGCCAAAACATAACCTTACTCCTATCCCTATGATTTTCACCTAACTCAATAACTGCATCTATTCATCGAAACTCTCAAGAGCATCGATAACCTCAGGAATTGCACAAAGTGTCATCTAGATACTTTTCTCACCCTTCTAGAGAAATCAACGAAAGTTCTATTCCAGGTAGATAATAAATTGTCTCTCTATTCCCCCGCTGCTCATAGTAAATAGAAGAAAATTGAATTGACCCCTCAATTTCCCACCCATTACGCCATTTAACATAAGAAACCACAAATCTAAAAAAGAAGAAGAAGAAGAAGAAACACAACATCTACACACCCCACCGACTCCATATCATCAATACCCAAATACCAAATACCAAATACCAAATACCAAATACCAAATACCAAATACCAAATACCAAATACCAATCCCTCTTTATCTCCTCTTACTTATTCCTCATCCCAGCTAGAAATAAGACTAGCCTCTATATTCCATCCATCCTACGATCCAAGAATTAACATAATACGGACCTAGACTAATGTATGTATATATCGAAATACCAAGCCAAATAAATAAATAAGTTTCAAAAGCAAAGGGACTGCTACTACATCACCTCCTAATAGCAGCTAACTAACTAACCAACACTATATAGTCACTGTAGTGTATGTATATATATGGTTAAATATGCTAGAATCCGTACATTATGCTTATAATGTCGTCACACCTCCTACGTTAATATTACACAGCGTTTGAACCCCTTGATTGTTTTGCGTATTTAGCTAGGTATAAAGTGTCTTATCGAGTTATTGACAATATACATACAAGCGTACTAAAATAGATGGGCTTGGTACAGTGCATATGGTGAGCTGTTCGCATCGATACCACCATGTGATGTGCCGAGACATGTAGAAAGGCATGATAAGACTTCGTCAGGAACGAGGCTGGGGCATGCGTGAAGAGGGAGCAACACTGGGGAGTAAACTGTAGTCTTGCTTATATGATTCGAGGCTTTGAAAAAAAAAATACGGTCTCATCATAGGTCTGTATCGTTAACTTTTACTATGCTATGATGTGTTTGTTTCAATCATGATATATTCGATCCCACTTGACTTATACAGAACTGGAACTCCGTAAGAAAGTTAAACTAAGAAAGAAAAAATCACTTCTTATCCAGCCCCTGAGCTATATCGGACCCTGTCGATTCCAACGTACCGGGCTGGTCTCCTTCGATGCCCTCGACTACTGTGGTAGTTGGCTCTGTTGCATAGATGTTATGAGTGACATTGACCTTGGGCCCCTTGAACCATTTCTTTGCATCAACGAACCACCAGACAGTGATGATGAACATCGGGCCGCCATAGACGACGCATGTCCAGTTCATCAAATCGAGGGTGAGATCCTTGCCGGTGGCTGAGGGTAGACAAAGAATCGGGAGCATGAGCAGAACAAAAGCCACTCCTGCAGCGCCAATGGGCTTTCCAAAGGGGCCGAGATGCCAGGGGCCGCGACGGAAGCGGTTTCCAACGAAACAGACCCGGACGAAGATGGGGATGGCGAACGCAAAGAACTGTGCAATGGCGCCGATAGAGAAGAGAGCACCGATAGCGACATCACCACCAAAGATAAGCAGACACATCAGAATTCCCAGTATGCAATTTACCACGACCGCGTTCACCGGCGTCTTGGTGGTCTTGTTCACCTTCTTCCACACCGTCGAGAAGGGGAAACAATCGTCACGAGCATACGCGTAGGTGACTCGTGATGCAGACACCATGCAGCCCTGACCCATGAAGAAGCCGCAGATAATGGTCAATGCCAGGATGGCAAGGGCAGTCTTCCGAGGCATGACTTGGAGCAGATATGAAGCCCACGGTTGGCCAAGGTCTGAATCAAGTATCGCGTTAATGTCCAGGACGGTGTAAGCTACGACCAGTTGAAGAAACCACCCGAAGGTACCCCCTACGATAGAAGTCAACACGATGGCACGGGGAGCAGCGACATTAGCGTTGGAGCACTCCTCGCTCAGGTGGAAAGGGCTGTCGTATCCCGACAGACACCATATAACGCTCAAAAATGACATCAATACAGCCACACCGTCCGGGAAATCGGTCAGATTGGTAATAGTGCCCCAGACCTCCTTGGAAGATGAGAACTTGGGACTGTTTTTTGTGCCAGCCGGGATGAGTATGATGACAACGATGAGAGCGAGCATATTGAAGGTCGATCCGTACGAATTGAACTTGGCAATCCACCCGGTGGGCATACTGCTAATGCCGCTGTGGATGATCAAGATGAGCGTGGTCAGAAGGAAGGTCTGGTAGTTCGTGGGGACATAATCCGGGTTGGTAATTGACCCTGCAGCGAGAATCATCGCGGCCAGAGCGTAGTCGACAGAGGGCGCAGCCGTGATCTGTCCCAGCCAGTTCGACCATCCGGTGAGCCATGCAGCAAAAGGGCCCCAGCCAGGGGGAGCTAAGACGGCGGCAGCATAATAGAGCCCTCCACTAAACGATATCAGTCGTTGTATTCCTACACTATATCGTCTGCAATGGAAAAACCGACCTTGTTGGCATAGCAGAGCACAGCTCAGCCATAGCCATTGCAACGCATTGGATGAAGACCATGGCAATTATCCAACCCCAGACCATACCTGCCGTGCCCGCGTATCCCATTCCTGTAGCAGTCAGCATCTCGCCCACCATGAATCCAAGAACGCGTCATGTCGAGACATACCATAGTACATAGTACTGGCAAATGAAGGGAGCAGGCCCAAAACCGCAAAGCTGACGCAGAAAGTCGACCACAGGGAGAACTCCCGCTTGAATTCTTGTCTATAACCCAGGGCCATAATCACTTCCTCATCTGCGTCCATCGGATGGTCCGAGATGGGGACGTCCCCGTCCGGGAGAACAGACGTGACGGGATCATGGTTGATGTCGCGGTATACACCGTGTGTCTTCGAGGTGATGATGTCGCTCATCTCTGATGTCCTCGACCGCTCTGGAGGGTCCTAACGTTGGCCAGCAATGTCGAAGACGAGTATTACACCAACTCCTCCAAAGGAGCTCGATCCAGTGCGTCTGGGTATATATGACACAGGCCAGTCCGCCATGACCCCCGGTCTGTGTAAGATTAGCAGCGAGGGGCCACTCCAGATATCCTGTGGAGTCATGCCGGTAGGATATCAGACGTCGGGCGGCTATACCAGGAAGAGTACCAAAAGGGGCATGTCCAGCCAGATAACAGCGCCTCTGAATGTTTTTAAGCGAATGATAATGTCGAGGTGGTATCTGGAGTGACGGACGGGGTCATCCTAGCACAAGATCTGCCCGCCGGCTTCTCCGCACAAGATACACAAGTGACAAAGACCCGGTTAAGCTCTGCTATGAACCACGATGACACCCCGCGCTTAGAGGCAAGCCTGGTCTTAGATAGTTCTTGTTGGTCCTGCTGTGTTGCCCATCAGGGCAACTGCAAGCGTTGTGACATCCGTTATCGTTCTCCATCGTCCAGGTAGTTTTGTCTATCAGGATTCAGGACCGAAAATGTCATTGGCGTTATGTCACGTCCGGGGAATATTGATGATAATGATAAATGATAAACGCACACTTTCCGGCTTGATGCAGGGCCAGAGATAAGCCCGGGCTCGCTCGTGTTATTGGGTGTCTAGTCGAATTCTTAGTCTAAGTAAGCGTTTGCTCGTCCACGGTTGGACTTGCCATGACGGGGTAGAGCCCGTCTTCTCGAAGACTGGGATACGCTTCCCCGTACCTCTTATTATCTCTGCTAGCAGCCCGAGGCCATGCGAGTAGAAGTATATTTCCTAACTGTTCTTTGAGGCTCCAGGGACAGGCGACGATGAATTCGAATGGTCTTTGTCGTGTGGGGTAGTGAGACCTGGGCGATGTTTCCGAATGCAATTACTGTCTACGAGCAAGATACAGCGGCCATATGACAAGGTTTCTATATGCGATTCAAAACATGCTATGCTACAGCGCAGTTCCTTCCTGGAAACGTCAAACGGAACTTCCCATCCAATTGCTTCTCCCGCGATACAACCCCTCATACCACAGGCGGCCACAATTGAACATAGTCACAGCACAGTGCGTTTAGAAGGGCTGAAAGAAAAGTTAGCTAAGCCCTCGAATCATACGAATAATTCCGATAGAATCCCACTGTAATCCAATGCGCACATGGCAGACTCCCGACGGGACACTGTCGTAAGCTGCTCACAAAGGAGCGCTGGAACCAATGTACAACCAGACCAGTGGGATAATAAGCAATAGGGAATGAAACAGGCGAACTTACGTTGTCCTCCGGGGGGATTCTCCGGTCATAGTATTCGCCCAGCACGGGAACCTTCTGGAGGATATCCTGTCGGACACGGGGAACCTCGCTGAAGAAAAAGAGGGCGAAGATACCAGCAGAGATACCGAAGGTGGCGGCAACGGTACCACTGTAATCGAAGATCAATCAGTAAGAGCCGATTGATAGCAATCACGCAGAATGGACAGTAGGAATACTTACGCCTTGAAGAGATGGCCAGGGGTGATGCCGTGGAAGTGAGGCTGAGGAGCGTACCTATACGCACCAAAGTCCGAAGTCAGTCAATGTTCAAAAGACATCATGCCTGAAGGCATATTCCATCTGTATTCCACCACGTTCGTGTCTCTTCTTCCTGCTTTGCAAATAATGTCCCACACAGCCATATTCCGACCAACGTCCCAAATTTTCTTCCACAAGAGGCATGAACCAATCGTTGCAGGCCTTGTTCCTGATTCTTCGTATGCAATGGGCACGATTGAGGGGATAGACTGGGACGCTATCGGGGGAAATCTCACTTTGGCGCATATGGGGAGTGGTAGGTAGAGACCGCAAGGCGGCGGGGAGAAGGTGTGAAGACCTATAATGTCGAAGTTCCACTTGTCAGCCATAATACATCACAGAATGAAGCCATAGCCTCTAAGTATCCCATTTTCCAGCCCGCGCCGGTCGCCGAGGACATGTTTGCAGATGACGTCCCTGGAACCATCCTCATCACATCCGAAACGCCGACCGGCCGAATTCACGTCCTAGAACTTCAATTGCAAAGACACAGATAACGTACCATTTTGACTTGCGTCTGAAAGAGAGAGGAGAATGAGACGGTCGCTCAATCGGCGTGTGCAGGCTCGAAGTCGAGGTGAGAGATGTCGTCGACGAAAACCGGGAGCTTCTTCTCGTGTCTGCGGCCCCGGACGGCTGGCAGTCGCCGGGCTTGGCGTGGTGGGCCAATCAGGTCAAGTGTCGTTTTACATGTCACGTGACAACGTATATGCACCAATAAGGCGCACCGCATTTGACGCTCATCCAGCCATACTATAGATATGGATGAGGATTGGGTATCATCTCAATAAAATGCGAGGATAGTCATACTCTCGTGTACCTTGACTGGAAACAATTTCATTTTGGGTATTATGTACCGTACGTTGTTGGCTGGAACACGCGGTGCAGTCAAAAAATATGCATACGGGTACCGGGCAGCAAAAGCCTCGAAAAGACGATCATTATTACAGACGCGCACTGCAAGGACGGTCTCAATCCAAGGTACTGTAGACGCTGAAATTCAACCAACACACTCCGTAGTCCCCTGAGAAAAAGAATAAGAATCCCACATGTCCCCGTGTATAGGTCCCCTGGGACCAAGCCACGTCCCGCGCCGCGGCGCTGCTACTCTCAAGATGTCTCAATTTCAGACCTCACATCTTGGACAGTTGATCCCCTTTCCCAATGCAAACAAAAAAGACGAATAAGTTGGGTAATACACTTCCGCTCATCGTCTAGGGATCAAAAAATCGGAACATATGAACATGTGAATAGAAGGAAAAGACAAAGCCAGAAAGTAGTGCAACTGGATTATTAGTCAACCTTTCCGGTCGAACCACCGTTCAGCAAGCCCTCCTTTCCATCTAGATGGAAAAAGCCACCGCTGCCTCCACCGAGAATACCTCCAGGTCCAGCGAGCCCTCGTTTGATGAGCTTACCCCGAGCCAGGTAGACGGAGACGAGCAAGGAGGCGGCCAGAATGGAGAGAGTGATCCACGGGTGAACGAAGAGAAAAGAGCGAGTATGGAAGAACACAGCCTCAAATAGACCAATGGTCGACTTCGACTTAATCTTGGGGGGAGAGGCAATGACAAGTGGAATGGTTTCGAGAATAGAGGTACGAGAGGGCAGGATGGGTGAACCACTAGCAGCGGTATCCCAATAGCGTCGGTTCTAGACAACGTTAGTTGAATGTTACAAGTGGAAAGAGCAGAGAATACTTACGTCTTGATCGTTGATAATGACACGCTCTCCATTTTTCACATCAACACCGTAGGTGGTTCGGAGCCATCTTTCCCAGAAATCACCGTCCACCCATGCGAAACCAACCTGCTTTTTGTCGTTTTCACGGATGGTGATTCGCATACTCTTTGCTGCACGCAACGCGCGCTGGTCGTTTCGGTCGTCAGCTTCCTCGATGCGAAGCTGCTTGGCATCACGAAGCTCCTGTCTCTCGAGCTGGAAGAGGTGGGTTTGCTTGTCCATCCATTCAAGGGCAGCATTCTTTAGCTCCCTCTTGTCCAGGATGAACTCGTCCGCACGCTTCCTACTCAGGATACCAAGCACAACGTACTTGCCGTCCATGATCTCACGGGCATTAGAGGCAGTAAGCTCGGGGACAATGGGCAGCCACACGGTCTGCATCCATGAGAGAACCTGGCGGAAGTCCCTTGTGTCCTTGGGGGCCAACGCACTGTAATAGCTGGGACGTCCGTCTCTAGACACAAGGAGTCGAGGCCACGTCGAGACCTTGAATCGCTCGGATAGCGCTGTATCGTTGGACTTGACCAGCCGAGCATGGCCGACTAGACTCAGCGTCAAGCGCTCCAAGGCAGCGAAATCCTCCGATGTCGTAGCATGATCATATAGGTAAAGGAAGATGACTTCCTCCTTCTCTTCCAATTCCTTGAATGTGGCAGCGTCCACGTACTGGACACCCGATCCCACATCGACTGCTTTCTTAGCATAGTTGACCAGATCGCCTAGGCCACGGAGACCGTCATACTCGACCCTCTCTCCGCCCCGGAAAAAGTACATAGTCGGGAATCCCTTGATACGCGCATCTTTGCACAGCCTGGGCTCAGCGTCACAGTTCACCTCGCCAACGTTCAAAACGCCCTTCATCTCCTTGGCCATCGCAAGCCAGTTCGGGGCGAGCGCTTGGCAGTGTGAACACCATGGTGCGTAGAATTTCACGAACCACGGGTCGCGTGTAGTCGTCACAAGCTTCTGGAAAGACTCTGCGGTTAAAGGAACCGAGACGCCTTGCGGATTGGGGATAACAGTGGGCTTGGGGTCTTTTTTGGCAGTGGTAGACTTGTCGGCGGCAGTTTTGCTAGCCAGGTGAGCAGCCTGCTCGTTGTGCTTTTCACCAGCCTTGACTCCAGCTTCTCGATCCTTGTCCTTAGCGGCTGGCTTGTCAGGCTCTGCCTTGGTATCAACGCTTTTAGCCCCTGGAGGTGGCAGTTTAACGCCTTTTCTAGGCCGGGAGCCAGGGCGGATAAGTTCCAACTTCTCTTCGATGTACTGGCTCAGACCATCAATAGTCTTCTTTCCAGCGTATTGTTCCACAAATTCACCATTGTGGTAGAGGTTAAACGTCGGCCACTCTCTGATGTTAAGTCTTTTGGTGCAGAAATCGCCGTAGGAGAGACAATTGATAGAGGCAAAATGGAAATTATAGAAACCGTGGAAGGAATTCAGGGATGAGTGCGTGTCAGCAGATTTGGCAGTAGATGTCGAGAGCGGATCCGATGTCTGATGGAAGATCAGTATAGTCTATTTTTAGCAGTCATAACAAGAACACCTACATAGTAAAATTCATAGAGCGTTTGCCACGTGGGGGCGATTTGCTGACAGTGAGGGCAACTCGGAGAATAGTGTTTAACAAGCCTGCTCTGTCGTGAGCTGATGTCCATCCATAGGCAGTTAGTCCCAGTATCCAGGGTAGGCATACCAGTATCCGTCCTTGATAGTCTCATCGAAATCCTCCGGTGTTAACTCCTTCATAGGAGGAACCTTGACCCCGTTGAAGACAGTGCCTGGCGCATCAGAGTCTGCCTGTCCATCCTTGTGTGCTGGGGCCGCGGCCTCTTCTCTCTTGACGAGGCGGGGCGATGGGTTCGAGACGGCATGGATGGAATCTTCAGAGGGAACGGCGAGGGTTGGAACGGTGAGGAGCGAAAGGAGCGACCACACCAGCAAAGAAGGCTTCATGCTGGCGGACGGTCTAGGTCAGCGACCTGAACGAGATGAAAGCTTTCCAAATGGAGGGAGAAACGAGAGTAGTGGTGCGTTTAGGAAGAGAAATCGAACTGCGGCAGTCACAGGTGGCACATCGGACGACCAGGCGATGGTCTACCGTTTGGAGCGCCGACTTGGACGCTTGTCAACACCTCACGGTTCGCAGCAGTGCCTGCACCTCAGAAGAAACACGCTGGTGCTATGCAGTGCTGTGCAGCATCTGAACAAGTGGATGATTATCAGAGCGGAACAGAGACGACCCCTTGAGACTCTCGAGCCTCCTTTGATGTTTCGCAGCCGGGGGATTCTGGCCGTTGCTCGATTCGGCTTGGCCGGGAATCGATGTTTATCCGCTCCGGCCAGGCGGCTCACCACCATCGACCTGCGCATCGAACAACGGCGAGATATCCGGATACCTGCCACAGCCACTTGCAATTCGGTTTCTACCAACCCGTATCCGGGTCAATTGTATTCTTTCTGTCCCGTACACCCTCAAGATGAGGTCCGCTCTTCGGTTGCTGGCCAACGTCAAGCCGGGCCGCTACCTCGAGCCCTTCACTCCCACCGGTTTGACCGGTCTCGTCACTCACCCTAGTCCGCGCCCGACTCTGATCTACCTATACACCACCACTCTCGAGAAGCTTAAGGCTTTCCCCGAGTCGTCAGCTTACCGTCAGGCTACCGAGGCTCTTACGCGACACCGTCTGCAAATCGTCGAGTCTACCAAGCCACCAGGATTTGAGACATGGCTGGAGCGCGTGAAGAAAACCGTCGAGGCTGAGCCGGATCGTTTCCAGAAACTTCGTCGTGCGGATGGCTCTTACACTTTTGCTGCTAAGCAGCAGGATGACTTTGTCGACCACAACCCCCGCGGTAACGAGTGGGATGGTGAAGTTCTTGAGCCCACCACCGAAGGCCCCGCCCGTACCCCGGAAGAAGAAGCCCGGTGGCACGAGGCCATTGAAGAGTCTACTGCGGCCAAAATGAAGGACTCGGATTTTGAGACCGAGAGCATGCAGTGGGAGAACGAGCCCGCTCTGGAGGCAGAGCAGTATGTAGCCCAGTCATAGCCCAGCGTACGCCTTGCCGTCTAAACTAACCGGCCCTTAGGGTTTCCGAGATCGAGAAGAAGATCGGTGCTGGTCTGATCGAGGAAGTTATCCAGGTCGCTGAAGGCGAGCTGAAGCTTGTCGATGAATTGGCCAAGGCCAAGGTGTAAGTGAATCGGACATTAACCCCCTGATTGCGTGTCTGATACTGACATGGTTCGCAGTTGGGAGGAACTCGAGGAGAAGCCCAAACCAGGACAGTGGGAGTACTTTGCCCGCACATCGGATGCCTCCAGCAAGGTGTAAACGATATGTGCGCGGTTAAAGACTACTTGTATTTATTAATGGCCTGCCGTTGATGTGGACGGATATAACACATTCATGTGTCAATCAATCCTTTTTTTCGTGTATTTCTTGTATTTCACTGCACGGGAATGGCTTCCTGTCTCATACTAGAACTTGTATTAGGGCATAGATCTAGAAACGCCCTGTCAGCAAGCTATATCGACATAGGATGTATTGATCTGCGAAATGATAGTCAACAGGAAAAGTATACTTTTACAGAAAATTACCATTGTGTTTGATCTCTTTATACCATGCCTGCCAATTGGCTGACCACTTTTTCTCTTTTCTTTGCACGAACTCTATGATTTATTTTGGGCTTAGTTACTAGTCGTAAGAGCCTCATGTATGTTGGTAGCTCAGAATGTAACTAAGCACACGAAAACGAAAAGATGCTGTACTAAAGCGGAGCATAGAGCCTTTATTAGCTTCGGTCTTTAAACATATCCCATTCCAATTCCACATACGACCCTATATTCATAAGGGAGATCTTTCGAGGACTAGTTAATTACGCAGCCAGCATCGATTGCCATAACTAAGTACTAAGTAGCCTTTTTCTGCCACCCAAGGCGGTGATGTAGAGCACACGCTAACCGGTTTTAGACAGCTGGTGGGACTGCGGCCGGAGTCCCCAACTGGACACATCAGGGACAAGGAGGACACCAGTTTAAGAAAGACCATATCTTGGATTCCCCCTTTATTTCAACCCAGCGCTTTGGGGAATAGAGGGATTTACAACTGAATCACCAGAGGCGAAGTCTCCCGCTGCCACAGGAGTGGGATAACCTTGAAACCAGGAAGGCCTTTCCGTGGCCGCACACAGTCGCGCGTTTCTCCCACCTAAAGGCGAGAACATGCGGTTGGACATCAAGGTACGCCGCTTCGTCTGAACTTTTGGTGTATAGTATTCTCGGGAGACGAATACTATTTGAAGTCCTGCGATTGGAGTGAATTATGGAAATGCTGACTGCCATTGCGACGTACAGCGTCAGCTCTTCGCCCGCTCGGAGCGGGTCAAGGGCATTGACTTCCATCCAACAGAGCCATGGGTAAGGGGAAACTGATCTGACCTTTTCTTTGACACTGCTAACAGTATCCTAGATCCTGACTACATTATACAGCGGTGTGTTGCGATCGGGCGGTGTGAGATGGTTTAGAGTTATGCTGATGCGCAGTCGCAGGCCACGTCTACATTTGGTCCTATGAGACTCAGGTGCGCCTGGCCACTATAGCACGCGCGGGACGACGATTACTGACAGTCTCCTCTGTTTATAGTCAATTATCAAGACATTCGAGCTCACCGATGTCCCTGTTCGAGCCGGTCGCTTTATTGCCCGCAAGAATTGGATTGTTTGCGGTTCCGATGACTTCCAACTTCGCGTCTACAACTATAACACCTCGGAGAAGATCACGTCGTTCGAAGCTCACCCGGATTATATTCGTTCCATTGCTGTCCACCCGACTCAACCCTTCGTCCTTACTGCCTCCGATGACATGACAATCAAGCTCTGGGACTGGGATAAGGGCTGGAAATGCGTTCAGGTCTTTGAGGGCCATAACCACTATGTCATGGGACTGGCTATCAACCCCAAGGACACTAACACCTTTGCTTCTGCGTGTCTTGACCGCACAGTCAAGATCTGGAGTCTGGGTTCTAGCCATCCGAATTTCACTCTCGAGGCGCACGAGACGAAGGGTGTGAACCATGTCGACTATTATCCCCAGGCTGACAAGCCTTATCTCCTGACCACATCCGATGACAAGACGGTCAAGGTATGGGATTATACCACCAAAGCACTCATTGCGACACTGGAGGGGCACACCAGCAATGTCTCATTCGCCTGTTACCACCCCGAGTTGCCGGTCATCATTTCCGGTTCCGAAGATGGAACGATCAAGATCTGGCACGCCAACACATACAGACTGGAGCAGTCGCTGAGTTACGGTCTCGAAAGAGCTTGGTGTGTCAGTTACCAGCGTGGCAAGCAGGCTATTGCCATGGGTTTCGATGATGGAGCCGTTGTGGTCAAGATGGGTAGAGAAGAACCGGCTGTTTCTATGGATGGTTCTGGCAAGATTGTCTGGGCCAGACACAACGAGGTTGTCTCGACAGTGATCAAGGGTGCCGATGCGTCGGTCAAAGACGGGTCTCCTCTTTCTCTCCCGACCAAGGAGCTGGGATCATGCGAAGTCTATCCGCAGACGCTATCGCACTCTCCCAACGGTCGATTCGTCTCTGTTTGCGGGGACGGTGAATACATCATCTATACGGCCCTTGCATGGCGCAACAAGGCTTTCGGACAGGCCTTGGATTTCGCCTGGGGCGCCAAGGATAACAGTAATGACTATGCCATCCGAGAGTCGACGACCAGTGTCAAGATCTTCAAGAACTTCAAGGAAAAGAGCGGAGGTCTGGATGTTGGTTTCCAGGCTGAAGGTCTCACTGGAGGTGTACTACTCGGTGTCAAGGGCCAGAGCGGTATCGGAATGTTCGACTGGGAGACAGGCAACTTGGTGCGACGTATTGAAGTTGACCCAAAGGATGTAAGTGCATATCGTGTGACAAAAAGGTTTGATGAAAGATTAACTGACTTCCCTAGGTCTACTGGTCTGAATCTGGCGAGCTGGTCACGCTGGCTTGTGAAGATACCTTCTATGTGCTCCGCTTCTCGCGAGAGAACTACATCAATGGCTTGAACGCAGGCGAAGCCGACGAGGATGGAGTGGAGTCAGCGTTTGAAGTGGTTACTGATATCAATGAAACCGTTCGAACTGGAGAGTGGGTCGGTGACTGCTTCATTTACACCAACTCGACCAACCGCCTCAACTACCTGGTCGGTGATCAGACCTACACCATCTCCCACTTTGACCAGCCCATGTACCTTCTGGGCTACCTCCCTCGTGATGGCCGCATCTATCTTTCTGACAAGGATGTCAACGTTGTCTCTTTTGCCCTGTCGTTGTCAGTGGTCGAGTACCAGACTCTGGTACTCCGTGGAGACATGGATGCTGCTGCTGAGCTCCTGCCAGATATTCCAGCAGACCAGATGAACAAGATTGCCCGCTTCCTGGAGGGTCAAGGCTACAAGGAGATGGCCTTGGATGTGGCAACCGATCCTGAGCACAGATTCGAGCTTGCTCTGTCCCTCAACAAGCTGGACGTTGCTCTTGAGATTGCCCGCGAGGCAGATGTGGAGCATAAATGGAAAATAGTCGGCGATGCCGCTCTGTCCGCCTGGAACTTTGCCCTTGCAGAGGAGTGTTTCGAGAAGGCCAAGGACTTCGGCTCCCTATTACTCCTCTACACTGCTAGCGCCAACGCAGAGGGCCTTCGATCCGTAGCAGAGAAGGCATCCGCTGCTAGTCTACACAACGTTGCGTTCTCCGCCCTTTGGGAGGCTAGAGATATTGATGGTTGTATTGATATTCTGGTCAAGACGAACCGCCTCACAGAGGCTGCTCTTTTCGCCCAGACATACAAGCCCTCGCGTGCTCCGGCTCTGGTCGTCCAGTGGAAGAAATCACTCGAGGCTTCGGGCAAGACAAAGATCTCCCGCCTCATTGGTGTTCCTCCGGGCGCCCCGGAGGATGTTCAAACTGACGATGACCTGTTCCCCGAGTGGGATGAATACCTGCGACTAGAGAAGGAAGGTCCCGCTCCTGAGCCCCCATCGTCAGAGTCGCTTATCGACGTGGAGGGCGATGGTGCCCAGACTGCGGCTAATGGAGAGCCCGAAGTCCAGACTACTGCCGAAGCTGAAGAGGAAGAGGAAGAGGAAGAGGAGGCAGAAGCATGAATCTAGAGCTTCAAATCCACAACGCCAGCCCTCTCAACGCCGAGTCTAAGTCGCATGACCAGACCACGACCAAGCTGGGGCCAACAATCTGCTTCTCATGTTGGAGGGGGGCATTCTCACCCCGCCCCTTCCCTTGGCTGCTTCACTTCAGCTGTTTTTTTCTTTCTCTTTCTCTTTCTCTTCTTCCTCTCTTAATCCTTTTCCCAGCACTTGGCGGTCTGTTTTGTTCAATCGGAATGGAATCGTGTCGGATCGATTTCGGTAGAAAATCGCATCGAAACTGAAACTGAGTTGTTTTTTATTGTACTGAATCGAGATGAATATGAATATGAAAAGACTTTGGATCCTTTTTTTTTCTTCTTAGTTTCTTCTTCTTCTTCTCGAAACCCCGTTTCACTACCTTCTGCCCATGTAGAATCCTCTTCTTTCGGGGCAAAGATGGATATTTATATATATATATATATATATTTCACTCATTTCCTCCTCCCGTCTTCTTCTGGCCAAAAGCATCACCAGAACGATATTAGCGGGTTAGGTTTTATAGGAAGATTGTTCTGATATAATGAGGTAGACCAAGAGGGTACAAGCCGTGTAGAAGTGAACGATCTGATAATTATCTCAGTGCAAGTCGTCGAAGTACGAGGTTGAATTGAGTATTCCCTTGCTCAGCTGTAAGGCAAAAGATGGTACAGGTCATACAGTTCAAGAGATGGTTGCCTGATTTGCGGGTATTAGGTTGGTCCAGGAGACTACGAATTATAGACCTAATCATGGTAGGCGACAGTTTTCAGAGATCTCTTATATTTGTTGTTGCTCTACATTGAGTCGGTCCCAGCGAAGGGCCCAGACAACGTGAGAAAACGAACGGCGAGACTAAGAGATCCATACCATGGAAACAATTGACGAGAGAGAGAAAACAGGACCGAATAAACCGATTGAACAAGGGAGTCTTTGAGGGAGAAAGAAAAAAACAGTTTATGACTTAATTTGAGTTCCACGCCAATTGCATGCATTTCGCGAACGTTTGAGACGAACTGGGATCGGACCGGCGGATCGAAACAGACAACACTTGTGTGAACAAAGCCCAGGAATCTCGCGAGGAAACCAGGTAAATACGATCGGGGGTATGTTGGGTGAACGGTGAGAAAATTCAGTCTTTGGCTGCTTTCCTTTTCCTCCTCGGCCTGTATGTTTCCGAAGAGACGGGCAACATAAGCAACAAAGAACGGAAAGCTGACACAGCAAGGACTTGATGGAGGAAGGAGGGTGGCGTGGGCTATGCAAGGGACCTGCCTGTGTGAAGCGCGAGCGATCGAAGAGAAAGAGAACTGCACCCGACTGTGAAGAGCCACATCGCCGTTGAAAGAAAATCTAGATCCAGAGAAGAAAAGACTGCATGCAAGATACCGCGAATTCGACACCACGGTCAGATCTGAGAAACAGCGGAAGTCTAGCGGCATGTGAAAAAAAGAAAAGAACGAAAAAAAAAATGAAGAGGTACAAACGGGACTCGTTTCGATTGAACCGTCGAAAGCGACAGGCTGCGCATTGACGACAATACCTATTCGAAAGGAAAACGGGACACTGAGCCTGCAGCTGCTTACTCCGGGATGCTGCCGAAAGATGGATCCTTCACACTACCTCCGGCGTCACCTAACCCAGCAACGGGACGGTTGTAAGACCATCCTTCGAACTGTTGCTGCATGGTCTGCGACAGGACCGGTCCATCGACGTATGAGTCCGTAGGGGCTTCGGAAGTGAACTCGCGATCAAAGTTGGCGGTGTCGCGGGCATCAACCTGCACGGTGTCAGACATCAACTCAGATTAAAGATATAGCGAGGAGTTTATACTTACCACATTGGGACGGAAGCTTGGCTCATACTTCCTCTGGAGGAGCTTACGCCAATCAATGTTGGAGAAGAAGTGGTGAGCCTTGATGTCAGCCGCACCATTGGCGCCCAGACGACGCTGAGGGTCACGGTCGAGCAGACGCGTGAGCAGGTCTCGCGCGGCAGCAGGCACGATATCATGACTGGGGAACGTCAATGGCTCCTGCAAGATCTTGCGATACATTTCGTTGGTGTTTTCATCATAGAATGGTGGAAGACCCGTCAACATCTCATAAAGCAAGACACCAAGAGTCCACCAATCGACGGACTTGGTGTAACCATTACCCATCAAGAGCTCAGGAGCAAGGTATTCCGGTGTTCCGCAGAAAGCTAATATGGTCAGCAGTTTCCAGGGAAATCTGGACACGAGGTATGAGCTTACTGTTCGTGCGGTCCTCATCTTTCATGTCGAGCTTGCAGAGACCGAAGTCGCAGAGGGCAATGTGTCCTGTATAATCAAGCAGAATGTTTTCCGGCTTGAGATCACGGTAGATGACCTTGAAACCGTGCAAACATTCCAAGGCACAGAGAAGCTCTGCTGTGTAGAATCGCGCCCGGTTGATGTCGAATCGCTGTTCCTTCTGCAAGTGGTGGAAAAGTTCACCACCGTTGACGAATGCCAACACCAGGTAGAGCTTTTCTGGCGACTGGAAAGAGAACTTGAGAGGAACGATGAACGGGTTGTTGATCTGTGCAAGCACAGATCTTTCAGCGAGAGTATGGGCGACTTCGGAACGAGAAATGATATGAGCCTTGCGAATGGTCTTCAGGGCGTAGATCCGGCCGGTATCTTTCTTCCTGTTGGGGAGATTAGCATCGAGCGCGAGAAAATAGAGTGTCTCTTTTCACCGGAGATACTCACATGACCTGCATGACCTTGCCAAAACTGCCCTTTCCAACAACTTTTAGAAGTTCAAAGTCCTCCAACTTCATGCTGCGCTGCTTGTTCTCGACGAATGACACGCCAATCTTAATCGAACCCGTACCGAATTGCAGATCCAGCCATTCTGCTCCCAGCTGACCCATTGTCCGCTCCTGCTCAGCATGAGCAGCAGCGGCCTTCTGGTTATCCTTCTTGCTCAACTTGGGATCGTCCACGTACGGCTTGGTCTCTTCAAAGCGGGGGTGCACCTTGACGGCTCCCAAGAAGATATCCTCGCTGCGACCAGCACCAGGCCGGGCAGCAGGATTCCGCAGGTACAGCTGGACGCTCAATTCTGTCTGACGGGAAACATCGAACTTGAAGGAGGTGTTGTCACCAGCCCACAGGGGGTTCTCAGGGGAGCCTGACACAGCATCTACAAAGACCTGATTCTTATCGAAATCGAGCAGGGCATATGGAAGATATTTGCTCGAGTATCGACCGTGGATAGTGGGGGCAGCGTTGATACCGCCGCTTGTCGACTGCGGTCGGTTACTCGCGACATAGGAGCTAGCGGGACCATTGGTGTGCGAAGAGGATGAACTGGGACGAACAGAGGAACTGTAGGCACCACTGTTCTGAAAGTGAGAGTTGAAGATCTGTTGATAGTGAGGCGAAAGCGAGAAGCTCTTTCCCTCATGAAGTGTCACGATAAGGATACCAGGTTTCGTCGGGGGTGCTGGTGGTGAAACCAAAGCCTCTGAGGCCGCTGTGTTCACATGGTGTCAGATCTGCATTCACTTGTTGGTGACCCGACCCGTAAATTCACTTACAGATCCCATTGGCACTGGCCGTATTTATACTGGGGGGATGAGATGACACGGGTGTCTCCTCCGCCGCTTCACCCTTAATCGTGGACGTCGACGACGAGCGACCAAAGGACTGCGCCAGAGGTGCCAGATGAGTCTCCTTCAGCTCTGGTTATGAATTGTCAGTTGATCCTTCATCGTCTTCTTCTTCCCTCGACCCGACCTGGCGCCAAAGGGGAATATCAGACGCGAAACTAGGGAAACGTACTCTTGGTGAGTTTCCACGACATCTTTGTCGACAGTGCGATTGTACACGACAAAGAACACCAGCAGACAGTCCTGTTTGAGGGACAACCCAGGGCAACTGCAGTGATCGAGGGGAGAGGTTAATAATTTCGATGCCGTTGGCCGTACACCGAACTGTTACAGCCACAGCCGGTTGTAAGCAACGCACACAACAGCCGAGTGTTTCGGACGCGGACAGGAGCCACAGAGGTAAAGATACTGGGACGGGAAGGGCAGATAAGTGCTCCGTGACGAACGACAGAATCTAGAAGCACAGCACGAGGAAGAAGAGAGCGAAAGACCCCTGGGGACGAGGGAGTCTGAGACAACAAGTTGGGGTGGGAACAGGAGACTCGGAGGGATCGATCGATTCCGTTTGGGGGGAGGGGAAGGGCTGCCTGAGGCGTGCGGCTGACTGACCAAGTACCATAGTACTGTAGTACTGTCCACACCGACTGGCCGATCAGCCAGTGAGAACGCCGCCTTGAGCCTCACCGCCCGGGGGCCGTCCCCCCACGTGATCGCAACGAGGCGGTGCACGCGTGCCGGTGGCTGAGAGCCACAGCCAGCCAATCAGGATGGCCCGCAAGCAGCCGCGCCCAACAACCGCCCGCAAAGACGCTCTGGTTCCCCGGAAGACGACCAGAGTCACCGCCAGCTGCAACACTAACACCTCCAGTCTAGCTGCAACAACCGCGCGCAAGACCACCACCAACAATAATCATCCCCTTCCCCCGCCCAATTATTCGCCCCCGAAGCGCTCCAGCTCAACAACCCCTGCCGCTCCTCGAAAACAGCCCGTCTCGTCGCAACCACGCGTCTCCACTCGACTGCGGAGAAGGCCTGCGCAGCGCTACGACCGCTTCTTCGACGACCACGACCTCGAGAGCCTGTCCAGCTGTGCGTCGCCCTCTTCCGCTTCTGGAGGGCGCGATTCATTTTCCGAGACGGATTCGGATGCGGCGGAGGATGACCGGATCGAAAGTGCGATGGGTGTAATAAGAAAGAAGACCGCCCAGCGCGGCACCGAGGGAGGCACCAAATACCACTGCGATGTCTGCTCCGTCGACGTGACCTCGACGGTAAGTCTGGGCAACCTATATGATGGTGAAGGGAGTCGGCCAAGGGAGGAGACTGACCGTGTTTGCAGGTCCGGATATCGTGCGCGCACAGTGCATGCCCTGAGTACGACCTCTGCGTCCCCTGTTTCTCGGAAGGGAAGAGCTCCAAGAACCATGATCCCAGGACGCATCCGTACCAAGTAATCGAGCAGAACTCAGTGCCCATCTACACGGAGGACTGGGGTGCGGATGAGGAGCTGCTGCTCCTGGAAGGTGCGGAAATCTACGGTTTGGGTTCATGGGCGGATATCGCCGATCATATTGGTGGCTATCGGACCAAAGATGAAGTCCGGGATCACTATATCGACACATACATCAACAGTCCTAACTTCCCCCTTCCGGCGCGTGCGGACCCCCATGACACGAGCCTTCAGGACAGTATCCCCAAGGAGGAGTTCCAGGCGCGGAAGAAGCGACGGATCGAAGAGCGCAAAGAGGCAGCCAAATCCGCGCCACCCGCAACACCGAAGCAGAAGCCTACTGCTAGTGTACCGGCCTGCCATGAGGTTCAAGGATACATGCCCGGTCGATTGGAGTTTGAGACGGAGTTCCTGAATGAGGCGGAAGAGGCCGTGCAGCACATGACCTTCGAACCTGGCAATGGCCTCAACGAGAAGGGCGAGATGGAGCCGGAGATGGAGTTGAAGATGACGGTCATGGAGATCTACAATTCCCGACTGACGGCACGGACGGAGCGCAAGAAGATTCTCTTCGAGCACAACCTGCTCGAATACCGGAAAAATACTGCTCAGGAGAAGAAGCGTACCAAAGAAGAGAGGGATCTGCTGAACAAGGCGAAGCCGTTTTCCCGGATGATGAACCACGACGACTTTGAGGAATTCTGCAAGGGTCTTGAATATGAACACAACCTGCGGCTCGCCATCGCCCAGTTGCAGGAATGGCGCCAGATGGGCATTGGGGACCTCAAGAGCGGCGAGAAGTACGAGCAGGAGAAGCTGCAGAGGGCGCAGAGAGCCATCCCGCAAGGCTCATTTGACCGATTAGCCAGTGCGCGTCCGAAGCAGTCCCAGCAACCCGACCAGCCATCTGCCGCCAGTCAGCTCACGGCTCCAGAGCTGCCTTTGCGACTGCAACAGCAGAAGGCAACGACTAAGCCAGCTCCAGAGACCAAGCCTCCGATGAATGATTTCGATCGGATGTTCGCCAGCAATGGGGACGGCATCGACACGGCACAACCGGCAAAGTCGAAATACGTCGTCCAACCGCTGAGTGGGGTGACGCCTTGGAAGCTTGAGAATGACGGGGCGCCCGACTTGCACTTGTTGACCAAAGAAGAAGTCGAACTCTGCAATGTACTTCACATGCAGCCGAAGCCGTATCTCGTGGTCAAGGAGGCGCTCTTGAAGGAAGCCATGAAACAGAACGGTAGTTTGAAAAAGAAAGACGCTCGGACACTCTGCAAGGTGAGTCGAATGGGCTCTGTCGCTAACGAGTATTGCTGACTTTCTTCTAGATCGACGTTACCAAGACAAGTCGGATCTACGACTTTATGGTGCACAGTGGATGGATCACGAAAGGATAGATGATTACATCCGGGACATTACATATCACGACTTGTCTGTCCATGTCTGATCTTTTAAGTATTCTTCTTCTGTTGCGACCCTCCAACATTTGTTCTTTTCTTTTATAGTATATCACCCGCGGCGTTCGAGGCAGGAAAGAGGACATGACATGAAACGAACCAAGAATTGCGTGGATAGGAGGAACCATGCTGTTAAAGCTCTGCATTGATATCCCTTGTTTGGTATGGTACCATGTATAGTGCTAGTTAATCTACTACACTTTGACTTTTCATCATTCAACCATCGTACTTCGTAGTCAACCCCAACAACAAAGAACCTCGTCAAGCAATCAATCCATCCCTTCCCCGGAATAAAACACATATCAACCTACCCACCCCAACCGACAATTATACTATACCCTAATCGACGATCATAATACTATAATACGGATACTCATATCAAAGACAAATCACGGAAAACCCCCTCCCCTCCCCTCCCCTCCAAGTTCGGCCCTCGGCTCGCACTCCGAACTGGAATTCCAATTCCATTGGTTGGGGTTACATATTCTTCCCCGCAAAATCTTAGACCGCCACCGCCAGGAGAACATCAGATAGGTAGTTAACCTGTTGAGGGGGTTCGCCATTCATTATTCGTAACTCGTACCTCGTAACTCGTAACTCGTACCTAACTCTGAGGATCGCAGGAGTTACTACCTTATTCTTAAATTGTTGTTATTTCCGCTACTTTTTCATCCTTGTTCTTATTTCAAGGGAAGTATTTGCGCTAAGAGAGAAGTGTACCTACGCGAGTCAACCTTGACGATCGATCGATCGATCAATCAATCAATCAATCAATCAATCAATCCAGTTTCGATTCGCGAGACCGAATTACTGATATATATATCCTCATTCCGATATAAACATCAAACACCCTCATTATTCTTCCCAAAGAAAAACCCCCGAAGAAATCTCATCACAATGCTATCCCCCCCACCCACAACAACATACTGCATCATCTCCTTCCCGCGCCCTGATATACTCCTCGTCACACTGAATCGACCCAAATCCCTCAACTGCATCAATGTCGCCGGTCACGTCGAACTGCATGATATCTGGGAATGGTTTGATGCAGAACCATCGTTGAAAGTGGCCATCTTCACAGGGAAAGGGAGGGCTTTTTGTGCTGGGGCTGATTTGAAGGGTATGTATACACACACACACACACACACATACATATAGATATATAGGGAGAGATATATATATATCTCTATAACTATATTAATGATTCAGAAAAAAAAGTATCTAACTATCATTATTATTATCAGAATGGAACCTCCAAACCACCACCACCACCACCAACAACAAACTAACAACCCCCCCATCCGGTTTCGGCGGCCTATCCCGGCGCAGCGGCAAGAAACCCATCATCTGCGCCATCAACGGCCTCTGCTTCGGCGGCGGATGCGAAATCATCATCAACTCGGACCTCAACATCGCCTCATCACGAGCAGTTTTCGCCCTTCCGGAAGTCAAGCGCGGCGTCTTCGCTCTCGCAGGCGGACTACCTCGTCTTGTGCGGACGATTGGTCGGCAGCGCGCGATGGAGATGGCTTTGACGGGTCGAACGGTCTCTGCAGAGGAAGCGGAGAAATGGGGACTTGTGAATGAGGTTGTGGTTGTGGGGGAGGGGGATGAGGAGGAGGTGGTTTCGGAGAAGGTGGTGAAGAGAGCGGTGGATGTTGCGGAGGGGATTGCGGCGAATAGTCCTGATTCGGTGATTGTGACGAGGGAGGGGATTAAGATGGGTTGGGAAGGGGTGGGTGCGGAGGATGGGTCGAGGTTGTTGATTGATAATTGGGAGAAGAGGTTGAATGAGGGAGAGAATATGAAGGAGGGCGTGAAGGCGTTTGTGGAGAAGAGAGAGCCGAAGTGGGTGGATAGTAAGTTGTAAATTTGTTTGTTGATATGGTTTATTGCAGCAGAAACCTACATGGAGACACCCAGCGGGTATAAAATGAGCCGGATGGAATCTTAGGTTGTTTCGAAAGAGGAAAAGCAAGAAGAAATAAAATATATACTATACCATATCATATTATCACCAGATTCTACAGCTATCATGACTCTAAACACGCATAACTATATACTGATCTAGAGGTAATGCTCATCATACTTTGTTTCGTTTTCTCTTTCAATTGAAAAATATCCAACGAATAAGTTTCGTAACTAATGAGAATGTTTTAGTATTGACTAAAAGGCATTACGAGCCATTTCATAGTAACTTGTCACCAACAGATAGCTGCGAGCCCCTCATTCCCATTATTCTCCAACCCTGGCAGACAGGATGGCTAATAATGTCTTGGGCAGGAAAGCAGGGCAGGTCGTTGAGCATCTGGCTGCGGTCAATTCCGTGGACCCGACTTCCAAATCCAACCACACTGGGGATCCGATAGATCCGGGGAATGCCACCAATCACCAGTTGCGGAAAGCAGAGTCCGCGGCTGTATATGGCGCAGTCGATTCTATGTTGTCATAAAATGCATGGTACGGTTACTACAGTACAACTCTGCACGGGAATGGTCTGTCTAACTAACTTTACTTCATTTCTAGAGGTATCATGCTCTGCACCTAATGAAGTCACATCATTATAGTCATGCCCGCAATCCCATCCGATGTGAGGAAAAACCGTCGCGCCGTCCTTCGCCGATGCCTTTCCCGTTCAAGCTCGGTCCCGCGGGCTGAACATATCGCACCTAATGTATGCGTTCAAATTCTGGATCGATTATCGTTCCTTTTTTATCATGAATGAGTGCCAGGATCAACCCAACATGTTGGGGGAGTGTAAGAGTGTTGAAGAGAGAGGCGATCATCCTACTTCGATTCCTTCTGAACCTTTTCCACCACTTTCAACACATGCGGGTACAGAGGGTGAGACTCCTCCAGACCAGTGAGCTGGGCGGTTGCTTCGGCTGCCGACTTGCTTTTGAGAATCTTGGCCAGTTCGACACTCTCGTCGTCGCCGGGGACGTTCTGGAAACGTAGGGCCATCTCGACTGAGCCCAGGAGAGCGTCAAACTTCTTGCCACGCTCCGCAAGCTGAGAGGCAGGGCCAATGAAACGCTCCTTGCGGGACAGCTTCCGCAGGGGAGCACGGCCAACGCGGTCGACGACGTCCTCCAGATACGGGTTGGAGATGCGGCTGATGATGGTGTTGACGTAGTCCTTCTGCTCCTGCGCGGAGATATTGTGCTTGTCGACGATGAGACACGCAGTCTCGTCCAGGACGTTGTGAACGATACTACGGATCTTCGAGTCACTCAGGGCGTCGTGGATGGTCTTCTTTCCCGCGTTGTAACCGTAGTAGGCCGCCGTGGCGTGTCCCGTGTTGACGGTGAACAGCTTGCGTTCGATGTATGGTTCCAAGTTGTCCACCCAGTGGATGGCTTTGATGTCCGGGTGACCGTACTCACCGAAGGGCTTCTGCTCGACCACCCACTCGTAGAACTGCTCAATGCGGACATTGAGTCCGGCATCGGGAGGCTGGGTAGGGACGATACGGTCAATGGCAGAGTTGGCGAACGCGGCTCGCGAGTAGAGGGACTTGACGCGCTCCGGGTCAGTGTTGTCCTTGATGAAGCCGTGCAGAGTGTCGGTGGCTCCGATGGCGTTCTCGCAAGCAATGACGGCCAACGGTCTCTTCTCAGTGCGAGCGTCAATGCCCTTGGCAATGACCGGAGCGATGAACTTGAGCACGTTGGGGCCGACAGCGCAGGTGACGACGTCCGCCGTCGCGATCTCCTTGACCACGGCCGCTTCTTCCTTCTTGGAGTTGATGGCGCGGTAGTTGTCAATGGTCTTGGTGGTCTCACCCTTCTCACTGACTTCGGTGACCTGGTATGACTTGGTGTTCTGGAGTGATTCGATGATGGCATCCATCACATCGACAAAGACGACCTCGAAGCCGGACTCGTGCAGGAACTCTGCCACGAAGCCACGGCCGATGTTGCCGCCTCCAAAGTGAATAGCCTTCTTACCCATTGTGGCAGTATGGTAATCGTTCGATCTGTTCGATGGGAAGGGAAACGTGTGTGGTCAGAAAAGCTAATGTAGATGGCAGTTTGGATCAGATGTTATCGTGTACTACACCTGATTCCGCAGAGGACAGTAGAGCAGAGTAGAGTAGAGTGGAGGGAGAGATGTGGAGAAATCAGAGGAAAAGAAGGGAGAGGAGAGTTCTTTTATGCTCGAGGGAAACCTTGAGAGAGAGAATGAGAGAATGAGAGCAGGAGAGAAAGCAGGAGGAGAAGGAGGGGGCAGCGGGGGCGATGATTCAATGAAGGCAGGCACGACGACATCATCGCGGGTCCTTCAAACAAGCTCGATCGTTGACCGGGAAAAGAAGTCCGCGTAGGATTATTCTAGTATTATTAGTATTATGGTATTATTCTATCTAACTACTCTGCTTTTTTCTCTCACCGGTCACTCTCCATCGGTTTCATTGCTGTTCCACCCGTCTCTGACTTCACGCGGTGATACTATTCCCGTTGGTTTCTTTACTCCTTCCTGTTCCCATACTGCCTCCTTGGCAACCCCCGGACTCCGCAGGGTTGCTTACTATGGCGTGCATCGCGTCGACTACTGGACAGCCTCATCTAGCCTGCGCCTAGTTAGAGCATACCTAAGGTACTTTACTTCTCTTCCGAGTTCGATGGGACTAACTAATAACTACCTACTAGTTACTCTAGAATAATATGGTATGGTAGGCACCGCTCGGGCCATGGCGGGGGTTGCCCCTCCCAATGGCAACTTCCGGAAGAGCCCTGGACGGAAGTGGACGCTCAGACTATCCAGACTAGACTAAAACTGTTTAAACGGTTTCTTCATGATCGTTTTCTTCCGGTCCGCTTTTCACCTTGCTCGGTCCGACCGCATCACTGTACTCCGTCTTCTGTACGACCGCCTGCTGCTAGCTAGCAATCAGGATGTATGGTATGTACGCTCCTTCCGTTGCTGATGTTCCTCTAGGACCGCTTATAGGGTCATGAGCATTATCCTCAAGTCCTTCTGTGTCGTACCGGAGCACCAGGATGTCTGTACCACAGGAGAATTCGTCAGGTTCGTCTATTCGCGGTCTATCGTACTGTGTGTACCAACTTCACGTGTATATCCTATCATTGTCTTCCCGCCGGGTCCCTCAGGAATACAGTAGTACCTAGGTAATGCAGCGACTGCGAGTGGTCACACTGGAACTCTCGCAGGTCTACTAGAGTATCGCCAGTCAGCCCTAACTTAACTGGACGTCCGCCCTCCTTGATGACCCCCGGTTATAGATGGATGTCAGGTCTTTTGGGTAGCAACGGGATGCGTGATTTCGTCACCAGGCTCGCTGCACAGACATTCCTGAGCTCCATCTATCATCTGCTACTACTCACTGTACGGGATACAATTACACTAGCGATGAAGCACAACGTTGCAACCTTCGACGCCTACGTTGAAGAACACGGGGACGACGGCCGAAAACCCGCGAATAATGGTGACGCTGCCTTCGTCTACATTCGTCCACTTTTTTTACCATGTTCTCCCATGATGCATGCCTCTGAGGCTCTGGACAGACTCGAAGCATCCCGAGCGGACAGCAAACAAAACAGTCCAGATGAACACCAGACTTTCGCTACACCATGTCTCCAGGACACTCTCCGATGGACCAACCGCGGGTTGATATGGCACTCGGAGCTTCGGCAGAGATCTGGCCATGCAAAACGGGCCCATCGCCCCGCTCCAGCCTCGAGTCAAATGGCCGTTGAGGACCAGCTGTATATTTATTATTATTATTCAGGAACAGAGCGTGCTATGGATGCTCGAGACCACAAGGAGCAAGTGAAGTACGAACAGACTACGGACGATCCACCGGCGATCCACCGTTCGGTGACGTCGGTCGCAAATGTGGCTTGCTTAGATTAGCAGGCTAAACTAGAGTGGGACGGATATGAAGCAACAAGAAACAAAAGAAAAAAGCAATTAATTAAATTAATTACTCTTCAGAACTAGCGAAATGCAGCGGACCTGCCTGCCTGCGATGCTGATCATCAAATAATACATAGCCCACCGCATAGACACACACGATGACTGCGAACCCGAGAACAAACCCGCTGCAGAAGTAGTCAAGGACATCATTGAGCGCTGGCATGCAAAAACAGTGATTAGCAAAGTCATTAATCAATAATCATTCATTTGTCGATGAATTATGAAGGAACTCGTTAAGTTCCTCTTGCCTGTGGATGACATAAGCAACCCTAAACCTGGAATAGCTTACTTAGTCAACAGCAACACCGGGACCAGTGACGTAAGTTAGGATAGGGCCGATAATCGTTTGTTTCCTCGACTTTCTGCAGGTTTCGCATCGCCGTGACGCACGCAGGCTCTTTTTCCCTACTTGGCGATTTTCTTCCCGTGTTGGCTCTGTCTTTGCGTTTAGTTGGAAAAAGTTTTTGCTCTCCACGGCTGCGCGTCATGCCGGTGTCGTGGTCTTGCGAATTCTCCATATTATTATGATAGCTGGTTATCCCATCACTCCTCCGCCGGCTCCTTGGCTGGTTCATCTGCTGGCGGTGGAGCAGCAGCCGGTCTGCCTCCCAGCACCATCAGGAGGCTGCTAAGGATGGCTACTAACAGGAGTCCAACAGCTGCCCACGTCATACCGAGGAACTTGTCCCCCCGCGTGGCCGAGACGTCAATAGCTTTCCCGTGTCGGTTGATGAGGTCGACGAACTTCATGGCCATGACCGTCGCGATGGCCGACGAGGTCCCGAGAGCGATGAACCCAAGCTACAACAACAAGAGGAGATCATGTTAGCCCGGTAAAAGGCTCTGAACAGGATTATGGATGATGTGCTGGGAATGTCACGACTTACCATCGACAAGAGAAGCTCTGCGATCGCCTGAGTCCGTCCTCCGGTGAAGACTAGCCATGCCCCTGCCACGACGGCCAATCCTGTCGCCCCGGTTCCAATGCAGTACAGAATCGCCATCGCCTTGGTGGTCGTGGACAGCACTTCGAAGTCATCATCGATGGCGTCGGACCAATTGATGTCAGACAGGTTCACGCCGTCGTTCAGCTCCCCGGAGAGCACGTCTGTCGGGTCGAAGTTGAAGAGTACAGTGCGATTCGAACAGCCGGTCACGTTGCGTATTGCGGCACCCGTGTCACTGATCTTGAAATATCCTTCGCAATACGACATGACGTGAATCGCATAAAAGTCATAGATTCCCAGCTCCGGGGCAGGATCACTGGCGCCGTAGCTACTGACAGCACCATAGGAGCTGGCCTGTCCGATCTGGGACGTATTGAGCTACAACACGAGATCCGTCAGATATCACCGCATACATCGATTCACGGGGAGGCTGTCACGTACAGTCAAAATGTCCGCTGATCCGTCCAGAATGCCCTTCTGAGAACCGGCAAACAGGCACAGCATGCCCAGAATGAAAGCAATGAATGTACAGACCGCGGGGATGGCGCTCGGTCCGAGCTGCATGTTGACCGTTCGAGACCTAGTCTCTGCTTCTCTTCAGATCCAACACTCTCAATGGTCTATGGCGGTTGTGATGATCGTGAATCGATGACGGGGTACTGGTGAGATTTCGCAGTATGCAATAAGAGCTAGACGGCTTGTTTGCGAGAGGAGACTACGGTAGGTGCTTATAGATGCTAAATTTCAAGCAAACAGCGGGCCACGGCTTCTGGGAGCACTCGAATAAAACTGCCTGGGGGTTCGTGGTCGTGTAGATTCACTCAAGAGGATGGAACAGCACAGCAGCAACAGAAGATCAAAGGTAAGAGAAGAATCCGGTCATAGCTATGGACAGATGGCATGTCGCTCATTTTAAGCAATCGATGCTCATACTGAGTAAGTATCATCATTTCTGACCGGCCCTTGCGCGTTTGCGTTCCCACCCGCCAGCAACAATCATGTGTCCAAAATGGATCCTGGTGGCCGGCATCTCATCTCTTCGCCCGTAGAGAAAGTTATCTCCAGCTAAACAGCTCGAAGACTGCCCTGGATAGCGCCGTCCGAATGGTAGGCGATGGCGCAGGGGCGGTCGTGTCGCGATTGGTCCGTCGCGGGCCTTCTGGCATGCTCCAGCCTCCCCTGGCCACGGCCCGCGCCCCCTCGCGGCGATGAGCGGATGCCAGTCTAGTAACTAGCTGACGACTAATTGGACAGTATCAACGAATTTCTTGATTAATTATTCTGGGGAAAAGATAGTTAGGCTAAGCTTTAGTCAGGTACATACATCGCCAACCCGGTAGTTAATCAATCAATAGTTAACTAGAGTATCTTATTTCGACATGTAGTCTTGGAACACAATAACATATTATTGTACTTCCTTACAGCTACTATACAATAACAAAGTCACAGTTATTAAAGACATGATCTTAACCGGAAACATATATATAAATATACAGTAATGCATCATCCTTATTTCTATAACGCGGTGAATGCACAAAATTTATGGTATCTCATCCCTACCTACCTTACTACCCCCCTATGACTCGACTCTGGGAACTAAACTGGGAACGACCCGCATTATTACCCGGTTAATCGGTCCTACAGCAGTTCTCCTTCTACTTCTACTCCGTGGGTAATTGTTGTGTGATATATTATTATATATTACATGCAGTAGTTATATTGGATCTAGCTAAGGGAGATATAGATATATATACCGGTTTAGGGTCAAGGGTCTATATGTTGTAGAGTAGACAGAGGAAAGGAATAGACAAATTTAAAGAGAGGTTGCGATTCGCGGATTTTATTTTATTTTATTTTATTTTTTTTTTGGATTTATAGATTTATGGATAACAATATCTTTGTATTCACATGTAACTTATGTATGTATGTATGTGTGTCTATAGAGAGAGCGAGAGCCATGCATATATACATATCCAGAACCTATCCTATCCCATCTAATACTTATAACCAACCCATCCTTTACTCACTCGATCATTCATTCATTCATACCTTTATCAGCTCACCCCACATCACATAACTAACCTCACTCAACTCAGAAGATAACTTTCCTTGATCAGTCGAGCCTTCTAATTCCCACTAGCAGCAGCAGCAGCAGCGGCGGCGGCCTTCTTATCAGCATCTGCCTTGGTTATCTCCGTCATCTTCGCAAAGCCCTTCTGTCGCTCCTGTTCCCAGCTGTCGAAGGCGATCTTGGACATTCCGACGGGGATCTGGTCTTTTCCTCCGAGGAGACCTTCCATCGTCTACGTTATTCGGTTAGTAAGATAGAATATGAAAAATAATAGCAATAATAAAGGATGTTGAGAGAACAGGGGCGTTTTACCTCATCTGTGAAATCCTTCAGAGGCATACCCAAGTTCCGACCATCGATGATATCAGGCTGGTATTTGGCGTCGTGGAGTTCAGCTGTGAGTAGTAAGGTTGGTTGATTAGTGGGCCGATTTGAAAATGGAGGACTTGATTTGATTTGGATGAAATGACTTGACTTACTCTGCACAGCAGGCGGGAAGATCTCAATAACCTTCACGTTTGTGTCCCTAAGCTGCCATCTCAGGACCAGCAGCCAGTGGTGCAGTGCCGCCTTGGAGGCGGAGTAGTTAGGGCATCTGTATAGCGGGATCATGGAGAGGCCGGAGCTCGTGCTTGATAAATGGTCAGTTCGATTCTCGTTGTGTCGTACTTGGTCATGATAGCCAGTTCCAGATCATGAGGTACACTCACGCAATCAGAGAAGTAGGTTCCTTCTTCGCTAGGAGGAAGGGCAGGAAGGCCTTGGACAAAGCAAGGTACGAGAGGTAGTTGACCTATTCGGCAAAATTATTAGATCTTTGATTTCTCTTGAAGCATAGATAGCAAGGACAATCAATGCACACTTACCGTCATCTCCTCGACCAACAACGAGATATCCAACGACTCAGGTTTGCTAAAGTCCGCACCGCGCTGCATTCCCGAGTTCAGGAAGATGCAGTCCAGGTCTGGGTGAGACTTGATGACACTGAGCACATTCAGAGCAGTTAGACAACGATAACCAATGCATTCTCACGCTTATTCTGCGCGGGGGAGAAGGCGGGGGTTTACTTCTCAGCAAAGGCCGGGATGGCATCGAGCTTGCTGATGTCGAACTGAATAGCAACTGTCTTATCGGAGCCGTGCTTCTGGACAAACTCGTCGAGATTCTGCTTGCGGCGGCCCACTGCGATCACGAAGATGCCCCGTTCGATGAAGCGCTCGGAGAGGGCCAGGCCGATTCCTGTGCGTATATCAATAATTGTGTCTGTCTAGACGACGTATGAAGGGACCAATTGAGAGCTAACTAACCGGAAGTAGCGCCGAGAACGAGGATTTTCTTGTACGGGAAAGCCATGGTTGATGGTTTGGAGACAAGATCTGCTTGTAAAAAAAAAATTCAATTTGGCAGACAAGACGTAGCTCCAATTGATATTCCACCGCGGAGAATTAAGTCTATTTAAAAAGCTGCAGGAGCGTTTTTTCAACTCGTCCCATCGTGCCCACAAGTCCGATACGTCAGTGTTTCGGCCGTTGGGTGCGGGGGGGATTTTTTCCGTAAACTGTATAGTTAAACCGTATATCCGTACCAGATCGGCAATCCGATCCCGGTCTTTAGACGTTAAATCGATCTTAAATCCGACGCTCGGCACAAGGTCAATAAAATATCCCGAACAGGTTGTTCACCTAACGAGAGCTGCGATTGCTTGTATAGGTAATTGAAATTGACATGAATTCAGCTCAAAGGATTCAATAACGGCGAGTCTGCGGAAGGCGTCAGCCGGGACATCGCTGTTTCTTATCTCGCGAACAAGCTCAACCATGCCTTGACGGAAGTCGACTAGACGACTAGACCAAAAAGCAGAACTCCTTAGAGGTCTGGTCCTAGATCTGACATGCCTCGATAAGATCGGAAGACAGCCGTGCCAACGCGATTCCATGGGAAGTGAATACAGACCAGCTATCTCAGCTTCAGATCGAAGCCAGCCTCCGTGTAAGACCCATCGAAACTGATAGCTCCCGCCAGAGTGCGGCCTCTTAACGCCTGAATCAGTCAATCTCAGCCTGAAAAGTCAGAGTCAAGAACCAGAGGTATCAAAGGTGCAGTAACTAGACTCACATGCATCACAAGCCTTATCGATGATATCTCCCACGCAAACAACTTTGTGTAGGAAAAATGCTCGTGGTCTCTGAACTTGGCGCATGTAGGCCACAAAATGAGAAGATCTGACTACCGCATGAGTCGGAGTCCTACATATCCCACGCTCTCCTTGAAGTCCGGTCACAACTGACTCGGGTACCGCCAAAAGGCATATCGATCCTTAAGCATCAACCTTCTTGATCAGAACATCCCCGGCCTCAAAAACGGGGAAACAAGCTTCGAGAGCGACAATGCTTGTCCTTCAGGTTGAATCAATTGTGTGCGAACCCAGCCGTATAGTCGGAAATAAAATGACATGAGAATTCAGGCGGAAGCAGGAAGCTGGAAGGGCAGAGATAAGATCTTTTCATTTTGCACCGTTAATTCTCAGTTCATCCGAGCGGCAGTGTCCAGAGACACACCAACAGGATAACGAGTGTGTTTGGCCCGGATCAAGGAAACGAGGCAGCGACTGGTAATTATTGCCAGGTGCACACGTGGGCTGAGCATCGCCACGGCTAACCCATATGTTAAGCTTCAACAGACGACATACTGATGGTCATTCTGCGCAGAATCTTCGGGGACACGGTTTTCCATCCTGGTTGAACAAAGTAAACCTGGGCTGCTTATTATTGCAAGGGAAAAAACCAATCAAATTGTACGAATGACGAGCAACTATCGAGAACGGTCGAGAACGGTCCAACAGCTAGTTAGTCTTTTTTTCTCTCTTCCTGATATTATAATTATTATTCTTGAAGGTCATATTATTGCCGTGTAACGCCACAACTCTCTACTGATTTTGACGAAGTCTCCGGGATTGATATTGGTTTCGGTCAGACCGAACTGGGAGTGCTCTAGCTGGGATGAAACCGGGCAAAAGAAAAAAAACTCTGTCGCTTACTAGTTATGCTATTCTTTTCATAGCCGCCAGGCTCGACCAGGGGGGAAAGGACATGCATCCGACTAGCGTCCCAAGAAGAGAGTCATTCGCCGGAACCATGAGAAAGCCGCAGGAAGCCATCGCCCACGCGGAAAGGTAAAACGACTGGCTAGAAGGGCGATAGAAGGACAAGCTGCATGGAGACCAGTCGACATTGATTATTGAGTTCTAGAAGGCGGCGTATCCCGACCATGCAGCTGAGCTGACGGGTGCCATGGCTCCACCAGAGGGAGTTCGCAGCAACCCCTTGCCGTGACAGTACGGAGTAGCAGTGATCGGCCCAAGTCATCTCAAGATGAAACACATCGAGTCTTCGTTTCAGGACCGACGACTTAGTCATGGATTGTTGATCACTGTCTGACTTTGATTAGGGATTGTTGCCCAGAGGCCGATCTGCCTGGAAGAAGATGAGCGTCAGTGTGATGGAGCCGCACGGCCATCCCAATCACCGGAGGACGCAATGTCACCGGTCCCCTTTGAGTCTCTGCCACGCGAGCCAGCGAGGCAGGCCAATTGCACTGATTCCATATCCAGTGGGACGATGGAGACACTGCGAACCCGCTCCGCACGTGGGAGAACTACTTCTCTCGATGCAGCTCGCGTTCGTAAAGGACGACATCCTTCCCATTCTTGCAAACCAGCAGAACAGCAGGAAGCGAGGATGGTGCTGGAGGAGTTGATCAACCAAGGAGAGGCCGCCAAAACGGCACGCCGTTGCATGCACGACAAGGCTCCAGTCGGGGCTGACCGACGATGGACCCAGCACGCTGCATGGCCCCCGGCTAATGCGCGGAATCCACTTTCTGATATAGAGCTTATTAGCACTTGTAGCACGTGTCTCTGTCTGGAATGTCACTGATGGGGGTCTGCTCCAGTTTGAGCTCGAGCTCTTGGTTGCCAAAGACAGGAAACCATGGGCGAGGCCATCTATAGATTCTGTCGAGGATGGGGCCGCCGTCGTTCCTGAAAGAGCGAAGAGAGACGAAAAGAAACAAAAAAAAAGAACACCGTTATGGAGGCTTGGATAGAGCGTGCGCCAGAGCCGTGCGCTTAGTGGCTCCAGCGGGGAAATTGTGGTATCAGAAGTCTCGACGAGGCGTGTGGTAATACTACCTATACAGCCAAGCCAGACCTTCGAGGTGGCCTTGAGAGGCGTTCAATAACCTGAGCAGCACACGAGAACAAAAAGTCAAAGAACGAGGCTTTCAAGTTCTCGTCTTCCCCGCATACTGACAGCATCCTCTCAGGTAGCCGCAGCAAAAACGAGCTGACGCATGGACTGATGACATGGAAGGACCCTGGATATCAAGATCGATGAGATGAGATCAGATCCATCTCCATCGTTGAACTGAACGATGAGCCCCAGAGTGATCAACAGCGTGGGAGCATGACATACTGCCCGCGTGTAATTTGTCGGTCGTGGTTCTGATCGGACCATGTCTTGATGGTGATTTACCGTAGATAATAATAAGACGATAATTCAATAATATAATAATGATGGAAGTGTCCGACTTGGCTGCGTTGGCGTTGAACCCAAGCGCGGCGGGCGGTGAGGAATGAGAACCGGCAGCGAGCGCACGTTGTGCTTCTGAGTGATCTGATTGGCCCGCGGTCTTGTCCTCCCGCACTCCCGCTTTCCGCTTTGCCAGACTTCTCTCCGCCACGCGACTTCCGTGAAGCATCGAGAAAAGAACGAGCAGAATACGGAGAAACTATGGTATGGTATGGGCAGCAGGGACCAGCGCTAACTATCTGATCTAGTTAAGCCAGCACCCTGTCCCTGGACGATGATGGCCGCCATGTCTGACAGAAAGTCCCGAGTCGGCTAAGCTAGTCCTTCGCGGACACAGACGGCCACAGACATCCTCCGGGTTTGCAGTGGAACCCGCCACTGTCGCTGTCGCCGCTCGACTTATCAGCACTCTGGATGCGGCCTCGTGCTTCCCATTTGGACGGGGTCCGCTGGGCGGGCCGTGTGCCAGTGAGATCTCGAGCTACGGCAAAAAACTGTCTGCTCTAGAACGAAGCTACCACGAACGCTTCCTCCGTCCTGGCATATAAGACTCGATCTGCTGCCCAGATCTCCAAGACCTTGGCTGGCGTTGAGCGTGGACAATCCTGTGGTCATCTCACCTCCTTGGCGACTTCTCTTCATCTGCCACTCCGGATAGAGGCAGTTTAGAGCACGCCTCTTGCAACTCCTGCCAATCCTTCTCTTGCGATCACCAGTCCGGAGAGTTATCGCCATGGCCGACTTTGGACCACGAGCCCCGCATGGGCCCGACATGACCGGTACTCATGAGCCTCTCGAAGAGATGGACTTGCACGAGAAGGGCGCTTTCGACAAACTGATCCGTCCCGACGACAGTTACACGCCCGAGGGTACCTACTGGGCCGATCTGCCCCTGTTGCAGAAGATCAAGTTCGTCGGAAGCTACGATGCGTCGGAAGCCAAGCGCGAATTAGGTGGCATCTGGAGCATGTTCAAGCAGGATCCTCTGTCGCCGATTTCCTACTACTTCAGGAACATGGTTCTCCCCGGTGCCGGTCTGGGTCTCGAAGGGTAAGAGAGAGAGAGAGAGAGCTTATCATTATGGGTGGAGGTTCTGCAGGTGGCTGACAGGCACCGCTAGATACGTACTGTTCTCGATCGGAAACGTCAAGCCTATGTTCCAGGCTGCCTTCCCCGCCTGCTGGAAGAAGAATGATATCTGTAACCCCACCTGGATTGCCGCCATCGATTATCTGGAGATCTGTGGTATCATTGTCGGTCAGATTCTGGTCGGAATTCTCGGTGACTGGTAAGCAAGCCTGGCTATTGTTTGGGAATCGCAGAAGACGGATTTTAACAGCGACGTAGGATTGGCCGACGATGGGGTCTGATTCAGGATGCCACGATCATGTTCATCGGTCTGGTTATGCTTACCGCCGCCTGGGGTGTCACCCAGAACGGCTGGGTCATTTGCTATGTCTGGTCTCTCTTCTTCTACGGTATCGGAGTCGGTGCGTATCCCCACAATTTGATAGTCGGCAATGGGGAAACGAAGGTGTGCTAATGGATCGATAGGCGGTGAATATCCCATGACTGCCACCAGTGGTATGGAGAACGCTGTCGGCTCTGGCAGAGTTTCGACTAAGGAGGACCGTCTGCACCGTGGTCGTAAGGTGACCAGTGCCTTCTTGATGCAGGGTTGGGGTCAGTTCTTCAACCAGGTCATCTTGATCCTCCTACTGCTCATCTTCCACCACGGTAGCGGCAACCCTCCTTACTCCGAGGTTGCGGCGCAGTGGACGTACCGTATCTCCTTTGCCATTCCTGCTGCTGGTACCTTCTGGCTTATCTACTACCGTGCCTACCACATGAAGGCTGCCAGCAAGCAGTTGGCTGCCTCCAAGAAGAAGTCCTCTGTTACTGGCTACGACACCGAGTCTCTGCGACTGACCTTCAAGTACTTCGGCTTCCGTCTCCTCGCGACCGCTGGCGGCTGGTTCTGCAACGATGTCTTCTTCTACGGTAACAAGCTGTTCCAGAGCGAGTTCATCTCTGTCATCAGCCCCGAGACGAAGTCGATCATGCCCAACTGGCTGTGGAACTTGGTCAACGTCGGTGTCTCCCTGGTTGGATACTACCTGGCCTCTTTCCTGATCGACAACAAGCTCTATGGTCGCAAGTGGATGCAGATCATCGGTTTCCTGATGGACTTCATTCTCTTCATCGTCCCCGGATTCCACTACAAGTACTACACCTCTGCGGCTCACATCAAGGCTTTCCAGGCCATGTACTTCCTGAGTTCCTTCTTCAACCAGTTCGGTCCGAACTCCGTGACCTTCCTGGTTGCCGCTGAGGTCTTCCCCACTCCCATCCGTGCCACTGCTCACGGTCTGTCGGCCGCCTGTGGTAAGCTCGGTGCGCTTCTCGCGGCTGTGTTGTACAACTACATCACCACCCAGGAGAAGTTCCACATTGTGCCCTGGTTCGGTCTGGGTGGTGTGGTCCTCACCTTCCTTTTCCTCCCCGACACCACCGGTCTCGATCTCAAGGAGCAGGAGCGCCGCTGGCAGTACATCCGCGCTGGTCGTGAGAGCGAATACCACGGTCCTGCTGTGCACCCCAAGCACCTGTCGCTGTGGGAGCGCCTGCGCGGTGTTGGCAAGAACTACAATGCCGAGCTCGACTACAAGCAGAAGGTTGAGGAGTTCCGCGCTGAGTGGGAGGCTGCCATGGCCGCCAAGCATTCCGAGAAGGTTCACGACCTGGACCTGCCCACCGATACCGATGAGAGCCTCCTTGAAGGTCACGTCCACTCTTACTTCGAGCGTACCAGCCCCATGTTCCGTGGTACGGACAAGCCTATCCATGGCAAGGCTGCCAGTCTCGTTCTGCCTCCTGCCGCAGAGGCTGATTCCTCCGCGTCAGAGAACAGCAAATAATGATTTGGCTGTTCAACCCCCCAAAAAATCCTTTCATTTCTACACCCGTACTTAATTGATTGCATTTGACTTTTCCTTCTCTTCTCCTGTTTCATTTTTTGGTTCTTACGGAGTGGATGTCCGTTGATGAAGCGAAGTGTACATGGTCAGGATACCCTGTTCTCTCTTAAATAGAATAGAGACGTTGAGATAATCGATAAATTTCTCTCGCAACTTTCAGCGTAACAGTAAATCCTCCGTAATCAACACAATAATACAACTCTCGTAGAATTCAATTTGGTAGACCTTTTTATCTTTTTCGAAATCTTCATCTGCGGCAGCTCCCCCAAACCCGTCGAACGACACTTTACCAGAAACGGAGGAATTTCGGTGCCTCTCGAGTTCCCAAGGGTTTGTTCTTTTCCGCCTTTCCCCGCAGAAAACATCCCACGTCACCACTCGACTTAAAAAGAAGAACGTACATGTTCTTGTTTTCCAATTCCTTTTCCGGGTTCATTTAGATCATTGTCCTCTACTACTTTCTCTACGTTTACTTTCCCCCGCTGCGGACTTGGATGCTGGTTTTGGATGTGTTTTGCGCGGGAAGAAAAAGAGTGTTTTATTTATTCGCATAGAAAGAAAGAGAAGGCAGGACGGGGGTAAAGATAAAGAGATATAGGTCGGATCCCGCTATTTCTATAGGTTTTGTATTTGATAGTGGGTTTTTTTTTTTTTTTTTTTTTTTTTTTTTTTTCTTGTTTGATATTTGGGTGAGCTTGGGGGTGTACACAAAACAAACCCCCTAACTACAGCGAAGAAGAAAAGAAATAAAACAGTGACGAACAAATGCGCCTCTATGCGTTCGGATCTAATGGCTCCGGCCAATTGGGGATCGGGCACGTCGAGGACGTTTCGGTGCCTACGCAATGTCTTTTTGATGATGATGATGATAGTCATGATGGTGATGGTGATGATGATGATGAAGTCCTTCGCATAGCTGCTGGTGGGAATCATACTCTTGTTCTGTTCCGGTCTGGAGCTGTTTATGCGGCTGGATGCGATGAGGATGGGAGGTGTGGTGGGTATAAGACGGGTGGTGGGGATGGGGGTTCGTTGTTGAAGTTTGTGAGGGTGGTTGTGGATGAAGATGCCGGTGGAAAGAAGAGGATTGATATGTTCAAGCATGTTGCTGCGATGTGGGAGATGACGATCCTTGTCTCGTTGGAAGAACAAGAAGAAGAAAAGGTCTTCGTCATGGGTTCTGGTGCCAAAGGAGAATTAGGTCTTGGACCTCAGACAACGCGGGTAGTGAAACCGGTCCGCATCCCTGATTTCCCACCTCGAGGAACGAGGATTGTTTCCATCTCGAGCAGTGTTGGACATGCGGTGGTGGTGTTGTCGAATGGAGATGTATATGGATGGGGAGCGGCGAGGAAAGGGCAGTTAGGAGAATCCGTCAAGGACCAGAAGATTGTCTGGTCGCCGGTGAAGATCGAGGGGATCCATTTCCATGCTACTGATGTGGCGTGCGGGAGGGAATTTACTGTCATTACGGGGAATAAAGAGTCTGGAGAGTTCGTTATTCTCGGTCCTGCTGGGCTGGATCGTTGGCGGATCTTATCTGATGCTCCCCAGCCGGCAGACGTAGCTGGGTTTTCACTTGTGGCTGCCAGTTGGAACGGTATCTATATACATGGGGGTAATGGGTCTGTCAAGGCTTGGGGCCGCAATGACAAGGGTCAGCTTCCGCCGCCGGGTCTTCCTAGGTCGAGTAAGATTGCCGTTGGGAGCGAGCACGCGCTTGCGCTGCTTGATGACCAGAAAGTCGTGGCTTTTGGCTGGGGAGAGCATGGGAACTGTGGTCCAGACACGGATGCACAGGGAAATGTGAATGGTCGATGGAATGAGATTCCGGTTCCTGCCAAAGGTGGAGCTAAGGTCGTTGGTCTCGGCGCTGGTTGCGCTACAAGCTGGATAATCGTGTCCTGAGAGCAGCCGAGATGACTTATATCGCAATGAGTGAGGCCTTTTATGGCTGTACGTGCGTCTGGGATGTCAACACCAGCCGAACGGGTTGTCTCGAGAATATACCAGACATGATGTACTAGGCTCGGTGCTCTTTCAATCGAAAAGACCGCGGATCTGTTGTCCGTGTCAACACTGCTGTTAGATACTGCAGGTCCCGGCGGATAACCTACCTGTGATATCCGTTGCGTGGGCGGGATCCCCATTTCATCAGCTGCTGCTATCTGCTGGTTCTCATCTGGTCTCTGCGCCGGCAAAGTTTCTTGGATTCGCTGATCGAAAGTTGAGTTGAATGTCTCCTGCGGTATATGTCAGTCAAGATACCAGGGGAATAATGTCGAGGCACGTACTTGATCAGCTGTTGCGTCCCATCCGAGCCTATCCTCTGCATCATCGTCATAATTGGGTTCGTCCCATTGTTTGTCATCATCCATTGGAACAAACAAGCTATCATGGTCGATCAATGGCGCGTGTCGCGGTATTGAGATACTCCTGGATGCAGGCGTAGAAGCCTGTGTGGGACGTTGTGTTGGCCGACTCGCCGGAGGGGGCATCGATTCCCTCGCAGGAGCACTTCGGGAAGTATTGGCTTGCACCGGTCGAGGTGTATTTCTGGCAGATAGTGCTGATGCTGGGGGTCGTGAAGAGTCTGGTTCCTCGTCATCCACCTCTCCTCTGGTCATCAGCGTAAACTCGCAAGCTATGCCTTCGAACTCATAGGCTAAATGCAAAGGACGGCAAGGGCGAATGTATCGAGCAGTTATCGTTGCTTTTGCCGTATCAGCATGAGTGACAACAGCCTTGAAATCCTTGACAATGATGGCAACATGAAGATTCTCTTCGACCATAAATTCTTCAAAATCTTTGGTGTCAATAGCAACCGATGTGTGCACTGGTTGCTTGAGGATTTCTGCAGTGGTGTCAGCGAGGTCTCAGGTATAGATAGATGGCCATAGATGTGACCTTTTCCATCTGTGATCTTCGTTGTGAAACTCGTAAAAATGGCCTTTCCATTCTCACAGTAGATATCCAATTGCTCTGCAGATGGGCTAAAGTGATCGATAATTTCCCGTAGGAATCTTGATTCAATCGCCCATCGATTTCTGGTTTTTGACCTGTCAAACACGGCATGCTGAACAGCAGCACTCTCATACGTAAGTTTGTATGATTTGACAACGCCTATGCAGTGTTAGTACTGCCATTTTAGTCTGGTGAGGAAAGGGCAGCTTTGTGGAAATTTTCTTCTCTTACCGTGTCCACATATCATCTTGATGACGAGCCTGCACTCAGCTTCATCCTCATTATCCTGAAGCTCGACATCACAGCGCTCAATTGCCGTGTCCTTGCCTCGAACGTCATTTGTTCGGCCCTTAAAAACGGAGAGTAACGCCTAATTTGGCAAATGTTAGAAATCTATTGTAAATGGGCGATTCAGAGGTTAGTAGTCATCCATACTTTCAAATATATCTGGCAAGAGAACCGGCCTGATCGGGTTTTCCTTGCTGCCGGATCATTTGTCCTTATACTGAATGAGAACTTCTCGAAGAACTTGTCCGCGTCCAAGACGAAGGAAGCATATGCTGTTTTTGACAAGTTAAGAGCACTTAATCGAAGCTTTCGTGGTTTATGTTAGTTCCGGGGCATGAAGATAGTCTGCCTCATCAAGCTCACCAAGTCATATTCAGCTTCAATGGAGACCGTCTCACTGAACTTGGCAAGGCAAGTAAGCGCATCGTGGAGCCTGACCAGAGCACTTGGGGCCAGTGAGAAGGATAAAGTGGCCATGTTGAAGGCGATTCCTTGTCATTAATATGAGATAGATATTCTGGAATCTCCGTGCTACATTTACCCACGCTGCTGTTCCAAAATGCCCACGGAAACAGGCTAAAGTATCATCGAATAAGCACAGACTAACCTGGAGTACTTCTCGACCTTTCAAGCACAGCGGAGGTTCCAGATGCCAACTCGTGGCTTGCTTATCTAATCTCCGCTGCACGCGTCGGGCGCGTCCAGACCTCATCCCAGGAGCGAGCAGCAACCTCCTTGTGGAATCATGTTTTGGATAATCTGCTGATTATCGGGACTGCTGCCTGCAAATTTGTGTTTCATTTCTTGAGAACGTGGCGAGAATGGCGGTGGTGTTACCCAGTGATGTTTGGTATATCATCTTGGGCTTCTTAAAGGCCGAGAGAGACTATAATACCATATTCCAATGCGCCGTATCATCTCACATCTTGACAGAGCCAGCGATTACTGTTCTATATCAGTAAGCATATGTACCTGTGTGTTGCAAAAGGAATTCTTCGCATTGCTGAACGGTCTCCCAGATTGTATGACACCTCGCCGGTCACAGGCGGCGGACCAGAAGACGAACAATTTAAATCGAGAAGGACGGCAGTCTCTTTAGCAAGCGCCAGAAGCGAACAGGATGCTGTTGTCAGAAAATGGGCCCTTATGTGGCGCTCGATTATCTTGTCGACTTTCGACAAAACATACTTGCCCTACTACAGTTACATCCGTGAGCTGGATCTCACGGACCTAACGAACTTAATCAGCGATTCCAGATTCACTGGGAAGATCAGAGAGTACGACATTTCAATAGCTCCTCGTGTCCCTGTTGGATCGCTAATCATGTGTAGTGAGTTTTTCTCTGGGGAGCTCGGAGACTACGCCTTCCGAGACCAGGCAGAGTACGAGTTAAAGGGAAATAAGCGTCTGCGTTCTTCCAAGTCATCTATCGACACAGCAGCTATTGGGGAAAGACTGGGTGCAGGTTAGTGCTTTCTACTTTGAGGGCGGTCCTAGCTCAATTGGTCGGTATGTCTAAGCTAACTCATTCTCAGCTATTGTCAAAAAAGCAACAGCAGTCAGGGAATTGTCAGGAAACGGTGAGCTCCAGTTTGGGAACTTATAGCAAGTCGAGTCACTTGCTGAATGTAGCTACAGTTTCACCTTCGTCGCTTTCTGAATGGGTTCGGGGATTGGCCCAATTGCAAGCGCTGTCACTATGGTCAGGGAACGCTTTAAGTCAGCAGGCTGAAGTCGAGATCAAGGCTCATTGTCCAGAGTTCAGGAAATTAACCTTGTTCAGATGGTATGTCAGATATTCACTATGCGCGTTCTCATTTCTCACGGTTTGCCACAGGATGGATTCTCCGACGGATAAGGCAGAGTTGACATGCGAACGCTTTCTGAATGGGCTCCGACCACATAGCCTAGAATATTTCGAAGTAATCAGTCTGTCTCAACTGGGCCCGCGCTCGATCAAGGCATTCGGTAGCCATTTGGATTCACTCACGGAGCTCAAGTTGACAAGCCTACAAATTGACGCGATTGCGGAACTTCCTTCCCTCACATCGCCTCCGGCGCTGAGAGTTTTAGCTCTAACAGACTCTGCCCCGGCATTAAGGGACGAAAAGTTTTATTCAATTGTGAGAGATGTCGCGGAATGGATGTGCTCCTGCAAAAATCTAAGGCTGCTAGCACTTCGAAGATTTCTTGATGACCCGGCCCTCTTATCGCAGGCGCTCAGCGATGATAGGTTGCGGTTGACAAAACTCTCAGTGGAAGGATACACGATGCAAACAAGCCGTGCGTTCCACGAGGCTTTGGCTTCTCAGACTTCCTTGCAGAGCCTGTACCTTCAAGGTGATTCTTCCGAGTTTCCTGATGATCAGGCGATCCTTGTCCAAGCTCTGGGACAACTCAGCAACCTCCGCGAGCTCGAATTAAAAGATATCTCGGAGAATTTCACCCCAGATCACGTAATAACGCTCACACCATACCTTCCCCAACTGGAACGTCTCTGGATAAGTGGACACGACTTCGATGACGAAGTGTGGAATGCATTCTTAGCCCTGCCTAAGCTACGCGTCTTAATTATTCATGCTCTAAGTGACTTTACGGCTGAAGGCATCCTGGACTTTATATCGCAGTTGGGACCCGGCAATAGAGGTCTGCACTTGTCGATACTAAACGCACTGTCAGATGCCAATATCACAGAGGAAGCACAAACAGTAATAGGCGAGACATTAGCACAGAATTTGGGTGGGACTTTTGATTTTGGCCTTGCCCAAGGTAAGAATTCCTATCCAGTGCAAATCTGATGTGGAGCTAATACGGTTTCTAGAGGAGTACACGGACTCCGAGTCGGAAGAAGATTAATGCTTTTGTCTACAGAACTTGGGGTTTCACCTACCACCTAGACAGCTAGGTACAATCTTAGTCTAGTCTGTGTCCATCAGCATACCTAGAAATTCTGTGTTATCTTGAGTCGTGTAATCTGTCAGAATACAAACTCGGTGTCGAGTAGATTGGACTAAACGGGTAATATCGCGTATTGCGGGTAAAAAACCACTTAAGAAGCTCGGCGGAGAAACGCGTTGTGGTCGCGTCTCGATACGGATTACGGCCCGCAGCGCGTCCACATTCCTTCGCGTATCCCAGGACAAGCGCCCCCGTCAAGTTCTCCCTTCCATCTCAAGTCCACAGGCCAGACCTCATCAAATTGAGGTCATTCAAACCACTTTTTGATATACCTATTTCGAATACATGGAGTGAATTCCCACTTCATCTGTTCTCGCAATGGCTTCTGCACGTGCGAAATTGGCAGAGCTAAGAGCTCTTCGTGCTGCGGGAAAGAAACGTTTGTCGACATATGAAGTCGAAGATCAAGGAGATATCTACGAAGAAGTCGACGATGAGGGTTACAAGAAGGTTGTCAGGCAGCGCCTAGACCAGGATGATTTTGTCGTCGACGACAATGGTGCTGGATACGCGGATGATGGCCGCGAAGAATGGAACGATGATCGCATGGTAGACAGCGGCAGCGAAGACGACCTACCGCCGACAAGCAAGGCCGCCAAAAGGAAACGAGAAGAGGAGAAGCAGAGGAAGGAGAGACAGAATAATGGCATATCCAAATATTTCAATAGCGGCGCTGCAGCGTCTGCTCCCAAGCCGAAAGTGAGTTTCTGCGCGTTCGGGCCCGAATACCTGAACCCATCAACTAACTAGCTACTCTACACAGCCTGTTGTCACAGCTGAAGATGAAGCTTTCATGGCTGATCTCCTTGGCGAAGTCGACACCAACGTCGTCCCCAAGCATGTGCCGAGTAAAAGTGTGCTCAAGTCTGAGGCGCGACGGAAAGTGAGAATCCTTTCTCCGCCCTTATCAGCGACGCCACATTCGAACAAGCCAACCAAAAGAAATGGAAACGGTACTCCTTATCCAGCGGTCAAAGAACAGCCCAGCTTGGATTTTGACGATGACGATGGACCTCTTCCGGCCGGCGGAGAAGACGACGAGAACATCCCCGTTAGCGACGTCCCAATGAGCGACGCAATGCCTTCCTCTCCCGTGGTCAAGGCAGTCGAAAGGAAGATCACGGTTCCCGTGAAGGTTGAAGAGGAGGAAGAGGATGACGATTTGATGGACATCGCCCAAGCTACCGCCAACAGTGACGCTAAGGTCACCAACGTGAATATGACCGGAAGTCGACCCCCTCCGAAGATCAAGAAAGAAGCCTACCCGTCGCCTACCAGCTCTTCTCCCCCTAGAGTAACATCCGACGTTGTTGATGCATCATGGAACAATGTCACGAGCAAACTTAATGTGCTCAGTAGCCCCGCAACGGAAGCCCGTACTTTCGGGAAAGTCCGATCTGAGGATGTTGTCGAAGAGGATGGAAGTGTGCGAATGTTCTGGCTAGATTATACGGAGGTCAATGGTAGCCTGTGTCTCTTCGGAAAGGTCAAGAATAAGCGTACGGGCCAATATGTCAGTTCCTTCGTGAAGGTAGACAACATCCTGCGCAAGCTTTTCTTCCTGCCGCGTGAATACAGACAAAAAAACGGCAAGGACACGGATGAAGAAGTCGATATGGAGGACGTCTATCAGGAAGTCGATCAGACGATGTCCAGGCTGAAAGTCGGCATGCATAAGATCAAGCCGTGCACGCGAAAATACGCATTCGAACTTCCTGGCATTCCGAAGGAAGCAGACTATCTGAAGTTGTTATACCCGTATGACAAGCCTGCTTTGCCCATGGACTTCAAGGGTGAAACATTTTCCCATGTCTTCGGTACAAATACTGCCCTTTTCGAACAGTTTGTGCTCTGGAAAAACATTATGGGCCCTTGCTGGCTTAAACTCGAAGGGGCAGACTTCTCGGCTGTCAACAACGCTTCCTGGTGCAAATTTGAATGTCTAGTTTCTAAGCCAGCACTTATCAATCCTCTTCCCGACTCCGAGAGCATGGAGACACCCGGCCTGACGCTTATGAGTCTTGCCTTCAGGACCCAGCTTAATGTCAAGGAGAACAAGCAGGAGATCATCGTGGCAAGTGCCAGAGTGTATGAAAATGTATCGCTCAGCGACACAACACCCCCAGAGAAACTCCCTTGCAAAACATTCACCGTGATGCGTCCTGCTGGGTCCGCGTATCCACTTGGCTTCGAGGCGGAAACGCGCAAACAGCGAGGAACTTATATGCTAGAGAAGAGCGAACAATTCCTTCTGAGCAAATTCCTCGCTTTATTCGAGAGAATGGATCCTGATGTTCTGATGGGTCACCAACTTCAGGAGGTCGATCTCAGCATTTTACTGAATCGACTTCGGGAAAAGAAGACTCCTGGTTGGCACCGTATTGGTCGCTTGAAGCGCGGTGACTGGCCGAAGAACTTCAATAGAGGCGGAGGCTTCTTTGCAGAAAGACACTTGATTGCTGGTCGACTGATGTGTGACCTTGCAAACGACATGGGAAAGGTAAGCTGCCCGAAAAATTGAGCTCTGTTTCAAGTTCTGACAATCGATAGTCCCTGATGATGAAGTGTCAATCCTGGAGTTTGACTGAAATGTGCCAACTCTATCTGGGAGAAGGCGATGTCCGTCGGGACTTGGATAGCGATGCAGCGCTGAAGACTTGGGCAACCACAAAGGAAGGTCTCATGAACTTTCTCAGCCACTGCGAAGCGGATACTTATTTCATCTCTGCTCTGGTTCTACGCCTGCAAATGCTTTCGCTGACCAAAGTCCTTACCAATCTGGCGGGTAATTCCTGGGCCAGGACCCTTAGCGGTACTAGGGCAGAAAGAAACGAGTACATTCTGCTCCACGAGTTTCACCGCAACAAATATATCTGCCCTGACAAGTACTCGAACAGGCAGCAGCAGAAAAATGAGGAGAAGCTCTTGGACGGTGAAGATGACACCGTCGACAAGAAGAAAAAGGATAAGTACAAGGGTGGTCTCGTGTTCGAACCAGAAAAGGGTCTCTACGACAAGTTTATCTTGGTCATGGACTTCAATAGTTTGTATCCCAGTATTATTCAAGAGTTCAACATTTGCTTCACAACTGTGGATCGAACAGAAACTGTATATCTATGCCATATCCCCTCGTCCCCTCATCAATTGCGCTAACTGGTGGTTCCAGGCCCAGAACGAGAATGAGGAGAAGGTGCCTGAAGTGCCGTCATCGGATCAACCACAGGGTATCTTGCCTCGTCTGATTGCAACCCTAGTCAATCGTCGACGAGAGGTGAAGAAGTTGATGAAGGACAAGCGCGCTACTGCAGAAGAACTTGCACTGTGGGACACGAAACAGCTGGCTTTGAAGCTGACTGCTAACTCCATGTACGGATGTTTGGGATATACTCAGTCACGTTTCTACGCGCGTCCTCTAGCTATGCTCACCACCTTTAAGGGACGTGAGATTCTTAGGAGTACGAAGGATCTCGCCGAGAGCAAGCAGCTGAGGGTCATCTATGGTGATACTGATTCCGTCATGATTAACACCAACATGGACAACGTCAGCGATGCGCTCAAGGTCGGTGAAGACTTCAAGAAGTCGGTCAACGAGCGATACAGGCTCCTGGAGATCGATATCGACAACATCTTCCGTCGTCTCCTGTTGCATGCAAAGAAAAAGTATGCAGCGATCAACATGACAGAGGTTGACGGCAAGTATGTCGACAAGCTCGAGGTGAAGGGATTGGATATGAAGAGACGTGAGTACTGTGCGCTGTCCAAGGAGGTTTCGTCGAGACTCTTGAATGAGGTCCTCTCTGGAGAAGACCAAGAGATTGTCCTCAATAAAGTGCATGACTACCTGCAAGACATCGCTGCCAAGATGAGGGAGTACACAATCCCTGTCCAGAAATATGTCATCTACACGGTATGTATCTGTTTCAGTAGCTCTCCCAGGCAAGGCTAATCAGAGACACAGAAACTGTCTAAGCGGCCCGATGAATATCCCAACAAAGAAACGATGCCTCCGGCGCAGGTCGCTCTCCGCGAAATCGCTCGTGGAAAGACTGTGCGCCCGAACGACGTTATCTCATATATTGTCACCAATGGCGATTCTGAAACAGCGGCTCTCCCCCCTGCGAAACGCTCATATACCCTTCAAGATGTTATTAAGCCCGACTCGGGTCTGAAACCCGACGTCGAGTATTATCTTCTCAAGCAGATCTTCCCACCTATCGAGCGTCTTTGTGCCCCTATTCCTGGAACAGACGCCGTCCGTCTCGCTGAGTGTCTCGGTCTCGACGTGCGCAAATACCAGATCAATTCATCTATTTCGAATCAACAGCAGAATAATGAGATCTTCCCATTGGAATCGCAGATTCCGGATGCTGTACGGTTCCAGAATGTGGCTCGATTGACGCTCCGCTGCCGATTCTGTCAGGAGCGCTCAATGTTCGAAGGGCTCGCCACATCCTCCCACATGTGCACGCCCAACGGACTCGTCTGTCCTAACCCAAGTTGCGCCAAGCCCTTTTCGACGCTATCCGTAGTTGCTCAGGTTGAGAGTCAGATTCGAGCTCAAACAGCCAAATACTACGAAGGATGGCTTGTGTGTGATGACCCCTCTTGTGGCAACCGAACACGGCAGATCAGTGTCTACGGTCACCGCTGCTTAGGTCCTCGTGGACGCGCTGAAGGGTGCCTTGGCCGTATGACGTATGAATACTCCGAGAAGCAAATGTACAACCAGCTTCTCTATTTCGCTGGTCTGTGGGATGTTGACAAGGCTAAGGTTGCTGCTGGAAAAGAGCAAGGGGGTGAAAAGAAAGATAGCGTCATGGCTTTGGCTGAATGGAACAGGGTTCGCTTCGAGACTGTTAAAGAGGTCGTCAATGGCTACCTGAAGAAGTGTGGACGACAATGGGTCGAGATGGATAGTCTGTTTAGTTTCATGTCGGCTTAGTCTGCGGGCGGCGCTAATTGGGTTGACGTCGTTATGAAAGCGCATGTATTCATCGGCGTTGGAATCGGAAGTCTAACTGGCATATAATGTATGTACATAGCGTTGTTATCGATGGACACGGCGCGGATAATATTTATTGAACTATTGGATCTATGATGTTTTCTACTGAAATCGTAACTGGCCGCAAATAATAATGCCGTCCCACTTCACCGGCAGGATATGATAATTTGGACCCGCTCATCGAATGGCCGCGCGATCGAGCAGTGCTTGCGGCCCGTACAGTACTAAGTAGGAACTTCCAACTAAAGCTAGCATATGTCAAGTTCAGTTCCATCAAGACATACCCAAGATGTCTGTAAAGCGAGTCCTGGTAATAGCAGGATCAGATAGCTCTGGTGGCGCGTGTGTTCTTCCCCTTCTGCAAGCCCCTCCATGCCCCCCGCGTTGAGCGAAAATTCGCTGGAACCAAAGAGCGCGAAACGCTGACGATCAATTCTCTCCGGACACAGAGGCCTCGAGGCTGATCAGCGAGTGCTTGCAGCACATGGATGCTATGCACTGACTGCCACGACAGGCCTGACGGCACAGAATACCCTGGGTGTGCAGGATATTTTCGTCGTCCCGGCGCAGTTTGTCAGAAAACAGATCAAAGCGGCCCTAGAGGATATCGGAGCCGATGTGGTCAAACTGGGTAAGGAATGCTTTATTGTTTATATTGATTTCTTCAATATCCTTTTTGAATTGTAGATTTTCGTTCAACAGAAGATGGTATGGTTATCTAACCTAGTGCGTTTCAGGCATGCTTTCTTCGGCGGAAACAGTTGAGGTCATTGCAGAGGCGCTTGTGACGCATGCCATTCCTACGGTGGTTTTGGATCCTGTATTTCTCCTATCTTCTCCAGTGGTTGACAATTTCCTGTTTTGTCTAACTCTTGTCCTAGGTTATGGTATCTACCAGTGGTTCGCAGTTGTTGCCGCAAGATGCAGTAGAGGGGGTGCGAACAAAGTTGCTTCCTCTGACAACTGTTGTCACGCCTAACATCCCAGAAGCTTTGCTTCTATTGAAAGATGCTGGCGTTGATTACGAAGATCCTCAGAATGTAGAGGGAATGATTAAACTGGCTAAGCAGATTCGGAAATTGGGGCCAAAATGTGTCCTGATCAAGGGTGGCCATCTACCCCTGACGAAAGAACGCAAGACGGCTCAAAAGTCAGAGGAAGCCTCGATCGTGATAGATGTGCTGTATGACGGGGAAAAGGTGGCACTTTTCGAGACTGATTTCCTCATCTCGAAGAATACCCACGGAACAGGTTGCTCCCTCGCATCTGCCATTGCCGCAAACCTAGCATCTGGACAGGATCTGGAACGAGCGGTTCGTGGTGCTGTGAGGTTTGTCGAAGCGGGAATCAAGACCAGTGTGGATATTGGCAAAGGCAGTGGGCCAATTAATCATTTCCATTCTGTCTACTCGCTGCCATTTGCGCCGTACGTTTCCCCCTTTGTCTCTTCCAGTTATATCATAGGGTTACTGATTAGGACTGCAGCGGTCGATTCTTGGAGTATGCCCTAGAGCGACCAGACGTGAAGGCAGTATGGAAGGATTTCACTCAGCACGAGTTTGTTACTGGCCTAGGCACTGGCACCCTTCCGCTCGAGAGATTCAAGGAATATCTAATTCAGGACTATCTCTACCTTGTACGAAGGATTGATTATCCAACATCCAATTCGATGCAGAGACTAATGGCTTATAGGTCCACTTTGCTCGTAGCAACGCATTAGCTGCATACAAGGCAAGAACCATGGAGGCTGTCGCAGCGGTAAGGATGTGACTTTGAAACTCCCAGATGAATACGGTGCTGACACGTTCCTAACATGGCCTCCAGTCCTCTAGGATCGTGCTTCACATCGAGGAAGAGATGGCTCTACATCTGAGCTACTGCGAATCCTTTGGGATTACCAAGGAACAGATAGAAAGCACCCCAGAGACACAAGGTACGTCCGATGAATCTACTACCCGACAAAGGTCCATATGTTGGATCAATGCTAATTGGAGTTCTTCTACGACGACAGCATGCACTGCTTATAGCAGATACATCCTTGACGTGGGCCAATCAGATGACTGGCTTGCGCTTCAAGTGGCCCTCGCACCGTGCCTAATTGGATACGGCGAGATAGCAAAGCGCCTCTATAAGGAACACAGTAGTAAGAAGGAGGGAAACCCGTACTGGAAATGGATTGAGAATTATGTCGCGGAGGACTACTCTGAAGCGGTCGAGATCGGTTCTGGTACGTTTTCTGAACTGCATCCGCAAAACTGGCTACAAAAGCTGACATTTATCATAGCGCTTTTGGAGAAACATATGAGGGAGGTCTCGCCCAGTCGACTGGAGGATCTAATCAAGATTTTCATCCGCGCGACTGAATTGGAGATCGGGTTCTGGGACATGGGACTTGGTGGCAAATAATAATGATATAGAGCAGATCCAGACGCCACGACCCTGGACCGAAAGCTTCCAGAAGGGCTAGAAGCGATGATTAGAGGATAAAGTCAGCCAAGAGTGGCAAGCCCAATAGAAAGCAGAATATGAAAAGTTTTACTCCATGTTTATCCAGCACTACTACCTAAGCTGTGGCTCGAGCAGTGAAGGGGAAAAAAGGACCGGCCGACACCGCCGAGTTTTTCTACGCTAAACCCAATCAGAACAACTTTTCTGGCTCGCCTCCAAGCGCCTTCCCTCGCCTCTTTTTTTTCAAAAACTTGTCTCATCATCTCTTCCTTCTTCTCATCCCTCATCCTTTGTTTCCCCTCCTCTCTTCATCTCTTTATTAACCTCTTCGTGCCTGGTGGACGCAAGCTGTGTGCTTTGCGACCAGTCTTTCTCTCTTCTTTGACCAGGTCTTGACATTTTCACGGTCTCTGTCGCTCCTTGGACCGTTGATCATATTTTCGATCAGATCAGATTTCAGGTAACGACTCGATCTTGAATCATGTCTTACGGAGGCGGTTACGGCTCTCGCGGCGGCGACTCCTACGGAGGTCACAGGTATGTGCTATATTCCCTTGCTCAACGAATCTCTACGCTCTATCCCCCGTTGTTGCGCTGCGTGTTTGTTATCGATCTTGTCGAAGGCGTTCCCCGCTCATGTGCGGTGTCGCATTCCGCAAGTCCTAAGATGAGCTTTCATCTTGTCGATAATGCCATCAGCCGCTGCGAAAGAGCTCAGATTGGAGTTTTGAATAATTACTGACGCGTCTTCTTGCATCCAGGAGCAACGGTCACCACGGTGGTGGTGGTTACTCAAACGGCGGCGGCTACCAAGGCGGTAGTGGCTACGGTGGTGGATATGGCGGTGGTTATGGCGGAGGCCATGGAGGCGACAGAATGTCCAACCTTGGCTCTGGCCTGAAGGCGCAGGATTGGGGTAAGTAGTTATCTAATGTCAATAGTCATTGCGAAGAGGACACGGATGCTAACATCAGCGCTTAGATATCGCCGCGCTTCCCAAGTTCGAGAAGTCTTTCTACAAGGAGCACCCCGACGTCACTGCTCGCTCGGAGCGTGAGATTGAGCAGTTTCGCAAGGAGAAGGAAATGACCGTCCAGGGAAAGAACGTTCCCCGTCCTGTCACCACCTTCGACGAGGCTGGTTTCCCGCAGTATGTCCTGTCGGAAGTCAAGGCTCAGGGTTTCGACCGTCCCACCGCCATTCAGTCTCAGGGTTGGCCTATGGCTCTCTCTGGACGCGATGTCGTTGGTATTGCCGAAACTGGATCCGGAAAGACCTTGACTTACTGTCTGCCTGCTATCGTTCACATCAACGCCCAGCCCCTGCTTGCTCCTGGCGATGGTCCCATTGTCCTGATCCTTGCTCCTACTCGTGAGCTTGCCGTGCAGATTCAGGCTGAGATCAGCAAGTTCGGAAAGTCCTCTCGTATCCGGAACACCTGCGTCTACGGAGGTGTTCCTAAGGGCCCCCAGATCCGTGACCTCAGTCGCGGTGTCGAGGTCTGCATTGCTACTCCTGGTCGTCTGATCGATATGCTGGAGGCTGGACGCACTAACCTCCGTCGTGTTACTTACCTTGTCCTGGACGAGGCTGATCGTATGCTTGACATGGGTTTCGAGCCTCAGATTCGCAAGATCATCTCCCAGATCCGTCCGGACAGACAGACTTGCATGTGGTCTGCTACTTGGCCTAAGGAAGTTCGCCAGCTGGCTCGAGACTTCCTCAACGACTACATCCAGGTCAACATTGGTTCAATGGACCTGTCTGCTAACCACAGAATTACTCAAATCGTCGAGGTCGTCTCAGAATTTGAGAAGCGCGACAAGATGATTAAGCACCTGGAGAAGATCATGGATGACCGCAGCAACAAGGTCCTGATTTTCACTGGTACTAAGCGCGTAGCGGACGATATCACTCGTTTCCTCCGCCAGGATGGATGGCCAGCACTCTGTATGTTATCTTTCTCCCTGTCCAGCAAACCTTCCAGATCACGGACTGACAATTTTCAACAGCTATCCACGGTGACAAGCAGCAGAATGAGCGTGACTGGGTCTTGAACGAATTCAAGACCGGAAAGAGCCCCGTCATGGTTGCCACTGATGTGGCTTCCCGTGGTATTGGTATGATGAAATGCCACCTCCCCTCCCCTTCCTCCCCCTTCCCCCTGTCTAGGTCCGTATCCGTATTGACGTCGTGTGACAATGGCACGGTGCTTTGCTCTCTAAAATCTTGTGTGTGTACATGACTCGTCCAGGCTTCTCGGGTCTTATTCAAATGGTTCTCATGCCAGGAGAACCTTGGACTTACGGTGCAGTACAGCATGTGTGCTTCTTGATCCCTCGGCTTTACCTCAACAGACCGCGGGTAGAGCGGTGGACTCTCGTATTTGAATTACTTCAAGCTGCATTCCAAGGTTGCTCCAGGACCGCGATCGTTGCCAGTCCATGGGCTCGACACAACAGGATCATGATATTTTGAGTCCAAGAGAGCGATGCATCAAGTCTCACACGACTGAGAAAAACGGCCCAGGCCACCTTGCTTTCCACATTTGCTCTGTTTGCTAACATAAGTGTGTTTGAAGATGTTCGCGACATCACTCATGTGTTTAACTATGACTACCCTAACAATTCGGAGGACTATGTTCACCGTATTGGTCGAACCGGCCGTGCGGGCAGAAAGGGTACCGCCATTACCCTGTTCACCACTGACAGTAAGTCCCTGTTTTGAATTCATTTCCTTTGAATTAGCCCAGTTGCTAACTGTTCATCAGACGCTAAGCAGGCTCGTGACTTGGTCACTATTCTTACTGAAGCCAAGCAGCAGGTTGACCCCCGTCTTGCGGAGATGGCTCGCTTTGGCGGCGGCGGCGGCGGTGGCCGCTGGGGTGGTCGTGGTCGCGGCGGTGGTTACCACGGCCATGGCCGTGGCGGCGGCGGTGGCTTCACTGCTTCTAACTCGGCTCCCCTGGGTAACAACCGACGCTGGTAGAATAGCCTCGATTCACGAGTAGGGCGTCTTCCGTGACGCACCCCCTCGACTCATTTTTGCTTAAATCGGTAGTGCTTGATTCTTTTTTTTTTCTTTTCATTGGGCACAGGCGGCGTTCGTCGATTTCACGATAGAGTGTCTTTATTCCCGACAGTTTTGCGAGGTTTTACAAGGGCCTTCATGTGTCACAGATCGTTCATGCGCGGGTGGCGGTGATGTCACGGTGATTCCGCTAATGTTAGAATTCCCAGCTTATGGTGGGCATATTCCTTATGTCTGTATCTGATTGCGATTCTATTTCTGAAGCTTTTGCACTCGTCGGTAACGGAGTCGATATTTGTCTTAGACAGTAGACTCGGTTAACATGTTATTCGAACAAAAAGTTATTCGAAGGGAAACAAATTAATGTTTCGCGTGCATCGCAAAACTAATGTAGTCGTTTCACGTTTAGCATGTATGTCAATAGGTGTAGATATAGGCTGCTGGAGCTGCTAGGTCTCGCAGGTGTTCTATAACGCTAGACCTACCACGAATTATTATTGCAGTGAACTTTCCGTGATTTAGCCATTAAGACCTGAGTCCCATAAGTTTCCGGTCCTTCACTATAGACTCTCCGCTTTCCCTGGGGCAAATCGAGGCCTGTAAAGACTCTTGTGTCCCACTTGCGATTCGTAGCAGCAGCACGCAGTAGAGTGAATACTACTATAAGACCCTTGCCTGAGAATTTAGACAAGAGCAGACGGTAATAAGACCCCACGGAGCATAAAGATATAACTGCGAAGACTAGGAAAAGTAAAGCAGGCACAATAAATACTATGTGGAAGAGCATACTGCAGGGGGTTCCTCGATAGGTAAGGATTCTGCTGCTACTCAAATCCAGGAAGACTATACCTGGATGTGCTAGTATTATTCCGGTTTCGACGTTATTGAATTATTCTGCCTATGAATCAATTGTAGGTAACTATATAAATGTCCGTATAATGGTAATTCGTGCAAGACTGGGAGAGCGGGAGAAGATAGTAGCTACCTAGTCTCGGTCCAGATGACTAGGTTCCTGCGAAGATCGTGCGTATAACAGTATTATTAGAAAGACTTCATAAGGAAGTTACTTGGTCTCTCTGAATTTTTATAGGCGTTTGAAGGATATAATCTGGCTAAGATTTATATATTTCCACATAATTATATCAAGGTCCGCGTCAATCCCGCGTGGTTGCTTTTTCTTATTTCTAGTTTTCGCTTTTCGCACTGGAAATCACTGCATAAAGTTAGAAGATTATTGGCCTTTAATTCAATAGTTACTTATATTGCACCTTAATAAAGCGCCTTTGGCCATTATATCGTAAGACTCTACGTAGAGCCGCTCTGAGCTCGGGAAAGTAACCGGTGCCGGAGCCGGAGACTGGATGATATATCCAGGCGTATAGTAACTAGAGGTTGATTGGACTATATTTACGCAGGGTTATATTATTATTATCTTACTATATCTAGCAATAGGAAATACTAGACTTTAGCTGAGAAGACTATACTTTAAAAGTCCTAGTTGATAATTAAGCACATAGTTACATACCTAGTCTAGGACAACCGCTTTGGGGATTATAATAGAGTACCCAACAATGGCAGAGACGAAAGCCCGGGTAAAGCAAGACCAAGACAGGGGCACACGAAATACCGACAAGACGTTTCATTGCAGATCCCGATTGAATATCAGGTTTCGTTCTTTCTTTTTTACTTTTTTACTTTTTTTCCCGGACCTATCGTACAGTACTCCGTGCAATCCTAATGAACTGGTCGTCCAACATCTACAGGTAACAGTACTCCGCAATCATGCGGCCGACTGGCAATCACTGAATACCTATTCCAGCAAGGATTTGCAGCGACTTTTCGCCCCCCCCCCCCGGTGGTCAGTGCTTCTCCCTTTTCTTTTTTTTCCCATAGCCGCGGTATCGATGAGGTGGCTCTAAATTATTGATGACATTTACCGGACAAGCAGACGGGGGCCACATAATAAAAATGGGGAAACCACGAAGAGAAGGAGGAGAAAAAAACATCTCGGAGGTCCATTCCCGCCATCGCGGATCGAAATCCGTGTCTAGGGGGAAAAAAAGGATCTTGTCTATCTAGTGATGCTAGGCTATTTATTACAGTAGATTATTGTTTCATCGTCACCCAAGACCACTGAACCGGAATTACTATCGAAGGTGATCAGGCCCCTCGTTTTACTCTGTTTTCGGATCTCCGATGGTCCGCGCAGGAGGCATAATAATAATAATAATAATAATAACCAATCCTTGCCTCCTGAGAAGAGAGAGAGAGAGAGAGAGAGAGAGAGAGAGAGAGCTTTTTCTCTGCTGGGGAAATATTGAGATGAGCATGAAACCCGCGTACAAGAATAATAATAAAACATCAATGCTACAAATCCCGCAAGATGGCGAACGAAGTCCTGACTGGACGATGATCGCGACAATAATAATGGGGGAGGAGGTGGAGTTAGTTCCGTATTATATTGTCACAGTATAACGCGCTTGCATACGGTTACGACTATACGAACGGAGGGGCGATGTAATATAATTATGATGGCCGCTAGTAGATTCAGCTATCTACTAGATAACTAGATAACTAGCACATAAACTAGGGTCCTTCTCGGCTAGCGACCGGGAGGAGGAAGAAGCAGGAGAAGCTTTCCATTATTGTTGTCCAACCACTTTAGGAATCTCTAACCATATCTATCCTGAACCGCCGGATAGTAGTATACCTAGGTAGCTGGAACAGTTTACGGAGTAGCTGGATCCAGTTCCGCGGCTCTAGTATCGCGCCTTCCGCCCTGCGATCTGCGCTCTACTCTACTCGAGTCTACTGTACTATCTTGGCCGATCAGTAGAGAGACGTGAAATCCATTCCTACGGCGCAGCACTGCTGTATATGGCGAGTGCTCTAATGTAGGCGAGGTGGTGTTTTAACGAGACAAAAATGGCGGGTACCGGGTACCGGGTACATGGTTCCGAATGCTTTTTTCTACTGAGACAGGACTCACACGTTGGACAGTGTTGGTTATTGCGCGTATCATGCATTCATTATCTGTAATGCTGCGTACAGGTGGGATTGAGGGCGCAACAGTTTCAGTATCAATATGCAGGGCTTTTTTCGTATTGCCGTAATCTCACAGCAATTGCTGTTTAACTGGATATAAATGAAGATCCAAGCGTTTCAGAAGCTGCGGTTGTCACGCTGTTATGCTAGAGGACATAGAAAATATATCTACTCGGTTTTATACAATTATCAGTGTCAACATTTGCCAGAAACTGGCGATCCATATGGTAGAACGTTTCTGTCTCTCTCTTCCTCCAAGGAGAAGCCGAAATATGTTATACAATCCAGCACGATACTCTATGACTACTAGGCCGTTTGTATGTTTATTTAGATGCTATGGTTTCTTGACGTAATCACATACATGCTTCAATTCAACTGTAGATTGACCAGAATAACCCCTCTTAATAAAAGAGTACCAGTTCCATATCCCGTTGCATCTCTAAAGGAATAAAGGAATTACTATCATACTTATATCTAGTATGCAGAACACCGTGAATACCTTTTATTTTAGACATACTACAAGATCTAGCCAGTAAGAGATAACTTGTCTATCAAGGAACGTCCTATACCATGGCCCTTCCCACACGGTGCTTAGCCAAATTCGGAACAGTTTCTGTTAGCCCCGAATTATATAGTTATACGTTGCTAGAGCGGCACAGAAATAAACAAGAATTTATAGATATTGAGTAGCTAGTTGCTTGGATTAAATCGATAGGGAACTCTACAACTATATATTATCGCATCCTCAAATGCACGGAAGCAAGGATATGGCTTAAACCTCATAGCTGGCAATCAGCCCAGCTGCTTGCTTAACTCTAGATCTAGGGGGAAAGCTGATCCCATACTTATTCTCTATAGCATACGAAGAATCTAGATCCTAGGGGTTTCGTAGGTTCTATAGCATCGGATTAGAGAAGCTGCCACGGATAGTGGTATGACAGGTTACCTTGGGTATATTTATCGTGCGCCGCCGAAATATCACTGACCCGAAAGGAACAACTGTGAACTAGTTAATACACAGGGGCTTACAAGGCTAGCTCTATAACTAACTATCAAATATATACTCAGTACATTAGGATGCTCAAGAGACCGCATATTTCAGTCTCAGTATTATTATTAACGCTATAATTCTTGGGAGTGGTGTCGCATTCTTCCGATACAGTAAGTACCAGAAAAATACGCATCCACTTGGTCCTCAAGAAAACAACAGGCGTGGCCAACATTTCTCACCTACCACTGCCATTCCAGAAGCATTTACAGAGTGTTTGCTCTGGCGAAGGTCACATTATTCATCCCTGTATCCTGCGATGCATACTTCTGGAGATCCTTGGTTTGTCGGAAATTGAGGCGGCTTGACGACCGGTTGCAGTCGCGCGACACGGAGTATTCCGTGCTTCTCGGAACGGAACCGAGATTAGCCTGAGCGCAAGGGTCTCTATTTGGGCTAAGCTTGTATCCTCTTAAGTCTCTTATTATTATTATTCGTTAATAATCTTATTGTAGGTAACTATCTTTTACTCCGGACGGTAAACTATTTACCTTCTAATTGCAGTTGGTGCGTCTACCTGCTCACGTGCTACAGAAACCCCACTTGTATCTTGGGACGCACATCGGATTTTACCTGCTCCGGACTGAGTTGTTGCTCGAAAATTTTCTGTTTCTATTTTTTTCGGGCATTTATTATCTTTCAAAATTTGGTACAGCCCACATTCGCATGTCTGTACGTACCACGGTTCGTTGGCTCGGGAGAAAGATAATAATAATAATACTCACAGTCTCACACCGCTTCTCGTCGCGGGGAATATGAGAAGGAATCACCGATCTTTTTGAACCTTCACCGGGGGACACGGCATGAATATGCGGCAATAATTACAAGTAAGCTTGCATCTTATTGGAGGCTCATTGAAAAAAAGTCTCCATTGCGACTTGTTGCTCTACCATTTATCTATTATTATTACCCGCTTCTGTTATCCTGACACGTAGGTCGGCGAAGTTGTGGCATCATCAATCAATAATACGTACATAATAATGATCTGATATGATACGTAAACTCTACGGAGATTCTGTTAGGTTATTTTTATTAACATTGACAGAATAATCGCTTTTTTACCAGATCGGCCCTCGGGAGCGCACCAACTTCCGACAATCTAAACTCGGAATCCACTTTCCAAAACAACTCGCGCGAAAAAAGGGAGCACGCTCTCAGAGAGCACATGCAGTTTTCGGCCGGTAAGGATCAAATAATCTGTCCGCTTGGCGGGTCTTGGAGTCCTCCTTACTCCGTACTCCGTAGATAGATACAGAGTAAGTTAGTAGTAGTGCTGGTACATACATACATACGTTATACTGCAAAAATACCTATACGGATACGAACAAACATATGCTCAAGAGTCAACGGTCTCTCCGTCGAGCGACCGTAGAACATGCATGGAACATGTAATTAGCGATGCGCGCTTTCCCTGGCATGTAGAAGGGTCCGAGGACCTTTAGGATATGATGTCCCTAAGTCTACGTACTTGTACTCCGTAGATCCCATATAGTATCTAGTTATCTATGATTGATTATTATTGTTACTTGACTGCGGAGCGGATACCAAACGCTAGACGCGGTAGCACCCAAAAGTTTTTAAAAAAAGACAGGCAGTTTAGTTATTTAGATCGTTTATCTAGTTCTTCGGATCCGAACAAAAGGACCAATTGGCCTCGCGGATCACAATGGCCGTTGTTAACGTTATCTCCCACCGCTCAGTCCTTGTTATTGTCCTTATTATTATGGACTCTCTTTGCCGTTGTGCTGCCAAACGCCGCCAAACAAAAGAATAGTGCGGCTATTCTTGCCCTTTTGAGGAATTAGGGATACTTTTCCTGACCGTCATTTTTTTTTGTTTTTATCGACAAGTATAAACTCGAATTTATTGCGGAATAACAATAGGGAAAAAAAATACCGCTATCTACGCCAACAGTTTCACCCTTACTGTCTTGAGGTTGAGCAAGCCACATGCTGTATGTATGGTGCAGTATTATTATTCCTTGGGGGGCCACTGCCACTCGCAATTGATTACCCCATTTTCACGGGTGAAGCGGGAAAAAAATGTTACCGTAGCTGCGGAGAACCGGTATTCTGGTACATGCTTCCAAAGAAACGCTGCAGAAATTCATAGCCTCGGATATTTTGCTTGTGGAATGTGTCTTGGTTACTCCCAAGTCTTAACAGGTCACGTATTATTGTGCTGTATTTTGATCTGAGGCTCTCTTCGGAGTTAAGGATATATATTCTTAGGGGCTTGTGGAGCAGAACCGAGAGAGAAATCGCTCCGCAAGATTGATTATCACGAGTAGAGAGTGCTTGTAGGTATGCTGATGTTGTGAAGCAATAATCATAATAATCGTTTGCTCTGAGAACGATATTATTTGTATGCCCAACAAGCCATGAGCAGATCATACACTACAGCTGGTACAGATGGTCTGTTGACGCCTAATGGTCCTGTGGGGTTTATTTACCCAGAAGTAAACCGCTATCAGCGATGGATCAACAATGATCGTACAGATTGATCCGTCTGCTCGAATCAGATCTCTCAAGAGTCGCATAGGGAAGGATGCAACGATGCCGGTGTGCAATAAATAATACTGTACGTCCAAAAACGGAGAAAACAGCGAATCACACACTATGCGTTCTTTGGCCCCCCAATGCTTACTCGACAGTTTTGTCAACGATCACTCCATAGATAGATCTACCCGGAAGAAAGGAGATGAACTTCTTTGTGATGTAATAATTGTTGGAAAAAAGAAGCCTATCTATCTATCTATCTATCTATCTACCAGCCTCGAGAGATTACTGGCAACCGCTTGAAGCTGGGCATACGCAAAGATACCCTCGGTCGTACACTGCTACTCCTTCGAGGAAACGCGGCATTTGAGGAGTGGTCTTTGGGGGGTGGGTGGAGAGAAGTGGACCCTGAGCCGGCGATTGGACGGAAAGCGTGTGTCGTTTCTCGCGAACACTCCAGCAGTCAGGAGAGATCTCCCTAATGCATCCCGTACGGCGCGTCAACCTTGATGGCCCGCTGGCGGTGGTGCTGTGCCTTACAGCGCACAGCAGACACCAGAGATGGCGTTGTGGCCGCAATGCATGGCGCTTGATCCGGAAGATGGGTTTGCCTATGAGCCTGCGGGATTTGCAAGAAGGGTGTCGGTATCGGCGGCATGTGGGTTGGGCCAAATGATTGATGCTTTTTTTCCTTTTCCTTTTCTCCCACCGTGTGGACTGTTCACAGCACGTTACCGTGGACTGCGAACCATCCTGCAGTTCCCTCGGGCAGTTACGGACTGCAGGAGTCCCAGAAGAGCAACACTCGGTGCCAGAAAGGATGCGACGTGGAGGCTGGGATGATTGTTATTCGGTTACTTTGCCAGCCGGAATGCCACAAAAAAAATAAAATAAAAAATTACTCCAGCAGAACTACTACTGATGCTGGGACAGAGATATTTAGATCGACGCCTGTGCACATGACCTCCCAGTTTTAAACCTCCATGTATTTTTACATTACAGCAGGATCCATCTGAACTGTTGTTCACCCGGTACACAAACTGGGCAACAACGGTTTGCATCCATATCCGCAGCAGAGTTCCATGGAGCGTCGACAAGAGACTTTTAATTGCGAACCCCGTATACCTCGTACCGGTTGTAGAGTAATAATATGTATGTACTCATGTTGCAGCAAGATCCACTCTGGTCTTATTAGAGTAATTCGAATGATCTATTTAGTTATCTATACCACTCTACATCGACGTGATCTTGAAGGATGACCGTTTTTGTGGCCATATCTAGAGGATTATTATTAATTAATAATTAATCTCTCTCTCTCTCTCTCTCTCTCTCTCTCTCTCGCAGGACGGAGCATAAGTTTTACCATGTGCCGGTAAGCTGGATACATCCGATCCTTCCCATACATACCGATACCAGAGCGTCTCCGGGGCTCTCTTGACCGGATGCTCGGCCTCCGCTGGCTGTGCCCGATTGGCCCTGGCGTCATGGAGCGGTCGGGGATCCTGGCCAATGAATCATTCCGAGTCGGTCAACGATCCAGTGACCGTCTGGCATCCGAGCAACGGCGCTGCACGCCTGCCCATCGACCCGACCAACAGGACGGGAGACCCGCCCCCTTTCTGCCCCTACCTGTGGCCGGGGAGGTTCGTTCATCCCTGACATCTGACATCGCCCCTGCACTGGAACGGTGTACCGGAGAACACCACCCATGCTCCGTACTACTGCTAGGTTGCGGCGCTATCATTCCTTTCTGCCTAGTGCGCTCATTGCGATATTACGGGGTTTATCCTAGAGTATATGGATTCTCCGATGTGGACAGGCAAGAGCAGGAGTATATCGTGAACATACCACGCCGTAGGGGTCAAGTTCCGAGACAATCGTGAACCGTGGTACTCAGAAGAAAAAAAAAGAAAAGGAGTTGAGTACAAGAGATAAATACATAATAATACAGAATAGATAACTAGAATGCAGCAACTCCCCCTGTAGGGAAAGTGTTCTTTCTCCTGCTCCATAATTCAGATTTGCTCGTGGGGTTGGCGTACCATAAGTCGGTGTACTTGCTCCGGACACCACACAGTTCGCCTATGGGCTCCGGAGTATGCAGAGGCAGCTCGGGGTCTGGCATTGACGTCGGATCGTTATCGCTTGAGCTCACTTTCCCCGACCACCCTTTTGCATTCTTTTCACGTTTCGAGAGCTGCGTGGCAGGAACTGCGAGATAGGAATGATATCTTTTTTTTTTTTTGACTTGCAAGATTCCCCTTCTGATTGTAGGGTGTTCCATGTTTTCTGCATTGTGGTTTTTTTTTACGCTCTGCGCCGTAGATTTTACCTTTTTTTTCTTCTTGCTGGTTGTTGTTTCTACTTGCCTCCCCACCCACGCGTTCCTGACTTGCGCGCCGGTACACCATCCGTACGGTAAGACTAGCGTGCGTAGAAAGGGTTAGCGACGTTTGGAGCACGATACTTATCTCGAAGCTCGCAGAAGGCCACTAAGTGGGCGCTAGTCAGCCGCAGTTGCTAGTGACCGTATGGTACCCAGTACCTGGACTCGGCTGGAGGTTTGCCGGGTGACGGTCGTACCCTGGACTTTGGCGCGTGGGGCGCTGGCGGTGATGCGATGCTGCGCTTGCTCGCCTTTTGCCTCCCCAGCCAGTGGTGAATGTGCGTCTTTGCCTCCTCCCCAATCACCGCCGCCGCAAACCCATCGAGCAGCCATCCAACCATCCCCCATCCAGCAGCAGCCCCACCCGCCCATCCTCCGAAAGTTTCGACCTGTCTTGCCCTCTCGACCAACCAGTGTTGCCACTGCGCCCCCCTCGTCGCCTCCACCCAGACCACCCTGCACGCGCCGTCACCGCTTCCCCCGACCTGCGCTACGACCTCTTCCTGCCTAGGGTCTCCCCTCTTGCTTCTCTTCCCCTAAGCCTTTCTCAGACCGTTCAAGCCGTCCAACGGGTCCCTTTCCAGTCGACGCAGCACCCTCTTTTTCCGACCCTGCGACTGTGTCTGCTCGCAACGAGGCTGTCCACGATCCTGGTGCTTTTTTCGAACCACTGGTCATCCGCGCTAGTCCACTGCGACTCCAGTTTCCGACTACGCTTTCTCCTCCACCCCCCATAACACACCCCTCCCTCTCTCTCCAGCGCTACGCTCTTTTTTACGCTCTACGTTCACGCTATCCGTCCCGGACAGGCTATCAGAGTCTATCTCTCTATCGCGACAAGAGCGTTCTTGGCTAAATCTCCTGTGGGAGACTAAACCACCCCTGGTCACGACACCTACTCCTGCTACTACCAAAACCCCCCTTCACATCTTGAATCCTGCTGGGGGGGAGAAAGAGCACACAGAAAAGAAAACTGGCCAGAGAAGGAAGGAAGGAAAAGAAAATAATCAGGAAAAAAGGGTCTCAGCTGTTGCCACACACCCTGTCACGGAGAAGCTCCGGGGCTGGTTTCTCCCCTGTTTTTACGTGAGCCATCAATCACCTGGACAGATTCAATTAGAAAGACAACGAATCGAACACCAGAGAGAGGGGGAAGGAAGCAAGAAAAAAAAGAGAGAGAGAGAGAGCTTTCAAAACAGTCCTGATATTTCATCAGAGTGGGTCCAGATTGGTACGCAAAAATACAGCGCAACTTCGAACACCGTCACCGCAAAGAGACAGTGCTCCGCTCTCAGTTTGAACAACGCAAAAGAGAAAAAAAAAAAAAGAAGAGGGATTATTATCGAATTCCTCCGCCCTTTTAATTGAAAAATAAAAAGAAGAGGAAGAAGAAGAGTATCCTCTTTCTCTACTCGCTTCTTCTCTTCTTTTCCCTTTTTCCCTTTTTGCGATCGCCTCCCTTGCCAAACCACAGGCGAAAAAATACGGAGCTCCACGCAGGCTCCACTCTACCCACGGAGCCCACGAGGTGCCCTAAACGAAGTCTCCTGCCGAAAGTCTCTTGGGGCTCCCGTCCGAAGACTTTTAGGCCGCCGCCTCTGCCCACGGTCTTCTTTCCCCCCCTTCTGCGCTACTACCCGTCGCGCTTCTTTTCTCGATTTTAGGGTCAAAACCAACCGCGTTGCCACGATCGCAGCATCGTCTCTGCACTACAACCGTCGAGCTGGGAACGTTTGTCCAGGCACCTTACTTGCCCTGTCCTGGCCTCTAAACCCTTCGTTCCCCCCTCCCACTTCCCGAAAAGCTCAGACAGTCGCTTCCCGCTGGTTCCTCGTGCTTGTCCACCGCCACCTGCAAGGCATCCTCCGCCCTAAAAGCTCACTAAAACGATTAAGCACCGTTGAACTTCCCCTCGAACACAACACCATCTCGTTGTGTCGCGGAGCTCCGCTTCGGAAACATACAGCTCGCCAACCAGCTTGGTTTCTCATCTTCGTTCTTGCTCAGGTGCAGTTTGATCCTCTTCAATCCTAAGTCCACCAACAAACACCCAAAAGAAAAAGAAAAAAAAGAGGGACATCAAGAAGAAGGAAAGAAAAAAAAAAAGCATCGACTGCTAGTCTGTCAGTTGCATTGCTCCTAGTACGTCCCAAAAGAAAAAAAGAAAAAATAATCAAGGAGGAAAGAAAGGCGTTGCCACAAGCGCGATTCGTCCGCAGGAACACCTCGTTGGAGTCAACTGTTGCAGTCGCAGGCGATTCCAACGTTGGTCGGCTTGATCTCGAGAATACCGCTTCTTTTCTACTGAGGGGAATCCAAGCTCATCGTCCGTCACGCGTCTCAACAGGTTTCTCGAAGGGTAATTGTTCGGAGGAATTCTTGGGAACGCTAAACCGCGCGCGCCATCGCGACCGATCATTATATGGACAGGCCTGCATCTGATTACGCGCAGTCAGGTTTGCATTCACCGTATTCATTTTTGACCGACGCGCATTCTGAACCCTCAGCTGCAGACCAGGCTTCTGCTGCTGCTCAGTACACGCCGCAACCCGACGTCCGTCCCGCCGCCCAGTACACTCCCCAGCCTGAAGTGCGATCCGCCAACATTTCCTCCTCCAACACGCCGCAGTCGGACTACGGTCTGAACCCTCCCGCAGGACGCTCGCAGCCTTATCCGGACTACTTGGCCCGTCAGCCTCAATACCATCACGCGCCTAACACCCAAGCCGGCGGCGCGGCAGGTATGGCTCAAGCAACAAGTCCGTCCATGACCCTCCACGATGGGCAACAAAATGGCCATCACTCTCAATCGAACATCAAGTCTGACCCCGACGTTCCTATAGATCCCTCGATCGCGGCATCCAGCCCCAACTATCCGCCTCCCTACTCGCCCTACCAGCCCCAGGGCCATGACATGGCCCAGTATCAGGGCCACCCCCCGCCTCCTCAGATGTATGCGCGTCCAGACTGGTCGCATGGATATGGACAACATCAGCATGGTCTGCCGGGGCCCTATAGTTCCCCTGCCACAACGGTTGGTTCCGCCTCCCCTGCTGTGACCGCGGGGCCGCGTCCTGGCCAGGTACGTGTGTTACGATTCAAAACACATATATAAAGGTTAAGGAACGGCGCCTGTCGCTCGTTAAAAGGCAAAAAAAAAAGAAAGAATCGAAGCAGCTACCCCGGTCGATAAGGGACTTCTCTCATCATGGGATGCTCCTTTATCACGGAGAGCTCTTGATTCGAACACGCGCAGTCAAATGGGCCCACCATTTGTTCACCAAGTCATGGAAGCTGATCCGATTCTTTTACTGTAGGTCTACTCTTTCGTGCCGATCCCCGGTGCCCAGCAGCACAAGCGACCGCGTCGCCGTTACGAGGAGATTGAGCGTATGTACAAGTGCGGATGGAATGGCTGTGAGAAGGCATACGGAACATTGAACCACCTCAATGCGCACGTCACCATGCAGTCTCACGGATCTAAGCGTACTCCTGAAGGTAAGTTGTGCGCCTGATTTAATTCCTTCTTCTTCATCGTATACCATTCGACGCGTCTGTCGCGTTGTTTTGGTGCCCGTAGCTGGTCTCGATGTGGTTAGTCTCAGTTGGTGCGTGGACTAGTCGCGTTACACAACACTGGCGTTCCTCCCACGCGGGACCGCAGTAGCGCCAACGCCGGCGCCGAAGGTTAACCACATGCGAGATCAGCTATAATCGTCATCTATCAGATTTCCCGTTTCTGTATTTTATCTTACCCCAGACCACGTGAGTGCTGACTCGGATCGCTTTTTTTTCTCCAACACAGAATTCAAAGAGATCCGCAAGGAATGGAAGGCCCGCAAGAAGGAAGAGGAGAACCAGCGCAAGGCTGCTGAGGAGCGCGAGCGTGCTGCCGCCGCCGCTCAGGCCCAGCAGCAGGTGGACAGCGGTGCTGCTCCTGATCCATCTCAGGGTGGTCAGCCACCGTCCTACCCTGGTGGTGTCCGCCCTCAGCTGCCTCCCATCGGCTACCAACCGGCCGATGGTCAGGTGCCTGGCCAGTACGGCGCCGCTGGCGCTGGTATGGTCTACCCTCAGGGCAACGGACAGATGGCTTACCCGGCCAACTATCCTCACTCCCCTTATGGACAGAGCAACCAGGTGTACCAGCAACGTAAGTAGCTGCTGCCATCTTACCACCTTACTTTTCTCTCGTTCCCTCGGGACTCGGATTAGCATCGCATGGATTCGGATACAGAACGATCTCGTTTCGCATTGTGGTGCTGACGGCTGATCCTTTAGCCCCAGACAACCAATCCAGCAACTACCAATAGATGGCATCCATCTGTGTTAATATCCGTGTGCATACCTTAATTACAAACCTCTCCTGATCCACCATTCCCCGCGTCAGTGACTCCGAATTATAATCCGAAACTCTTTCGACCGTGATACTATCTTCAGTCCTCGATTGGCCCAGTCAAACGAGAGCGAGAGTTCTCCACTTACTAGGTCCTATCTTCTTTTCTTATCATTCAGGGTGTCTCTCTTCTCGCTTTGGTTTTGGACTTAGAGAGCTCATGGAACAAAAAACAAAAAGGGAAGGAAACTATATGACGTTTTCCTGTGGACGTAGCTGGTGAATCTGATTTTGGAGGGGGGTCTTTGGCGGGCACAATCTTATCATTGCATCATCTGAGCATCGTGTCATTTTTTTCTTGCCGTGTTTCCTTCTTTTCCCTTTCCCCGAATGTCCTACTCCAATGATTCGCTGTGTGTGTATGTCTCTTCGCGCTATGTCCATTGTCTTCGCTTGATCTTATCGCTCAATATGTCTGTTTAACCTTGGGATTCCCTGCACGCGGTTTCTCTTTCGAGTCCCGTCTTATTTTCTCTCTCCTCCAGACGTGGCCTTGCGATTTCACTTTGTCAGTTCAGGTGTCGCGTTCTAGCTTTTCTTTGGCTCTTGCTGGCTTGACTTGGGGAACCTCCCATGCACATAATGGGACCGGAGGTCATCATGCAGGTCTACATATGGGGATGTCATGATGAGGCGCATCGTATTGATGTTGTCTTTCTACCAAATTTGCGTGCGTACACATGAAATGCAAGGATTCAGATGTCGCGGAAAGACACGTCTTCCCGAAATCAACAATATGTTCGTATCCTAGGATGGTCTCCTCTCATACTGACTTAATACTGCCATACCTATATAACATGTTTTGAGAACAACGGTCTTCGTTCCCACAGAGTTTGGTGGCCACTTCAGGCCTGGTTTGATATATGGTCCTCCTCTTAAGCACTTTATACCATGTACGATATGCGAGATATTAACTTGATTTTTCCACAAGCGCGTCACTTAGGGCCCGATCGCTCCGTTCCACAGAATTTAAGAATGGGACCGGCCCAGCCATGGCCTCGAGCTTAAGCAAGGGGGCGAAGTGTGGTGTAGTAGTGTCAGAACCAGCGGCAGTATCCGAGATGGTGTCCGATCCAGTCATGTCCCTAAGATTTAGTAGCCCGCGACCAGACGACAACGGTCCCCTAATGGTCTTGGCTATAGGTAAGGTTAAAATTAGAAGGAATGTATCTAGCCGTCCGTTTGGTTAACAATGAGATAAAACTAATTTAGTGTTCCAGAGTTCTGGTAAGAAAAAATAAAATAAGGACTACTCTAGGGGGAAAAAATTAGAGTAGGAAAAAACAAGGAAACCTTCTCCCCGGTTTTCGCCATCCCTGGACTGTATTTTTTCTTTTTGCATATTTGCACAGCCACGATGGTTACGCACGCCTTTTTTTTTTTTTTTTTTTTTTCCCTGACGAGTAGATAGACTTAGAACTATCTATGCGGGGTTTTAGCGCGAAGAGACTTCCTTGAAAGACGGTTTCTGTCTTTCTAGACTATGTATCTACTTGGTTTAGATTCGGGAGGTTTGGTATTTTATCTAGTCTATACTACCTGTACATCTATATCTGTAGTTAGTATGTAGTAGTTAGTACATCGATGATTATCACGCGATCACGTGGTTTAGCGCAGAATATTATCCTCTCGTGAGTTCATTTCAGCTGTAGACAAGAGTAAATTTAGAGGGGTTATATAGAACATTCCTCAAGATAGCTGTATTTGATGAAAGCAGTACTATATTAAATAGTAAGACCATATGGTAGTTATTGCCCGGCGTCGTTTTGATAATCTCTTGGCGCTTTTCGTTGTTCCCTTGTCTCTTCCCCCGAGGAATTTGTCGCAGGGTGAAATCGACTTGGTCTGCGCATGATTCACTATTGCTCCGTTCGCAATATAGACAGGATATACTTGAAGACCTGTGGAGTGAAGAAGATGTCTCGGATATAGCGATGTTGGGGATGGATCACGTGATGCGGTCCTTAATAAGCGCAAGATTTTGGAATTCCAAGAGGAGTAAAAGATGCGAGATAACAAGTGTTATGTGAGACTCTAGGAATCGAGAGTGCTTTTTTTTTTACTTATTATTCTACTCTATTTAATTTACTCAATTTACCTTCATAATTTTTTTGCAATACAATAAAGGAATAGGTAAGTAGTAGTCCGGCCGGAACGGAGTTACTTTCCGCGATAGTAAAAGAAAAGCTGTATCTAGGCGGTCAAATTAGTTATCGAGAAGCTCCGGCGGCGGAAATAATAGAACGTTGTCTTGTCCGCGCAAATCTCGAGCTCTTTTTATTTTTTATTTTTTTTCCCCCACGAGTTGGGCTTTTTCTGGGCCTGGAATTTATTATTTCGTTATTCTCACTTTGCTTACTGAGGAGGAGGAATTGTGGTGGTGGAAGATTTTCTCTGCTTGCGCAGAAATTTGTCCCGATTTCCTTTTTCTTCTTTTTCCACTCGCGGAGGACGAACGAACGAGAGACGATCGGATTTCCTGCCTTGATTAGTTATTCCGAACGATTCCGGCTATATAACCTACGGTTAGGATTGTCGTGTGGTGGAGGAACAATACCAGACAAGGAGAGAGAGAGAGAGAGAGACAGACAGACAGACGCGGAGCTTCAGGAAACCATTGAGATGCTCCGGTGCAGCAATGCCTGCGTCCGCGGCGCTGGGATTAGCGCAGAGCGCAGAATGGCAGCAATGCGCATGATGAGCACGAGCAGCAGAAGCAGAAGCAGTAGTATGCTGATGCGAGCTCGTGTCGCGTCTCTTTTGTTGAACCCACTGCCTGAACTTGGTAGACAGCCTGTGCCTGTCGCGACGTGGATTCATAACCTGGGTATCAGACGGATGGCGACGGAGGCGTCAGAGCTAGAGCCAGAAGAAGAAGAAAGTCGAAATCAGAATCGCATCCGTGATAGAAAGGGATGGGAGGATTTCAAGGTTCGGAATAATAATCGATATCGAAATGAAACGCGCGCGCAAAATCATGATGGTGAAGCGGAGATTCTTCTCGATATCGCGAAGGCGGCGACGGCGCCTAGGACAAAGCGCGAAGCAGATGGGATTGGTAGCGCGGGCGTGGTTTCGAAAAAGGTCGTGGATATGGAGATCAAGTGGTTGCAGGATCCGAAGGAGCTTGCGGATCGTGTTGCGCGGCTGCTGAAGGGTCGAGAACCGGCTCTGGCGGTGGCGTTGGTGCGTAGAGCGCAGACGGATGGGGTGCGGTGTCAGGTTGCTTGGAATCATCTTTTGCATCATTGTATGGATAGGGATGCGCCACAGGCAGCGTTCAGGTTCTATAATGAGGTTCGTGGGGATATCCTATCTTGTCTTCAAGCTTGCGATGCATCATATACTGACATCTTCGACAGATGAAGAAGAGAGGGCGAAAACCTGACGATCGAACCTACACCATCATGCTCAATGGGCTGGGCCATACGAGTAAGACCCGAGGATTCAAGCCCGTCGACACCGCGCTCTCCATATACAAATCTATCAGGAGCCCCAATATCACGCACAGCAACGCCATGCTGAACGTGTGTGCCCACCACGGAGACATGGATACTCTGTGGGAAGTCGCCGGTAACCTTCCTGAAGAAGGGTTCGGAGCACCTGACCAGAGGACCTACACGATCATTCTCCATGCCATTAAGGCGATCTCTCAGCGCGATGTTTCTAATATAAACCCTAGCAGAGTGGACGACATCCTGAAAAGAAAGGCCGCTGCGGTGCGAGAAGGCAAGAAAATCTGGTCTGACATCGTCCTGCAGTGGAAGAGGGGAGATCTGCAAATGGATCGGGTTCTAGTCAGCGCAATGGCCTCTCTGCTTGTTGAAGGATCGAGTGAGCGTGACTGCTACGATGTGCTGGCGCTGGTGAACCAAACTATGGGGGTTCCTATTTACGCTCCCAAGCCGCCTGATGTCCCGCAGGGCAAAGCTTCGGCGCTGTCTGAGGAGGCATTCAATGAAATCAAGCAACGCGCATCTCATGCAAGGAACAGGGCAACCGAGAGTTTCCAAACTGATGACTCTGATATCCCTTTTGAGGGAGAAGAAGGGGAGCCACTGAGCGAGTCTCAGGAGGAGAATCTGGCCGAAGAAGAGGAAGAGGAAAGCTTCGAAGGGCTCTTCGACGCTGTCGTCCCCGAAACCACTAGCAATACGAAGAACGTCTCTCCTGTCCCAAGCTACGCCGAGCTCCATAACAGTGTCTTGACCCTCGTCCTCACAGCCTGCCGGCTCATGACACAAGGAATCGGTCCCGCCAAGCGATACTGGCAGTGTTTCACCGAGGAAAGTCACGAACGCCGGATCCAGCCGGACTCTCATTCATTCCACGAGTACCTGCGTCTGCTGAGAGTTGGCCGCTCGAGCAGACTCGCACTTGAAATCATCCGTGACCAAATGATCCCCGCAGACGCAGTGGAGGGCAAAACCTTCCGGATCGCACTCAGCACCTGTCGTCGTGACCGGAAGAATCCCAATGTCTTCCAGATCGCCAACGAGATGCTGGATCTCATGGCATCGCAATTCATCCTCCCAGACCCCAATGTCCTGGAGGCCTACGTGCGACTGGTCGACGGGCTTGCCTCTCAACCTCTCGAACTCTCCTCCCTCAACGGCCTCAACGTTCCTCAATCACAGCAGAAATCCCAGAACATGCTCGCAAACACACGCACCCTCCGCTTCCAGCTACAACTCCAAGCCATATCCCAACTCCGTCCTCACATCTCCAAACTTCTCACCGCTATGGAAAATAGCAAAATCTCCAAAGTCTCCAGTAAAGGTCGCAGCTCCAGCGTCTTTCGCGATGGCTCCGTCGTCGGATTCCTCGCGCTCAAGGCCCTTGTTCGCACTCGAGCATTGATTGATGACCTTCTCGGTCCGCAGTACGAAGCAGAACTATCCAAATCTGATCGTGAGCTGCTCGAGCAGGAAACGAAGCGGTTGAGAAAGTACTCTGCCGCCACGATGGTGGAGAGGTTCGAGGAGACGAAGGTCACCCCGACGCGCGAGCAGGTGTTGGAGTTTCAGCAGAGAAGGCTCGAAGCGGAGGATAATATGGAGGAGAGACATGAGCCGGAGAAGTCGGGGCGGAAAGATGTCGACACGAAGAGAAAGAGGAAGAATAGTAAGGAAACTGCGCCTCAGAAGGCTGAAGATAAGCAGGAGTCCGCTCGGGAGGAGATGGAGAAGAAGCAACCTGAGGATGTGAAACAAGGCGAGCAAGTGAAATCACCTGAGGAAAGCAAGGAAGAGTCAAGACACACTGAACAGGAGAACACAGAGGAGCAGAAGGGAGGCGAGGAGAAAGTGACTGCTCATGAAGAACATGCACCGAAGGAGCAGCAGAAAGAGGGTGAGAGGTCAAAGGAGACTAAACCCGAGGTTTTCTAGTGCTGCGTTTCTGCTTTGGCCCCCCTTATCCATATATCTGTGCATCAAATCTCTACTTTTCAATGCATTTACAGGCGTTGTCAGATGTATAGGGCTGCATTTTCTCTCCCTGTACAATAATAGATTCTTATATAGACGATTGACTGGATGGTTTGGGGAAAAAGGGATCATATGACGTCAAAACACACGAACATTTTGGTATCTCTGATAGATCTACATACATAAAGCTTCATTACACAATGTACTGCGAAAAGCAATCTTCATGGCCCTGGACTACCTGCGCCTTCCCACGGAGGTGCAGGATCACAACGCTCTCTCACTCCAGTCTCATGTGGTTCATCTGAAGGTGCACGTCGACAGGAGCTGGCCTCTCTAGGGGGATTTTGATGATAAGTTGAACATCCGCTGTTACTCCTGTTGTCCTCCCCGAAACTGTTCGTTCCCATATCGCCCGCCAGCCTCCGACTTGAGCTCGAGCGTTGAGGAAAAACTTGTGGGCCGCCTGGTGGTTGGGATTCGCCCGTTGGAGTTCCTCGTTTATACTTCTCTAGTGAACCGTTGATCCCAATTATACCCCATGCGAAGACAGCCACATCGCGAATGGTATCGAACAGGAGCTGTGAGTGCGAACAGCTGCTACTGGAGGTTGTGGGCACAGCGGCAACTGTTCCAGGACCACCACTGGCGCCTACTACATCAGTACTATCAGAGTGTGAGAATATTGGGTCAGCAGCCCATGGGGATGCAAAAAGCCCATTGGCGTAGACTCGCCTGTCCGGCGTTTGGTTGATATTGAGCGGGATCGGAGGACGGGCCCGGCGGAGCACAACCACGAGCCCGTCAGAGGAGCAAGAAACAACAGCTTCGACTTCGATTTGGAGTCGTGCGCTTGCAATCCTATCTCGTCTGGCCGGATCGGTCGCAGCTCCTGTGCCTGAAGAGGGGAGGCCGTCTGTACCTGGCTCACTACCGTTTCCGTGCGCATCATTTGCCTCGGTCATTTGCACATCTTCATCTTCACCCGAAGGTCCATCACCTTGGAGTGGGTTCCGGTACCAGAACCGGAGATAGGCTATAGAATCATTCGTTTTAGCGCTCTCAATGCAACAGACTGCGTCGCGGAGGCAACGTTCCTGAATACAATAATAGAAGCTTTTGGAGACAAGCTGTTGGGGCGTCACTCCCAAGATTTCCGTGACACCATTTGTTGCGAACATAATGGTAGATGTCCTCGTGAACCGATTAAGGAACAGAGCGGCTCGTGGCTCATGAGGAAGATTTCTCGGTTGTTGAGAAAATCGGCTCGACATACAAGTCAGCATGTGGTAGCGAGGATCTCGCGGCGAGGACGTAAACAAGCTCCGGACGACAGGAGCATCGGCCGCCCTTTCTGTGAATTGGCGTCAGTTAAAAGCCTGTTTCCAGGAGTTGGCTGCTTCGCGTGGCCACTTACTTTCACTGCGACTACCTCTTCGGTATATACTTATGCTTGCAACAAGCACATCATATACGACGGTAAAGACACATTCACACCCGACCCAGGAGCCATTCCTATGCTTCACCTGGCAGTACTTGAGAACTGCGGCCTTGTCAAGCTTCACTCCGCGCCCATGGACTGTTCTTGCAAAGGGAATCTCATCTGGATGAAGATAGTCCCAACAGGACTTGTTCACCACCTCCTGAGGTTGATACCCCAGAATGTCTTCTATAGTATCTGAAGCATATCGGATGCGTGCGTCTTGCGTCAAGTCTGGAATAACCCTATTAGCTTTCACCAGAAAACTCGCCAACGGTCGATTTCTATCTCTACATAGTACTCACCATGGATGGTGATGAATGTCTTTTCCATAGTGCCATTGACCTATGTACGGATTATTGAGGCTCGTAAGAGCAGCAGCCGTTTTCATCGGCGAATGCCGGCTGTTGTAAACACGCCAGGCTAATACCAGCCTGAGAAAGAAAGGAGGTTTCCTTTCAGCTTCAGCACAGAACTAACATCTTATGTTCCGTAGTAGCAGATCTCCACGACCCCCAAAGGCCTCTTTTTGAGGTCTGAGAAACGTATCCTGGAGTAAGCAGAGTTGCGGCGGGCAGAAGATAGTCTGGCGACGCCATGTGCCGCTGCTCTGGTGGGTACCGGCCGGCGCACCAGGTGGCTCTGGCTAAAAGAACACCGGCGAGAAGTCTGATCTCCGTGAACATGGCCATGATGCGGCCTATAAGACCCTTGGCGTCAATGTCGGCGGCGAATGATGCGCCTTATTCCGAGTCAAGTCCACGCGCAATGAAGTCCCTGGGATCCGTCGACAACGTGGAGGCCTGCTTTAGCCAGCGGGGTCCCTCCCCCACTGCCAACGCCGTTATTTGGAGCCCCGATGATATCAATCCGTCCAGGAAAAAAAAAAAAAATAAGAGAAAAAAGGCGATGACGCATGAGCACATAGCATATCGAGATCCAGAGTGCATAAGACCGGACTAAGTTACAGGCATCTTGATCCTTCCGTCTGGATCGAGATATCTGAGCCAAGTACGTCGCTATCATCTCCAACCACACCAATCGAATCCGAAGACCGGGCTACCTGAGCATAGTAGTCCTCTCTAGAATGCTGGATGTAAGGTAATATAGTCTGGCTTCCCGGGTAGAAGCCAAATGGTCGAGTCTTTTCACCCTATCGACCGTCTGCCTTGGTTTCTACTGCATCTTCCTGTCTGGTGTCAGAAGCGCGTCCCGGAATTGGCGGATAGTATCCATCGCGGCCCGTAGCTGCTCCAGACCAATGCAGAAACGGACGCAATGCGCGGTTGGCGGTACGAGAGACTAATCGTTGATTGATCGAAGAAAAACTGTGCCAGGACCAAAACCAGCCACGGAGGCAAGAGAAAAGCAAGCGACTGGACAAGAGCCAGCGTAGAATCTGTCATGATGCAAGTTATACAGCTGTATGACTGACTATCCAGTATGGAACATCTGAAAATATCGAGGAGTCAGTCATGTATCTCGCAGTCGACAAATAGTGACTTGTCACATACCAAATACCTGCACTATGTGGACTGATCCACGAATTGACCTTTTGGTCCCCGGAGAATCTATCCGATGATTCTGTCAAAACTAAAAGACAATAATAGACCCGCTCTTGACGCGGTGTCCTTTTTCCTTCATGTATGGCCCCAACGGGGGACTAGGTACGCCGACGGTCAAAAGCGGCCTGATCTTCAACATTAGTTCCTGTAGATGATTTGGAATAAGACAAGATGATGGATCTAAATACAATAAATGATTATTATTCATTTGTCTTGTGTCCATGCAAATGTTGTTATAATTAGCGTGTTTGTACTTGCCAGATCATCCTGCACTTGCTCAACGGAAGGAGCGCCAAAGATGAGCCCTTTGCCAAAGATGAGCCCTTCATCCTTTGTCTCGCGAGCTAAGTATAGCTCAAATTTCGAACTGAAAGAACCTAACTTCACGTGTAAACAACTACTATGCCCTCAGCTCATCTTCTTTCTGCCAGGAGAGTGATACAAACACTCTTTAACCATGAGAACGGGGAGCTCGTGCGACATAGTAGCGAAGAAAGAGAGCCAAGCAAGGTGGGCGTTTAATGCATCTTTATACTTCGCAGGACGAGCAGGATACTTCCGCAACACCACGTTGTCGCGGACAGCCTGGATTTCTTGCAGAATAGACGCTAGGAGACTGGTCCAGTTTACGAATAATCTGCAAAAGACTCCCGCGATAATATATGCGGCCGATAATAGTGTGGAAATCTGAGACCACAGAAGCAAAACCTTTGGAAGAACATCTGATATAGAAATTGAATCTGGATTGCTTAAAGAAATAGGGTACTGATATCTATCTGCTATAACACGAACACAGTGTCCTTAGGTAAATTAGAAAGAAGTTGTCCTCTTATTCTTAACAACTGTAGTAGCTTAATACATAAAGGTAAATAACTGTTTAACTACCCGCTAAAGGTAGCTGACTAACTTGCAATATTCTATATTACCTCTTTAGTTCATATTTACGTATTATTTTCTCTTATTTTCTATAGCGCTATTGTTTATCTAAATTACGTTTGTGATAGAAAATTGGAAAGAAACGAAGGATGAATATTCTATCTTCCTGTCCTCTTTTATATGTATATTATTCCAATGTAGTATGTAACATCCTGAATTGGAGCAAAGGAGTGTGTTAATACACCTAGGAAGCCCGTCCCTGCAGATCTTAAACATCCACCGTGTAGTTTAGTTGCAATTCCTTTGGCGACAAGATTATTTCACTCCCTAAGGACCGCATGGAGGTGGGAATTCAGTATGATAGTGATTGCTTGTGTCAAATATCTATGGAATCTGCAACATGTCGGTGTCGGTATTTTCTGATATAGTGCTGCAATATGTCTGAGCATCCAAATTGTCAGTGTTGAGAAGTGTAGAAGCCGTATTGCTTGTCTTATCATGAGGCCACTGGAGATCCCTCGGTGCTGCCGCCGTTACTATTGTTATAGGAGGGACATAGAAGAAATAATGAGAGGGCCGATGGCAGCGATAGACAAGATACCAGTTGCACGGATATAGCCAACGGATCTAAGGGCAGCCGTAGTAACAATGGCATTGATCTTTCACAAGGCAAGAATCAGCATGGGGATAACAATGCCCGACAGCAGAATATGTCGGAACCTGCCTCCTGTCGGGTTTCTCCCACGCCTTCTAGCTTCACCCACAGAGATAAATAGGTTGAGCTAGTTGCTAGAGAATTCAAGTTGGACTTTATTCAGAAATCCATCACTAACAGAAAATCATCTGTCAATATCCAAACAGTCTTTGAACAATCGACTCAAGTCTGACAATATTGTGAAGAACTCCTCTTAATATCGTATCCATGGCTTCCCAACACCAGCAGCAACAGAATATCCAACAGCAGCAGCGGGAGCGAGAGCGCCGTATGATCTGGACCCGGCTTCCAAGTCTTCGTAGAGGCCATGGAAGACTCACAGATGTGTCTAGACGTCCCGATCTGATTCTATCCAGAACCTAGAGAAGGGTTATACACTTGGTATAGTTGGGAAAGGCTCGGGTCTTTGTAACCAACATTTTGCACATTTAGAATAGCCAGCATTAGCGTAGTCGAATAATAACAATTTTCCACAAGAATGATAGAAGCCTCTCTGAGACTAATAGCTGATATGCTTGCGATAACCGGGACTGCGATAGTGATAATGACTGTATTGATGGGATTCTGACTCCGATGCTAGATATAGGCAACCGTCACTACGTCCACTAGAATCATACGTGCTAAGGACATTCTATAACGTAATCGATAATTTCTGCAGAAGCTAACTGGAAATCAAATTCAAACAGTTGGGTGTTGGCCCTCGTGTTTGTTCCTTGGAAGTCTTGCGACTGTGTCTTTTAGCAGGTTGATATCAAATCTCGGTTTGGCAAATTGGCTGCTTATGGCCCTTGAAATATTGTATATAGCCGAATAACACGTTAACGACCTCCATCGTGATATATATAACAGGCGATCTTTGATTTGTTCTGCAGATCCTGTACTTTACGTATGCTCTGGTAGGTCGAGTCAGCACTTGGCGCTGGTGCTTGCTTGTCAGTAACGCTATAGCGCATAGCGAAATAGGCCAAGGTCCTGATCGCACTGTAATCTAGACAGGTTACCGGCAACTCTTATAAAGTAGTGCTTGTAAAACTATTTGTGTCATGCATATAAAACAAGAAATATTAAGCTGTTAATTATAATTCTAAAGGAAATAAGCTATAAATAGCTTATATTACTCTATTTAAAAAGAATCAAATAAGCAATAAAAAGCTACTCTAATTTAAATTAAAAAGATAAGAATAAAAATACAGATAATTAGAAATAGTGGCTTAGAACTTATTTTAGGCAGCAAGAATTCAGAATAGAGTCTGTAAGCATAAATAGCAAATAGATTTTAGTACTCTCTAGTTCTTTAAACAATTCAGATTCAATCCCCGCATCAAATGCCCTTTCAAAGTCTTTTCGTAGTCTTAGATTCCCACATATAGAGACGGCAGCTACCACCCCCAATCGTGTCTACCTAGAGCTACCATAGTATGTTTAAAATAGGTACTTGATTCAGTGACCGGTCTCATATAGTCACTACGAAATGCGAGCGCCGATAACCCGGTCCAATAGCTTGTGTTCAGAAAACTGTTAGAACTCTCTAGCACAGATAAACAACAGGATAAGCTTAAATTAATAACAGAAAAGAAAAGAAGCAAATACTCACATCCTTTTGCTCTGCCGGTCATATTTGAGATCACGCGCAGCATTAAGGGAACTGAAGTCAAAATTCCGGAGGCGCATCTGCCTGTTACCAGATTAGTATTTGTTAAAGAGGCCGTATATTTGTTAAAGAGGCCGTAATGAATTGTGATCCAAAGATATATGGTGGGAACACAAGAAAAAATAAAAAGAAGCCTCAACACTTACTCGAATACATATAGCACCTGATCTCGAATTACTAGAATATCTTTTTCAAAGCTTAACTGCCTAGATATACCGCGGGCCCATTCCCCAGGAACCTTTGACATCACAAGAATACGCAAATTTCCATTTGGAAGAGGATCCGTAATATCCTGAGTCCGTTCATCATGTGCAATGTACGATGGAGTGCATCCGATTGATTCGCATTTCTGGAGAACATCAATTTCTTTGGCGAAATTCTCGGATATAATCGGTTCCCAGCTGTAGTCTTCTTCTGTAACGTGGACCGGGTACATTCTAGCATGAGAATTCAGTATAAATGCACCTAGAGAATGTTCTTATGAACAAGAGAGAGAGAAAGAAAACAAGTTGTAGGATGCAACATACTGAACTCGAAACTTCACAATGACGACTTTATTTTCCGGATCCTCAGCCTCAAACACGGCAGTTCGCGTATCTGTATCTCTTGAATAATGCTCATGCAGTAATCTCTTCAGAATATAATCGCGGCTAGCGATATTTAAAGTAGTTCCCTCCTTTTTCTTAAGCACGGTTCCGTGCGGGAATGAGCAAAGTCCTTCTTCCAACATGTCGAATTTCTACCTTTTAGGATAGAAGGAGATTGAGAATAAAGTAGATTGAAAAGAAGCTATCTAGCTTTTCTAGAATGGAAACGCAAGAGTATATACATACACCCTTTATTATAGACTATGATGCAACATATTCCCCGCTCAATGACGAGCTTCTACGCAACGATTATTCTCACCCAGGAGTGGTTTACATCTCGAGAACACGCGCAACTATGGCACTGCGGTACATTGAACCAAGGAATATTCGTATTATGACTGAATCTATACCTTTCGATATATTAGACATGAGGGAAATGTTTCATTAATCTGACAATTTATTTTCCTCTCCGTACTCAAACTATTGCCGCCTCTTGATAGAGCCTTCTCCGTAACTATCCAGCCTGGGACCGCAGGCAAATAACGTGAGAAATATGACAATTCGTTGTATAATGGCCATCCGTACAATGGAAATAAATCATAACAAATTTATTGGCTTATATATGGTCTGGTATCTCCAAAATCGATAATGCTCAGAATGCTCTAGATACTCCAATGCGATGACCATGATATAGATGTGATAAGCGCTAGAAGCAGAACTAAAAGAGGGCAGTAGGACTGCCTGTCTAAACCAACGTAGATCAACCTGCCCGTGAACCATAACCAGAATCGCGCCGTTGCAAGGATAATGATGTCGTGTACGCCGTATCGCGAATAACCAGAAGACGAGACAAAAAGACAAATACTGAAGAGTCATCAAATCAGCGTCCTTGAAAAAGCCCTACTCGCAGAACACAGTTTCTGTAGTCTGTAAATGTTATATCCGCAATTACAAAGCTGCTGTTGGAGACGGGTCAAGACAGACGAATCCAAACCACGCCGAAGATGTACATGTGTGTCCTGTTGTGGACGGTAGCCTTGTCGGTTCGTGAGTTGGACCTGGTGTGATAGGAAAGCTCGTTGTGGCTGTAGTCGACTCGTCTAGACAACCCCAGAAGCGGCCTGGGAATTCACAGTTCGTCGAAGTTAGAGAAGATGGTTTAGGTGTCGAGGTGCTGGTAGGATCCCGACAACCAAACCACCCTGGAGTCTTACAGGACGTTGTCGAAGTCGGAGTCGGCGCGGCAGTGGTTGTAATTGATGGCGCTGGAGTCGCACGTGCGGTTGTTGAGGTGGTTGTCGGGTCCTTGCATCCGAACCAGCCCGGAGTCTTACAGGTTGATGTCGTGCTCGCGGTAGAGCTGCTAGATGAAGTTGTAGAGGTGGTCGTAGTCGTCTCATCCAGACAACCCCACCAGCCGGGTGTCTTGCAGGTGGACGTCCTTGTTCTCGTAGAAGATGTCGAGGTGGAGGTTGTGGTGGTTGTCGTGATCTCTGAACCATTGCTTTTGAAGAACTTCCAGAGATTGCAATCGTAGCATTCCTCTTCGGGTGCGCATTTAGGTACGTCTTCGTACGCTTCGATAACGTCGGAGATCACCTCTTTGATACGGTGAGTACCTATGCCGACTCGCCAGCCCTTGTCTTCAACTGTGTCATATACACACATTTGGCCAGTGTGGCATGCAGACTCCATGGCATACCCGCCCCAGGTGCAAACAGAGCTAGCTCCGTTGCATGTTCCCATGTAGACAGGGTCTGCGGTGTGCCCGAAATGATACGCACCCGTGTATTTACGCTGCTGTGGGAGTCTGGGATCGTGTCCAGGGGGGGCCGGAAGCCCCAGTCGAGCTGCGGGTAGTGCCTCTGGAACTGCCTCAAATGTGACAACGGGTAGACCGAATGTCAGTCCCAGTAAGCTTGTCATCGCGCCGCCCAGTGAGTGACCTGTGAGCCAGACATCCGCACCGGGGTAGATGGCGGTAACGTTCGAGTACAGGTCGATAGCAGCACGATAGTAGCGGTTCTCATCCATCATTGCCTCAACGATACAGGTCAGGTTACCTGTGTATGCTGACGAGTAGCAGTCGCACACCTGTCGCCAGAGATAAGAACCTCCCTGTCCACAGCAACAGCTGAAGTAGAGGTTGTCGTTAACCTTGTCGTTGGTCGTCGTACCCGCACCATCAAAGAGTGCCGGAGATGTGCCTTTCAGCGAGATCACAATAGTGCTGTTCGTCTGATCTGTGTAGATATGACCCCTCAGCCCGTCACCCTCCCATCCGAAGCCTTGAGAGTAGTTCCATCCGCCGTGGATCTCCTCCCAATCGACAGTCCCGGGTTCTTCAACATAATCATTCGCAGTCATCTTCGCGAAAGTCAAGACGGTCTCTTTATCCGTTATGTTTGGCCCGGCCACTTCGTCCATGACCCAGTCCGATCCGGAGAGTGCGACCGGCGATCCCCGCGATCTTGCCGCGGATAGGTGGTTCTCGATAACCGATAAGCGTCGATCGGCCAATCTCTCGATCATCAAGGGGTGCGATAGAGCTGTCAAGGGAGCCAAAGGCTCCTGAACAGGTCTTATTTCGCTGCCATCTTCTGACACTTCCCAGAGGCGGGTATCTGGTCGGATATCGAGCTTCTTGTGGAGATTGGGGTGCCGGTAGGTGCCGCGGTGGAAGATATGGCGAAGGGTCTAATATCCGGTCAACATCAAACGCACGAGATGGATGAGCACCTAGTCTGACTTACAAATTCATGTTTGCCTGAGGGCGTAGGATGATCAACTTCCGGAATCCGTGGCGGTACGATAGGGATCTCATCGGGCGAGGGGGCTCCGAAGTATAGCGGACTGTAGGCGGCAGCCGGGCTGGAGAGAAGAGCGAGGAGAGACAGGAAGCCTATTGCGAACATGACTTGCAGACAGGATCTCCGACGTCTCCGTTCACGAACAGACATAACAACGGATGAGCATCGATGATTAAGTTGATGTCGACTAGTTAACTAGTTAATAGTCAAACAGGAGTTGCTGCAGTACCAAAGGGTGAATTAACTAACTTATCAGTCAAGGCGGTGACGCAGTGAGGCGGAGAGACTATCGTGCACGTGCCACATCAGCTGACCGCCCGCGCAGCCCTATCAGATTCAGGACAGTCGAGAGCTCCTCCATCGCAGTTTCACCTGAGCTTCAGGGATCGCAATAATAACAATAACAATCATAATAATGCTGATGCCTTGATGACATATCAGGAGGTCTTGCGGTGTGCATGCATTATTGGAGGAGACTCGGCTTTTTGCCTTATTCCACAGCCCTCGACATCCGTCCCGAAGCATCGTCCGTGCTGTCTCCGCTCAGTACCGAAGCGGTGTTACCAACGTCCCGACTATGCGGCGATCTGTTGATATCCCGCAGTCACCCCGCAACCGTTGAAGACCACCAGTGTGGAGTCTCTATCAGAGCATAGCCAACACTGGAACGGCGTGGGAATGTCCTCTAACGCTTCTGAAGAGGTGCCCAGAAGGCCGAGCGGACTTCATCCGGCACGATCGTTCACCAGAATGGAGACTTCGACAACAGCAAACCCTTTCGCGAGAACGAGGTCAAAGACAATGCAGAATATAACGGTCCCCGAAAGCGTTAGTTCAGATGCTCTTCCGTTGCCGTTATCTCCGCAGGATGATGGCACGGAGGGTCAGCTGGATGTCTTCGAAAAACGGGGATCAAGCGATTCTGACAACGGGAACCTTGCAGAGGACGGGGAGCCTTTACTGGAGCCTGAGGAAGGATTCGATGAACTGCCCATTGAATTGATGAGCTTGACAGACCGGTATGTGCCAGAGTCGTTGCGCACAAAACAGTTACTGATAGATCACGTGTGCAGATTCGTCTATTCTCTCAGCGCCAAAGTATATACTACGCCTCCGTCGATAGACAAGATTTCCGATATGTTTCAAGAATTTTATGACCGTGCAGAGACGCATATAGCTACACACATTTCGACTCTAGCTTCCAGGCTGAACCGGGAAGCACCGCCTGCTTCTTCGAAATCCGTCAAGGGTGGTACAACAGCCGGTACTGAGAAGGTGCTTGTGGATCATCAAATGCTGACTGTTTCTGAAGTCGCTGAAAAAAGAAAGGCGCGGAAATTGCTGGCTTACAAGCGTGTCGCACTGGAAGAGGCGGTAGAGCGCAGAGCCTGTGAGAGCATTTATGACAAGATCTGGCGCCATAAGAGTACTTTGGACGAAGTTAGAGATGAAAAGCTCCGATCCAAGACCGCAGCCCTATCAGTGGTGGGAATTGATCTCAAAGATCTCGGTATCGAGGCGTTCAGCGGGGATGGAAAGAAACAGGAAGAAGCTGATGAATGGCTCGCCGCTGCTCGAGAGAGTCTTATGAAAATGAACGACGAGAAGTATCCCCTTGGGAAGCTGCGTCATCTGACGGCAGCACATAAGGCGATCGTTGACACTCTCACGAATCTTCTACCCTCGTCCTCCTCGGCCGATGAGATCCTACCTACGTTAATATATTCACTAATCACATGTCCGCCAGATGGGCTGAATGCGATCAGCAACCTTCTCTTCATACAACGGTTCAGATCTTCCAGCAAGGTTGATGGGGAGACTGCGTATTGTCTAACAAACCTTGAAGCTGCAATTAGCTTCTTGGAAAATGTAGATCTCTCAAGCTTGCGTGCTGATGAGTTGCCCGAGGGCCAGCAGAAAGCACCAAGCGGGAGTGTCACGCCTGCTAGTGAAAAGACCGATCCTTTTCGACCACCTAAGGAGATACCATCATCCTCTGTAACATCTGCATCAGCAGCTCCAGAGTTCTCCAAACCTAGTACTCCCACCAAAGACAGCATATCTGCGACGTTGCCCAGACCACAACTCGCAGCCCCTCAAAGCCAGCAACGCCGCCTGAGCAATCTTTTCCAACCACCGGCGAAGGTTCTTGGAGCTGCAAATGATGCTGTTCGCAATACTGCCGACCAGGGATTAAAGAATATCGGGAATACCCTCGATAACAGCTTCAATTTCCTTTTTGGGCGTCTGAAAGAAATGCAAAACCAGGGACCTGATCAGCGTTCGGTACTCCCAAAGACCTTGGACGAGGCACGCCGCCTGGTCACTTCTCCTTCCAAGCTCGAGAATGGCACGGATTTGAACGACGATGGATCGATAAAAGCACTTTCAACACCAGATCCTGCACCGAGGCCCACTCGTGCCCGTACAGAGGATAGGCTTCTGGCCATCGTTGGCGGAAATAAAACGCCCCGTGAACGCAGTACGGACAGTGCTCAAAGCCGCAGCAGTAGCACGAGAAACCCTACCATACCTTCTCGCTCCCAGAAAGAAGAAGCCAATCCAAGCCCGACTCCGGGTGGATCGATCTTCTCTTCAAGTTCCGCATCAACGCCTCTCGAGTCCATGAAGAACTTCGGAAACACGTTCAACCCACTAAATCACATCCCTGGCATGATCCGTGGCTTTGGCCGCTCCGCAACAACGCCCGACCCAGGAACAGGAGTAACTACCCCAGCAACACCAGCACCAGCAGTGCCCTCTCCTATAGACAACAAAACTCAACCTACTCTTTCAACGGACGGCTCAGCAGACGTATCTGCAACCCTTTCCAGGATCGACCCGCCTCTCAGGCGATTCCTGGAGACAGAAGATGCTGGTGATCTCAAACTCCGCGACGTGGCGGAGTTACTACAAGACTACAAGAGGCTTGCAGCAGCATTAGCGAGTCTCGGTGGATCTCACTAAGTTTTCGCCTCATTTATCCCTGCTTTCGTTTTAGTGAACTTTCTTTCCCTGTCGGCTATATAAAGGCTGTATGTATAGATAGTGATACCGTTCCGGTCTGGTTTCCCATTCGCTCTTCATTGTTTCCTTGGGGCTTCGCCTTTGTTCGTTATTATTAGGCCGTGGATCTGAATTATAGATGGTGTGTCTGGCGCAACGGTGAGGACATGGACTTATGATTTCTTTCCCATGGGAAGAAGAAAGGAAAGACAATGGGACTCGGAAAAGTACTTCCATTGATTCCACTACTTAAGAGTTCTATTATCTGTAGTCATTTATTCTCTCTAGGCAAGAAAGATGAGTATTGGTTCAAGATGCAAGGAAGGACAAACGGTCAATGAATATCAGATAGGCAGATTGGGGGTATATTTATATGCATTCTATGTAGTGCCGCGCTCTCATAACTTCATAAGATATTCCAGATTTGGACCATATTACCCGCGCTGCGGGAAAATAATAATCACTGACCGATATAATGCAACGGAGGGGAACAAACCATAATAATGCGTGGAAAGTGGGACAAGGTGGGCCTCGAAGGGAAAAGTAAATGACATGGGATATAGGCTGATGAATAATAGAAATGTACCCCGATATTCGCCTAAAGATATGCAAACGGATTTTGATTGTTAAGATTCAGCATTTCATGGGCTTCGTCTTCTCAATACTCCCAGCCCGCCCTCTCTCATCTCAGCGAGTTTTGATGCCAGATCTTTCTCCTCGTTCTGGACGTCGTTGTGTCTTCTTTTGATCTCTGCCTCGAACGCAGCGGCAGTTTTCCGCCGTGCCTGTCGCGCTTCTTTCATTTTGATGAGGATGTTGCCGAATTGTGACATCAGCTCGTCTCCGCATTCTTCCCATTCATCTATGGCCAGACTGGAGAGGTAATTGCGGCGTTCAGTGTCAGACAATTTTAGGAGGAGATCCACTCTTTCTGCGGCAGTTCGGGCCTCCTTGGGTTGCGGCGGCGGAGATGTTGGTGGTGGAGCTGGTGGATTACTTGCAGGGACGTAGTCGAAGGACTCCGATTCAAGGTCTTCAAATGATTTCTGGTCGAGGACTTCCGGAGGATAGTCTAATTCGAATTGACGCTTTTTGCTCGAGGTTGTCGGTTCTTTGCTGTGGATCACTGAAGCTGGTCCGGATGACTCTGATGAGGATGAATGGGCGTCCATAGTGTCGTCATCTAGACACTCCAGATTCGTGGCATCAAAAACACCAGGGGACCTAGCACTGTGTCTCCTTTCAAGGCCACTCGAACGGAGCTCCGGTTCTGTCACTTCTTTCAAATGAAGATCCGCTGCTGATGCTGGACGGGCCGGAGGAGGCCGTGGACCTCCAGTCCGGCGGGTGGGAGACAGAAGATATCGTGCGTATGCAGGCTGTTTGGGAGGGCTGAATCGACCTTTTGGAGTAACAGCCACTGTGCGTGGTGGAAGGGCCTCTGTCCTTGCACCGTTGGCATAGGGCGGTCTGTTTATCTTAACTGCGTCTGAGATAGTAACACGCGCAGAAGATGATTCACCAGCTAATGGGTTAGGAGCTTTGGAAAGCGCCGCGCGTCTGCTGCTAGCTAGCCAGAAATCTTCTACGCGCTTCATCGATGATTCTGGTGGATGGTAATTCTGTCTCTGATCCCAGTGAATTGTCTGAGTCTGTTCCCCGTCCGCATCGTCTGCGTCGTCTTCGTCATCATCATCATCTTCCTGAAGAGATGAACCCGCATGGCTCGAATCAGCTTCAGCTTCATCTGTATCAAACCCTGAAGCTTTCACGGCTCTGTTACCCAGACCTTCGGGCTTGGCATAGTCGTATGAAGGATTCACAGGCGGTCGCTGGAAACGATAGCCATTCGAGTACAGAGGGGCATTAGCATGACTATCTTCAGCTCCCATAACACTCGTTCCAGCAATGGTCGAGTCATCTACTCCCTCCACATCCGTATCGAACGGATCTCGGTGACTGTCAACCCCATTCTGTGCCACTTGGTGTTCTGGCTGCTGGATCCCATTAGGTGCGGATGGCCCTCGACTTTCGATCGAGGTGCTCCTGCTAGGCCTGATGGCAGCAAAGCCTGGCAGTTTAGGTGATGGAACAGGCACTCTTGCCTGTTGTGCAAGCAGTTGTCGGGGCAGACGTTGATGTTGATGGGTCCTCTCTGCCGTGTCGGCACGAGCCTGGCCGGCTTCCTTTGCGTGGATATAATCGCCAACCGCCATGGCGGGTTTTGGGTTAATTAAGATTAATACCGAAAGAAATTATTAGAAGCGTCGCATAAAGACAAATGAGAATTAGAGTGGGCTTTTACGCATGTTGAGTGAGAGTGAAAAGACAAAAAAAAAAAGCACAGGTCGACGTCGTCTACCGCTACATTTCTCGCACTTCCCGAAAATGGAGAACGCGAGCGTTTCACGTGGTCACGTGGACTCTGAAGTAGACCTGCTCAACAGATGCAACAGCTTATTATCTCAAGACATTCCTAGTTGGTGTACGCATATCTATTTCGCCAGGTTTAATCTACGTTGCTATGTCGACGGGCTTTCGTCAAAAGGGTATATTTTCTACGCTCCGATTGCAGTTTGAGCGCTTCTAATCACGAATTTATCCGTATCACGAAGACACACGATCGGAGCCTAGGTTGAACCCACAAGGCTCTTCACTTAGATTCCAGGCTGTGTATAAGAAAAACAAAACAATGCCTTGGCGTGTTAGCCTAACGGCGGGGTATCACGAATATGGAAATCAGCAAGCGAACTTGTTACACCCTTGCTCCGTAGCCTAGCCTTCTCAAACCACTCCTTCGATTTTTCCACTTCTGTATCTCTCTTCTCCATTGCCAATCTCATCTCACGTCTGGCAAGGATTGCCTCGGGCGATTCGTCGATCGGGACGGATTCCCTATCAGTAGAGACATCCCTTTCCCTCTCCTCATGTGATACGGACGCGACGAACAAATCGCCAATCCAGAGGGACACCATTCCACGTAGTCTCAAAAGCTCCGGGCTATCTGAGTAGGGGGGAGACACCATAAGTTCATCCATGCGTGCCGCAATTTGTTTCGCTTCCTCCAGCTCACTGGCCCTGGCAGCGAGAACACGCTTCTGTCTCCCCTCACCGGACTTTGCGAGATCGGATCTTGACACGGTATCCTCATCATCAGATAAGCTTTCAGATGAATTTTCGTCCGCGAGCTGCAACGTTTCCCTAGCCACATTGCTCTCTTCCTGTACCACATAGATCCAGAGACCAAACATGGCGGGATAGAAAGTTATCGAGCTGATGGCATTGGGGGCGGCTTTCCGATATGGATATTGGAGTATAAGCCGTTCATAGTACTTCTTGGCATCCTCGAACCCTTTCCTCGTAAACAGAGCCTTAGGGCCTCCTCTGGCAGTCTGATTCTCCTCCCCGTCAGCGACACCAGGAGCTCGTTGAGATATCTGCAGATCGCGACGAAGAAGTATCTCTGCACCGATTCCCCATCTACCTTCTTGGCGCACATCGACCGGATGCCCTCCAACCTCCTCTCGAAGAAGTAGACCCCATGCCCTTCCGGCGCGTACGAAATCGCCTTCTAGCAGACATCGGTGCAATATGGCCGTCATGACTGCCAGATGTTGAAACCGCAGATTACCCCGCTGTGCTGGAGACTGTGGAATGTAAAGCGGGGGTGACATAGCTGCCAATTCCTTGAGGACGCTTTTCTCCGTGGTCCGTTCGAGAGGCTCTTCCTTCGCCGGCGCATGAGGGAAATTGCCCCCGGGAAGTTCTCTATCGAACGAGAGGCCAGCGATCCGGTACTGATGAGCCTCATCTGGCGAGAGGACTAACGATGGCCCTGTTGCAGGCGCCTCTGATACTGACCCCGCATCGGTGGTCTCTCCATCGCGATCATCTTCATCGCCCCAATCATCCAATCCTCTCCTTCGTTTCCTGGGCTCATATCTAGCCGCCCGTACACTCTGGGGCTGCTGCCATGGGGCGAGAGGCAACGAGAAGAATGATGCGGAAGGGGTTGGTGTCTTCATGTGCAGTTCCCAAGTGTCTCAACAGAAAGCTGCCTCAGGTAGTGTTTTCCCTAACCGGGTAGTGGACGACTCTGATAGTGCACTGTAGCAAAAGACGGCATAAGCGATGATCGGCAAAATAGGCGGTCATTAGAAGCTATGATAGTTCCTTTTAGTATTGGCACCCGATCACAGACTAGGTATCCTTTTCATACCGCTCTGATCCCCAACACTCACCGATCCAAAAGCCTGACAAACAGCCTGAACGACAAGGGCCTGAGACAACAGGCAATCAAGCCGTGCTGGCAAACGGCATTGAGACGCTTGTTGCTGATTGGCACCCGCAAGCTGTGCGGTTCAGAGCAAATTGAATAAGACGCAGTTGGGCTCAGAAGAGAGTGCGTAGAACAGAGAGAGAGAGCAGACCGACTGGTGGATGGATGATGATAAAAAGATTCCATTAATCGCCGCAGGATCGCCGCCTGAGGCTGCCGCCATGACCCGCAGGGGATCCGCGGAAACTCGACCAGTTGACGGCGGCAGTCATCCAGAGGACGCTATTATTATTATTATTATTGATTGGATCCTGAACTGCTCTGTGAACATTAATAATAATCTTTACCATAAGCGTGTTCAAATCAAACATCAAAGGGACAAAGCTAGCTGCCGTCTGACTAGCGACTGGAAGAGTCTAGCGACCTCTGGTGGGACAGCGCCGTCGGGCTTGCTGGCAGCCATCCTCGCCATCCAGACAGAAGATCCTCCGCAGTGGCTAAGTAATCCCCCCCGATCGGTAACTTACTGCCTGACCATCATCGTCTGAATCTCCATCTCACCTCTTCCCCACCACTTTCTTTGTCTGCTGCGTGCCATCGTCGGAGGCCGTTCTGTAGGCTGCTGCTCTCCGTCTCTCTTTCAAGACCCAGGCTGAACGGGTTGCGGATCCCCTTTGACGAGTTTCATCTTCCCCCGGGGAGCGCCAACCCTGTTTGGCTCTCATCTTTCCGACGTCCTTTCGCCAGGTCCGAGCTTCCCTTCTTCCCACGACACCGCTGATATCGTTTTTTAAGATTGCTACGACTGAGGCGGAGTTACGCGTGGTCTTTCTTCAGTCGTTGTCTACTCTCAGCGCTGTCAACGGACGAGCATCCAGGACTCGACCCTTCTGCTGACGCAGCACTCGCGTGTAACTAATTAGTTATCAGCTGCCTGATAGCGAACTTCCTACCGCCGTCCTAATAACCTCATCCGGAAATCTGCTGCCACCATTCGCCACAAATCAGCTTCATTAGTGGCTTGACTCCGGTGGCAGAAGCGAAACGTGGGGGAACCCGTGTGTATTGGTAATCGCGTCCTGGTTCTCTCCTTGCTGGGTGCGTTTGGTGAGCTGGATCGCCACCAGGTTTATTCAGACGCCTGACGGTATCTGCCATCCTGGGAGTTCTGAGGGTGACTGTGTGTCCAGCCTGTGTTGCCGCCTTCCGAGTCCATGGCCTGGAATAGTGCCTGACCTCGTGACTCATCCTTCTCGTGCTGTCAACTGAACGAACCAGCTATGGGACAGACTTCTTCGACGCAACGAGAATCCCGTCGAAACAGCTCTCTGCAATTTTCTTTGCCGACAGCGTCGTCACGCAATGGACATGAACGCGTTGTGAGCAACAATATGTCGGGACAGTCTGGAACGCGCCACATTCGTCCCATCGGGGAGGACGACACGATGAATGAGAACAGCATAGAGGGATCGGACCCGCAGCAGACTGGATGGCCATCAGCCGGTATGTCGACGGCTGATCATGCAGGATCGGAACAGGAGATAAACTACGAGCGAGATACGAGACCGTTGGGAGAGGAGGATCGCAGAGAGAGTCGGGCCGCGTCCCTCGCCCGCTTGGCTGCGAGGAGACAGTCGACCATGTCAAGGCTTGGATCGAGATTTCTTCCCAACTCCGTCATACGAGGCCTGCTCAATAGTGAAGAAGAAACGCCTGCAGAAGGGCGTGCGCATCGCAACGGCCTTGTATCGAGGTCAAGCCCGAGAGTAGAAACGGCTCACAGTACCGGTCGGTTCACTCCCTTCAGCTCCCTCAGCTCGAGAGGTATCACCAGACGACGCTCCATCCGTGGGCCATATGCCCTTTCCCGTGCCGATGCAGCTCTCCTACCCGACTCGCCTCCGAACCCAGCCTACTTTGACTCGTCTGCTGAACAGACACCAGAATCCAGTCGCACGTCGTGGCGTCGAAGCGCCCGATTAAGCCGCGTTCGAAACTCCATATCTGCTCCGATATCTCAGATATTTGGCCAACAATCTCCCCCGCTCTCTAGCCAGCCGCCTAGTACACCGCCGCGGCGACCCTCACGCTCTGCATTAACCGACGACGCAGATCATCTTCTCCCTCCCCTGGGAGCTATGGATACCCGGATGAGTTTCGATGAGCCACCCCATGAGCTCGACTCAGTTGAGCCCTCTGTCAGGAACCCACTTCCTCTCTCTCCAACCTCTTCGTCGCGGCCTTCTCAAGGAATGACTGGAATTCGCCGCTTCCCTGGTGTTCTGCGAGCCCGTTCCTCACGGATGTTACGGCGCGAGGAACAGACCCCTCTGTCGAGAGTTCTGCAGCTGGCCGCCGCTGCTATTGCGGCTCAACTATCTGGAACAGCTGGCCCGGTGTTACCAAACGTGCAGTCTCTGGGCAATGATGGTTTGGACGGATCACTCGAGAACTTTATACAGAGCTTACAGAATGCGACATCTGCGCAGACAAATCCGTCAGGGCCGGAGGGAGCGTCAGACCAAGCTAGTGATGGGAGTTTGCCTCCAGTCAACTTTCTCAGAGTATTCCGTTTTGTCAATCCGGAAACGTCAGGGAATTCTGGATCTGCTGGCGAAACCCCTTCTGAGCGTACCGATCGCATGGACATGGATGAGCCAGCTCCCGAAGGTTCCGATGGACGGACTGTGACACTGGTGGTCGTGGGAGTAAGGTCAGTTCCCTCAAGCAATAACATCGGAGGTGATCAACAACAACAACAAAACACCACCGGTCCGGGCTTAGATACATTGCTTGGTCTACCACTTCTTCCTCCGAGCGACCTATTGCGAAATCAAAACGGCGGTCGCGATCTTCTTCGACGTGCTGATGCGCGGTCCAGGTTCTCACCCCATCGCCATTTGATGGGAAGCGCAAACCCGGTGCCTGTGAATAACGATAGTCAGCGTCACAGATCTGATGCGTCCCGTAGGCCATCTGATGTGGGACCCTCCGCCAACCTGTCATCATCTCTGCCTACTGTCCTGTCTGAAAGTCCTCCTGGACCTCACCCACCGCCATCGACTCCCGCCGGCCTGTCTGCTGTCTCCTCAGGGACTTCGACCCCCAGTCGACGTCCCTCTTCTGCATCTGCCATGTCTCCTTATGTCGCATCTCAAAGTCAGGGGAGTCCGGCTACCCAGCCTACATCAGAATCTGCAGAAGAGAGCACGGTCAATTCTGCCCGTCAACGACGTCGCAGCGATTCCGAATTTGCTCGTCACCGTGACCTAGGTTCAGGTGCTGCAAGACGCAACGGTGTTGTTGAGCCTGACAATGCAGCGGCGCCATCGGGCGGCCGCAGCTGGCTGATATATGTAGTGGGGACGAATCTGTCTGAAAACCATCCGGCTTTTGCAACACCAAGCCTTTTCACTGATGTAAGTTTATCCACATCCGTCACCCTGCACCATGGATTTCCCCCAGCGGCTAACGACGAAAAACCACACAGAATCCCACCTATGAAGACATGATTCTGCTCTCTTCTCTGTTGGGTCCGGCGAAGCCACCTGTTGCTTCTCAAGAAGACGTCTCCTCAGCAGGCGGATTGTTCCGCCTAGTTGAGTACGGCGGCACCCTGATGGCTGAGGCGGAAGGAGGTAGCGGCGCTCCGAGCATTCCGATTGCTGAGAATGAGCGATGCCTGATCTGCCTGAGTGATTATGAAGCAGCAGAGGAGCTCAGACAGCTCACGTCTTGCAAACATCTCTATCACAAAGATTGCATTGACGAGGTAAGTTGTACACCTGATCCTGATGGGCTAGTCAAGCAGCTGCTGACATCAACTATAGTGGTTGACAACCGGGCGAAATTCATGTCCTCTCTGCAGAGGTCAGGGAGTCTCTGAGTCCTCTAATGGCGCTCACAGTAATCCAGTGCAGGAAGCTGCTGCTTAGGCCAATCACCAATGGTCGAACGGCTCAGGAGCCGCCATATTCGCCTCAGTCGGTTATCCTTTTTGGTCATTACCCAGACGACTACGACTAATTTCTTTTCTCTTTTGTCCTACATACCTTATCACGCAGCAGTCATTGACGAATTTCTTTCCTAAGCATCCAAATCGGATCCCAATTTGAGTTTAGCGATCTCCTCCAGCAGCACCATATTCTGAGGCATTTCCCACCTGATATCGGGGAACGGCAGCATGTCGAGAGTTGGAAACGTACGGAAATGGAAAGAGAGCATCGTTGTTTATCTTCGTTGGCTTCAGTGGGAGGTCATATGAAACTGGCAGCGACAAATTCAGTCTTGTGCTTGCAATCTGCGATTCCATTTAGACTCGAGCAATTAGTGCTTGTCCGGAGACGGTGTTCTGGAGGATCATTTTCTGGCCTGGCGTGCGCACATCATTGGAGATACCTTTGCATAGTTCCGGTTGTTCACGTATTAAGGAGGGGCGCTTTTGCAGTGATTGGCCGACTGACCCCCTTTTTTATCACTTCGCAGCACTGTATTCCCTACTGTTTCCCCATCAAACTGTCTTATCTTACTCGAGAAACGAGAACCTGGATTTGTTCAGGTGATCTCTCGGTCTCGCCCCATGTTTTCTAGCCTGCAATGTTGATAACGCTAATAGAATCTGAAGTATGTATGATGAGTCGATTCCACTCCATATCTTTCCGCCCAGTTCACGAATACTAGCGTAGTGTCAATGATTATTCATAGTCTGTATATCCCGAACCCGCGAGATTTGGGTAGCACAAGCAATTGCAGTACTTTTAAGCTGCCGAATAGAGGAAATCCCCCTGGGAAGAGACGGCATTACTTTAATGCCATCAGCTTAGAGCCGTCGGACTTTCTGATACGTCCCAGATATGAGCTCTCAGCACACTTTGTTTGGGCCCTCCCGAAAAGGGAACTATCTCTTAAAAAGCATTCCCAGTAGAAGAAAATTGCGGGAGCCGTCGACTCGGACTGCTACTACTTACCTATTAGGTAGCACTGGTTGTATCGGCCTGGGTGATACGGAGGTACGCGTGCTCCGTGTCCGTCCGACCCCGCGCAAATACTGTGACACAATAACAGATATATAACGCTGGTGAGTCGGACACTTTTTCTTTTTCGTTTTCTTTTGAAAAAAAAAAACACTCTTTTTGGTTCAATTCGGACAATTCACGTCCGCAGCCTTCCCTGCTGTTGCCATTGGGCCTCTCTTGTACTCGAATAGTAGAGCTATATATATATACATACATTGGGAGTGCACCTTCTTTCAATTCGGAGCCATGGACGAGACTTTCCCCCCTGTTAAGGCCTCCGGGAATGAGGACGGACGCTCCAAAAACTCACCGTACTACCTCAAAACTGTGGGTGATAAATTGACAGGTCCTATGAAGGATATCCTGGAGAATTATAGTGGGATTCCATCCGATGAGGTTGAAAGGCATGTTTATGAATTGGTGAGTTATCTGATGTTTATTTCATAGTAGTATTCTGGCACTTGTTATTTATGTGCGCTGTGTCGTGGCATTCTATCGCTTAGGTCTTCCCTCCTATTATACCGGCCATTTACTAACTACTTAAAACAGAGAGACCGTGCTTGGGACGTACATCCATACCCATGCATCGGTGTATTCTCTTTCCTTGATCTTTCAACCAACCAGGTTCCGGCCTACAGCAAGATTCTTGAAATTCTCAAACCAAACCCGAATGCACCAGAAGACCAAGCCCTTTTCCTCGACCTTGCTTGCTGCTTTGGACAGGATATCCGCAAGCTAGTCCGCGACGGCGTACCGGCCTCCGCCGTCTATGGAACAGATATCAAACGCGAGTTCTTGGAATTGGGATTCGAGCTCTTCAAGGACGAAGACAAGTTTCCGGACCCAGAACGACAATTCTTCGTGGCTGATATCCTTGATGCCGACTCGCCTGAAAACGCCGGCATCTGGAACGAGATGATGAGCAAGTTCACGATCGTTCAGATTGCAAACTTCTTGCATCTCTTCGACTACGAGCGCCAACTCCAGATCTGCTGCGTCATTACGCGGCTCATGGCCACAAAGCCCGGTGCCATGGTCATCGGAAGACAAGTAGGGAGCACAAATCCTCGGGAGGTCTCGAGGGCCTTTTCTGCCCCGGAACTAAAACGCAATTCCGGGACCAGATACTGGCACTCACCGGAGACATTCCGACAAATGTGGGTGGAGGTCGGTGAGAAGACGGGCACTAAGTGGGATGTGGATGTCGATTTCATCAAGCTGGATGAACACAATCTGAAGTTGCTGGAAGAGGTAAAGCAAATGTTCCCTTCGGCTGATGCCGAGCGTAAGCAGCGGCAGGTGAATTATTTGATTTTCACAGTCACTAGGGTCGAGTGAATTCATATCTAGTACCGATTTCTTGTCTGCATGGCTGGCTGATAGAGCCCATCTTGAATTGGATTTCTGTGGTTATTATTATAATAAGTTTGGTCTATGTTTTGAATAGGTATACAGTACATTTCTGTTCTGGTAGGTGATTGGTAGGTGATAAGATATTGGACAGAGTTGTGCTTTCCATGAATAGAGCAATTGACAGATAAATCAGGAAATATTTTATTTCCCTGAATGATTTGTATGATAAGGAGGATATAACTGTCACTTGTAGGCGGACGTGTTCGTAGACCCAGCAGTTTTTACTCCAGACTCCGCCCCGCATCGGACCTGATGACTCAGCCAGAGAGCTTTCCACCCCGCCTTCCCGAAAGAGCGTAACAGCTCTCTGGCAATTGTCGTGCATCACTAATAATTTTGCTGGATCTGTAGACAATTATCTTCTGTGATCCTTTTCTCATTCTCATCAGATTTGTCTGTTTTGGAAGATTTGTGTCTTCATACTGGGGGAGCTTCCCCGCGGTTAAGGGAAAAGACAGAAATTTAAAGGCACACTTTTTTTGTCGTGAAATCGTGATAAGATACCCACGAAATTCAATCTCTAGTGGAATAGGTACGGAGAAAGGAGATCGATAAGGGGCAGATAAAGTCTGAACCCCTCAAACATACGACCATCCGAGAAGAGAAAGAGGAGATATACAAGATCCCCAAATCCAAAATGACCGACTCCGTCCGCCTCACAGTCCTTATATCCGGCAACGGATCCAATCTCCAAGCCGTGATTGACAAATTGAGCGCGGGGCAATTCCCCGAGGTATCTATCGTGCGCGTTCTCTCCAACCGCAAGGATGCCTTTGGACTGGAGCGTGCCCGCAAAGCCAATATCCCCACGACGTACCACAACCTGGTCAAGTACAAGAAGCAGCATCCCGCGACCCCCGAGGGCGTACAAAAAGCGCGCGAGGAATATGATGCTGAATTGGCTCGACTAGTCTTGGAGGACAAGCCGGATCTGGTCTATTGTTTGGGTTTCATGCATGTGCTGTCGCCGCGGTTTTTGGGACCGTTGGAGGAGAAGAAGATTAAGATTATTAATCTGCATCCTGCGCTGCCGGGGCAGTTTAATGGGGCTGTGAGTACTTATTTCCTTCTTCTTTTGCGACTTTGTCTTACTTATATAATATTGTATTCCCTTTCGATGAAACTCGCTAACCTCTATGAAAGCATGCCATTGAGCGTGCTCACGCTGCCTGGCTAGAAGGCAAGATTGACAAGACTGGCGTTATGATTCACAATGTCATTTCGGAAGTCGACATGGGAAAACCCATTCTAGTCCGCGAGATCCCTTTTATCAAGGGTCAAGACGAAGATCTGGATGCGTTTGAGAAGAAAGTGCATGAGGTCGAATGGGGCGTTGTCATCGAGGGATTGGAGATTGCTCTCAAGGAAATCAAAGAAAAGCGCAGCCAATAAGTCCTGGAGACATCTGCAAAGAGAGATGCAGTGTGGCGGACTGCATTGAATGGGCGCCAGATCACGCATGGCGCATACGATAGTGCATACCAAAAAAAAACTTCGACACTGCATGTCGAAATCCGATTCCCAACATGTATATAGAGTCTTGAAATGATATTCAACTACATTCGATTTCTAGAGCAAATTTCCCACTTCTGTGATAACTACATAGTGGTGATAGCTCAGCAAGAAGTCTTTCTGAGTCCACTCAAAATGCAGAGATAACCAAGCATTTCAAACCTCCTAAGCTCAAAACGAAACACAGAAAGAGCTCACACAAGCAGTTCAAAAACATTTGATTTTTTATTTGACCTTGCTACCTGATCTTTTAACGAAAATGCATCACCGATTCGTATGAGAGCTCGAGCCTTGACTAGCATGACTCGCGACGCAGGATCATCATTAGTGTCCAAGCTGCTAACCACTACTTCATACTGCAATTAGTGCCAGCGCGGAGACATAGGAAAATGTTCCGAAAGTTCTACGCCGATCTCAACACAGTCATGATCCGTGCATCGCCTGCAGTTTCAACCTGATTCCCTGACAGGGATCAGGGTTTGAGCGAACCGCATCCGAACCTGCATATGCTTATTTCGACGAAGAAAGTGAGGCAAAGTACTGTACCTACTGTACTTATTTATCTATTGAACCTCCAAACATAATGGAAGATATTGCGAGTCGGGGACCTGGTTCTTCTTTTATTGGGAAAATAGGTACGAGAGTAGACGGCAGGTCTCACCTACGAGTGTGATAATGCCCTATCCTCATCGAGGTATAGAGCTGTTGTTGTGCATAGTTGAGAACTGGGGTTCGCGCGGAGGTTAGTTAATTTGTTTATTCCTATTTGTAATCGATGCTTTCGTTCTATTTTCCTTCAGGGCACTAGAGGACAAGGGTTAATTGGAAGGCTACATACAAGATGCTTCTGGAGTCTGGAGTTAAGGTGATAGTAATACGCATCTTACGACGTGAACTTCGGACGTATGTCCATATTGAGTAGTTGTCACCTTTCAATAGTTCGTGATAAAACAATAATGCCTCTCCAGACCCCTGGCGATGAAGGGTTGGCGTTAAGTAAGACTCCCTGGAAAAAAATAGCGCGGCAACAAAATCCGTTGTCGTCCGATATATCGAAACGTGAATTTCTGGGTGCGTACTGCATCTCAATTGTGTAGCTTATCAGGAACTACCTGATAAGCCTTGCTGGGTTCTGATAATTGAAATGTCGATGTAGATGGAAAGGGTTAGGTTACTGCCGCTGGTGAATTTCGATTATCACGGTTGGTGGCTGGCCTTTAAGCGCCTAGTAGGTTCACTAGCAGCTGTCAAAGTTCGGAGGATAAACTTATCAAGTTAACTAACACATATTAACTACATAAGTAGTTAGTTAGTTGACTACCTACTTACCTAACGTAGGTAGATATGGTAAGTTATGTAATGCTAGGTAGTAAATAAACCAACTAGTTAACCAGCTAACCATCTATGGAGTAGTCGCTAAACTTGCTCGAGGGTAGTCGGAGTTAATCCATAGTTAGAACTTCTGTTCGAGTAAATCCAAGCATGATCTCTTTGATGATCCTGGCTCCCTGAGCTCGGGGATCCGCCATGCCTGGGTGATCGCAGCTGCTGGTCCCGGCAGTGAGACAAAGTCGAGTCACTATCCAACTGTCTAACTGTCGACCAGGTGCCTGTCCGGGAGTGACCAACTCTGGCCTAGAGGCAAGTTACAAGCCGCAAGGACGTGGAACTTTCCAACAAGGTCTGGCTGGGCGCTGTAGGGACTCAACTAGTTAGTGGGGTTATGGACGGAGTAGTAGTGGCGATGCTGAGTGAAGACACAGGCTATCACAGGACCGTGAGTTAGTGCAGCCGACCCAGTAGTAAGTAGCCTAGGTGGTTGATTGATGATATGTGCATCTTCTTGCAGGATGTCAGTTTTTGCTAGACTAAATAGGCCGTGCGAGTGTGTTCAATGTCACCTCCATGCAGCATACTGGAAAAGATATGCCACTAGATACAGGGCACTGTTTGCAACGCTCTACAGGGGTGGCGAGAGCTATTTCGTCCTATTCCTGAGTTATTGAGAAGCTGCTCACATGAGGCTTCAAACTCGATTTTCTCCTTGGCCGCCGATTCCGGTATGCTCACAGAGTCGAGTCAGCCGCATGACTGATACCTGATAGTTCCGGACTCCGTAGTAGTTAGTAGTACCTTCGACAGGAAACGAACTAGAAAAAGGCCCCCATTCAATGTGGGTGGAAATGACAACCTGAGTATCCTAGACCCGTGGAAAGGACTGATGCTAGTAGGGTATGGAGTCGTAGTAGTAGTTGGTAATGTGATGCCTGGCAAGGCGGTAACAGCTCTTTCTGCCCCATCTGTGTGAAGTTTTGACCACATTAACAACCTCTCTTTCGAACCCCAATTCTGGTGTGTGCGCTTCGCTCTCCAAGAGCTGAATGCAAGCCACATTTAATAATCCAGCTGCCCCGCCCGCTGATGGCTGTTAAGTGCGATGTCTATCTATCGATGCTTCCGAAGTTCCCAGGTATGAGTCGTGGGTCGCAGCTCCACTGACTCTTATCCTCAGTTCGTATCCGCTGAGAAGAAGTCAATTCGTGAGCATGGCAGGCTGTGCCCTATGCGCCTCAATCCTTCCGTCTCTTGCGCTAACGAACACCGTCGACCGGATCGTGCGGACAATCGAACACCGGACCCCGGAGTTTCGCAGTATGTGTCGACATGGTTCAGTGAGTGTTCAAGAATGCCCCGCTTGATGGCTCTCAGAGTTCAAGCCCTCTTGGAGCTGCAGCGCGCCATCCTGACTGATCATGAGTCTATTGCTAACGGAAGGACGCTAGAACCCCCGACAAAAGCACCGGAACGTGGCCCGTGGAGAACAAGGGCGTCTCTCTTTCTCCCCATGAAGTATGTTAAGATCCAGGATTGCTCTGATATATCTCGAAATGGAATCTGGGTCTGCACGCCGCCCATCAGCAACCAGTAGACGCCAATCGATTTTCTGACGTCCCCCTCCAATGACATCGATCTGGGCGAGCACTGGGAATGTGCTGTGATTTATGGTACTCCGTATGGTGTCCAAGCTTTGGAGCAAGCCATCACTTGATGGTGTGCTTGTATTGTGCATGAGCGCCAGTTCTTACAGAGTAACCTGAATCCCAGAGCTCTAAATCAGCCTTGGCATGTTACTTTGGGTCTCAGGACTTTGGCCGAGCTGTATCGTTCCGCCAGCTGCGGCGGAAGTAGGAAAACACGGCCTGCTGCCAAACCTCGCTGTCGATCAGGGACGTTTCGAATCGTCATCCCGTTTTTGAGAGTTAGTAGAAGGAGTTGAACGGGATTTTAACGGATGGCGCCGGCAGAGCCCCAATGCCGCAGCATCCAGCCACAGGGAGATGCATCGTCGCGGACGTTGTCCCAAATCTGAGTGTTTTTACCTTTCGATCAAAACTCTACAGCGACCTAGGGTTCGGGCGGTTGCTAGTAGTTTTGTCCGAAGCAGATCGACGGCGTGCCGTTTCGCACCCCCCAGAGGCCGGCACTTTCCCGCCGATGCTTTTTGGCTGCTAAATCTCCTCATCATTCGGAAGATTTGAAGCCGATATTTGATCTGGTTTCCACCTCCCCCTTTTCCCGTCCCTCCGAAACGTCAGTTATATTTGGGGCAACTTATTATAGTCTACTAAAGCCGGCAGTTTTCTGAGTGGATCCAGAGTGGTCAGTGGGGCCCCTATTTATTCTTCCGCCAAAACTGAAAATAATAATAATAATCCGGAGTCAGCGGCGATAGATAGGTGATCGATCTTGGCTGCATCCTGGAGTGACCGATCGTTGCCTGAATCTGACATCCACAAGCTGTTTGCTGTTCGATCCTGATCCTGGTACTACTACTGTCCCCCGAACGGCCACTACTGCTGATCTCCGCGCTTGATATCTATCATCGGCGGTCGAACCGTACAGTGTGCTCCGTAGATACCATTCACTCTAATAATAATAAGCGGAACTTGAGTGCTTTCCGAATCAGATGGTGTTGTCGGCATTGCTCTTTACCGCAAGCTATTATTATTCCTTGTGGAACGGTCAACGATTATTGCGCTGGGACCATCTTGACCTGTCCCACTTCAACCCCCTTCTGGAGGCTCACCCCCGTCAACGATAACTGCAGAAGGCTGCTAGAACGACCGCAACGCTTCAAATCGACGGGGGATTGGTGGGGCCATAATTCAGGTGGGAGCGCTGCTGGCTCGAGCTTGACGGCGATTAGCACGTTCTCCATACACTGCCGGCCAAGAGCCAACGCGACAGTGATTCCTAGCTCGATGACGGCGAACCTTCCCTGGACTCCGCGTATACGAGTATTACTTCCTTTGCGGATCTAAACCTTTCTCCGAGTGTTGACCGGCAATTGAGACCCTGGCCGGCTTTGTTCCTGTCTTATTTGTGATATCTGTGAGCACTGTCGCACCGTCATGGAGCACTCGTACCTCCCTCCAGGCGCATCACTGCCAGGTTATTCGGCGGAAGCATCTCTGGCGCAACTCAATGACTCCAGCCAAATACCCTTTTATGCAATATTTGCCCCGGCTACCTATCCGGAGAGCGTGGCCTTCTGGCATGATCCTCCCGTCCAACAGCACGGAATGTCCGCGTTTGGGGGTCTACCAATGTCAACCCCGCAACCAGCGCAATCGGCAGTTGATCAGAAAAAACACAAAAGAACGAGAAGTGGCTGTTTTACTTGTCGGTCGCGTCGAGTAAAGGTCAGTCTATTCTCTCTCTACGGCCCAATCGAGTTATCTAACAGAGAATGGCCGATACAGTGCGATGAAACTCGTCCTATCTGTGAAAGTAAGTGGCCATATCGTATTAACCGCGTATCCGGACGAATATTAACTACTTGGACCTCGCAGGGTGTAGGAAAGGTAAACGAGAATGTGTTTACCCACCGCCGCCATCCCAGAAGTCTGGCAGTCGCGCGGGCACCAGATCTACGTCACAGGGCGACTCCTCAGACAACAATGAGGGTGATGACGCCAGTGGATTAGAAACTATCCAGGATGAAGAAGGCTCAGAGCAGAGTGGGCGTACTTCTTCAACTATAAGTACGACAAAGCACCGGCCGGCCGTTTCCAAGACACGCAGCGCACACTCAATAGCCAAGAGAAAGATCAAGCAGACACCAGACAGCTCAACGCTAAGCAAAGAAAAGAGCCTGTCGCCATTCACAGACACTGCTACAAGGTCAGAGTCACATAGCCCGGCCAGCAATACTCCCTCAGTCGGCTTCGATCCGCTCTACGGGCAAGAAATCTCCAATCTCCCCGAGACCGCACAGTTACCGGACGACATACTCTTCTTCTTAGACTACCACCAGAAAGAGATCACACATCATCATTACATGTTGAAGTCTCGATCCGGGGAATTCATCCATAGGACGATTGTGGAATTGTGCTTGAAATACGAACCTCTGCTCTATGCCGTAGTTGGATTCTCAGCTTATCATTACTGCCTGAGACAACCAGGTGGAAAGCTGTACACTTTCCTGCGGTATTATAACAAATCCTTGATATTATTAAGGAAATCTCTTGCGTCAGCAGAGCCGCACAGCGAGGCAACCTTGATTACGATCCTCTTGCTTACGACGTTCGAGGTATAACAAACAGATATTGCCTCTCTTGCCCTACCTCCTGCTGACAATAAACTAGGAATTCACTGGTGATTGGGTCAACCTTGTTGACCATCATCAAGCAGCACATACTCTGATCCTCGAGTTGTTAACACCCGAAACGGCGAACGAGAACGAACTACATCGACATATTTTCGTCTGGTACGCTCGTTTTGATCTCGTTGCCGGTCTCTTGGCTGGAAATGAGACAATTCTCACCCGAGAATGGTATACATCACGCGAAGAGTATGATGCAAAAGAGGCAGCTGAGGATCCAAGCGATGTACAGAAGCAATTGTCACTGTTTAACTCACGCAACCGCAGATTCGCCATGGACATGGCGTCTCTTTACGCCAAACTCTCCCGCGGAATGATACCAATGGACCAATTTGTTGCACAGAATGAGCAGCTCTCGTTAACCAAGGAGGAACTACGCACTTTACTCACTCAATTTGATGCGTCTGAGCATACTGTGACTTCGTATCCTCACAAGGTGCCACTCACGGAAAATGACATTGTCGACCCTTATATGCCAGGTCGCTTTTTTGAGGGCCCTCTATGGGATGTCAACTTTTCCTGGATAGATTTTCTGGCTACGTCTTTGATGTTCGAGTATCAGTCATCCCTTGTCCTGAGGCAAGAATCTTCCTCCGAGTTGCAGCACTCTGCTTTGGAACAGTGTCGCCTCATTGAAACTATTGAACGGTGGCCGGAGAAGGAGAACGGGACAGTAATTGCCTTCCATTCAAGTCTGGGCCTTGCGAGTATGTTCATTCCCAAAGATGCGAGGCACACCATGTGGATCAGAAGGAAACTGGCACGTGCCGAGCAGGACGGGTGAGTACACTACCTTCCTAACTGACTTTATACGCGTATCCCAGCCTATTCGTTGAATATCAAGCCTCGTAACACTGACACGGTATTGTTAAATATAGGTACATATATCCACCAAAGTTTAGGATGAGCATGGCACAGATATGGGGTATCCCAGAGGTCAAGCACTGGTGGCTCCCGAACGACGAAGGATATCCCGACATAGTTCGGGAGATCCGAAAAATGACCGAAGAGCGCACGACAAATCCACGGGATAATTTCCGTGAAGATGTTCGTGAAATGAAAACATTGTTTGGCAAAATGAATGTCGATGACAGCCCGGTTTAGAGGTATTCTAGGAGTAGAATGCCCAGTTAGGGAAAGCATCAGGACATTGGCATTGCAGCCACGTGGATAAGCTCATCGGACATCTGGACTTGACTGATGAAGCTGAATAATGCCTCTACTTGCACCTTTCTGAAAGAAGCAGGAGCGGAAGAACCCGTATCACACGCAAGGAATCCTCCCTCAGATCCGAGATCCCCGCCAGATCCTTTCCTCGTGCATTTTGAGGCTGCAGCGAGGATTTCACCCTCCTTAGCCTTCTACTATTCAGGTGGCCAATGATAAATCGAAGTATCATGATGAAAACCCACCTGTGGAGATAGGAGTCTTGATTGACTTCCAATCCCCGCGCGGCTAGTTATGCATGTTTCAGAAGTCATTGGTATGACCGGTCGCCTGTGCGCTTCTGACCTTGTCAAGCCCTTCATGTTTCCATGTAATATTACCCTTCATTCTTCCATGCAGTTGTGTTTCGAAAGCGGATACCATTACATTATGATATTTTTCTCGCATTTCCTCGTGCGAACTTGGCGTCTATCTATACACCTTTCTAATTCCTGTATCTTTGATTTACATTTCTCACATCCCTATCGACATGTGATACCTAGCTTTTGTTGCTGCATGGCTGTCGGTGTTACCTTTTGTATTATGCTCTAATAAACAATTTTGCCCCCCACTATTTTCCTAAGATTGACAACAGCCTATTTTCCAGTTCCTCTGTTAATATCCCTATCATCCACCCCACGACGATTGATACTTTAAAGTTTACCCCTATACAGTACACTATTTTGATATATACCCATTATCGCGGTAATTCTACATTGGGTTTTCGAGGATCTTTCTGTTTGAGAAGTATACACGGAGCATTTGCTATCAGTCGTGGTATCCGGCTTTGCGCAATATTGCATATTTCAGTGTACATTAGATTCGTAATAGCAGACTTGCCTTGGGGTATCAAGGGAAACATGAAATAATATTAATTCTGGCGGCTTACTTGATATGTCCGTCTTGAGATATATGTATGTCTTTAAACGTATTAAATGGAACCTTTCACTTGATTGGTAGCCTACCAAGACGGGGGATAACAGATGAGTCTGCGGGTTTCATTAGTCAATACTCGCGAAACGGTTCGAGTATATATATATATATCTCTCATGAATGCATTATTTTCATCTAAAGGCGTCATTGGTATCAAAATCTATCGGTCAGTCCATTTCCCTTTGCCCTAATGCTTGGTCATCATTCGTGCGTTCTCCGATTATCCTCGCGTCAGGACGGAGGGGGACCTCTCTCGCTTCGACAACCGTCTCATAACCACCCGCCAACTCACCACTTCCTTCCTCCCCTTCAAAGTCCTCTCCCCAGGGGAGAGAGTCGACATCGACATCATAACCGAGGAGACATCGCAGCACGACACCCGCGCCAGCTTTGCTCATCACCACGTTCTGCTCTTTACAGCGCTCATCGCAGACGCACTCGATACAGCCTTGCGGCGTGACACAGGTGCATGTCTCGATGCGAGAGAGCGCACGGCGAAGGAGGAGGTCGATGAACTCGAAGGCTTTACTCGCGATACCGGAGCCGGAGGAACCGCCTTTGGCATCATAGAATGTGAGACGCGCAGGTCTTTGGCGCGCTGGAGGTCGCAGGTCGATGGGGTCTGGTTTGGACGACCGATGACGAGACTCGTTTGCTCGCTTGAGATTCTTGCCTAGTTCCTTCTTGGAGACTTTGCACTCTGTGCGGACATCACCGGGGGTAGAGATCACGAATGTGGGCATCAAAGAGAGAATCGCGTGTTCAGCAGCATGGATGGCGGCTGCGATGTTGAGTCTCCTGGACTCGAGGATTTCCATGGCGCGTTTGGGCACGTCGAGCCACATACCCTTGCTGAGGATGTCGATTGGGGGATTGTCCACGGCGACGGCATCGAGCACGCGGCCGCGCTTGTCGATCTTGAAGAACCCGTAAACCACGGAATGAATCTGGATAGAACCAAAGAAGGCGCGGGATGCATCGTTGATGGAGCGGATGGCTTCGGTTTCGATAGGATCTATATCTGTGAAGTCGCGCTGTTGTGTACTCCAGTCGACGTGAACACGAACAACACGCGCGAAACGCCGTTCGGGATTCAACTCCTTCACGATGTACTTCTCACCCTGATGCATAAAGATGCCACCTTCGTAGATAGTGAACAAAGCGCGCGATTCTTCGACTTCCTCAAGGACAATGTTGCGATTGTTGGTGGTGTCGATGACGGCAAAGTGGTTTTCCTCTGTATCTCTTATCGAGACATATCTAGAAGGCTGAGGACGAAACCTCTCGTGGCAATGGTAGAACCCCAGGCCATCTTTGATGAGTCTGCTTGAAGCGAATTCTCCGAGGTTTTCTCCAAAGTAATGACTATCCTCCTCCGGCCTGATAGGCATCTCGAACGCAGCACACTGAATATGTCCTTCTAGGATAAGCTCGTTTGTTAAATCAATCTGCAGTTCACAGTTCGGTTTTGTGAAGATCTCATCCGGATTCTTCATATAATGCTGATCTGTGGGAAAACTGTCGCCCACTAAGACAGATAAGGAATCTTTGTTACGGCGACCAGCTCGACCGCTTTGCTGACGGAGGTTGGAAATTGAGTAGGGAAAGCCGAGAGTTATCACGGCATCGAGAGAGCCAATATCAACACCCAGTTCGAGAGCGTTTGTTGCAACAATCCCCATGAGTTTCCCTTCGAACATTTCCTTCTCGATTTTCCGGCGGTCTTGAGGGCTGTACCCGCCTCTATACCCCATCACAAGCTTTCCAATTTCCGGTCTCTCCAGGCTCTGGAATTCGCTTCTCACGTTCTGGAGAAGTAACTCGCACTGCTTCCTGATCCTGCAGAAAGCTATGACTCTGACTCCTCTCAGTATGAGTTGGCAAAACAGCCTGGCTGTCTCGGATAGACTGTCCCCTCGTCCCGAAGTTGGGTCTCCAGGATCCTTAAACGGGGTATTCCAGCAGATGAATTCCTTGCGGCCTGCTGGAGAACCGTCAAAATCTATCAACTTCACGTCTTCCACTCCAAATATCGCTTTCATGTGCTCTTCCGGATTTGCAACGGTAGCAGAGCAAGATATGAATCTAACATGGCGATTTCCGACGGCGGCGCATATCCTCCGTAGCCGCCGCATAATGAAGGCAACATGGGAGCCAAACAATCCGTTGTAGACATGGAGTTCGTCCACGACGACAAATTTCAAGTTCTTGAGGAAGGTTCTCCAGGAGCTTTCTTGCGGAAGGATAGTGATGTGTAACATGTCTGGGTTCGTGAAGATAATTCGACCTTCGTCCCGGATGATATTTCGATCATCCATGGGAGTATCTCCGTCGAATGTCTCCACAATAGTCTCCTGCAGACCGTCCATGTACTGCAGCAAATCTCTCATGCTGCGTCTCTGATCTTGCGCTAGCGCTTTCGTGGGGAAAATATACAGTCCCCTACTGTTTGGATCTTTCTCCAATTCGTGCAGCATCGGAACCTGATATATCAGGGATTTCCCTGAGCTCGTAGACGTAGACACAATGACATTATTCCCTTCGTAGAGATGATTGATAGCCTCTGCTTGATGAGAATAGAACTTTGTAATGCCTCTGGTGTTATACAGGGCGTTTACAATGTTCTGGGAAAGCTGAAAATTCAGATCTCCATAGACCGGTGGTTGCGGATTGAAAACTCTATGACCATCTGGGACAATCTGAGCCGTATACCAATCCATCTCCCTAATCTCAGCTATAATCTCAGAGATTGACTTGCGTTCTTTCGGAATTTCAGCTGGAAATTGCGGAACCGCTGGCGTAGTAGTGCCACTATTGGGCATCGAAGGGATGAGCGCTTCTTTATCCTTCTCCAGTCTCTCGACCGGATCTACACCATCATCTTCACACTTCACCAGAAACGCATCGATGGCCTCCATAAACTTCTTATTTCGTTTCTCAATGAGGCCGAGCATTTGTTTCTGACTGTAGACGGGCATTTTGAGATCTTCGTCTCTCATCCTGCGGGTGGGCTTGGTCGGTTCTCCGGTCTTGGGATGCTGAACCTGTCTTTTTAGATCCCCATCGAGGAATTCAAATAGTAGCACTTCGTTTCTATCCTTATCCGCATCCATGTTGATAACTGAAAGATTCTCTCCGTCTTCAATGGCACTTGGTCCGCTTCCTCTCATGAACCTATGGTCGTCCCGCCCCCCTTCGCCAGCCCCCATAACTTCCAAGGCAGCCTCATCCACGACCTCAAACCTCACTGCATGTGGGACAAGCACCTTCACCCGTGCGATGTCTTCCACAGTCAGATTTCGTCCGCCCATCTGAGCCTCCACAGCACCTTTGATCTTATCAAATGTCGTGGCGAGATGTTTCCTCGTGCAGCAGAATGTATAGACGAGGTTCAAAGCTCGATGCGTTTTTGAGAGCTGCTTGAACGTCTCTGGCCATGGAGCGGAAGGAGTTCGTTTTTGCTTTGGCTTTGGCTTTGGCTTAGGCGTGGCAGAGCGAGATTTGCTGCGTCGGCCGTCACTATCGACGCCATTTGTGCTGGTCTCAACGCTTGGGGATGAGATTCGTCCTTGCTTCCCTCGTCCACGAACTGCCTTCCTGACCCCCTGGTCAGAAGGTGGGCCATCGTCCGTCTTTGTCGGGACAGTTGTGGCGATCGCGATTTCAGTCGCGGGCGTTGACGCGCCGTCCGCCGAAGGTGAAGGAGAACTGAGTTGCCCATCATCTTCTGGACCTCTTTTCCGTTTCACGCCATTTTGCGAGGTGGCCATCGCAGCTGCAGAGCAGACCTTGCCCGCGAACCATCACTAATTTCACCGAATGGATAACTCTGGAGATTGAACTTGCGGCGGGGAGTGAGAAGCGGCGAGACACGTGGTCACGTGCGCAATTAACCTTCAAATGGAATAGCGTGGATGGAAAGAATAATGCGGGGTATCAACGTCCGAGAATGAAGTCCGAGAATGAACAATGTAATGTTTCCAACTTCTATAATGGTTTGGTTGTGAGTGGAATAACCACACGTATGGAAATCGTACTGTGGATATATCCTTCCTGGGATATAGATGTCAAAATTAGTGGTAGCCTGCGGATGGCATCTGACGAACTGCACAGTGCACGGGTCTATTAAGCTGGCTCATTAACATCGTATAGATCTGTCATATGATGGAGTAGCTCTTAGCAGAAGTCGAAGAGGCTTCAATATATGATGTATGCGCCTGGTGATATTTGTGGCTTCTTCCAGGCATCAATAAAAATAGTGTAATAGTCGCTATCTAGGTACCTACTAAGGTATACATCAGAGACGAATGTCTTACTGACAACTTGGACGTTGAAGTAAAGGTCTGTGATAAAATCCAGAGACATCAGCGCAAACTAGAATCATCCCTTGTAGTCGCAACTGCTCATGAACACTGTCTTATCCACCAGAGCTAGCTAAAAGCCCTGCGAGTTCATCTCTTGGCAATAAGTACCTAAGACGGCGAGCGCTTCGACGACCGCAGGTTTCCCACTTCTCCTCATCTTTGTCTCAGCATTGCTATCAAAGCCACCATGGCAGCAACTGAAATACCCCTAGCTGATCTCAAAAGTCCCGAATATCGATCCCCAGAACTACTGGAACAGGAGCCACACCAGGTATTCCAGCAGGTGGAACGATGGAACGCTCCTCGGTCCAATGTATGGAAGACACTAGCGACGTTCTGGAGTTTTCTCGTCATGGGGATGAATGATTCCGCGTATGGGGTGAGTTATCGCTTCCCAATAGAAGGGAAATCGAGTCTGTAACTGAATTAAATGATTTTGTAGCCGTTGATTCCTTATGTAAGTTGACAATAACAGTACCGGGGCACATATATCAATTCAATCCAAGTATGGGAAAAGATCGCATGACGAACTAACCAAATCAAAACATATGATTAGCTGGAAACATACTACGACCTCTCCTACACCGTTGTATCCATCTTATTCTTCTCGCCACTCTTCGGCTACATCTGCTCCGCATTACTTAACAATAAAATCCACAATCGATTCGGTCGTCGTGGCGTCGCCTGGATTGGCCCCGGGTGCCATATCATCGCCTACATTGTCAATTGTCTTCACCCACCGTATCCAGTCCTGGTGGTTTCGTTCATCTTCGCAGGTTTTGGAAACGGCCTCGCGGACTCAGGATGGAATGCTTGGATCGGCAATATGGCCAATGCGAACCAAGTCCTGGGGCTTTTGCATGGCTTCTATGGAGTCGGAGGCGTGCTTAGCCCGTTCGTTGCCACTTCTCTGATCACGAGAGCGGATTTGCCCTGGTATTACTTTTATTATCTCATGGTATGTTAGATTTTGACCATCTCTGACTAAGATCCCATACAAGTCCCAGTTCCGTTCGCTTATATACCTTGCAGATCGGTTTAGCGACGATCGAATTTGGTTTCTGTCTCGCTGCCTTCTGGGATGCGGGCGCGCCTGCAACGCAGAATAACCACCCTGGGGAAGAGACCAAGGGTGGACTGCGTCAGGCCCTTCTCCAAAAACAATACGCCTGGGTCACATGGATCTGCGCTCTTTTCCTTCTCGGATATGTAGGCATTGAAGTTGCTCTGGGCGGCTGGATCGTGACGTTCATGAGAAGAGTAAGACATGGAGAGCCCTTCGCCAGTGGCATGACTGCTACGGGGTTCTGGCTGGGAATCACCTGTGGGAGGGTTGTTTTGGGCTTCGTGACGCCTAAATTGGGGGAGAAGCTGAGTATCGTTGTAAGTATATTGAAAGAAATATCCATGCGTATGACACATAGTGCTTACAATTTCGGTGCCAGATATACTCCCTCCTCGCCATAACAGCCGGACTGATCCTCTGGCTCGTACCGGATTTCTATTCTTCCGCAGTAGCAGTCTCATTTCAGGGCTTCTTCCTGGGCCCCTTCTTCCCTGCAGCTGTTGTAGTTGCTACGAAGCTTCTTCCACGAAATCTTCACGTCAGCGCTATCGGCTTCGCGGCAGCTGTTGGAGGAGTGGGAGGTTCGGTTTTTCCTTTTGCAATGGGTGCGCTTGCTGAAGCGCGCGGTGTACAGGTCTTGCAGCCATTTATAATTGCGCTTTCCGCGAGTATCTTGTTGTTGTGGTTGGGATTGCCGCGGATGCCTAAAAAGACGGAGGATGATAGAGGTCATTCGAATGCTTAACTCGGTTTCCTGATACCTGAAGTGATAATGGCCGGAATTTAATGGCTCCACACCCCTCCAGTGGGCAGATGAGGTACCAGGTCAAATCTTATGTTTTTACCATACGGGAAGTTTAGGCAAAAGTGCTTCAATATTATTATTCTTTGTTGACATAACAATCGACTCTATCCTGACATTTATGAAATGGAATAGCTCAGCTATGCTGGGGAAAGCCCCACCTCCAACATGCACCCAGAGTCAAAGAATATGAAAGAGATCGCCCTGCCCCAATTGCGCATGCTTAGAACTCCCCGACTGAACAACTATGCTAAATGTACCGCCTATTTTGAATGACAGCCCGCCGGCATAAAAGAAACAGATTTAGAAGACCACGAACGAGAGGCCCGTAGGTCTGACTCAGGTTTAAGTATGAACTGCTGTACATAGAACACCCGGTCAATGACTCAATCCGCCGCGGCCAAAAGATGAGACCCATAAGGCCCGTTCGCAGAATAAATGATATTCTGTTCGGACCTTTCGGTTTAAGTGCAAGATATGCCCCAAATCCGCACTGGATTGAGCAAGCTGACTCCTGTGACGACATCGTGATCAGACCCCATGAATTTCTGTTTCATCCGAGATATCTTCTGACCAGCGGAGAGAATTGGGTGTCCAGCACATGCTGGACCCAACAACAATTCTCTGTTCCCTAGTCGTAGTAAGATAACCTCAAGAGTTGCAGACGTGAAGCCCGTTCAGCGTAAATATTCGCTTGAAATGTACCGAATTCAATCGCACAGGAGATGCTTGCTAGCTACGTCTATTCTCGACGTTCATAGCTCCTCCTGAAGCTTTTGGATCACGTGGTAAAGTTCCTTTGCAAGGTCATTGCTGCCAGTCTGCGAGAATGTCAGCGAGAAGTGTAGGCGCCAAGATCAGGAAGACAACTTACTCGAAGAAGAAGCGGCACGGAACGTCCATTTTCAAGACTAGCCAGGTGCAACTGCTTGGTGGACGGCTCCTTTCCTGTAGCATCTCCAACCGTCATGCCCTTAAAGATAGGCGTATTCAGCATCACCCGCAAGACGCCGTCCGCACGCATGATAAGCCGAGCAGTCTTCTTGCCATCGCCCTTTGGTTCCTTAACATTCACCTTGAACGTGCCTAGTCCACGTTCCTTCCACTCCTTTCCAGAGAAGCCAAACAGCTTGGCCTTGCAAGAGAAGTATGTCGTTTCTTCTTCTTCGCCGGTTTCAACTATAAAAGATTAGCATTTGCGAGGGGAAAAAGGTCCGCGAGGAGATGGTCAAATCATACTCGGCTGCTCAAAGAACCGTTCATCCTCCTTATCCTTCTCAAAAGTTGGAAGTTCCGAGCCAGGTTTGGCTTCATCTTGTTCACCTTCCTCATCGGAGTTATCTCCTGATGAACCAAATGGCTTCGCCTTTTCGGCGCCAATGATACCAGGGCCACCAGGTGCAGCAAAGCTCGTGAGTCCACCTCCTGGCTTGGGAGCAGCAGCGGCGAATCCGCTGAATCCGGACCCTAGGGTGCCAAAGGCAGAAGTACTGGAGGTTGCAGCTGCTGCGAATGGGGAAGGTCCAGCGGCAGCCGCAAACCCTGCAGTAGCAGGTTTCTCGGATTCAGTAGTGGAAGTGCTCTTGAAGACAGACGACGTAGATGCCCCAAGGGAACCAAAAGGTGACTGCGTCGAAGACGCAAACGCCCCAAAAGTTGACGAAGCGAACGCAGAGGCTGAAGTAACATGAGTGGTCTTAGGAGCCTCTTCTTCTTTCTTAGACTTGGGAGCGAGAGACGCGAACGGCGAGACGGCGGAGGTGTTGGCAAACGCAGAGGGCAGAGAAGGCTGTTCGGTAAGTCAGACCTAGGAAACAGAACGACCTGGAGGATATAAACGAACCTTAGATGCCTCATCCTTAGATGCCTCAGCAGCGCTACGCTCCTGCGAATTGTCGCGGTGTCTCTTCTTCTCTGGTTCAGATAATCCGTTCTCATATGTCGCCTTTCCCGCCGGCTCTTCTATCTTGGCATCGTCCTTTTCGAGTTGATCTATGCTTCTCTTCTTCTTAGGACTGAGAATCTTTGATTTATCATCCACGTCCTTCGACTGTTCCGGCGGCGGTGTGGTCAGCTCTTTGGAATCGCGAGATCTCTTTCGTCTATGACTGTTCTCGTCTTTAGACTCAGCAGCTGCATCGTTATTGTCCGTCTGAAGATCGTCGAAGGATCGTTTCCTGGACGCCCGTCCTCTACTAGTAGAGCGCGAATCGCTCGTATCGGTATTCTCAGACACTTCTGGATTCCCCGCAATAGTCGTCTCTTTCAGCTTCTGTCGAACGGGGCGCTCGCCGGTATTATCGTTATCGGAGGTAGTGGGGTCCTCATTCGTGTCTGTTCCAACGTTTTTCTTGTTAGACTCTAGCTTTGCTGGCATGGTAAAAAAGAGAGCCAAGATAAGGAAGACAATAATAAGAAAGACGGCAGCGTCATCTTTGCGGGCAACGGTCTGCGTGGCCTTTTGCTCTTGATTCCGGGTCCCAGGGTCCACTTCAGGGTTGATTTTGTTTTCCGCATAATCCGAGGGCGGAGGGGTAATCTCATTCGTACCTTTGGGGTTCTGGGGCTCTTTGTCCTCTGATGATGGAGAACTGGGTAAGTCTGGGCTCGATGTGTTGTCTGGGGGTAGCGGGGTGACGTGGTCCTCTTTCTCAGCAGTAGACGCACCATTGTGTTCCTGGGTATCAGACGCCATCTTGGGTGATCAGGTTATCGGCGTAGATTCGGGTAAATAGAAAGTTGAAACTATTTGCAAGTTTACGCGCAAGGCAATTTCGCTGAGTGAAGTGTTGCGACGGCAAGGAGAGTCGGGATATCGTTCGCCAGGTAGGTAGTAGGCAAGCTTCCTGTAGAAGAAAAATTTCTCTAGTCAGTCCACCTGGAAAAGAACAAAAGGGGCCGCCCTTGCGGTCGTTGTAGAAAGAGACCCTGCATAAGATCGCAGAAGGATATACTCACTAGTCATCCGTCTGCTTTCAAGGGTGGAGAGACTTCAGGGCCCTACGCTTTGCGGAAAAAAGTATGGGGGACGTTGCAGTTTTGCGGTGCTGCTCCAGCTTCTTTCGCTTGTACACGTTACACAAAGGGAGATAGCGATGTCGAGAGAAGTCCGGCTTTTGCTCCAATTGACGCCAGGGCTAGCTCAGACCTCGCGAGACAGAGTGACGGCCGGCCTTGAACGAGCCGCGGTTGGCTGTAGTGCAGAGTGGAAGAAGTAGTTAGATCAAGGAACGAGCTCTAGACGTGCAAGCGCCCAAGGACTAGGAAGAAAGACGGAGCCGGACCAGAAGGAGTCGGAGGAAGAAGGTCTAGAGATCCGTAGACGAGAGAGTCAAGGCGGGTCGAACTTTGGTGTTGGCCTTCTCTTCTTTGGTCTCCCGGCGACCGCTTCACTACTTCACCCCGCAGCAAACAACTCAGCCGGTTGGATCTAGGTTGCGAATTAATAGCGCGCTTGTCGGCTAAGTCGATAATAATCGAGTACGAGAGAAAGTATATCAAGTTCACGGCTATCCTATACATCCTCAATTCCCCGAACACGTCAATTCGTCACCGCTTAATATGCCTGGCTGGCAATTATTGTCCTCCGGCCAAAGTGGAGCACGGCACGGCCGACACTCATTTGCAATGAAACCAAGACCGCAGTCCTTTAGCTAATGAAACATAAACACCCGATACCAATATAGAAAACAAACAGCGGATACACCGCAAGGCCCACGCGATTCCTGACCACGCCCGAGCCCCCTAATATACTAACTCCGGCAGCGAGGGACCACGCGATGAGCACAAGATAGACCGGTATCCGAGCGATGATGGGCAGGCCCAGTGCGCTTAGAAGTGCGGCGATGACCAGAGGGAATAATGTGTATCCGATAATGCATACCGACTGGAAGAACGAACTAAACGCACGGAGGTCAGCTCAAGATCATGGAGTATTAGAGCGAGGTCCACATACATGTTTCCACCTAGCAATTTAATCTGGAGTGTCACAACTGCTTCTCCGATCCAAACGATCGAGAAGACCCCGGAGAACACAAGGGACGATTGTTCATCCTTCGCGCGCATGGAGAGGAACATGCTCAGAAGTAGACAGAAAATCAAAGGACCCCTAGAGTAACAGTGTCAGCAATCCCAACGCATATACTCTCGACTTGCGACAATCCGGGCGCCATTACCATAAGTCCCAATCTCTCAAGCCTTCACTCATGCCGCCTTGCAGCACCGTATCAGCGTCCGGCCATCGGCCAACAATGCCTCTCAAGCCGCCTCTAAAGCCAGTCGCCTCTCCTCTCTCAGCAGCTCCAATGCCACCGCCTTGCCGGAGTATACCTCCAAGCAGGTACTTGGGCCAAAGGACCTGTCTCATCTTCTCCCACACGGCGAGGAGATCCCGCGACAGAGTGTCCCAGACGCTCTCGTCGATGGTATTCTGCGGGGCACGACGGTCCTCACCAGGAATTGAAGAAGTGAGATAGTTCCCTGAGATACCGCCATCTTGAGATGAGGAAGATTGAATGTTTCCCGTCAGCGGAGCTCGATCGGAAGTGTCGGCTTGAAGGGGGTCGTCTGCCTCGATAGCTGTAGCTGCGATTGAGCACGTTAGCTAAAGCTCGTGCGTACCCAGAGACGAGGTAGCAAACCATCATCGGGATCGATCAAGTCATTGTCCAGCAGGGAGTCGTCATCATAGTGGTCTTCGTGAGGAACGCCGGATGTTCCACTAGCCATCATGGCCATGTTGCTCGGTTGCGGAGGTCTAGCCCCAGGCGCATCCCCTGACTGGGTTCAGAATAAACAGTAGCTGGCCCTGACCTCCCTGCTCACTGCAAAAATATGAGAGCAGTCTAGAGGACGAGACGGAAAGATAACTGTTTGATCAGAGCGTAGGCAGCGCTGCCGTTGAGCTAGGTTGTCATCCGGGAGAAGCTGCTGGGTGGCATTAAGACAGCAAGTACAGTACATACGTGCTGGCGGCTGTTGGCTGTGCTGCGCGATTAGCCGCTGACGCGCGTTCCGCCGCGAGGATCTCCACCATTCAAAATATAGGCAGATCAGACACCTCGAAAGGTTGCCATACTGTTCTCTTCATTGACAATGAGTGGCTAATTGTTATAGATCATGGCTTTGAGGAGTTGCCAGAGCGGCCAACCACCCGCTTTCCTACCAGCTCAAAAGGCTGTGCTTGGAGTCAAGCACCTGCAGCAATCCCTACGTGATCTGGGCCTGGATAAACATGGCAGCTTGGAGGCATTCAGCGTATTATCAAAGGTACCTAGCCATTCTGATTCTAGTTTGGTAATATGCAAGGATAAAGAGAAACTTCTGAGAACGAATTAGACATCCTATCCGATTTTATCAGGCACCTTATTCAATGAGCCAATAGGCTAATCCGCAACAATTTTCGTTTCCATCTCTTCACCCATTGCGCCTTTGGCTTGATCGTCACTGCGATGATAGTTCCGCCAGATTACACATTTTCCTTTAAAATATCGTTTTCCCTTCCGCTGCCAGCGCTATGTACCAAAGGCATTCGCGTAACGACGGCTCTCCTTCTGACTCTTTAGAATGAAGGATAATACTACTGTGAAACAATACCCATCCATCTTGGGTAAGTTCTTGTTTCAAGAATATGGTTTCGTCATATGTTGATATATATCCGAATTTGAACTTGGCCAAATACAGGTATTCTGCTATTTGGCCTACAGAGTCAAGTCAGCCTTGATATGTATGTCGAATAACTATGCATGCATGTCTTGCTTACCAAGGATATGTTGCATGTGTTCTTTGCCTTCGCCCTTTGCCCTTTGGCTAGCCTTATAGTCACCTAAGGTAATTGGCACATTCATTGCTTTGAAGACGGCCGATACAATTCGGCCTACATTACTTTCGAACCGTCCTTGTACCCCAGTTTCATCTCCATGAACAACATGCTCATGGGATAAATTGGCGTCAGAGGCTAGGAGAAGAAAGAGTAATATATTTTGCTGTCGTTGTTAGTGATTTATCTCTCTTTCTCTTTCCCTCTCCATACGGGTATATCTGAGGGGAGCGTACCCAAAATATTTAAAATTTGTGTCACCAACATCGACCTTGTCGGTCTCAAGACCAGCGGTCTGTTGTGTTACCGCGGCGTCTGTAGTTACAGTAGTAGTTATAACAGTCAATGGCCATACAAGCGTTCTGGATAGCAGTCTCGCATCTGCTTCTCAGGGGAGCACCCGGGGGTTTTAAATCATACGGCGATCTTTCAAACGGAGTTCCCGAGGCATATTAACAGGTCAAAGAAGGACTATTTAGGTATAAATAGACGGAGAAAACTTTCGTATTAGGGGTCTTGAGTGCCATCGAGGCGCGTCAATCAGATATTTACAATCCATCGGTATTAGAGCATTTTGAAACCATATAAGAGGCAGCTATCATACTATATCGACGTCATCAACTTGTAGATGGCTCTGATCGTTTCAGGCACTTTTTCTGGTAGGCCAGTCACCTGCGCTCTCGTAGCATCGTCTGCCATTTCGGTGATGGATCTGTTGGGGGAAGGAAAGAGGGGTAGGTCGAAAGATCAAAGCTAGGTACCTACATAGGTACCTACCTACTAGGTAGGTATCTACCTGGTATGCTATCACTGTGCACTGAACTAAGCCTAAAGCAGATTTTGAGGGAGATCCCCTACTACTAGGCCTCTAGTGCCAGAATTCACTCTCTATGCATGACTATAGCTGAAAATAGAGGTACTTGAGTTAATGGAATTGGGTTAGATATTCCCCCCTTCTATGTGAGTATGGTTGGAAACTACAGGTAGGAGAACCATTCATAAACCATATTCTCAACCACATGCAGTATGAAAAATCCTAGAAAGTTCAATGAAGACTTTTATACTTGAATTATTGAAGCTAGACGACACGTGACAGGGATATTACGATGCGTGTCTACGTGAAGGGAAATGAATAAAAATAAAAGGAACAGAACAAACCCCTAGAACAGATATTGCTGAAGTTCAAGGTAGCAATCTATAGCCTAAACGCTCTGATTCCAAAGTAGAGAGCTATTATATCATTGGGCATGATTCACACATATATCAGTTATCCGCGTGTCTAGATCAACAATGTCCTGGAGAGGAAACTACAACAGAACTGCTCATCTATCTTCCAAAAACATCTGATATTTCACGCCTGGAACCATCACGTAAGGCGATTAGAGAATCCTCTGGTTTCGGATCTCTAGTGGGTCGCTTTAGGAGGTACTTGGGTGGTTTTGACAGAAACCATAGCCTCAACTGCTTATCATCCCATCCTTGTGCATATTCTTCTGATGAACAAGTGTACTGGAACCCTGTAAAATAGCTGTTATAGTGTGGCACAATATAATTAGCTCTAGAGATCTACACTTTCCTAGCACTAGAATGGTTGCGATCACTCACAGTCTTTTGGTTGCAGCATCCCACAGAATGTTATCGGTGTTGCCTAAATAAAGTACAAGGCCGGCGTTGTAACAAGAACTGCGAAGAGTTACTAGGTTAGAAAAAGCGTTGCCGAGAGTAAGAGATGTAGTAGGAAAGTGGGAAACCATACATCCATGCTTCCTTGAACTTTTGTCGGATATCGGCACGTTCAGATTCATCTAAGTTCCAGAAGACCTCATCTTCCAGGCGACAACAAGGTAACTTCTCCATTAACAGATAGACAATGAAACCACCAGGAACCAAGTCCTGTGGGCCTTGAGTATCTACTTTAGATGCCAGGAGCTTTGGAGTTGAGGGGCAGGCCTTTTCCGTAAACAGCTTAAGAGCATTATATTCTGATCTTGCAAAGCCCTGGAGCTCTAGCGCTTGCGAGGCCCTCAGCTGCGGTGTATCGAACTCTGATCCTGCATAGGGAATTCTATAAGAGAATTAGCAACCATAGAGTTTTCAAGAAGTAGCAAGCATACTGCATGTATATTTTCATGATTGCCTGATCAGTAGGGTCGTTGAGGTTCTCACAGACATAAATTGCCCAAGCTTGAGAAGCAACCCGGTCCGTTTCCCATGACATCTCATCGAGTTGAGTCTTCCTTTCCAGAATCTTCTGTCCTAGGATCAATGGGTGCGGATAATCGTCAAATTCAATCCTCATTTTGTCAAAACCTCTAGCAAAGAAGATATTTCCAGCCATCTTGAGGATGACTTGACGCTTTTTGCTACTGAGGCGTACGTCCAGAAGGTATCACAAAGATATAATGAACACGGAGAATGCACTTCGAGGTAAGGGAGAGGCTGAAAATGATATAAGAAGGAACAAGATGAAATCAGCGTTAATGAAAGAGGTACGACATGTATGAGGCAGCAATCACGTGACACGTACCAGGTACTGAATAGGTAGGTGATTGATTTGCTATCTCCAGCTTTATGAGTGTATCCAGATGGCGCGGATAGGTGCACGGGCAAAAGTGACGAGACCCGGCGCGATTCCCACAGTCGTACAGTAGAGGCTACATAATTTACACCGCAACGGGCAGTAGGCCGCCGGCACCGTATACTATCTGACCGCACCTGCCACGATAATCTATAGAATCAAATTTGGATCTTCGAAAAGTAGGTAATCTCGCACTTTAATAGAATTTCTAGATATAGGCGTTAAGTAAAGAACCTATAGTTTTTCTTTCTTTTTTTCTATTTTCTTTTTTCTTTTACGCTCGCAGAATCGAAAATTTAGATCTCCAAGTGTTCAACACTATTCGATCTTTGGCTGGGACCAGAGCCAGGGCGTCCCAATTCTGCAGTCTTCGTACATATCCAAGTAGACGCGTACATATTTACACTAAAGTCAATTAGCATCTTTTTGTAACGTAGACAAAATATCTGCCTCGTATCACTTACCGATCAATACACGACCCGGGGAATCTAGCGCCTACACGGCGTGGGGAGAAGCCACTCTTCTCGAAGTTCTCAATATACCAGGGTTCGATACTGGCTGACCTTAGCAAAATGCGGCCTCCCATCTTTAGAGCACGGTTGAATGTTCTGGCTTGTGAGGTAGCTGCATCGCCCTTGGGGTCGAACCAGTCCATTGAGTCCATGACCTAGAAACGCGTAAGTACATTCTCGATTAGGAAAGCTTTTTGAACTCACCACTGCGATCGTCAGAGTCCCTGGCGTGATTCTTGCAATAACCTCGTTGATCTCGTCCGTATGAATCCGGAGACCGTCGAAGGCACCAGATGACGACAATTTCGCATGAGCTTTCGGGCTCAGATAAGTAGGGTGGCATCTGCTTGCAATCAGCACGTGAAACAGCAATCGTCGTGGTAATAATCCCCTACCTTCTCGAGAAGCGTCCCTGCAAACAGAGATAGTAGAAGTAGTTGTCGTTGCTGATCATTGTGTCTTTGACGACCGGGTCCAACGTGTCGACGACATACTCCCAGATAGCCTTGCCGCTGACATCCTTGGTCGTCTTCATGTCATGAGTCAGGCCATTCCTCTTGAGGTAGTCATCGATAATCATGTTCCTTTGATTGCGCGGTACACCGGCAGCCTTCCAAGCAAACCATTCTGTTGAAACGATAGCATAATGGAGAGGGGAGCTCATCAGTACTCCACGGATACGGGGCCAGATCTCCCGCTGCTCGTTCAGGGTCTGAGCTTCACACAGCTTCTTCACTTCCTTTTCAAGGCCAAAGACCTTGAACAAATATCGGACCATCTTGATTGCGTGGCGAGAACCGCCAGTCTCGTAGAGCCCCCGTCCAGAGGCGGATGTGAAGACATGAGAATGCTCGAGCCAATACTGGAAGGCCTGACTAGAAAGGTGTGGGCTGAGTTGAGAGATGAGGAGCTCACGGAACTTCTCATGTTTGCCTTCTCCGAAAATCTTCCAGAAATCCCCGTAGCTCAACGCACTAAACCCTGCCACTTTGAGTTCGAGGAGGTGGTTCTGGTTAGGGTTGAGGTCTACCGCATGCACTCTCCTGGGGTTGTTCTGCAGGTAATCCAGGATGTTATCTCCGGCACTGGTGATGGCCAAGATAACATCATCAGGTCCAATGTTTAGCAGACGGTGGTCTACTCGGGGATCCTCCCATGTGAAAGCATAAATGTACTCATTCTGGAACTGGGTGTGCTTGGGCAGCAGATCGTTGTAGTAGACTCGGTAATGGTGATTCTGGTAGAAAGACGAAGGGAGCGGCAGGTTCGCGCTGAGGTTGATAACTGCCGATTCGTATGCCTTGGACCGGATTTCCTTTTCGCTCTGTTCGATCGCGACGTCAATCTCCTTCCGATGGTTCGCTGGTGAGAGATAAGGAGACTCTGTGAAAGATGCATCCAGTTGCTCAATGCTGGAAGGGTTGGAGGCAACGTCCTTCTGGCAACCGATGAAGATATAATAAGGGATACCTCCTAGAAGGTAATTTCTCTCGCTTGCTGAAATGACAGTACCAAAGCGGTATTCCAGGTAATCGCGGCGGGCAGCCTCAAGATTAACCCTGTCAGCCTCGAACCAAGCACGCCAGAATGCGCGTCCCAGCCAGTTCACATGGCGGTTGAAGGCCCCTCCAGTATAATTCCGTGACGAAACATCAACTATGCTTTGCACTATTTCGCCCACTCAGTTCCCGAAACCGAAATACCGATGAAATTTTGCTTACCGTAGAAGTCGCAGACTCCAATAATACCGGAGGGTTTCAGAAGGGAGGTGAAGGAATCAACCACACTATAGTAGTCTGCCATCCATTAGCAGTTGACTTGACTATCGCGGTCCGGATATATTCTCACCTGGTATCATAGACAAGCTATAGCTCATAGTGACAATATCGGCTCCATCATCACCTTTCGGAAGGCGAAAAGACCGAGCGTCAATGCAAATCACACTTACGTTTTTCCATCCTAATCGTTCGAATCGCTTACGGGCGACCTCGAGAAGCGACGGTGATAGATCGACCAGGTAGACGCGGGAGAAAAATGAGTCGACTGGGAGGAAGGAAGCCATTGCCTCAATATTGTATCTAATGAGCGGTTAAGAGATGTGTCACTGATGAGAATATGCCGACGACCTACCCAGTGCCTCCTCCAATCTGACAAAATTAGCCTAGCCCGCTGAATGTGACAATGAACGATATACTTACATCTACCCAGATAGGCTTCTGAGCCTTGGCGCCCTGCTTCTCGCTCTTCAGCTTCAGCTGTGCAGCGAGCAGGCCAAGCATATCCTCGCGGCCCCGGAGGAGCCGTGAACGAGTCGCATCATAGACGGACGCCTGCACGCGGTAAGTAGTGTAATCGTCAGCAGGACGCGGGTTTCCGTACCTGAGTCTTGTAAAAGCTCTCCAGTGCCTGCTGTTGGCCATTGCCGCCCTTCTCATGAGGTTTCAAGAAGCTTGCATATGCGAATTTAAGATAGGTCCAGATCCCGCTATTGTAGTCAGATTTCGCATTTTGGGAAGAGAAGATCAGAACAGAAACGATAAGAACAGAGACAAAGAAAGCAGCAATGGCAATGTAGCCATGAGGCGAGCTCAGGCTACTCGGGATAGATCCCGCAATGAGACTGTCAGCCAGACTCATTGTATAATCGCGACGTGGTCCTCTACCAGTTGTACTGAAGCTCGAGGAGACACCAGCAAAGCACAAACGAGGAAGAAACGACTGGTACTTGAGTACATCGCTTCAAGTATCCTAGGGAGCTCATCTGCAGGCCCACCATGCCCCTCGGTAGCAGGAAATGGCTGAAAGTATACGGACAACATCACGATATCCTATCAGGAGAACACATGCGTGTCGAAAGATAAGATAGACGCAGTGTGGACTAGCCGGCACGTATAGCACGAGGCCATTCAAACCGTGCGGCGGCAATGCTTCAGATCAGCAAGGCAGTTAGTAAAGATGGGATCTGCTCTCGTTCCGAATTGTCGTTGCTGGATCGAGTGGAGTGCAGGGAGTACACGGGCTACGACAGGGTTTCTCAACGCCTGAAAAGGAGCCTCAAGGGAAGCAATATCAAGTAATAACGCGTCTTTATAGCATGTGCAAACACGTTCTGGACACGGCGTCTCGAGGAATGTCGCTGTAGTCTTTCCGGGCGATTGCATGGCCAAAGGTTGAAGTTGTTGGATCAGAGTCGGGTATCAGCCAATGGGAACAGCGTGATCTACCACGAGTTACAAGGGCGGCCTACAGGACGGCCATGTCTCTGGGGAGTCAATACCGTAAGCATCTCATTGATTCTCTGCTTCAGTTAAAACCAATGGACACATTATTTAAGACAGACCCTTCTCGCCCCCGTCTTGGGGAAGATCATCGATCATGCGGGGCCCCTGATGTGTCCCTTCGGATGAGTCTCGGTAACTGTCAATGCTCCGATTCGGACCCGATGTCCATACCAAGACAAGAAGCTATCTGGGCAACTCTTTGCGTATAGCTATACAAGGGAATTGTAGTAACTACCGGGCTTTTCGAAGTTTGACATAGTACTCTAGTTTTTGTCCTTTTCTTTTCTTCTTTTTATTTCAATTCTGCCAGTAGGGAAGCGATCTGGCTCTAAAATGTATCCCAGAATAAAATCATCATGGGAAGGATTGCTATGTTCTCTATGTCTCTTGAATGTAGTTTGATGTGTAAGGATCAAGGGCAAAAATAGTTAAAAGCTGCGGTGATCAACCTCCGGAAGCCCCCGTACCTTACTACTAGTACTTTCCCCTTCTTTGATACACGGGAAAAGATAAGAGCGGAAGTATCTATTGCGGACAGCAACAGTGTCCAGAAAGCTGAATCATATGAAAATATGGGGTAATAACTGGTCGTAATCCATATCCTTTCCTCAATGGTGTTAATCATTGACGCACGAGAAGACGCCACTTTTAGCGCATGGATCAAGGGGTATTAGATCCACAGACTCCGCAGATCTTCGAGGTGGTCTAGGTAGAGTAAATGTAGAAATATCATTCTCCAGTTATTCGGGAATTTTGACGACGGCCCTCCCGTCAATTTCTGACCTGCCCAGTCTCTCCAGCACAGTAGCAATTTGCTCAAAGTCGAAAACCTCGATGTGTGCCTTTACATCACCCGCCACCGCCATTTCCATCAACTCCTCCATTTCTTTGGCCGTGCCTGCAGAATTGCCCACGATTGTAAGACCTAGACCTCATTGATCAGTGGATGTTCGAACTTCTCCGCAGATCTGAGGTACATGTGGGGATTTTCCGTAGTATAACATCCAGGGTACTAAGAAGCTGAGATCCTTACCTTTGACGATCATATCGAGAGGCGTTGCAGGAAGGTTAAAGGGTATATTCGGTATACCAACGCAAACAAGGATACCCGTTCTACGCAGCATCCGCATACTTTGTGCATAGGCTTTCTCATTATTTGCCAAGCATATCACTGCATGTGCACCGAGCCCGGATGTCAATGACTTGACTTCAGCTTCTATGTCGTCGGTCTTATAGTCGAGGAAGCTTGTAGCCCCTAAAGAAAGGCACAACTTCTTCTTTGCTTCGCCACTTATGGTATCCATGTTGGTTAGTAATTGCACGGAGTTGCGCACCCTTTTCATAAAGCAAGGAACGGTCATCCTACCTATCAATAGCAATTACTTTCAATCCCTTCTTTACTGCTATTTGAATTCCCCTAGAACAGTCAGCCTCTACTCAGCCCTCTTGGATTAAAGTCTCACATGTGTCCAAGCCCACCGCCTGCTCCTAGAAGGACCAGCCAATCACCTGGTCGTGTCTTTGCTTTCATGATAGAGGAATACGTTGCAATACCGGCTAGAGTAATTGGTCAGCTAGGTCCAAGTTATGCTGACAGCCTCAATGTCAGATGTACCGCATAGAAGTGGCGCAGCTTCGTCCGGGGATAGCTGCGGAGGGATCTTCGTAACATGGAGAGCTGGCGCCACGATATACTCTACTCATCATCAGAATCGACTTCCATTGTAAGATAAATAGCTCTCATACGCTGGAAAGTTCCTGGGACATTCTGAACCTCGGTCAATGAAACGTTCTTTCGGGAAAACAGTCTGGATCGGAATCTTGACTTACTGCACCGGCATTCTTTTGATACGGACACGATGTGTTGTTGACGGCACATATTTCACAGTTCAAACATGAACTATACAGCCATCTTTCCCCAGATTCAGCATAAATCTCAAATAGGACCTCATGTACGTGACCCATGAGGTAGAAGAATAGGAGACCAACCGGACACCGACTCGATTCCCCTTCCACTCTTCCTCATTGACACCAGCTCCCACTAAAACAATCTAATCAATATCATATTCCATGTCCAAAATTCAAAATTCACCTCTAGATCTGAGTATGCAACTTACCGCCCACGACCGTCCCCACCCCCTCATGCCCCGCCACATCCGTCAACATTGGTGTCTCCCTGCGAACGCTGTGCACATCAGAATGGCACACGCCAGAATACTCCAGCTTAATTAGTAAATCGCCTTCTTGTGGAACGGGCTTCGGATATTTGGTGTCAATTTCAACGAGACGGTGTGACGCTGTCCCTTCAGGCGGGACGACTGCAGCAATCTGTGTTTCTGTAAACTCCATGGCCGATACGTTCTTCTATGATTTTAGAGGATATAATGTAGTTCTTCCAAAGCCACTGCCGGATAGAAGATGTTCGAGAAACGCAGGTAGTCGTTCAAGTTTATAGTGTCCAACGAATGCTGATGCGGAACGTGATACCTCAAGAATTTGTTTCTTTGTGTCGGGATTAGGAGAATATCTAAAGGGACCCTCAACAGTAGTGCCAGACTCTCTTAATATTAATAACAAGTCAACCCCACTCTCCTGGCCAGAGCCAAAAATGCGATAAAAGGGACCAAGATACGGCGAATCGAAGCATATAATTACCTAAGCATCCCAGATCGATCTCGGATAAGGAAGCTCGATAACCACAACGATTGATAGGCGAGATAAGACATGATACCACTGATACGAGCGTAAAAAGCATTTCTATGTTGCCGAAAGACGCTTCAAAATGCGATATGTTTCAGAAGCTCCTATCGTCCGTGCTCTCTTGGAGGCTCTGTGGTCATCTATTACCCCTCACGAAACTTTCCATAGTAATTGACGAGCTGCCGACTTTCTCGAAACAATTTACCAATGAGAAACGCACTAACTAACGGGAAAGTTTAGGTAGATGGCATGGAAGCCTTTCCAATACTACCACAATAGTATCGACCTTGAGTGTTGTTTTTCTCGAATAAGTAAATTACGCTGGCCTCGAAATTGAACCTAGCAATTGAGGACTTCTGCAAACTCGTTTCCGCTTATGTAGCTGCCGTCGCATGCTTGGACCTAGGAAAGGTACGGGATGTGTAGGTACTCATCAATATACGGCATTGCCTACACAGTGAGACATTCTTAGATTGGTATCTTTTCGTGACGGTTTGGATACAAAGTTCTCAAATTAAAGTAATCGGTAGTGGCCTATTGCTAGGCTGTGAAACTCGATGATTTTGTGATATACAAAATGGCGCGGCCTTTACGGCCCTCCGCCGAGAGTCTAACCGAGGAAAGTGAGGTAAAAGACGGAGAACGCCAGGCGAGTGGTATTAGTGAGGATTCGTGACACGATAACAAAGACGCCTGCGCTTATGAGTTTTCAGATTGGACTGTTTGCTGCACAGTGATGTAAGCATCTGTCTACATAAGAGAAATGCAGCCCAAACAGAGGCGACCTGCGACTGACGGGATGTCTTGGATAACAGGAGTATACTTACCACCAACCAATCCATTCCTTCACTAATGCCCTTTCCGTCAATGGCAGAGCATGCAACAATACTCCAATTTCTATCACGGAGCTCTCCTAGCTTCAGAGCCTCCGATATTTCACCAGCGCCTTTGGCACCGGGCTGGTCTTGCTTGTTGGCAAAGACCAGCAATGCCGCGTCCCGAAGCTCTTCCTCATTCAACATAGCCGCCAACTCGTCTGCAGCAGTTCCTAATCGTTCAACATCTGTCGAATCAATGACGAAAATGACAGCAGCAGTATTTGCATAGTAGCACCTCCAGTATGGACGGATAGATGTTTGGCCTCCGAGATCCTAAGTATCAATGCCCCAGTCAGCGCTTGTGTCCTAGTGACGTCTCGGGCGGGTTGCCACTTAGGGACTCAACGTACCCAGACATTGAAGTTGAGGTTCTTATATGTCACAGATTCGACGTTGAAGCCGATAGTCGGTATTGTCGTCACAACTTCTCCAATCTGCGCGGAAGAGTAACAACTGTTAGCGAGAACAGGCTAAGATAACATCACGACTGGCTTTCATACCTTCAATCTGTATAGCAGAGTTGTCTTGCCGGCATTGTCCTATATCATCGAGACCCGAGTCAGTATCGAACCTATACTGTTTGATACTTCTGGTCGCGTGGCCTGGGGAGAAGGCAGCCAACATACAAGTCCAAGAATGAGAACACGGATTTCCTTTTTGGACCAGAACAAGGAAACCAGACGAGACAAGGAAACGCCCATTGTGCTATCTGTATAGAATATTTCCAGCCGTCCAGACGGTCAAGCAAGAGGCAGACTGCGAGATGTTGACGGCAACCGTAGGTCGAGGTTGCAGCCACTGAAGGTACGAGGACGTGAGAAAAAGGCGTAGGATGATGAAGCAAAACAGTATACAGATGCGATAAATACTATGACATGTCCTCGTGAGCGGATCCAGACCGTTTGTACAATGAGCGATTTCGATTGATTGTTAGACTGAACGAACTGTGAAGGGAGAGCGCCAATCTTGAACTTCTGGTGGTGACCGCATCGGGGCCAGCTGGCGTTGGCTAGGCGGGCGCGCCCTGGCCGATCTGCGTGGCCCAAGCTTTGCGCTCTCCGGGATTGAAAGCCAAGGGAAGCAGACGGACCATCCGCATTATTCACTGAGGGCTCTCCATTACTGTGGCGCTCTCGTCGGGGTTCCATTCTCTCTGCTATCACGACAAAGGCGGTTTCATAAATTCAAGTCTTTCACGCCTCTCTAATGACGACCGCCTGAAGTGTCTCATCACCTCATCAGCACCAACCGCCAACCGCGATCCTCCGCACTGCGCCAATACCCCTCGATTTACTATCTTTGGAATCGATTTGGAACAGTCGCCGAAGTAGCGCTGAGGAAGACAGGGAGCAAGCAAAATGGTTGGGAAGAAATCCGGCAAGGCACTCCTTCGGGATGAGGGTAAGTAATCCGCGATCAAGCGCATTGCTACTCAACAATACTTGCGGAGTTGACGCTGACGAATATACTTGTGAAGGCCTGGAGCGTACAGATAACAACATGGAGCTCTCGAGCTGGCCCCAGATACCTCCGATCAACCAGAAAAACTACTATACGTATGCAACCTCACTTTCTCAGTCTCTGTCTGCGCTTGGACGCCTACGGTAGTGTTATTGACCACACTGGTTTACTGACGTGTTTCTGGCCTGCAGAGACTATCTCAAGAGGGATGATCAGCTGCTAGCCTTCCGACTACAAAATGAAGAAGTGAGAAATCGAATGACCAAAAGCGCAAAGGATCGGGATCGCGCTCTTGCAATGGGGAAGACAGAAGAGTTAGAAGGAGATGGTGAAATAGACGGTGATACTCCCATGGATGATGCTGAGGAGGCCGCTACAGAAGCTCTGGGTTCAAAGGTGATAGTAATCCATGTCGGGAGCCAGAACCTGCGAATTGGATTAGCGAGCGATGCATTACCCAAGACCGTCCCTATGGTTATTGCACGGAAATCCACCAAAAACGAGTCAGAGGAAGAGGGGACAGAGCCAATCCCAAAGAGGCAGAAGCTGGATGACGACTCACTGATGGAACCTGAAAAGATGTTTGGTACAGAGGTACGTCTATCGCGATATATTGCGGTTGTCGAATAAATCACTGACGGCCCTCCAGTTCGCCTCCCAGTACACGGCGATGTCTTCGGAGCTCAAGACGCACATGCGTCAGAATAAAAGACGAACGCTTCCAAATTCTAAGGAGATGGTAGTGAATTACAATCGACGGACACCTCCGGAGACCATTTCAGAGCACAACGATCCGATGCGCGTGGAGTGGACAGAAATTGCCGACCCCGCTCCGGAGTTCATTACTGGACAGGCAGCCTTGAGAATCCCTGATACATCAAATCCTCGCTACAAGCTTTTCTGGCCAATCCGATATGGGTGGTGCAACGAGAAGGATTACAACAGTAAAAGACTCCTGTTTCTGGACATCTCGTTGATCCTGGAAGACGCGATCAAGACTCAGCTGGGTTTGACCAGCAAAAAGGAGTGGCCGCAATATTCCTGTGTGTTTGTCATTCCCGATCTCTATGAAAAGTCGTATGTGACACAGATCTTGGAAATGCTTATGAGGGAGTTCGCGTTCGCTCGTGTGTGCTTCATCCAGGAAAGCCTGGCAGCTTCCTTTGGCGCGGGCTTCACCTCCACGTGTGTTGTGGACATTGGGGCGCAGAAGACATCGATATGTTGTGTGGAGGAAGGGATGTGTATTGAGAACTCACGGGTCAACTTGAAGTACGGCGGCGCTGACGTGACTGAAACGTTCATCAAGATGATGCTATACGATCACTTCCCTTACGCCGATATTGACCTGAGACGAAGATACGACTTCCTACTGGCGGAAGAGCTGAAGAAAAACGTATGCACGATGTACGAGGCGAATGTCTCTGTGCAGGTCTTCGACTTTCATCTGCGGATCTCTGGTCAGGATACCCGGAAATTCACCTTCAAAGCATACGATGAAGTTCTTCTCGCACCCATGGGTTACTTTCAACCCACGATATTCGATAATTCGCGGAAGCTGGAAGGCAGGAGGAAACTGATATCTCCATCCCGTGATATCTACGATGGCTCGCTCAACGATCCTGTGTCGGCAGCACAGTCAGAGATCTTGGCGGCAATTGCTCCTCCATCCGCTAATTCCCAGACTAATGGAGATGCAAATCATCCGAGCCTGTTGGATGTGCAATCCACCCCAAGCCGCTCACAGCAAATAAACGCACTGGTCAGAGTGCAAGATCTCGACGCGACCCCCCGTTCATCTGTTGCAGGATCGCCAGGGCCAGAGGTCACGGGAACGCCGCAGGCAGGTGGTGCAAACACTCCCATCCCCGGCGCACAGGGCCAGACTTCGTCCCAAACGCCCCGTATGCCCGCGGTCGAGGAAAGAGATGATGTTCTCCCCATCTTTCCACTGGACAGTGCCATATTCACCTCCATCACTCACGGTGCACGTTCAGATGACCGCAAAATGCGTGATTTCCTCGGTGGAATCATGGTGGTTGGAGGAGGCAGCCTAATCTCGGGTTTCCATCCCTTCTTGGAAGAACGTCTACAAACTCTTCGACCGGGATATGCCAAAGAAGTCATGATTGGCACGCCACCGAGAGAGCTTGATCCGCAGGTGGTGGTTTGGAAAGGTGCCAGCGTCTTCGGAAAACTCAGCGGGACAAACGACAGCTGGATAGGACAGCTGGAGTATGATCGGCTAGGTAGTCGGCTTCTGGCATACAAGTGCATGTGGGCTTACTGATCCTTGCTTGTAACAAAAACCGAGTTTGCCCTTATCGACCTTTAAGAGGCGACGACAATCCGCGTACTGGTTATCTGGGTGTCTATTTACGGTGTGTTTTCTGGGTGTAAGATAGGCGATTCAATGGGTAAAAGAGCAGATTATTCGCTATTGCATGTAAAACTTCGGCTGCAGTCCATTTATGATCAGAGACAAATATTAGCGCATCTCAATCAGGTGCTATATAAAGAAATACTTCTTCCCCGAAGTCGGAACGGCAAATCTCCATTCCCAGCTCCATACCATAAGTATACGCTAGCCGTAACTATAAGGCGGTAAATTAAGGCAGAATAGCGCCTCTCACTGCTCAGTGAGTTTCGCTTCATGATTGCCTTCCCAGTGCTCAGAGTCCCTCTCGCAGAGCTTACCTTTGGCATTTTTGAGGACAGGCTCACTCAAACAAAGCCGTGCCGTTCCAGATTAAAGTTTATATCTTGGTCCTGGAAGCTCTCATCCCGAGACGCGTGGCTCTTGTGAGTTCAGTACCTACACTTTCAACGCGCATTTCCTGATTAACAGTTTACCAGCCAGGAACACTTTCCGCTGACGCCCATTTATTTACTTGCCGAGGGTCAAGTCATGTCGAAGCCTAAGGATGGCCGCCCTTCCGAGGGCTTTCACCAGGAGTACATCGCCTCTTTGCGATACCGAAATGATCTTCCTCCTCCCGATATGCCACCAAAGTTCCTTGACATCCCACATGAGGGATTGGAGCGCTTCCTTACTCCAGGTTTTGCTTCAAACATGGCAAGGCGCGAGGAGCTAAACATAGACGTGGACGCAGAAGGTGGTATGCCAATTGATCTAGTGGGGATCCCAGGTCTCCATTTAGGTGATGAGAGCGGTAAGGTCCTTGCAGCGCCAGAACTCGATCCCCGAGTCTAATTTGTTCGTCATAGCTATTATGGCGCCGGAGAATCCTCCTCCTGTAGATCCAGCCGATCTAGCCCTCTTGACGACTTTGGATCAACTCAAAAACCCAGCTCCTAAGAACACGAATGTCAGTTTCCTGCGTCGCACACAGTACATCTCCGCTGGCCAAGTGAGCACGGGAAGCGTGAGGACAACCCCCATCAGACCCAAGCCACGCAACCAGCCAGAGAAGACAAATGTTTCCCGTGATGATCCCACATATATCAAGAAATACATCCAGAAGGGATTCGATATTGCATATCCTCAGAGCAAGCACACCGGCGAAGACACTCCGAGCAGAATCAAGGGACATACGCCGACGAAAGCAGAGCTTGATGCATGGGCTCATCCAACGCATCCTGACAACCCCAAACTCAAGCCTACAGGCTTCTTACCTGTGCTCCCAGATTTGCAAGGCTTCCCCGATCCTGGTGGATTCGTCCAGTTCAAGTTTGATAAGGCACCCCTACAAGGGATCTCAGGAAGGCGAGATGAACGCATGGATGTCGCCATCCTCGTGCCTTCGGCGCCAGAGGAAAGAGTCTGCCAGGAGCACGCGACTAAAACGGCCCTACACAAGGCCAATCCTAATCTGTACCCCGATCCTGGTCCTATCCCGTGGGATTATGATCTTTTCCTACCAGAGAAGAAAGGGGCTGCGAAAAAGATCAAGAACAGTCTCAAAATATCCAACCCAGACCGCGATAATGAGGAGAATTACACACATGAAGGGCCCGACAAGCAAAAGTTTCACCGCTATGATCGGGTTCGCACCTATGCTACCAGCAGCCAAACCCTTAGTACAGAGCAAAAGCAACGCGACATTGCACTCACGCTATTCGATCCGTCAGAAGTGTCTGACCAGGGCAGCACACGCCTCACTCAGAAAGGAGCCTATTACTACCCGATATTGGGTAAAACTCGGCTTAAGCCTGAGCGTGCTCGTACTATCGCCCAGGCTGGTCTGGCGCCAACTCGTCCTAAGGCGAAGGAGGATCAGGTCGATCAAATCCAGGTTGTTGTGCGTGATCCTGATGAGGCTGAAGTCTACAAACGCTCTTTGCACCGGGCAGCGATCGACCCCGTATTCGCAAAAACCCTGCCGCCACCTCCAGAGGAACCTGCTGGTGAAAATGAACCTGCTGGTGAGGAGAAGGGCGAGAAGGAAGAGAGGGCGTCTGACCGCGAACGAAGTGAAGAGAGGCAGTCAGAACCGGAAGACGAGGATATGAACGAGGATTGATACTGTCCCCGTCGTCTTGTCGATGAATTATTAGGCCGAATATAGCGCTATACTCAGGCGCCTCCCCCATTCTAAAATGGGATCCATTGAATCAATCATCTTGAGCCGTCTCCGGCCTCAACATTATTCCATCTCTTGACTCATGCGATACCATAAGCGGATCGGAAATCCACTGCATTTTCGACATGGTTACATCCTGCTTTCTCTTTTTCTCTTTTTTCTACTTTCGTCCTTGTAAATGTTGAGATATAAATCGAAAACTTCCTCCGTTGCAAGCTCTTCGAGACGATAAAGCTGATATAATGGGATCTGTCTTTCTTACTTGTCTTACGAAGTCGATTTCACCGGGGATGGCGGGTAGCACAAGCGTTTGGCGTTCAAAGTGGACACCGGCATTGATTGCGGTTGGGTCAATTTCTCGCGGTGTGTACATTATTATAAATGCAAGACTACTTCAGAAATTCTCCTATTTCCGTTCATTCCATAACGCAGGGCGGCTCTCTGATATTATCCACGATATGCTCGAAACTACTGTTTGTAGTCTGCGAACCTACTAATGATAGGATGTCCCCATGGATGGGGCCTTCTGCTACTCATGTAAGCTTAGCCGTGCGGAGGATCTACACTGCATAAATGAATGGCACCAGTAAACAATGTGGTTCGAAAGCCTGGTTGCATGGTATATTTGCAAGTTTAACATCATTGTTTCCCCTACATATATAGACATCCAGGCTTGCTCAACACTAAGGAGACACTGTTTCCTGCTCTGTTAAATCATTCTCCCAGATCTTTCTCAAACACATACACTCTCAATCTCTCTATCTCTCTCTTCCCAATACACATCTCTTGAACAATTATCCATCATGTTCGGACCGGCTCAACTCGACGAAGCGACCATAAAATCTATCGACTTCAACCGCAACTCCCGTCGCATGCTCCAGGACATGCGCGAAAAGACCTGGGGCTGGGTCGTCTACCGCACAACCTACCGCTCCGACCCCGCGTTCCACAAAGCAATCGAAATCCTCACTTCCTGGATCAAGGCGGGAGTCTACGAAGATCTTCACGAGTACGGCTTGGAAAACCCGGATCCCACGCCCAACGATCAGCTCTGGGCGCGCCACCAGCTGACCGTGATCGAGGAGCCAGCCATGCTGAACGAGGCTTCGTTTGACGCAGTGCGGAGGCATTTTGAAGGCTGGGTAGAAGCTCAAGATAAGCAAGATGCATGGAACAAGTATCGCGCGTGCTTGGTGATGGATGAGGTGGCTGTCAAACGACTGGGCGAGGCAATGATGCCAGAGGAGCATCGGGAGAAGCATGGGGAGCGCTGTTATGCAGAGCTGCGGAAATGGTTTGTTCCAGCTGTGGAGGCATTTCCAGAACTTGAAGAGGGAGAGAAGACTAATTTTGAAGGGTGGATGAATTGTTCAGTCTTTAATCTAATACGGCTATGGACGTCTTTGGGCGATGGGATGTACATGGAAGATGCCTCAAATGAGGTCCAGGATGGGGTGTACTGAGGGCGAGACCGGTAGGGTTGCTCAGCGCTGTATGAATATTCCAGTTTTATTGTTTGCTCATAGTATCTACAGACGCGCGGGGATGTGAGACTGTTTCTTGACATTGGCCTCGGTAGCTTTCTCGATTCGTGCACCGAGATCCTTGTTGACGCGGGTGAACATTCCGTAAGTCTGCTTACGGACTCTCTCGTGAGCGTTGCACAGATGACTAGCCACGTTGTTGACAAAGTTGTCCTGCTGTCCACGCTGACGGCCCAGGACCTGCCAGAGGCCGTTGGCCTGGACGAAGTCCTCGTCCGTGACGGGGATTTGCCTGGCGACTGCTGCACCGGCCCATTTCTCGTGCTCCTGGCTGGCTTTGACAGGACGGAAGGTCAACGGACGGAAAGTTGATGGGTAGTTAGGATTCGCGCCATAGTTGCCGTTGACAGTCATGGCACCATCACGCTGGTAGGGGTTGAAGGCACGGAGAGGACAGTTGACCGGGATTTGCTGATAATTGACTCCCAAGCGGTGACGGTGCGTATCTGGGTAGGAGAATAGACGGGATTGCAGCACTGGATCGGCAGAAGCCTCCACGCCAGGAACCATGTGCGAAGGTGAGAAGGCTGCCTGTTCGATTTCGGCAAAGTAGTTCTGCGGGTTCTTGTTCAGGGTAAATCGGCCGAAGCGACGCAGCGGAACCTCGCTCTGTGGCCAGACCTTGGTTAGATCAAATATGTTCCAACGGAACTTTTCAGCCTGCTCAGGGCTGAGGACCTGGACATAACAGGTCCAGGAAGGGTATTCGCCCTTCTCGATGGCGTTGAAGAGATCTTCCGTATGCCAGTCAGGATTCTCTGAGGCGAGCTTGCCAGCCTCTTCATTGGTGAAGGTCTTGCTTCCCTGGTCGGTCTTGCAGTGAATCTGGACATAGTTGAAGGTTCCATCTGGCTTTATCCACTTGTAGGTATGCCCAGAGTAGCCGTTCATGTGGCGATAGGAGTATGGAGTACCGCGGTCACTGAACAGATGCATGACCTGATGAACAGACTCCTGATGGGTTGACAAATAGTCCCAGAACATAGTAGCATCTTTCAGATTGGTCTGAGGGTTCCTCTTTTGAGTGTGGATGAAGATAGGGAACTTGGATGGGTCACGGACAAAAAACACTGGAGTGTTGTTGAATACCCAGTCCCAGTTACCTTCCTCTGTATAGAACTTGAGTGAGAAACCGCGAGGATCACGAGCACTGTCTGCTGAACCCTTCTCCCCACCGACTGTAGAGAACCGTGAGACCAACTTGGTCTTCTTTCCAACACCCTTGAGCATGTCAATAGTAGTCTGATTCCTCATGTTAGCCGCTGTGCAAGTTGTAGATTCAAAGTGGAAAACATACAATGTCACTGATGTCGTCTGTGACTTCAAACTCTCCATAAGCTCCAGCACCCTTTGCATGAACAACCCGCTCCGGGATTCTCTCTCGATCGAAGTGTGCTAGCAGGTCGATCAAGTGGAAGTCCTGGAGCAGAAGGGGTCCATTTGCACCAACCCGCAATGAAGCTTCTGGGTCCATGACCTATACGGGCACATTAGTACGCTTTAAGAACTTCAACGTTGCCGTGATCGGTCGAATAGACTCACCGGGCAGCCATTGGACGTAGTGTAGGTCGGGTTCTCATTGTAGCGGTAGGTCTCTGGAAGAAAGGAAGTCATCGTCAGTTACTTATCCAGATCTCCAAAGATATGTACCAGCTGCCAGCTATGGAAATGGGCAAATAGGTGCCTGGGTTCATACTTGGCTCATCGTCTTTACCCATGATGGCGGTTCAATATCGCAGTATGATACAGAAAACAGTTCGTATAATGGATACAGTTGCTCAATTGTCAGCAGGGAGATGCAGGGTTGAGTCTACGATGAGCAGCAGATAGAAGACGAAAGGAGATTATATACCGCCCTCTGGACACGGAAGTGCGCCGTTGGAGAGATTTATCAGCTTGGGAGAAAGCCATTCTCGATCCATCTATCAGACACCACGAGACTAACGGTCTGGGGAACGAAATCAGAATCATCCTGTTATGGGGATTCATCATCCATGTCAACATACCAATAGCTCCCGTGGGGCCGTGTGTTTTTGTCTAGGCCAGCGCTCATCAGACCTCGGTTGTCATCAAATCGATCCAGCTAGGAGAGGTTCATCCCTAAGTATGACGTTTTCCCCAGCTTCTTTACCCGTATGGATCTAGAATGCACTGCTAATTCATTCATTCATTCATCAGCATTATTCTCTGCGGTTCCGACTTGGTCTCCGCCTCGAGGCCCGAATCTCTACCCCGCACAACAGTGGATACAAACTCCCAATAAGATATGTACTGTTCGACTGTAAGATATGTATCTATCCACGTACACGATTTCTCCAGCTTTCCAATACAACACAATGCATATGTACTGTACATACAATGCCGGGGTTGGTCCCATCAAGTCTGCGGGGAAGTTTCTCCAATGTCCTTGACGCAACACATGTCACGAGCATTCTATCTATCATCTCTCCAACCGGGTCTTGCGAGATCTCCGTTTGTCAGCTCTAGCAGGCTCGAACATCACGGCCAGAAACTCATGGTCTGGACCGCAGTCGATGTTAGATGGATTATGTTGGACGCGCTATTGTGTCACGTGATATAGGTCAGCGATAGCCGATAGGCCTGCTCGTTGCCAGTTGGTAATCAAGCAAGCTTCCCACCGTTTCCTTTGGATTATTCACCGAATCGCAGGATCTTATTCGATCATCCCCTCTTCTCCTACGCCATTCTTAGAACTACATATTACAAACATATTGCCATACCTGGCTCGATAAACACGTCTGGGCCCGCAGACCGGTCAATGCTCCCCCGAAAAACAGATAGTTAAGGGGGTTCGAATGCATTGTTAATCCCAATGTTGATTTCCAATGTTGGTTTCCAGTATTAGCACAGATTCCTCCGACTTTTCTGGCCGTGTTCCTTTGCAGCCCGATAAATCATGCCAGACCGGATGAGCTACGGCCGAGTTCGCATCCTATTTCCTGACTGGGGAATTGTCTAGATCGAACTGCTAGCTGCTGTTATCTGCTACTATCTGGGCGTGCGAGTGATTCTAGAAAGTTTGAATCGCGCACAGTGCCCCTAAAGGGACTGTAATTCCGATGGATTTGCTATTCGGGACCGTCAGATCCGTCCTGTCTTCTGTCTCACAAAGCACTTTTTCTCCGTGAGACTTACCGCGTAGGAGTTAATCAATGAGACGCGGCACTATTAGCAGGCAATTAGGCGCCCTCAATAGTTGCACTACGTTGAGATCAAGGTAATCGGTATCCTGGTCTGGACTAACTTCTACCACCAAAGCTATATCTCTGGCTAGTAGTTGTGGAACCGAGGAATAGTTAACAGTGAGAAGGCAGCCTGGAGATGATGCCGCAGATAAAGATTATTCTAAGAGTCATACGGTAAATGATGTAAAATGTTATGAAGATTTCACATTCAATAATTAAACAGGGTTTGGCGACTCACCAAAATTGGATTAACACTTCTAAAAGTGGGTGTCGGTTTTCCCAGGCATCACTTGACTGCTAACTACATAACCCAAGTATTCACACCGCGCCTATGTGGTCAGGCTTATCAACCAGCCGGACGCGTCTGTGACTGAATCTATCACTTCACTCTTCCCCGATTGGAGAAGAGATCTCCTACGGTTTTTCTCGGTTGTTTCGCGAACAAGGTAAGCGATAAATATAACCTATATACACTGCAGGCTATTGAACCCTCTAAGGCAGGTAATTCAGACATTGATCAACTAACTTGTTTCATCTCCGAGAGGTGTGGACCACCTGCAAAAGGTCAGACACATGGACTGAGCATCATACCCGGTGTCTGTCATCACTGGCCGCAGCCTCAGGTCGCAACAAGGGAATCACTTGCCTCGATGATGAGAATATCTAGATTTTCTGAAAGGCAGGGGGTTAGCCACATGGACTGAGCATCACAACCAGAGTCTCTCATCGCAGGCCAAGGCCTCAGATCGTAACAACTGGGAATCCCTTGCCTTGATGATAGAATCGGTCATAATTTCTGAAGAGGACAAGGAGTCAGCAAACGCTGAGCTCACAAGACCCTGTTTTTATCCACATAGGAGGATGTCTTCGCACGATTCTTCGGGAACAAAAGTGTAAATCCTTGCTTTAATGATGAATGTCTCGTTTCTGAAAGGAGAGGTGAACGCTAAACTCATATCTCTCTGTGGTTTTGACAAGGTCCGGAGCAGTACCCGGGGGTCGTTCCTTACTGGCAGGTCTCAAGACTCGGCATCTTTGGCTAATAGAGGAACGTGTGAGGTTGTGGTCATTAAGAAGTACGGGTATAAAGGATGACTTTCCTGCGAAAAGATCCGGAGGAGCATCCAAGTGTATCTTTTGCTCGGTGTCCGTGATTATGGTTGGTATATTGAAGTTACTTGTGGCCGTAACGTCGAGAAACTGACCCGATTTCAAGAAAGCCTAGGAGAAAGTCATAAGTATCAGCATCCATAGCGTTCTCACCTCGAAAGCATTGCTATGGTCTGGCCTGTCGATTCTGCTGATCGTATGTGGATATAAAGATGAGAGACCGCTCTTTTGAAGTTCATGGAGAGTGCATGAGTTTATTAATACCTTGGGCTATCCAGAAGCTGGTCAAGATTCTGTCTTCAAAATTATAAAAGAGAAAGACAAGATGATGGCTATACAGATCGGCTCTGTTACGTGAGGATACAATAGAAGGAGGATGAACAAAAGGAAGATAAACACTGACAAAAGAACGATGCTTATGATCCAGATTCCGCGTTCATGCCTTCCTAACTTATAGTGAGCGACACACTCGAGGATACTACGATTCACAGGCCATAGAAAGGATACAGAGACATCTCAAGCAGTCACTATCGGGGCAGATCTCGGAAGTCTATACGATCAACATGCCTGCCTGATTGGGATTATTCCTACCGAATATACTTGTCATTTCCGTCCGAAGTACCGCCAAACCACCCTGGGCACAGGCATATTTCCGATTCCGAGTCATCGATCTATATGCACTAATGGAGAAGGAGCAGTGCTAACTTTTTACTTAGGTGTGGTGCTTCTGTGATCCATTATCGGCCACGGTTTCTGTAACCTACGGAAATAGCCACCGGTATTACCTACAAACTCGATCCAGGCGCCACTTTGTGGGACAATAACAAACTCAAGATTGGCATACTTGACTGACTAGATTGTTTCTGCTTATATGCTGCTTTGCTTACATACTCGTCAGCTGGTTTCAGGGACATTGCATTATCACTTCCAAATATAGCTGAGTCACTTTCCACTGTCGTTTTGGTCAGCTACTGTCAGATCAAATACTCCAAAGTTAACATGCGGAGTTGCAGAGTTATTGGCTTCCTACGATCAAGGTTGACTCGTCTTTTGGCCATCATTGACAAACGCAGTACAAATGGTAGCAACTACGTTATGGCTTCACGGAATGCTTCTCGCAAATATGGCAATAAAACCAAAATCACGACACTCCCAACCTGTTCACACATATCCGTTAGGTCGAGTCCTTGGTTGACAAGATTTCTTCAGGACGAATGGCACTCCAGAGAGATCCACTCATATAACGAGCAAAGAGAAGGTTGAACCTGGTCCATGGCGACAGAAGTTGCGCAAAGAGATAATTACTCGGGTCATCCTTTGGTGTCAGGCCAGACAATCCCAGTCTTATACGCGCGATGGGCGAGGGCTGCTGGTGTCATATTGTATTGGAGTTTGGCGTGTATATGGATGTCCTGGGGCGTTGCGTTATTGAACTGAGTTCTGCAGTTGCATTCCCATTAGGAATTTTAATTTCAATTCTTGGTTCATTCTTTCAGTTGTAGAAAGATTTCTATTCTCCACTAAGTATTATGTTGTCGTGTTTTGCGGGTAAGCCGGTCTTCTCTAAAGAAACAGAGCGACAGTCCAGAGCTGTAGATCAATGATGAAATTCAAACAAGCAGACTCTCGGACAGTCGGACTACTGCGATCAGTTATCCAGTGACATTTACATGATAAATCAGAACGACCCATTGTTTTCTTATTATTATTTCTTGACATTTTCAATAAACTACACTCTATATGGAAGCATAAAGGATAACACTGGACATCTCTCTGCGCACATAGAGTTAATATATTATTCCGTGCCAAAACTACTAAGATAAATTGCCTGTACTAAATAGTCACAACAATCATTGACCCTACCATACATTACGGATCCAACCTACTATCATAAAAGATGCTATCACATGCCTGTCAGATAAGGCAAGTCGTAACCAAAGCCATACCATACTTCATACCCAATGTCTACTATACTATATTTCACGGTTCTCCTATCAGATCGCCTTCTCCTCTCGATAATAGCGGACTCGCAAGCTATACATCACTGATACCCCCACAACCCCTCCCAAGACCCATGTCAACATACGAAGCATAGCAGGATGTGTCAACGCCGCCGCATCATCATCATTGTTAAACCAATCGGTTCCTTATGGGGTAGCACGCGCGATGATTCGTGGAGCCGGCGGGAGGGCGTGGGCTTGAAAATGTCATTGTATGGAGAAAAATATGGAACGCGGATGATATCATACTTGGCGTGTATGGTACTCTAGCTTTCAGGATCACCACCTACATCAGATCAGGCTCAGAACGTCAACAAGGTGGTAATTGATGAATATTTAAATCTTCGACGGACTTGTGAGTTGTTTGTTTTTTTGACTCTTGTGCAAGTGTCTATAACTGAATAATTGATTACTATATACCTAAGCTATTACTTTCCACGTTTGAGTGGCACGATACTTCTCTATCTTGTGCTTCCATACATCCAAGTCACGAACAAATCTATCAATATGTCATCTGGTAGCGGAGACAACAGCGAACAGAACCGTACGTGTATTATTATTCGCGTCTCCTTTCCTATCACAACAATACCTTGAGCCACCCCCTTTTCCCAATCCTGTATACCTCGAACTACCAAACTAACCGATCCAGCCACCGTCCTAGGCGGTATCACCGACACTCTAGGCAAGACCGTCGGCGGCGTCACGAACACTGTCGGTGGTATCGTAAGTGGCCTAGGCAAGACGGCTGGAGATGCGACTCAAGGCCTTGGAAACACAGTCAGCGGCGCCAGTCAAGGATTAGGAAACACGACCAAGGGCGTTGGTCAAACTGCCAACGACACGATCAGCGGTCTTGGTGAAGGACAAGATAGGAAGGTCGAACAGTCTACTGAGAACCCTCTGGGACTGAGCCGTTGAGTTAAAAAGGGAATGTGGATGTGAATTTGCTTGGATCGGAATTTCCTTGGGGTCTGATAAGATGTCCCTGACTGTATTATTAGTATTGTGTGCAGGAGAGGATTACGATCGCTTTTGTGATTGATTTCTTTTTGTTCTTCTAAGGATTAGCCCCAATATCAATATCAATGTGACATGAGCTTTTAATAACGGCTGGATTGCGTCTCGATCCAGGTATATGCCTTTCTTGCACCATAATATGCTCGACAGGCACTTAAGAAGTAGCGTAACTGTGCCTCTCTTATTACAGTTAAATCATTATATGCTGGTACAGTCTTCTATGTGGACTGGAGTCAGATTGTAGCATTAGTATAATAACTGTGGGGAAAGGGTGTCCGCTAGTAGCAGTTATCACTGTCCGCATCACAACTTCCTAAATAGGAAACTCAAAAAAACATCGAGAGCTACACCAAACAATGTCAGCTCCCAGAAAAAAAAAAGGCAAAAAGCTCACACTCTCAGACTGGTTTTCTGGTGGTAGTCAGTCTGAAGGTGCTACGAAAACCCCGCCCGGGCAGGGTTTTACTGATCCCCTGATCCCCAGAGGGAGTCACTGGAGGGTTCCCTCCGGGGATCGAACAGAGGAGCTCTGGTAGTGCAATGCAGGTAGTCTAGAGTTATCTCCACTGCACTACCAGGGCTCCTCTGTTCGATGAGAGATCTTTGCTTGGAATTATATGGGGACTGGTGAATGGGGGACACCGGGGACCCTTCTTTGTTGTCACGTGGGTCGATTATTAGGCACAACAATGGGTTATGACCTTCGGTGTCTCCTGGGCGATCGTGTGAAGTGGCAAGTCGTTAAAGATCTGACCTGAAGAGAAGGTATGCAAATCAGAATCGTCACATTGTTATGTAGCGCTACAATACAGATCCCAGTCAAGACATAGTTTGTCTATTCGTTTGACCATTCCGGTTTCTTCTTCTCCGCGAAAGCCGTCATTCCTAAGCCTCGTTAGCCGCGGATTGTCCAAGTCAAGGCATATGTACTTACCGATCTTCTGATCCCTGGTGCCAAATAGAGCGTGGAAGATGCGTCTCTCATACTCAACACCTTCCTTGAGAGAGAGCTCCTGGCTCTTGTTGACTACTTCCTTGGCAGCCAGAACGGCGACCTTGCTGTAGCTGGCAATTGTCTCGGCAGTCTTAAGGGCTTCCTCCAGGAGTTCGTCCTTTCCACCGTCGACCACCTTAGCAGCGACACCCCATTCGCCGGCCTCCTTTCCGCTGAAGTTCTTGCCCGTCAGGATGAGCTCCATAGCCTTGCTCTTCCCCACGGCTTGTGTCAGGCGCTGAGAGCCACCACCGCCGGGAATGATACCCAGCTTGATCTCTGGCTGGCCAAATGTGGCCTTCGAGGTGCAGTAGATAATGTCACACATGAGGGCCAGCTCACAGCCACCACCCAAAGCATAGCCAGAAACAGCCGCGATAACCGGCTTGCGAATGTTGTTTGCCAGATGAGACCAGGGGGCGATGAAGTTGTTGGAGAAGGCAGAGGAGAAGGTCAGAGGAGCCATTTCCTTGATATCGGCACCGGCTTTGGAAGCACGCCAGGGTTAGCAGATGCGCCGCATACGAAGGGCATATTCTTGAGAGCATACCAGCAAAGGCCTTCTCGCTGCCAGTTATGATGATGGCGCCAATATCCTTGTCCTCCTCGTACTTGGAAAGTGCATCGTTGATCTCCTTGAAAACGGAGCTGGAGAGGGCATTGAGAGCCTTGGGACGGTTGAGAGTAACTTAATTCGAGTCAGCAACTCAATTGCTGTCACATTCATTTCTAGAGAAGCTTCTATGGGTTCTATATGCTTACTGAGACCAACACCTGGCCTTGGTGTTTCCGTCAGGATGTTCTCGTAAGCTGGTGCAGCAGAAGAGTACGGCCTGCCGACTCTAGAAAGGTAGGATGTCAAAGGGACGGCCGTCTTCGTGGCGACCAGCCGGGAACAGCGCCTAGCAAACATGACGTTCAATTGTTGAACAAGACAATTGATAGTAAGGAAGACAGAAAATAGGGAATAATGAGGTCTAGATATTATCTATTGCCAGACGGGTGGACGGACGACGACAAGCTGTCTATTAAACATCATTAGAAATAAACTGCCCGAGGAACCCCCATACTTCTCCCCGCAACAAACCCCGACCGGCCCGAGGAAAACCGCGGCCAGCCATGTCACGTGGAATACTCCCATCAGCCACATCCCGTGCTCGGTTCCTGGATGCGCTAGTACTGAAAAGGTATACTAGATGAACCAGCCACAAATGAGGCTGCTGCGCCACCAACCAGCAACTTGACACTTTTCCCATCTCGAAGCACGACAACGCAATCCCGACGAACCCGCCGTGTCCTTCTTCCGTTTCCCTTTTTCTTTGTCCTGCGCTGGCAACCGAAAGGTCCGGAGATTTATATTTCATTCGGAGACCGATCGATAGCCCCAAGACTCCGCCCGTGCTGCACAATGGACGTCCCAGAGCCGGAACAGTCGCCGTTTACGGCCGTGTCTGCACAAACCTCCAAACTTCATAGGGTGAGCAATCCTTCAAGGCCATAGATTCGCATGGATTCATGGATAGTATCGATAATCATATGGCTCATTGGGCTAACTCAGTTGAAAATAGCAATACCAAGCTTATCTGGACGCGTCAACACCCTACACGACTTATCGGTGGGTGGGCACCGGAGTACTCCTGTTCATTTTCTTCTTGCGCATTGTCTTCGCGCAGGGGTGGTATATCGGTAGGTCTTGATTTGCAGTTGATACTCTCCGAGATTCTGGATGACCGGTATATTAATTTGAATCTACGTTATGCAGTCGCATACACCCTCGGTATTTACCTCTTGAACCTTTTCCTCGCCTTCCTCTCTCCGCGATTCGACCCGTCCCTCACCCAGGATGAGGGCCTGGAGGACGGCGATGCTGGTAGCAGCCTTCCCACCAAGAACGATGACGAATTCCGTCCGTTCATTCGTCGCCTCCCAGAATTCAAGTTCTGGCACAAAGCCACAGTTGCCATCGCCATTGGATTCCTTTGCTCGTGGTTCGAGATTTTTGACATTCCCGTGTTCTGGCCAGTCCTGGTGGTCTACTGGCTCGTTCTCTTTTTCCTGACGAGTAAGTCCTTCTGCCTTTCTACTCTATACATGGTCTGCGCGCTTTTTGTTCCGATCTGTCCAATGACGAGAGCGCCATATCCAACCAAGAATATTTACTAACACATCTCCATTACAGTGCGACGACAGATCCAGCACATGATCAAGTACCGCTACGTCCCTTTCTCCTTCGGTAAGGCGAGATACGGCCGCAAGTAAATGATGATCAAAATATATTTTCCTCCACCTCTCGGAAAGTCCTATTCTTTCCAGGACCTCTTTTGGCCGGGTTGATATTCGACCACCATCACTATAGCATTTACCTGCATCATGAAGCGACGAGGAAACCCTAACTTTTTCTTTATAATGCGGAAGTTGGGGAGGAGGTGTAATACGGGTCGGGACGTACGGAGGGAGGTTTTTACTTTTTAAGAAGGAACGAAGAACCGATTCTTCATTGTCTTTGTTTCTTCTTTCTTTGCTTTTTCTTACCCTTGGGTCTGCACAGATGGAAGGCTTCTTTTTCATTGTACAATTAATACAGGCATTGAATCTTCTTCCAGGCTTGTTCATCTTTTTTTCCTTCTCTCATGAGCTATCCGGTCTGTTCTATTCCTTTATTATTACCTCGCGACGGGTAGCATCCTTCAACGTTGGATGGATACGGACTCAAGAAGACTGGCCATAAAAATTTTAATAAGACGACTTCGTGGATGTTTTATCTTTCGTGACGACCATGGTATATGTCCGCAATCGGTAACGATCGTGTCGGATTACATATATGAAATGGTTTGAACTAATATATGTCGAATACGATAAATTGTCTTGCTTGCTTCCCCGAGGACTTACTGGATTATCTACCCTGTAAACAGGCTACAACTATTCCATTGTCCTAAGAAGTATACTAAATTTATTAGTGTTCGAGGACTAAATAGACAGGCTCACAAAGGACAGGCTCAACGCTGTTATCACGATGCAAGATCTAGCCCGCTTGCGATATTGCACATTTAGAGTCTATCATATCATCTTTCTTTTGATAATTTCTAATTGGACTTAGACACGAAGAAGTGTGATGGATGTGCTCCAGTGAGAGGAATTAATGCTTATTCTAGAATACATGTTATTGTGAAAAAAGGCACAACGCGACTAGGTAATGGATCTATGATGAAATCGAGACTCTGGAAAAAATGAAATGAAAAGGGAAAAAGGACAAGATTTCCATGCAAGAGACCATCTGCACTCGAGCCAGACTCGGAATTGATAACCACAAAGCACTTTCAGTATGCCTTTATTTCGGTCCTCTCTTCAGCTGTGAGTCCATATACTGATCGGAGATGTAAACAGGGGGATCCTTAAGACGGTATCCCAGAAGTACTCGCTGCCCAGCAGCCTCGCGTGATTCCTCAGACGGACAGGTCCGGAATCCATCGCTTTTGCTCTGGAGATATGCAACTTTGCACTCTGTCTGGCGGAACAGTCTGGTCAATTTTTCTCGGTGCTTTCTGAGCATTTGGCGTAGAGAGCTTCGAGGAATGTTAATGTCGTTCACTGTTTGCAGGAGAAGCTCGGGTAGTCCCTCTAGTAAGCACTTCTCGATCACTTCTTTTTCAACTTTCTCAATGATGGCCTCGAGACAGAGTCCAAAGTAAAGCCGCGAGCAACATAAAATGTTCGAGTAGACGGCTTCTCGGTGTTCGGGTCCATGGGCCCCGTCCAGGCATTTTTGTAGTTTCTCCAGCTCGCGCTGTAACTCTGGAGTTACTGCGACAGTCTCTGGTTGACAGCGCGACGCAGCTAGCTCACGCACTTTAGCCAGAGCAGCTGTCTCCCTCGATCTGAAAGCCGGCGTTAAAACACGTCTATCAAGAATTTTTGAAACCTGTGGGACCGTAGTGTGCTGAAGAATCTCCTGCATGAGAAATAAGCAACCTTGTGTCGCTCTATACATGCACTCTTCGATGATGAATGACCAGTCTGCGGTTAGAATAGAAATGAATTTCTCGACTAGCCCCTTGCCTTCGAGATCTGACGAGCGCTGACTGGAGTCTTGCTGGAGTAGAAGGTCAAATTGTTGTGTAAGCTCTGCTCCTTCTTGCGACGCTGCGAGGAAGTCACTAATGGAGGACGAGGGAGCATTTTCATCCAGCAGCCTTGTTTCCTGAGCTCTCCTCTGCAGGCGAGATCGGAGATAGTGCTTAGTTTCATCGATAGTGAGTTTCAACCGTCGAAGATTGAAGTCCCCTATCTCAAAGAAAGAATCCTCGTATTCGCCATTTATTGAAGTTTTCACCAACGTTTCGAAGCGGCGACAGAGACCCGTAAGATGTTGTCGCGCTTTGCTTTCGTCACATTCATAAGCTTGTTTATCGTAATGTTTCCCTTTTGCTTCAATTTCTTTCGCAAGTCTGGGGAAACTGGTTAGGAACTGAGCTTCACACAGGTCTAGAAGTTTGACCCTCAATGACTCAAATCCCATGTCAATTCTTTGCAGACAGTTCCACGGCGGAGTCCAAACGATGGAAGATATGTCGGTGGACGATGCAATTGGGGAAGGCACAATATGCCAACTCAGTGAGCCATGAGACGTACGCCGCTTTGCGAAGAGAGATCTCAGATAGTCAAGGGATATTTGGGGATCCACTGTCTCTGGTTTGACGATAACGTTGATCGTACGATTGGGAGGAAGTCCAGAGGCATCGACGTCAATGGGGACGTCACTCCCAGGGATGGCATTGAGTACGACTGTGCCCTCATTCGACACGTATCGCTGCATCAGCTTATCAACAATGGCGTCCTTTATCGAATCACCGGTCTTTCCTGGGAGATCAACGAATGCGATGTGTGGTAGGCCAAAGCCACACATTTCGATTCTCAGGATATGTTCGCCTGTGACCCATGCTCTGAGATCTCGCGCTTGCGTCTCAGCGTTCTGAATAAGCATCGGGATATCGAAATCCTCCTCGAGTTCCAACCTGATGGCAGGAGGTGCCTTTGATCTAACTTCCGACGTAAGAAAGATCATAGTCATATGTCTGGACCGTGAGTCGGATTGTCGCAGAACGATTTCTGTCGCAATAACGGTACCATCTAGCCCAGTAGGAAACGGAATGCCTGACAGTGCTCTCAGAAGTGAGCTTTTCCCACATCCTTTCTTACCCAGCGCCACAACATATGGCACATCCGCCTCCTTAAGGAGTGGTGACTTAGGAAATCTGCCTAGGAAATCCTGAGTGAGGCGCCCATATGGATGGTGCCCAACCGCGTTCGATAGTTCTGACAGTTGTGACTGCATGTTGCGCTTACTTATATGCAGAAGCGTGCGAAAAGAGAGAAGGAGAAGGAAAGCCTGCGAGATACTGGGATGGCCAGTCTGTGGTACCTGAATTTGCCTGGTGATGAAGCAACTTTGTGATGCTTAAACATCAGCAGCAGCGAAGGATAAGATGTGAGGAGAGATGAATAAGGGGGATCCTTCAGGGGAGGACGGTGTTATAGCAGGACACACCGGGAAGCCCACCCACCATTTCCTTCACAGCAGCCAGAAATTCACTGACTGAATAGCTGGAGTTCTTGCATATATTGGGAACTAGCCAACAACCCGCGACTTTTTGCTTCACAGAGCGCAATTTGCCGGCTATCAACAAAGGCATACCAGGCTGGGCATTTCCACTTTTGAACAGGAAAATCTACTCAGGATTCAGATCAGATGGCTGCACCCGACGTCCCTCTGCCCGACCACTTTAACCCGTCCGTCTCACTGTTCTATTCCCACTGCGGTCCGTTACAATGACCACTCTGTGTCTTCTCTCATCGTGCCTTTGTTGCCTCGACCGCCTCACCAGAGCCACATTGGTCGCTAGACGTGCCACAAACAGAAGGGTGAGGGCTCCCAAGACTATTGTCTGGGGAATATAGGTCGCCGTCTGCCGAGAGGCAGGCTGAATAACGCGGCGACGACTGCCCTCAGGCGGCACGATATTTGGCCCAAATGAGAAAGAGACGGAGAAACCGAAGGGGAGAAGAGAAGTTGAGACCCTCGCAGAAGCAGAGGAGAATGAGGCCGTAAAGGGGCCGATAATGAGAGGGAGGATCACTAAGAGGAGCAGAGGGACGGCTAGTCATAAGACCGCACATGCTGAAGTGCTCGTTGACCTTCGTGCAGGAGTTGTGCTGTCAGAACAGTGCGGGATATAATGGAGATTTTAGGAACCTACCAGTCCGTGATGGTTTCCAGCTTCTTTACCCAGCGAGCTGTGATCTTCAGGCGTTCTCTCACGCTCGTTGTAGGAAGTAGAGAGTATCTCTCTTCCTCTGGAATAGGGAGGATGCTGGCAAGCCACCAGGCGAACCGCGCTGCATCTGTCGGCACATCACCATAGGCAGTTAGAATACGGCGATGCAGCCATGGTGCAGAATCGGCACGCCGTTTGTCCACAAAGTCCAGACCAATCTGCAACAGTTGCTGGGTGGAGAGAGACTCGAGGGGCACTTCAGCAGTACCGCCTTCTTCTGGGATGGGCATAGTGACTGCTGCTGCGGCAGTTTCTGTTGATTCGATCCTTTCTTCCTCAGCTAACGAGACATCATCGACACGCTCAGTTATTCCAACGTAATACCCATCCACGAGAGCGTATTCTAGCACCTTGAATCTAGATACACCGACTGCGGAAACAAGGCTTCTGCCATCGGGAAGCAGCTCAAACCTATCAATCACAAGGACAGTGCCGTACTGCATGAATTGGCTTCTCCCCAGTTCCCCTTGAGGCGATCCGGAATGGTTAAAGGCAACCATACCAAACTTCCGCCCACCATTTTCCAGCGCTCGTCGAATCATGAGACGATATCTAGGCTCGAAAATATGCAAGAAAGTCGGCATCGTCGGAAAGGAAAGGGTACAGACAAATAAGGGCAAAGCTCTGCCATCATTGAGACCAACCTCGTCTCTCGCGGCAGCTTCTCTTCGTGCAGAAACTTGATTTTCAAAAAACGTATCCAAGAGACGCGATAACAACCCATTGACAGGCTCAGAACTCACTGCTGGTGGCATGCTGATCTTTCTTCGACAAATCGGACAGAGATTGGAATGATCTAGGATCCGAGCCAGGCACTTTCGACAGAACGTATGTCCGCAAGGAGTCGTCAACGGATCCAGAATGAGACAATAGCATACTTGGCAATCAAGCTCGTTCCTCGTAACGTCCTTGATCTTTTCCAATACCGCCTTCTCGGATTCATCGAACTCCCCATCCGGCTCGTAAGTCACACCGAGAGCTTCGTGCTTGAGTCGCCCTTCCTTTACCAGCATATAGGTACCGCGCAAACGACTTCCGTCAACAACAGCTTCCTCCGGAATATCATCTTCCTCTTTGCCAGTTACACCAGGTTGTCTCCACCGAACAACGACTCTGTTTTCCCCTCCGCCATACTGACCAGCAGCATGTTCCCCCTCCAGCACCGATCGAAACAGCTCGACAACCTTCGCAGCTAAGACATCCACGCCACAATCGCCCAGCGCATGTTCGCTCTCGCACCACCAACACGTGAACCCATCCTCTCGACCCTCATCAACCGGATATGTGATTCTCGGCCGCTTCCACACCGGCGGCAGACATGATCGACAATGTGTCTTTCCGCACGGCAATCGGAGCGGGTTCCGTAAGGGCAGATTGCATCGCGGACACTGAATTAACCGTACAATAGCAGCAGGATTGATATAAGGATCTAATACATCCGTCCGTATCGTCGAGTCTGGCGTGGGCGAGCTACTCTGAGCTGTGACGTTGTCGTCGTCTCTAACATCATCTCGCGCTGCGGAGGTAGGCGGAAAGTCCGAGGCGTTGGAATCTTGCGCCGACATAAGAAAAGAAAAAAGCGCAACTCGCTCGCGAATTAGAAAGGATAGAGAGTTGGTTAATAATATACAAAAATGCCACTTTTCCACCAGGGATAAATATTGCTGCGATGCGATGCGATTGTAATAGTAATGGTCATATGTAGCTTGCTTGTTCGCGAAATAGAGAGAGCGGCATCGGCATACGGTAAGAAGATCCGCGGCTGTTATGTAAATACTTAGTTAGACTACCCGCGGATGACAGTGCGGAGCTAACTACTAAATGGTCTGAATACAAACAGATCAGATTACAATAACAATAAGTAGAATAGTTTATTCAACAATTGAATAAGAAATTCTGTTTGTCATTTGAAAAGAACTATTGATCGGCAAGGAAGGTGGATCTGGTTAGCTGCATGCATTGCACTAGAGAAGCTATCACGTTCTTGAATATATATGTGTTCTTGAATATATACAACAAGGTCAAGACCTATCATTTACTTCTCATGAGCGCTCTTACTGAAATCGACTGATTCTGATGATATGCCAAAATTGCTAATTTCTCGCTGAATATAGGTAACTGATCCCTTTGAATTCTCGTGTTTCACGCAATATGCAACCGTTACATCTGTTCAAACCAGCCATCAATGACAACAACCCCAGGCGCGCAGAATACTTTTTCTCTCCTTTCGCGATAAAAAAATAAACTCCACCTCCTGTCCCACCCGTTCAGTTTTCTTTGATAAGCAAGCACCAAGACACCAATCAAAACACAGAAGAGGCGAGCACATAAAACACGGCAACAACGCTTGCAACATATACCATTTCATATCGCACCATGGTAAAAAGGAACATGAGGTGCGAAGGGGGGAAATAGAGGTGGAAAGCACGGGGGTATCCATCACCTCAAAATACGACATCGCCATGGCGCCAAAATAGGATGTAGCGCAGGGGTAATCTCGACGTTATACGGAACTGGGGGTAAGAGATACCGCTAAATATGGCAGACCGAAAAGAGAACACGAAATCAGGGTATATGTGTCAGAACTCATCAAACAACGGTTTGAGTCATGCAACCGAGGTGAACTATCAATAGAAATGCCAAAAAAAGGACGGAGGCAACAACCCTTACTGCGACATAGAGCTGTCAGAGTCGCTATCTGTATCTTCTTCAAGGACGACCCGCCTCATCACGCTCTTGTCAAAGAGGTCTAGAGCAAAGCGTCTGGCCGGGAGCCGGTAGTGATGACTTTCCAGGATCATAAGGGTCTTTCGGAAAAGGGCGACCTGGCGGAAACATTCAGGATGCTTTGTTTTCAGGCTACAAAGATGTACTGTTAGATCCGACATTTCATATAGAGAGCGCTGGGATGGTTTCAACTCACCTCTGAAGCTCGGTGGCAGCTCGTTTAGACAGCACGGTGTTACCCATATCCACTATAGATTTCAAAATCTTTTCGTTCAGTGGATTCGAGTCCGTTGTCGCTGCCTTGAACAACTCTCGAGAAACACGTCTAAATTGCGAATTCCGAGGAAGTTTAGGGAAAGATATCTGGTATAACCGGATCAACAACGATTCTTCAAACGCCCGTTGAACGTGACTCACAGTATACAGCTTGCTCAAGTCCATAGGCAGGCATTGTCCCAAGGAATCTCCTTTCTGGTCCACCGCAGAATCCCATCCGTTCTCTATAAGCATCTCCAGTCCATGTCGGCTCCTGGATATCAGTCCAAGGACAAAGAATGCTGTTCCTCGCATGGTCAAGACCTCTGCTTCTTCAGCAATCTTGACAATATCCTTTACGATATCCGTTTCTTCGAGGAAGGATGCTCCCAGCTCCATCGATCCGACGTTACCCACCGCCCAGAGACAGCCTTTTACTTTCAGCAGCAGCTCGGGGTCCTCTTCTGTCAACTCGAAATCTCGTATCGTGGATGCAAATTCGTTGAAATGCCCAGACTGCTCCAAGAGCCTGCAGCCCTCAGTGGTGCGAGCAAGTTCCCTATAGAAATGAGGGGGAAGAAGACCGATGTCTTGCATTTCAACGAGATCGTCACCTACAAAGCTGTTCCTGCGAGGCTGGTCGACGTAAGCTCGGGATAAGGAGGCCTCAACAAGCCCCACGTAAGCATCGTTTCGACCCAGAAACCAGTCGTCCATTTCCTGGGTAATGTAATCAAGACCGTCAAGGTAGTGATATCCTACAGAGGTTGAAAGGAAGCGCAGAAGGAGAGGTGCACCGATTTCGCCAAGATGGTCGAGAGAAGGTCGACATCTGACTACGTACTCAAGATAGTCGCGCTGATTGCAAGCCTCCTCAAGAATCTTGACGGCAACCTGGCAAACCGCAACATCTGGATCATAGAGCTGCGTAACGAGCAGTTTCACGACCCAGTCGGCATTTCCTATTCCCGTACCGCTTGGTGAAAGTGAGGAATTGCCTACGGCATATTTCCGGAGGAACCTGGTTGCAAAGATACGGATATCCTTCGAGCATGTGGTAAGGGCCTTGGATAATATGACTCTGAGGTGGCTCTCAAGGCTGAAGTCCATATTTCCAAGGAGCGCTTGGATCAAGTCGTTTCGATCCTTCAGTTCTATTATATGATAGAACATGTTATGCATGTGCCATCTCTCCATCATGGCCAGTCCGTTGCTATCGGAACTTAGAGTTCCCAGTAAAGCGAAATAGCCACCGCTCAGTGTATTTGACATCTGATCCCTTGAAAATAACGGCGAAGACGAAGTCAATCCGCTCATTCGATCCACTTGAGCTAGGCATTCCGCGATTTGCCTCAACAACTTATTTTCGGCCAGATATTTCGATCCTTCCGCGCTCTGCACTAGCGTCCGCATTAGAGCACAGCCCGTCCGTATGTAACGCAAATTGGGCTTTGTGTTTGGAATCATGGAGAACCTATATTTGAAGGGTCGATAGAATCCAATTAGCCGCTTCATGAACTTGGATCCTTTGATAGCCTCGTCTAGTCTTTTCGGATTCGTGAGGGGGCCTTCGACGATACGGTGGATCAAATCCCACTTCCATTTAACGTAGTTGACCGTATTCAGGACGTGGGTCTCTAGAATCAAATTGCGGAACTGCGTTTCGTCCATTGTGGCACTCAGCTTATTTTTAGCCTGTTCCCCCGACAGCAGCGAAGCTGATATATCTGCATCCACAGCATATCTGCCCGACTCTGTCGAGAAACCGCCGGACTTGGTGAGAGTGCGGTTGATACTTTCTATCTGGTAGATAGTTGATGTGGAAATGTCATGCTTGTCGGAGTTGAAGTTGACAGCAGCCGGAAGTAGATGGGGAAGTACTTGGAGGCCAGCGCTGATCGACCGAGGGAGCGAGTGATGCGCAAGTTTAAGGACTTCGGTGAGGAGCAAGGTAGCCTTTCGCTTCAGTGATAGGTCCGTCTCATCTTCAATAAGGTCGGAGAGAGCCTGCAGAATGATTAGTAAATGTAATAGCAAGATGAGCTGCGATGTCCATTACCGTGACTAGCCCGGCATCCAGCAGGGTTGCCAGTATGAGAGCCGAGAAATGAGCTGTGAGGTCAAACCGGTTGCTCTCTTTATCATAGAAGGCACGCAGTTGCTTGGTGTCGGTTTCCGACCTGAGGTTGGATACTCGACCATAAGTGGTAAGCCTTCTGCCAGCTAGGAAAGACGACGACCATGAAGGAGGTTTGATACGTAAAGCATCGAACAGAAGCTCCATAATGAGATCCCTAGCCTGGGGATCGGGATAATGTAAGGATTCCAGGAGGGAACGGAGAGGTCTGCCTCGATCCTTGGCCAGTGTCAGCAATCCTGGCCAGGTCTTCAGCATGGCCGAGATGGCTCTTGCAGAAGATTTGAGTCGTCCATTACGGATATTATCCGCTATCGAATCAGTGAAAGGAGTGAGGACCGATTCTAGCTCGCAACCACCTCGAAGGTACTTTCTGCTCTGCGGTCGATCGAGTATGTGCAAAAAGCTGGCCATTAGACTCTCCGATGCACCAAAGGTCCCTTCAGCAAGGGCGTCGTTCAGAGGACCATAGCCACCGGCGCTGAAGAGCAACTCTGGGTCTTTAACCAAGATTTCCGCAAGAGTCATCAGGGTGATATTCTTCAAGCGGTCCTCATGATGCTCCGCGACAGAGACGATGGTCCTAAGGACCGCGAGGGATATCTCGCGAACTCCATCTTTGACATCTAGAAAAGCTCTCACGAATTTCAAGGCCTGCTCGCGTTCCATGCTAGCCTTTGATTCTTTGACAAGAGAAAGCATGACCAACTCGTCTGTGTGTAATGACCTTATGATCTGGATCGACTTGCGATCCGCAATGGCATAGCGAGTCAATCGGTACCCCGCCGCAATGACCTCTCTGCTATCGCTCAGGAGCATCACCTGCACCCGCAATCCAAATACTGACCATGCCAAATCGTATTTAAGCGTTGGATATCGTCTGAATAGTTCCACCAAGCTATTCGCCCTCTCCACGTAATAATCTGGCGACATCCCCTCGATCTCCAGAGCCTGGAGAGTCTCCGAGAGGACGTACGTAGGCGACTCCGTCTCCCCGTCAGCCTCTATCTGGTCCTCATCGGCGACGTCCACCTGTCGAGAAGGGGACCGTAGGGGACTGCCCCGAAATAATGTAGAGATACGATTTCGGGGTGGTGTCGATGGCACCTGTGCACGCAACAATTCCTCTTCCAGCTCATGATGGAGCTCCGCGAGCTTGCGGTTTGCCGAACTCAACTCCGACTCGACCTTCATTCGCTGGTCCTTTGTCTGCTTTGGATTCTTGGCCAGCAATGCCTCCAACATATTCTCTGTGCCTGTTTTGATCTTCATTTCTTTTGCAATCTTGTCCCTAAGAACTGCCTGCCGTTCTTCTGTGCCGGTAACCTCATCCTCCTCGATGGTATTATTACCCTGCCTGGGGAACAACACTTCTTGTCGTGGCGTCGTACTCCGCGACGTGCTCATACTCTTCAAATCCGAGCTGAAACTGCCAGGTGGAGGGAGGGATGGAGTAAGCGAGGTACCTCGCGGACCGATGCTGCTGCTGCCTCCAGAGCCAGAACGTCCATTTCGGTTTCCCCGCGAGGCCGTCTCCGTCCAGCTCCCATCAGCAGAGCCTTCATGACTTGATAATGACCGTCCATCCACCCCACGGTGTTGGGATGGTGCCCCCGAGGACCCTAGGTTATAACCGGACGCCATGGATCTCCATCTAGGATCGACCCGTGTATCACTTCCCGCACATGGATCGGAAGTCGGGATGTCGCATTGAGCTCGTATATAACGAACGGGGTGTCTACCGCGGGCAGTTTCAGCTGCAGGGCTTCACGAGCGCCGAAGGGAGCGGATTCGATGTCAGGGACACGATCGGTGAGTCGGGATGCGGCGCCTCTACGAAGGAGGGGAAGTGCTGGCTGACAACGAGTGGTACGGCCCTCGACACGTCCCTCCTCTGGAATACCACGGTGATGAGCAAAGGGATAGGATCGAGGATATCTCAAAGAGATGTTTCAACCTCGCAAGCAACACGCAGGCAGTCTAGCAGCTGGTTTGTCCTCTCTGGTTGGCGTATCGCTCTTCGCTCTTCTCCGCCCTGGAGTTGTCCTTGGCGCGTTGGTGAGGCTGACTAAGACATGTCTAAGAATGCCTCAGGCTTTCTCATAACGGACTTCTCTGCGACATCTTGTCAGACGCAGGCATGAACAAGTCCCAGGTCGTCCTTTACTCCAGATGACCAGAATTCGAGGCATTTTTGTTCTCTCGATGGTGGATCTATTAAGCAGCAAACGGATATCAACTTCTGCATGGCCCCTTTCCCAATGGAAGGACGGTCTGACTGATTATTTACCAATTTACTGGCGCGAAATTGGCTGTCTAAGATCTTCTTCAGGATAATAATAAGAAGCTACGGGGACTAATGTGAGCAGTAATAGGTAACGTGCGTCGGAGGTAACCGGTCACAGCATCTTTGACCCTTCACGGAGGCTACCACATCGTCACATGGGAGAAAGCGAGTCCCAAAGGATCCCGAACGGAAATTCGCCCTACTCCGCCTGGACGGGGATAGCGAAGTGGTACGACGACGGAAGGTCTGGCATCCATCGTCGCCGGCCATGACAGGAGCTGGGTGCGGATTCGCTCCAGACGGTCCGAGGATCCCCGTTCAAGCCATGACCAGCATGAAAGAAGGGTCCTGGCCGGTGGGAACTACTACTGTCCACCAATGTCCTCCAAAGGTACCATTATTATCCTCTGCAGGAATGTCGTGGATGGCAGGATGGTGGGTTATTTCCCAATGTCGTCTTCTCGGAGCGAGATTGAACTCCCAGGGGGGTCTCTGCAGCCTGACTCGTGGGAGAACGAACAACCAACAGACCAACAGACGACGCACGCCGCGGGATGAGAAGCGTCCAGAGTCAAGGGGTGCTCCATCAACAAATGTAATTACGACATGCACTGCGGTCTTACTGCAGATGTGGTCTTGCAGTGTTTTCCAGCCATTTTTCTGCTGATGATAGGTACTCGAGTCGCGAATGGATGCAATGAGAACTGCTATAGAATACGTGTCAACCAGAATCCGAATGCGCGAGGGTCTCAAGAGTCTCAAACACCGGTCGAGGATATAGATAGAAACTTTCCTGGAGGGATGAACAAACGTGATATATAGATTACTTAAGGGAATCAGACGTTATGGCGGGACGTCCCACGGTTGCGGGGTGAGAGACGGCCGAGACGGAGCCACCCGTGTCTGCTGAGAGGAGTCAAGAGCAGTGTTTTGAAGAACTTTTGCTGTCGATCCAGAGAGAGATCCCAATCCAAATCCCGGTGGAAGAATAATAGAATAATAGAATGAAGCCATTGTTAGTTGATTGATTGATTAATTACCGTACATACATATCGAGATGACAGGCGTGAATAACTCATTCGAGAGGGGACGGACTGATAAGATGCCCGTGCCTGGACCCGCCCAAGCGATCTCGCTCTGAAAGCCTTTGGTTAGCGTGCCGCCGATCCACCGCCAGCACGGGCACCAACCAACGTGCTCCCTGCCAGCCCTGCCCGCCGGCCGTCACCAGGCCCTTCTTGCGGGCTTCGGAGCTGCCCGATGCCTGTCTTGTCTTGTCCTGCTCCTGTCAGCTTCGGGGATCGGGCTCTTTGGCTTCTGGCCTGGAGAGCTTCACTACTGGCAGTTTCCCGTGTTACTCAGTATCCAGTAGTAGTCATAGTTAGTTACCCCAGGCATATTCGAGGACAGTCTTTCCCCCTGCTGTTTCTGCTGTCCGCTCGTCTCCGGTGACCTGCGCGTTATCCGGTCTTGGGAGCTTCCGCAGCTTGATAAGCCACCCTTATAAGAGAACCAGCTCCCCCCAACGAACACATACTCTGGAGACTGTGGTAGACAATTCATTCAAGCAGCGTCTTGACATTACTTTCTTCTCTGCTCCCTCTCGAGGTCACGATAGATAGACTTGGCTTCCTTCTCTCCCACTTGACTCCGTTACCCTGCTGTTCGTCATGACTGCCAGACTTGCATCGGCCCGCTATGGGAAAGATAACGTCCGTGTGTACAAGGTGCACCGTGACCAGGAGACAGGGGTGCACACGGTGGTCGAGATGACTGTGTGTGTGCTGCTGGAGGGGGAGATTGACGCCTCGTAAGTTGAAATTGACAATATCCAGCGCGCAACGAGAGACATCTAACATGCCCCTCCCCTCTATAGATACACAGCGGCCGACAACAGCGTGATCGTAGCCACAGACACGATCAAGAACACTATCTACATCCTCGCAAAGCAGAATCCCGTCACTCCCCCAGAGCTATTTGGGTCCATTCTGGGCACTCACTTTATCGAGAGATATGCCCACGTCCACACTGCTCACGTCAACGTCGTTACGCACCGCTGGACCCGCATGACCATTGACGGCCAACCACATCCGCACTCCTTCCTCCGCGACGGCAACGAAACACGCAACGTCCAGGTCGACGTCACCGAAGGCAAGGGCATTCAGATCAAATCCGCCATCGCGGGCCTTCTGGTTCTCAAGAGCACCAATTCCCAGTTCTGGGGCTTTATCCGCGACGAGTACACCACTCTTCCGGAGACATGGGATCGGATCCTCAGCACGGAAGTTGACGCCAGCTGGGACTGGAAGCTCTTTGAGAACCTCGCTGCCGTCCGAGCTGAGATTCCCAAATTCGACGAGGCATGGACTGCTGCGCGGGATATCACCCTCAAGACCTTCGCGGAGGAAAACAGCGCCAGTGTACAGGCGACTATGTATAACATGGCAGAGAAGATCCTCGCGGCTGTCCCGCTGGTCGAGACGGTCGAGTATTCTCTGCCCAACAAGCACTACTTTGAAGTTGGTAAGTGGTCGATTACTCTGCCTCTGCAGATGACCGGATACTAATCGAACTTGTGTCTATAGATCTCAGCTGGCACAAGGGTCTGAAGAACACCGGCAAGGATGCCGAAGTATATGCCCCGCAAACCAACCCTAATGGTCTGATCAAGTGCAGCGTCGCGCGATCTGGCGAGAAGCGAGAAAACGCAAAACTGTAATCGCATACTAGAGACATCTAGACGGTCCGGTAGTGGCCAGAAAGGCGTATGACGGTAGTTGCAGCGTCTGCATGGAACATAAAGCGGCGTAGGGCATTTTGATTCTAGCATTTGAGATCTTTATCTGTTCCTTTTTATGATACATAATGAAAAAGACTGGATTCATCAGAAGAACGTGTTCTACCCCGTAGAAAATGAGGCTTCCCTCCTAAACCACTGGAAGGAGGAGCAAGCTCAGTTGACACCATGCCAAAATAGCATTTGCATTTCAAAATCCCGACGGACTCCACACCCATGCGCTGCGAGCTTGAAGGTGAAAAAAAGAAAGGAAAGGAAAAAGATGAACATGAATAAATTACATAGATCCGACCGTAGAAAGATTTTTCATGGTGACGACTCTTCCTTGGCCTTCTCGAACGCTTGCTGCACCTCGGGCAGCTGTCCAATCACGGGCTGATTACCGATCTTCACGATATTCTCCTTGTAGGGGTGCGCGAGACCTTCGAAGGCTATAGATGCGTTAGCCATCAACCATTCAGGGTATATAAATCAAGATTCCAAGCATGTCTCATCAAAAGTATATATCAAAGCCAACTTCCGGAAGGTTTCAGACGTCGACTAGAAAGCCTGATAATACCCATATGGACTTATACATCCCCCCGCCAAAGAAAAGAAGAATAACCATTGCACTCACTCTTCAATCTAGCCAATCTCTGATCCCGAAGCCTGTTCTTCGGCAACATGCCCCTAACAGCGCGCTTCAGGACCTCTCCGCCTCCCCACTTCTCAAACATCTTGTCCATCGTCATGCTCTTCAAGCTACCGGGCCGGGTCGTGTGCGTGTAGTACTTCTTCTGCAGTTTCTTCTTGCCCGTCACCCGCAGGTCGTGGCATCCGACAGCAACAACATAGTCACCGCAGTCTGTGGAGGGGTCGTAGATCGGCTTGTGTTTGCCCATCAGGTGGATGGCGATGGAGGAGGCTAGACGGCCGAGAGATCGAGGGTCAGATCCGACGTCGACATAGTGCCAGGCGCGAGAGTATGCGAGACGAGTCTAAGGAGGGAAAAAAAGGACATGGTCAGTTGGCATGTATGGAATTGGCGGATTGGGGAGAGATATGATATTGAATTCCTTTACCTTTCCGACGGTCTGCGACATCTTGAAGACTCAGGAGGGGATTGAACCCTGGAAAGCAAAGTGAGGTAGAACGAAACGAAGAAAGAATCAAATAGACAATCGAACCGCGTCGACGGCCGAAAGCTTGGGTATCAACGGGGGAACAGTCGACCAACAACCAAAGCTCATCACCTGTGTTTTCTCCGAACTTTCCTATTCGGAGATTCTGGCTCGTCCGACCGGGCGCCTACTTCACGTGACATGCTCGGACTACCTAAGATATGGCAGCCTCAGGTTCTCAACGAGCGGAACGAAAGCCCTAGGTAGCACTAGCGCGCACACTAAGCGAAAGCCCGCACACCCGCAACTCACCTTGGGATTTTACACCTCGAATCGAGTTGGAAGACTTGCGACGACGACAACGACACCACCCCTTCGCACACTCCCCTTCTCGACACCCGGCAAAAGCCATCCATACCCACCATGGCTTCTACCCAGAGTGTGCAATGCTTCGGCAAGAAGAAGACGGGTGAGTTTTGATGCGCGAGATTGTTTTGGAAGTTGTTGGGTCTGGAATAAATTTACTGACTGGAGGATTTTAAATTATAGCTACTGCCGTCGCCCACTGCAAGGTACGGATGGACTGTTTCCCTTGGAATCGAATATTTGGAGATGGAATATGGGAGAATGAGAGAGGATTTGGAATTGAGAGAAGAGAGATTGGCATGGACAATATGGAAAATGAATGAACAAAATGCTGAGACTTGAGAACAACAGGCAGGCAAGGGCCTCATCAAGGTTAACGGCCAGCCCCTCTCGCTCGTTCAGCCCGAGATCCTCCGCTTCAAGGTACGACGAATCCTTTTATCAGCTATACCCGGAAAGCGACGATCGTCTTCGTTGCGATCAGTGAAGGATACGGTTGTCTCTGACAGATCATCAAATATATAGGTCTACGAGCCTCTTCTGATTGTCGGCCTCGACAAGTTCGCCGGTGTCGACATCCGCGTCCGCGTTACCGGTGGTGGTCACGTCTCTCAGATCTACGCCATCCGCCAGGCCATCGCCAAGTCCATCGTCGCCTACTACCAGAAGTACGTTGACGAGCACTCCAAGAACCAGCTCAAGCAGGCTCTTGTACAGTACGACCGCACACTGCTCGTTGCCGACAACCGTCGGGCAGAGCCCAAGAAGTTCGGCGGTCCCGGTGCCCGTGCCCGCTACCAGAAATCCTACCGTTAAACGGCTACCAGTCAGGCAAAAAGGGTGCTGTTTGGCGGTTCTGGTTGTTTCTTTCTTCGTTCATGCGGGGGAAAGGGAAAAAATGAAATGGGAGAAAAATCGCATGTGGTTGTGGCCATCATGTGTGGGATACCGGCTTGTTTCTCAACTGGTGGTAGACTAGGCCAGGTCTCTGAAATAAACAACTTTTCTTTACTCATTTCATCTTTTTGTTCCGAAAAAAAGCCCCGATATTCCAGCGTTCGCATGGTTGGGTGGGTCTTTTTGAAATGGGTTAGGACACAGCTACTATGATTCTCCGAAATTTGATATCATGTGTGACCAACACAGCCTCTCAATGACGATGAAACTATTCATGCAGCTTCCCAGAGCGCCGCAGCATATGTGCTTTCTGATTTGATTCATTACTCATTAATCCTTCATATCTAGCTCCAGAGATGAACTGCCTTCCCTCTCGCCCAGATCGACGATCACAGGTGCATATTCGCCCGTCTCGTCCTCTTCGTCGGCATCGTTCATCTCCATCTCCACCCGCTCTCCATCTTCCAACTCAAGCATGCCTCTCTTGACAATGGCCTCCTTTTTAAGCTCCCAGTTGAATTCCTCCTTGACCCATTTCTCGAATACCTTCAGTTCAAACTTGACTGCAAAACCGACGCCATCGCTTAGTTCATCCACCGTCCGTTTGAAGCCCGTGAGTAGCTTGATGAGGAATTCGGCGCCATTTTCCCCATCCATCTCGAATAAACCCCCTTCCACATCGTCGCAACGCTTCAATTGTAACCGTAGGAGTCGTAGCACATCCGTAAAGAATCCCTCCCGTGCAGTCACGGCAGCTCGACATGTGAATATCAAGCTCAGCAGTCTCTTCCATTGTTCGAGACACGAATAATTCATCAGTGTCAGAACCATAAGAAACGTAAACTGCAGTTCACCCAGAACCTGCCTCTCTCCCATCTGCTCATCTCCGTCCTGCGCGACCCTCCGTACAAGATCGCCCAACGCCCATGATCGATCCTGAGCAGCTTCTGTCCTTTCCCTCCCAATAGCACCCTCACGCCACGTCCGCTTCAAATCCACAGGCAAAAACCGCAAATCTTTCTCTTGCTCCGCAGTAATTCCAGCAGCTTCTCGAGACGTCAGCCCCGGAATCTGATCCGCATCCCTCTGCGCCGTACTCCCAGACGTCACCGTCCATCTCGGCTTCCCATCAACATCAACCTCCGGATCTCCCAGAATACGCGACAGTAACTGCGGCGAAATATTCCCCGTCAATCCAACCCAATCGCTCCTCCCTTCCTTCTGATTATCCTCATCATCCAAATCCCGATCCTCCTCCCGTCCCCCCGCCGCCGTAGAGGATATCCGACTCCGATACCGAAATAGACCCCCGCTCTGCCAGATCGCGCTGAGATTCGCTTTATATCGCATCGCCTCTTGTTTCTCTTCACTACTCTCTCCGATTATAGGCACTAGAGCTTCAACATCTTGATTCCACTTCCAGACACGAATCTCCGTCGCGTCCGCGCCACCTAACCTCCGCCGAGTCAGAGCTGTCGAGGCTGCACCAGTAGTAGTAGCGGATTGAATATCTCCGATATAAAACCATCCTCCACACCGAAGGGAAAAGCTCTCCGTCGTCCCGGTGTAGAGAAAGTGCCATCCTTCAGGTAAGTCGCGAATACCGTGGAAATTGGCAGTGGAGGTGAATGAGAGTAGGTCGATGCCGACGAGGGTTTTTGGCGGAAGGCCAGGAAGAAGGATCGTTGGTGTTGGAAGTGGTGAGGATTGGGGAGGCATTGTGTTATGTCGTATGTTTAGGAGGTGTGTAGATTCTGTGTGTATTCTTGTTTAGCTCTTTATGAGCCGGGGGTTGTTCTCGTGGGTGATGTATTGTCCCTCATTGATGATTGAACTGAGGCGGTGGAAAATGTTGCGAAATTTGCGGGGTCTGAAAGTAAGTAGCTTAAGTAGAGACAGTCGGCTTCCGGGGGGGTGGATTGGGACTTGGGATATTATGGCGTATAGTAAGTAGTCTACCAAAAGAGGTCGTAAATTTCACAAGATTATGGTTGTGCTCTTGTTTGCGACGATGGTGATTTCTGCAGAGCTTCCCGCGATGCAGTTACATCATGTTGCATTTCCGAATTTGGTCAAGAAATTTCTAGCCAGCTCCGCGGGGTCGAATTGATATGCAGGTTCGCAACGCAACAACGGCGTTCAGCTACAATTGCTATTATAATTTGCTGAGAGTATATTTGATACTGTGTTGATTCGCTAGAAATTTGTCATTTAGTTAATGAATCTACGAGAGGAGAAATGTTTTGCTCTCAGTTCAGTTCTTCATTAATCGTTCATATAGCTGGTGTCATACAGGCAAGCTACAGAATGCCCAAAACTGAGAATAGACCTTTTGGAAAAGGAAAAGAGAAGACCAGGCGAAAATGCCGTTCTTCGCGTTTATTCCATCCACATTCGCAGGCGCAGCCCGCATGTACCCTCCAATCCGACCAAGGACCAACTGTAATAGAGATACAGAAGGTGCTTGATGAAGTGTAGCGCACATGTTTACAGACGACGACCACGGCGACCACCCTTGCGGCGGGTAGAGTCGGAGGGCGTGGGGGTCACGTCCTCGATTCTTCCAATGCGCATACCGGAACGGGCAAGAGCACGGAGAGCAGACTGGGCACCGGGTCCGGGGGTCTTGGTGCCGTTACCTGGATGATGTTATTAGAGACTGTCTTGATTGATAAAATGTTGAGATGCGAACTTACCACCAGTGGCACGGATCTTGATGTGGAGGGCGTTGATGCCAAGCTCCTTGCAACGAGCAGCAACATCCTGAGCAGCCAACATGGCAGCGTAGGGAGAGGACTCGTCACGGTCAGCCTTGACCTTCATACCACCGGTGACACGGGTGATGGTTTCGCGACCACTGCAATCCATGTTAGTCTTCACATATCCTTCTATCAAGACCGCATCCATCTATTGCAACCCCCAACTAATCCCAACTCGAAATGGCATAATACTATGAAAAAGAAGACGAACCTCAGATCGGTAACGTGGACGAAGGTGTCGTTGAAGGAGGCGAAGATACGGGCAACGCCGAAAACGAGCTTGCCTGGTTCACGTTAATTTTTCGCCCTCATCTCATCGCAAATGGACCAGGAAACATACCATCTCCGGCCAGAGGGCCGAGAGAGACGTTCTCCTTCGCGGGGGTGGTCTTCTTGGGAGGCATCTTGTGACTGTGGTGGACCGGGGTCTGTGTGGATGGAATATGGAGAGAGAAAGGAACAAAATGAAGCTCTCACGATGCGACGACGACTGTAGACTCGCACGCCGAAAACCCGCCGTGTGTGCCCTAGAATTTCCTTCAAAAACGATGATTGGCTCATCGTGGCCGGTGAGGCCGCACGGACCAGAAGGAAGCGAGCTGCTGCCTGATGCTGCCTGACTTGTCAGGTATCAATCAATTTGGTGGCTCGGTTCCGAGTCGGCCCGGGGAACGATGCGTGGAAATGGACTAGCGCTGGCAGGAATTGCGACCTATTTCTTCAGCGTCCGCGATCTCTGGCATCTCCGTCTTCCATCTTTGTCAATTATCCAGGTCCAGCAAGAATTCTTTCTTGCTGGCGACCTTGATCCTAAGGAGCACTGTTTGGAGGATCGCATTTGTCAGGTCATATGTCGACCGCTTGCTTTCCTTCTAACGGTGTCACCTTCTCGACATTTTTGGCGGACTCACACACTCACAGATCTGATAACAGAGCAATCCTGGTCCAGCATGGATCTCAACAAGAGCAATGCCTCCATTGGCATCATCGGGATGGGTGACATGGGGAAGATGTATGCTCGTCTTTTGAGCAAGGCGGGTTGGAGGTAACTTACCCCCCTTGTCGTCTCTTATGAGTCATGGGACCGAGTTTCTGTTTTCATGGTAAGGCATCCTCCATTCTCTCCGAACCGCTTTCCCCTCCAGACTCCCTTGCATGATGACTAGAGTGCATTTGGCTCGAGCATGGCCTGGCAGTTGGCTTCCTTGCCATTCTGGCGCTGGAAGTCAGCTGACAGGTCGTCAATGATGTAAAAACCACGCTACCTTACTATCTTTTTCTGACATCTTCATTTCACCTTTGATCATTTGGAACACTCTACCTTCTTATTACTCTGGTGCTAACCCGAGATGCAGCAGGCAGGAACTTTTTTGATACGGTTCACGGTAAATAGCGATCCCTGCTAATAGTATTCTTGAAGAATCAACGCCTGTGATAGGCCGGATAATTATCAGGCCCTGAAAGACGAATTCTCTGGATCCCAAGTACGTTGACCGCCATTGTTTCTCCGTCGGAAACTCATTGTATGTAGCAAGATATCACCATATATCCAAATGGGCACCTGGTGTCAAGAATTAGCGATTATATTATTTACAGCGTAGAGGCCGGTGCTATTGACAAAGTAGTCGCCGAGTATGGGCCATGTATGTTGCCCCGGATGATAGCTATCTCCTTCAACTTTCTGTATCTGACCCCCGGAAAGCAACGAAGGTCGGTGCCATCGTTGGCGGCCAGACATCCTGCAAAGCGCCAGAGTTAGCGGCATTCGATAAACATTTGCCCCCCGACGTAGAGATCCTCTCATGCCATTCTCTGCATGGCCCTAATGTTAATCCCAAAGGCCAGCCTCTGGTAGGAGCTTACCTCACAGATATCCCCGGGCAAGATCGTCTGATAACGTTTCGTCTGCTAGGTACTCATCCAGCATCGAGCTACGGACAAAAGCCTCAGATTTGTTGAACAAGTGTTCTCGTCATTTGAGTCGAAGTATGTCTATCTCACTGGTGAGATGCACGACCGGATAACGGCAGACACGCAGGCTGTTACACATGCTGCTTTCCTCAGTATGGGTACTGCTTGGGCGGCAAACAACCAGTTCCCCTGGGAAATCAACCGTTGGGTTGGAGGTATTGAAAACGTCAAGATCAATATCACGTTACGTATCTATGCGAATAAGTGGCATGTTTACGCCGGTTTGGCTATCCTTAATCCGTCGGCCAAAAAACAGATCAGACAATATGCCGAATCAGTGACCGATCTCTACAAGTTGATGATTGGCGGTCACAGAGAAGAACTGAAACGGCGTGTGAAAGCAGCAGGCGCAGCAGTTTTTAAAGCCGGCACTGAAGGACAAGATCTGCTGTTAAAGGATGAAGTTCTTGATCGATTCTCTCTTTCCAAGGTATCCCGTGAGAAGGCTCCTCCGAATAACCATCTTAGTCTGCTAGCCATCGTGGACTGCTGGTCGAAGCTGGGCATCGTTCCCTATGACCATATGATCTGTTCAACACCGGTATGTGTCCTCCCCTCTTTGTTAACCTCTTCTACCAAGGAAGCACTGACAGTATCAAGCTTTTCCGACTCTGGCTTGGAGTGACGGAGTATCTCTTCCGTAACCCTGATCTCCTCGACGAGGTCTTGGACATTGCAATTGATGACAACACATTCCGGTCTGATGACTTGGAATTTACGTTCGCAGCTCGGGTAAGTCAGCGAGTTTATTAGTTCTTTCCCAGTCTCGGGATGGAAATCTTACTGCACAGTTGTTCCACTATTATCCCATTGACCATCTTACTAACTATACCATCTTCTCTCAGGCGTGGTCCGACTGCGTTTCCTTCGGAGATTTCGGCTCTTACAAAGACCGGTTCGAGCGCATCCAGAGCTACTTTGCTCCACGATTCCCAGAAGCTGTCCGTGTTGGAAACGAGATGTTGAAGACAATCCTCGAGAAGACTACGCACTGATTTCTGCGATTCTTGTCTAGCCAGGTTATATTGAGGGCTATCATGCCAAACGAGTCCTGGCCTGCAGCAGTAACGAAGAGTGCCACATTATTAATTAGACCACTACTTCCCTCAACCTTCATACGGATGGAAGTCATGGAAAAGGCAGTCTATATGTGACTGGAGGGGATAGAGGCACTCTGGGCTAGCATCATGTGCTACCCTTCTCTCTATCTCCCCGTTCATAGCGCAGCGCTATTGCTAGCAGTACTGCGGAGTATTAGCAGAGAGATTTTCACAAAAGTAAACGAGTGAGGAATCAATTATATCTATTACAACCCGTGCCTTGAATCTTTTTCCTTGCCACTTAGTAGTCCATCGCTCCACAGCGACATTGCATATGAATGCCATTTAAGATATGAGGGACATTGCTGGTTCATCAATCGATCAGCTCAGGTAAGGAAGCTGTCATTTATTTATGCAGCTTGGTAGTGGATTGAGAGGTCGTATGAATGCGTATTATGCCCATTTTATCGGACGCTACTATTGCATTCTGCACCTTCCTAATATGGCACTTCTCATACACGACAGATAGGTACAAGATCTTTCTTCTCTTCTTGATTATAGTTCCTTTGGACTGCTATTCCGAATCTTAGCCAAAATATTCGTCTGGCAGGAGGCCGCCCGTGGTTGTTGTGATCACTTTATGCACCCCCCGCTTCCAGACGCGAAGTGTTGTTGTTGATGGCTTGCTGCCCTTCCTTTGTGACATCTCCCTACGACGATTTATTCGACAAACCAGACGTTCTTATGCTCTACCGTTTGTCTCCCTGCTACTCGAAAGCTGAAAATAGGAGCAGACATGTCTTCGCGACGACGCATCTGGGATGACTCGACAGAGGGGTCGGATTTGATGTGAGTCTTTCATACATGTGCACATCTTTCCATCACAGAAGTCCCTGAGAAGCGCTGTATTCTCTGGTCCCTGGTTCCTCTAGGATACACGGGTTTACAGCTCTACTGTCCCAAGATCTACCTCTGCCGTATCAATGCGCTAACCTGTGTATACTTGCTCTCAGAATGTTATCCGTGAGTCTGCCTTACTACTACCGGCTCTATTCCCTTTCTGCATGGAGTGCTCTGTACTTATATTAGCCATACTCACATTTCTCATAGCCTGACGACTCTAGGGCTCCCACCCCTGACAATGTTACCATCACGAAGTCTGAGTATGAAGATCTGGTGAGCGGACTTTTATCATACCACATCCAGTTGAATGACACAGAACTAAACCAGCTTATGTTCCTTAGTTACGCTTGGCTCATGAATACAGTATGTTTGGCATGCTCAGCTGCATCACGAGAAGAGAAGCGCTGCGGGTGAGGAGTCAGTCTATTGACATGATGTCCAGGTAATTTGAGAGCATCACTGCTTAACGGTGGCCTGTCCCAAGAGACTCTTGATGTGAGAAACCGGTATCCCATCACACTAACGTATCAATATTGATCCTATTATAGGTATTGATCGAAGAGCCCGGTGACGCCCCTCAAATGGCTACCCTTCCTAGCCATAATTGCCCACGACCCAGTGAGAAGAGCGAGGGCTCTCAGGAGAGCGAGAACAGAGCAACCCGTTCTTCCCAGATAGAGAACCTCTTGGAAGGAGCACCAAGGCACGGTCAAAATAAGGCCACCAATCCTTTTAGAGCCGACGGCAATGGCTCCAGTAGCGATAGCTTCGCCAATATGCAGCAGTCTTCTCCACAACCTGATTACCGTACTCTCGTTCTTCGCGAATTGCCAGATCGCTGCTCCCATCGTGAGATCGTCGAGGTCATCCGAGGAGGGTCACTTCTTGAAATTTATTTGAGACCGCGAGAAAAATCGGCCAGCGTCTCCTTTGTGACAGCGGCTGATGCTAAAAGTTTTCTGGACTACGCACAGAGGTACAAAATCTACATTTTGGGAAAACGCGTAAGTCAGCTGCTTGCATCCATTTCCAATATATTTTCACTACAGCTCTTCTAGATTGAAGTTTCTTGGAACGACCGTCAGTTTCAGGTTCATTCTTACCTCGCAGCCGCAATTGGAAAGGGTGCATCACGGAACATACTGATATGTGGGATCAATCCAAACATAACTGAAGCACTTATCCGCGAGCAACTGGACCATATCCATAATCTCGTGGTACTGAGCGTCAGGTTCTATCAAAGAAACGCCTACATATCCACCAATTCGATCCACAATGCTATGTACGCACGGTCCTGCTTGATGTCTCGCACGATATACAAGGGTATGAAGATCTGCTATTACCATGATGAGTGTGCGAGACCGATACATGGGGATCTTCAACGTACGACGGAGCAACCCACCCGACGATCTGAAAATTCAGACCGTTCTGCCAACCGATATCAGGTTCTGGCTGTTGATGGTTCTGATGAGCTTGAGAACTATTCTGACGATGAGGTCTCGGACCTGATTCCATTCGATGAAAAGATCGTTTCGATGTTGGAACCACTGATAATGTCCACCTGAGAATGGTCACACTTGTGTAGCACTTTCGAGGAACCTGCTCGATTTCTAAAAGATTGCGCATAATCGTGGACAGAAGGTTTTCAAAGTGAAGGCGAGCTTACACAGGCTTGATGCTATTATCCCACTCCTTTCCGGCCAAATTAGTCACAAATTGTATTATTACTGAGAATAAAGAAATAGAATGACTTTTGAATTTCTCTTCCATAATCAAGACTCAGAACGCCTTTTCGAACTCAATAAACTCCTACCGAGAATGCACACCTACACCCCGTCAAATAAGCAATTTAAAAAGATAAGTTGCAACCACGTCAGACCAAACAGGGCTCAACTTGACAGCAGTGGATTCGAATGCACTGGTTGTGGGTGGAAATGTAGATGAAGTCGCAGTCGACAAGAACATAACCGGTATACGACGAGAACGTAGAGCTCGAAAAGAGAAGAAGAGAAGAATAAGATCAAAATTACAGATGATATTGGAAGCGTTTCATCTCCTCCATTGCAATAATCTACCTATCAAGGCGTTATCCCCACATATTGTATTGTATTGCATATTCGTTTTTTCCCTGCACATAGCCAGTCCGCAATATTAAATAGTAATGTTATTTCTTTTTTTTTGGGGGGCCTATATTCCAAGGGCTATAGTTCTTAGCATAGATACTCTATCTATTAGAATAAGCCTTCGTTTTAATAGTAATGCTTAAGGCCATCATTTGATTATTACCAACTAATAATTACTATGTAACTATTCTGCTCTTTTTACTTCTCAGCGATAAGTATAAGATAGTACAGAGTTGATGTCGGGAGGAAGGGTCAATAGTAAGGTACATTGTCAATGGTAGCACTGTAGTAGTAAACAACTATGTATACAGTACATACTTCCAGGTCAGACAGGCTTAGGACGCATCAAAGCTCACAAACTTCCATAGAAACAATGACCTTCCTCCTCTTCCCCTAACTTGTGTACGTCTACTCTCATATGATCTAGTTAGTTGAAGAAGCAATTAATAAGTATTTTGTTTCAGCAAACAATCTGAACGCCACTAAGTACTTAGATCAGCTAGGCAAACCCCCGAGGGGGCAGTGTAGCGAGAAATGTGGGATATCCACCAATGAACCGGGTCAACGAACGAATTTATTCTACTTCGTATTGCTGGGTGCGGCCATGTTGCAGCGCTAACTAAACTAGTTCTGGGTGATGCGCTGGTCGAGAAATCGATTGCAATCGAAGAGATGAGCGGGAAAAAAAAGAAAGAAAAAGAAAAGAAAAGAGTTCAGCTGCTCTCCTCTCCATTTGACATTGTTATTATGTACCTAATTATTAAGAGGGGCTGTTGTCATTTACCAGGACAAGACCTCTTGTTATGGTTCTAACTGAGAGAGATCCACTTGTTCTCGAACACATGGGGCTGTGAAATGTTAAATTTCTGGGGAACTTCGGAACCAGACGTTGCTTTTGTTTGGAAATCCGAGCCTCGTCCTGTATTCACCCGTGTTTAGCGGTTATATTAGATGGCATGCAGTTGAACAAAGGATCGTCTATAGGGGCCTGAGCGTCTATAGAATCGAAACAAAAGGGAAAGATTCATCATTTCAATGACCATGATCTAAGTCTATGTTGCATAAGAGTAAAAAAAAAGGAGTATTTTGTTGTGGCTGAAAGCGAAGTGAGAAACGGTTGATCGCCGGCGATCTCTATTGAGCAGACTTTTCTCGATCCAAAAGAAGGAGAGAGCAGTGACTGCAACCATGCAAAGGGAGGCGAGGATCACACGGGCCGGGAAGAAGAAAGGATGTGTTCGGGGTCTCGATGGCTCGATACGAGGTTCTCTCGGATAGAGACCTGAGAGGCCAAGCGCTTCGTCTTCTCCACCACTTATTTCGTGCTCTCTTCGTCGATAACGAAGGCCCACTCGTGTTCCTCTCTACCGAACATGATCGACTCCAACCAAGTCCGGATGAGGTCTGCATATCCAGCCTTGGAGGAACTGGCTCCTTTCATCTCCATATCGACATCGCCGTTCCTGATCAAGGCGACAGGTGTGATGAAGTACTGCAGCCAATCACAACGTCAGTAAACGGAGCGAATCAACAGAGAATGATACTTGCAACTGGGGAAGACTTACGGCAGTACCAGAGACGAAAGATTCAATAATCCGTCCCTCCTTCGAAGCTTCCTCGATATCCTGGATAGTAATCTCCCGCTCAACGACTTCCAAAGGTTCCAGGCCGTCGATGGCATTGGTCAATTTAGCTCTGGCCAGCTCCAGCACACTCCGACGGGTTACTCCAGGGAGGATGAGCTTGCTGTCCAGCGTGGGCGTCACAAGCTCAATCTTTCCTGTTTCCTTATTCTTCCAGACAATGAAGAAGTTGCTGGCGCCTGCTTCAGTAACGTTGCGGTCAGGTCCGAAAAGCCACAGCACCTGGTCGAAGCCGATTGACTGGGCCTTGCCATGGGCAAGGAGAGAAGGACCATAGTTCGCTCCCAGCTTTGCATATCCGAAACCACCCGGCCAGGCACGAATGCTGTCTGGTTCGGACGCCAGAAGCTTGAGACCCTTTGTGGCAGGACTCGGCCATGGGACCGCAATGACGAACAGAAGAGCTTCTTGGGGAACCTGGACACCAAGCTGCGGTCCGCTACCGATAACCGTCGGTCTGAGATAGAGGAAACGTCCGGGCTCTGTCTTGGGGAGCCAGCCTAACCAGTTTGTCAGTCATTTTCTCACATCTTGAATATCCCATCGTTGACAGTTCATCACGTACGTCCTCCGTCGACCTGCAGCATTTTTGCAATGACATGCTTCAGCTGTTGCGGGTTAAATCCCGGCAGAGAGGCTCTCTTGCAACTGGACACCAGTCTCTCGCCATTGCAGTCCGGGCGAAACAGGCGCAGCTTTCCATCATAACCCCGATACACCTTCATGCCCTCGAAGCATTCCGTGGCGTAGTGAAGGCACGACGCCGTAGGCGGGATGCTCAGGTTTGCGAAGGGCTTCACCTCCGGCGTTTCCCATCCTCCTGCAGCGGTCCATCTCACTGTGACCATGTGGTCCGTACAGTAAGAGTGAGAGCGTTCCTCTGGGGATCCAGGCTTTGGCACATCGCGGAGGGTCGTGGAGCGAGTGACCTTGGTGGACGATGCGTCCAGATCAGGCAGCGTAGGAGCAATCGAACCCATTTTTTTTTCGAGTTATATCCAACAGCCTCGAGATATCAGGTGGAATGAGTAACAAAGGATTCTGCGTCGCGGGCGGATCGAAATACTACGTTGACAGAAGTGGAGCAGCCAGTCGTGAGTCAGAGGATACACTCGAGTCACAAAACGAGCAGTGCGCCCACGAGACGTTCAGAGAGATATTAAAAAAGATTTCTGGCATCCAGCAGAGACGGCACTTCCGTGGAGGGCCCATGGCTCGACATTTAACAGCGCCGTTCGCCACGGAAATTCTGTTTATCGATAACGTTTTCCGCGGTCCGACCCCCGCGGCCGCGATATCTGTCTGCTACCTACTTAGACAGGTTAAGTCCGCCGTGATATCTCATGAGCTGTGCCACTATTTATCACTTAGAGATTCTCTAGCGCCATTACAGTTCATTCTGATGTCTGCGAGAGCGAAATTCGTGGCCATTGAGCGTTCCTAGGCTCAGGAACGTGCAATCTGAAAAGATTTTTGCCCTCGAGTTGTCCCCACCGGTAGAGCGCGGCATGCCGATTCTAACCGCCAAATACCGCTTATCAGGTTGGTTAGTTTCTATAGAGGTTCCCATCGTAGTGAACTTCTCTCTTATTCCTGTCATCAATAGAGGAAAATTGCACAAGTTCCTCTATTGCGACGAATCGGATCCATATATTGCGACCGCATCTTTCGAGGTGCCAATTCCATGCCGCCACAGCAGTTTGCGACTTGGCAAGATGCTACATCTCGCTCAAACAAGTGATATACGTGCCCCTCCGGGTGCATAAAGTCCTGATAGCAATTGATTTAAGACGCTGATATCAAATAGGCAAGGCGCAGAAGCCACTCGAGTGTTGATAGCCAGGCGGATTCTTTTTCCAAAGCCCACGTGGTGATAGTAGCGGATGTATCATCCGCTCAGGCCTTAAAAGGTCATCCTCGGTCGGGCTTGCATATCATCTGTAGCTTATTTAGACGATACATCAGATGTACCGCAGCTGTGTCTCCTCCGCATGGAGAGTTCCATCCATTGCGCAAATCTCGCGCTGAGTTTGAGCATACTCCATACTCCGTGACGATGTTTATAGCTCTGCGCGACTAAATAGGTCAAGGGAGAGAAAACAGGAACGTGCGGCGCTAAATTCTGCTGACAGTGCACACAGAGATCATCTGGGCTTTAGTTACCTATGAACATCCACCAAAACAGCTTGCTGAAACGATGTTAACGCAGGTGGGGTGGGATTTATTCATAGCTACGTCGATATATTTGAGCTTGCTCTGCTCCTTGCGTATGGGCGCTGCAGGATCTTCGCCGGCAGCAAGAAAGAAATGTCAATTGTCCTGATGGCAGACAACTGAGCAATTTCAGGAAACGACATGTATTCCGACAGACAAGGACATCATGGCGACGTGTTTGACACGGTTTTCCTTTCCCGTTTTTGATGGGCGCGACTGATGAGAGACCAATCTCAACCAAAACTTGTCGAACCAGTACAGAAGCCAAGAGTCTTTGAGCAAGAACTTGGAGCTTAAGAAGGTTAATCCCGGGCTTCCAACTGTATCGGCAACTCTTTCCAACCGAACCTCTAACATTACGAGTACAATGTTCAGAAGACGCAGGTAGTATGATCTGCTCGCCCACTAGTACAAACGTCAGGCTATCTTTGGTTAGACACAATCTTGCCTAATCATTCCTGATACGAGCGATCTTTTTGATCTGCCACACCCGTGTCGATGATGATGCATGGAGCCGGGATCAACGCTCTGGACTCTTAAAGCCATCGCAAGGGCCGCACATCTAGGCGGGGTTTTCACGACTGCACGCAGATAGGGATGCTGAGTCAGGTACAAGGCAAGCGCAACCGCACCTATTTTGTCTAATTGCCTGCCCTGTGACTGGCTGTATAGGCTCTTCGGCAGGCAAATGCCAATGTAGGGTCTTCGTCTCTAGCAAGTGCATAACTGCAGGCATGGATCCACAGAAATGGGGATCCTTCCTAGCGTACTTCAAAAATTATGGTATCTGTCTTGGTTCGATGATAAGAGTCTAATAGCGGCTAAAGAGTCAATGTGGTTCGGTTGACGGTTTTCCTAATCCGGCGATGAGGGAACTGAGCACAGTCGACTATCAAGATCTGCGGGAGGGGAAATTCCAAGGTTGCCCTTTTATGGATTAAGTTACCCATTCGAGAACGCGAGATTCATGGTCACTAGGAAATCCACCGCATAGGGTCGCTCGCGTGTGAGCAGAGTTATCCTTAACCCTGGCTCCGGTATGAATATCCGACGAGAGTTGATATTAATAAGGTGCAGGTAGAGTTGGTATGTTCAACAAGCTATGTTCGCATGGCATGTCTCCTTCTCCTTGGAGAGTTTCAATACCAGTAATTGCCGGTAAGGATCGTGTAAGTGGCGCCTCTAACGGGTCGTGGTCATTGGGCCGTGCGATTCGGATGTAAGACGCGGTGTAGGATTACCAGTCGCAGACCAGGAAAGGCGATCCTCAACGCCGGTTTTGAAACTGCCGCTCCGGAGGAACGACTGATGTCAAATTCCCCGTGTGATATCATACTGTGGAACTGATCAGACCTCTGGAAAGTCATCTGCGCCGAAGCAGGGAATTGTCGGATAAAACACAATAGTTTAATCCCATGCAATGCCATCGTGTCCCGGCAAGAAAATAAAAGAAAAGAAAAGCAAGCATAGTGGATTCAGCAAAGCGGTTTTGCGCCTAGGCCGCCGAGCCAGATAGACCATAATAATAATCCCCCGTGCCAGTCAAAGAACCAGTATGGTAGGAATAATGGTACACTACTTGTACACAAGCCAGCAAGCACAAGCACCTCCTAGGCGAGTAATGGTCTAAACAGCCTTCCCAGACGGCTGACATAAGAGCCACATAGCAGGGGTAGTTAGTTAGTCAAAAAGGCCCATCCGATAGACGGCGTTGATGGAACCCAAGTCGCCCCTTCAGGACGATAGGGGACGGACGTTCTCGATCCCAATACACGCGTAAATTTGTGAGCCCAGTTCGGAGCCCATGAACTCAGGAAAACATCACCGTGAAATCCAGCGATCGCGACGTACCAACGCCGGCCACCGGATGCCTACCAGATGCCTGCCGAACACACATCTCCATCTCTGTCTCGCCGCTCGTGATTGGAAAATGCCCCGGGGAAGAAATCCTGTTATCCCGACTGCAGCTGCGCCTTCACGCGGCGTGTACTGAATTGTCCTCGAGCTTTCATACGGCTCGCTCAATGGTGAGTCCAGCACAAAGCCGCCAGCAGTCACAGCAGTTTCTCCAAGCCGGCATCCCTACCGCCACCGTTAGCGCTTCTCTATTGTGCGGAGGGAGAAGTAAGAGCCTTCTGCAATGTCAACACGTTGCAAGCGCTAGACTTAGGAGGTCTCTACAGTCCGAAAAGTGTTTTTTTTTTCCCTGAACATGAACGGACATTCCGCCGCAGATTAGATCACTGATCACTGATTAAGGAAAAGGTGCTAGGGAGATGGGTGATCCAAAAAGATCTCTGCCAACGCTGGCCCCAGGACCGCGCACAGAAGTTTCATCGTCCGCCGCCAGTGCCTCACGGCCAAAGAAGAATTCGACCGCATGTCTTGCCTGCAAACAGGCTAAACGAAAGGTAAACATTCTATTTGGCACTGATTCTGTTATTGACAGACATATCCGTGGCTTTTGGCAAACACCGTTGTTTATTCCTTCTCTGCCGCCGGGTTCAAAGACAGTCGTTCCCTCACAGATAAGATGGTCAAACTGTATACTTACTTGAGAGTTGGTGTGTAGTGCAGTGGACGCCCATCGCCATGCAAAGCATGCGAAGGAGCACATTCGGAGTGCATATTCGACGAGACGCTCGATCTAAGACGCAAGATCGCTGTCAAACGCACCAAAGATGAACTGGAATATTATAAGGAGCTCTTATATTCCCTCATCGAGTCTTTGCGTTCCTCAGAGCCGAGCCAGGTTGCGCAACTGTTGGATTTGATCCGTAGTAACGCACCGCTAAATGAAATCGCAGCCGCCATTTCAGAGAACATCCGCCAACTGCGCGACAAAGGACATTCAGACCCACAAGTTCCAGCAGGCCTCGAAGAGGCCGTGGCCCATGTTAATCAAATGCAGCGTCTATCATCCGAGTCATATTCCCGCCGCAAGTTCGTGACCCTACAGGATCTCTGTGATGTTCCCCTCTTCGAAGTACCGGCCAAGCCATGGACGGATGTGACCGATGACAGCCATTTTGTCTCCCATTTAGCCTCTCTCTACTTCACATGGAGTCATCCTTCCTGTCAATTTATCGATCAGGAGCTTTTCCTGGCACATATGATGGCAGGAGATCTGAATTCCCGGTTCTGTTCTCCTTTCCTCGTCAATAGCCTTCTGGCAGTAGCATGTGTACGGAGTGACACCGCCTTGCTATCATTTTTTGCAGCATTCTCTGATCTGTGCGCAGATGTATTCTGATTTTGAGCAGGCACTTGCCGTCCCCGGTGATGCCAGCTCTCGGGGCCAACATTTCCACGCCGAGGCCGAGAGATTGTGGAAGGAAGAAGACGGAAAAGTCAGTCTTACCAATCTCCAGGGCGTCATCCTCATGGTGTCCACGTAAGTCTCCTTTGTTGCTGAACATCATTACTAGCATCCACGAGAAATAGTCCCAAGCTGACTCCTGGATGCATAGCCTGAATCTTTGGGGTAAAGATAAGCTCTGCTGGCTAATGCTGAGACAAGCCGTGCAGATGGCCCAGGATCTTGAGCTATTGCAGGCATCTGAACTATCCTCAGATATCTGGCAAGGGCCCCGATCGAAGAGCATGGAACAATCAAGCGCACTCACGGCTTGTGGTCTCTTCATCCTTAATGCGTATGTACGCCGACGCGCGAGCAGTAAGAAAGGAACTAACGGATCTTCTCATTCCCATAGACAGATGACCTTGGCATCATCAAGACAGGCGGCCATGAAAGCCCCCACTTCCAGACCCTACACAAGGGAGCAATTGGACGACAACCTCACGTGGACGCCATACCCGCGCTCAACGCAGATTGATTATGCGAAGAAACCTGCCCTCCTGCGTTATATCCTTATTGAATTATCCGATCTGTCAGAGATCCTTGTTGACATGCAAGATTGGCTCTTTAACAGGGACGCTTCCATTATCACGGACGTCTGCTGGAATACCGCTATGGCGTTCTATTCTCGACTGCAGAAATGGCACAGCAGGCTGCCGACCATTCTCGATGTTGGTTATTGTCCCGTTCCGCAAGTATTGGTTCTGCAGTAAGGATAAGAGCCGTCATTTCCCTCCTACACCATGGCTAACATCGGATAGAATGCAGTATCACGAAATAGTGATGGCGTTATTTGGCGATCTCGTCGGACGCAAAGAACTCGAGGAAATGTTGCAACCGTCTCAGATTCAATATGCGAAGGAAGTTCGAATCAAGTCAGCCAGAGAAATTGGCAGATGTTCACGCATAGAGCGGCAATCGTACGGTCTTGACCAAGCCCCTGGTTCTATGCTTCGACCTGTCTGTGCAGGACTCGTCACCCTGCTAAGGGATTTAGGAAATGCAGAATCACGGGATGCCTTTGTCGAACTCAGTCGGTTCTTAGCGGCCTTCAGCAGACGAGCACAACTGGCTCAGATCATGATTCGTATGCTTGAGGACAGTGCCAAAGCGGCTAGAGTCAAGATTCCTGCCGAAGCAGCCACCATACTCAAGAGTCCCAATATGGAAGCATGGCGGGGCCAGGACCTTCAAGGGTCAAGCAGTACGTGAACTTCAAAACGTCCTAGCACTCTCGATAAGAGCATCCCTGATGCGGTCGATTTAGGGATGTGCTATAGGGTGGGTAACGTTCAAGTTAGTCGAGAGAAATGAGGACGACCGGTCAAATAGCCAACACCGTCGATAGCGACGTGGGACCATCCGTCACGTATGGAGCTGGCTTTCGTGTTCAGCAACTGCGTCTGCTAGGGACGACGATTCTGGGGACACAATCAGGGGAGGGCCCTGTTAGAATGTTATGACGGGATGTGATAGTCCCAGAGTGAGAGTTTATTCCACTCACAAGGCAGTGTTCTGTCTCCTTCCATCTACTCCTACCACAGATCGTCAATCCCCATGGGTTTTCTGCACCCGACACCGATTGGCAGTTGACCGACGTTGGCGGTGCAGCGATATATTTCGATCAGATCACCAGGAGAAGCGATCATCAGAGAAGAAAAGATAGCTGTTGATGTGAGAGAGGGCAGTTCTTGGACTGTGACTACCACATGGGAAGAAATCGGGCTAGGCGGCGGAAAAAGAATCCGCGAGGCGCTCGGACATTATTCTGATAGTCAAATGTCGCCACCCACCACTCCTTTTTTTCTTTGTGCAAAATGCCATCGGGCTGCAACGGTCACAGCAGTCGAGAGTACATCAGGTACTCTCCCGTCATCGAAGTCGCGGTCCGCAAGGAGTGTGAGCGTCTTGCGGACCACCGTTTGGCGATACACTGGAGCAAGCACTTGGGGCCATTGATGAACCTCAATGGCACAGATGCCTCGAGTACTCTTCCTCAGCGATCCGGTCTGGATCACAGCCCAAGTTTCGCGTCAGGCCTGGTACAAGAAGATGTGTTCTAGAGTACGGCGGCATGACAGCCTTTACGTCCTGAGTCTGGTGTATTCTGCGTTTTCTGGGCGTATCGCTTTGGCGTATATTGTCGACGACTCCTCCCCAAGGGAGCAGATCTGTTTGTACTGTTGTTCTCTTGATGCATTCGCAAGACCCTTTTTAATCCCTGTCGCATCGTTGCCTTTGCGCAATGTGTTGGTAGCACGAAATTTGCAGTCATTCGAGCGGTCCCCAGTTGGTCGACACACTTGGCATTCTTGGTATCAAGGTAAAGAGGCTCTGCATCCCATACGCGGATCTGCGTAGGGGCTTTGTTGAGCCTGGGAGCACTAAGTAGTACTTTGTACCGTGTGGTTCGCCCTCGTATTTGCAGCATCCTGTGGCATCTTGGGGGCTAGCCCTCACGAGATTCCGCTGGAAAACGCATTGCTCAAAGCGAGCACCAAATCCAAGCAGAGCTTCCAGGACAAACCAGATTCAGTTGGCAGCTGGCTGAGCTTGGAATAACTGGTCTGTACCGCAACTGACAAGTGACTACGTAGGTTAGAAGACTACCTAGGAAGTTCTCGTAGAGTCCTTTGTAACCTCATCCGCACTCTCCGATCATTGGCTGGTACCTTAACCCGGATTCTCTGAGATTTAACAACAGCCTACCTGGATACAACTTGCAGTCTTTCTCGTAGTTCTACGTAAGAAGAAACAGATATATACAAATTTATATTTATATTTATATAACTATTGGTTCTCCTTCTCGTTCTCTTTTTCGCTTGTGCTCCGGGGCATCATGCTGACATCATCGATATTCCCCATCTGGTGCACAACTCAACATGGTATTGGGAGCAATGTCACCCGCGATTCCTCGCTACCTTGGAAAGCAGCCGTTTTTCCATGATTACCAGAACCGAAAGCAGCACCATGAGTCCCACGTTACACATCGTGCTCCTGTCACTTCGGCGTCCAGACCAGACAGAGGAAGTGGGGCGCCCGGATTATGGTCACTGTAGAGTATATGAAGACAGGAGCCTAGGAATCAGTCAAGAGTCTACGCATCTGAACTCTTCTCCTTCTGTGCATCACACCCAAGGTTCTTCTCAATATGGTAGAAGAGAGAGATGTGGCAGACGGGCACGGCCATCAATCCGAGACCTCGTCTGAGGAGACTCGCAGACAACCAAGGCACCAACCCGAGGGGCAAGGGCAAACTCCAAAGTCAGGAGATAAACGATCCCAGCCGGATTATTCTCTCGCGGGGCCGCAAAAGAATGCTCCGTCATCAGGGGTCTACGTTGATCCTTTGTACCGAAAATTAAACCCTTCCTACGGCAAAGAGGAAGAGGAGCCAGTATGGGGGTTGGCAAAGCCTTTCCCCAGGGTCGTTCGATCTGGTATGCGCCAGGACAGCGGGACGACCCAGGAAGCCTACGAGGCACCAGAAAGGGGAGAAGCAGAGGCAGTACCGCAGGTGGACAATATCCCTCATGGGACAGAAGATGCCGATAGCACAAGTCAGCCTACGGACGAGGAGGGTGCATCGCACGCACAAGCGGTCCGCAAACATGAAGGAGATAGGGTCTCACGGCCTGTCGAGAACGAGGCACAAGAGCGGCCGCCAGCTCCGGAAGAAGATGGGAGGCAAGCGGAACCAGAGAAGCAAGAGTTCTTCAATAAATGGGCGAAGATCAGACATTACATCAGAGAGCCGCTCGCTGAATGGCTTGGGGTAAGTTTAAATCTCTTTCATAGATGCAGAACACGTGCAATGATCTTATACTGACCAGTACGATATATTGGTAGACAACAGCATCCATTCTAATTGGCCTCTGCGGGAATTTAGCTATAACTACATCCAACAATAAAGCAGGCTCTAAGCTCTCTCAGAATTGGGCCTGGGGACTCGGGTTCATGGTGGGGATTTACCTTGCAGGTGGTGTCTCCGGTGCTCATCTGAACCCTGTCATCTCGATTACACTCTGGATCTTTCGTGGGTTTCCTCTACGACGGTGCTACTACTATATCATTGCACAGACACTAGGGGCCATCACAGCTGCCGGAATTGCTTACTGCCTCTACCGAGATTCCATTATCACTCAAACACCAACAATTCCACCTAACACAGCTGGTTTCGGTTTCTATACTGAGCCGTTAAGCTACGTCAGTAGTGCTACAGGATTCTTTAACGAGTTTGTGGGTACTGCTCTGCTACTCTGCACAATCTTGGCTCTGGGTGACGACAGCAATGCCCCTCCCGGTGCAGGAATGCATTCCTTCATTATCGGACTGATTATAACGGTCCTCTCCATTTGCTTGAGCTACAATACTGGAGGGTGAGTATCTTCCTGTCCATAACTTCTAAGCCGCAAAAGTGGGCTTACTAACTGCATTGGCAGAAGTTTTAACCCGGTTCGAGACTTCGGCCCCAGACTCGTCACCTTGATGGCCGGATTTGGTGGACATGTTTTCACTGACCGTAGCTGGTGGTGGATCTGGGGTCCATGGGTTGCGACCATTAGCGGTGGTATAGCTGGGGGAGCCGTTTACGATATTTGCATCTTCATTGGAGGCGAATCACCGATCAATTATCCAAAGAAGAGGCGTGTGCGTGCCAAGTTGAAGAAACAGGCCAAGTGGAGGAAGAGGTTAAGGTTGGGAACGCATAAGGTTAGGGATATAGAGGAAGGTATAAAAAAGATGGAGAGCACATAGGCATATGTATGCGGTGATGCATACTGTCACCTGTTGCATAACTTTTTGTTTATTTCGTGTCATATCTGGCTGCATTGACAGGCGTTTTTGTGCTTTGAGAAACGAAAGGGAAAAAGGCATACATGAGGTCAGGAGTTTAGTTATTTGTCATAGGATTACAAGCGTCGACAGAAACGAAATGACGATTTATGAGCATAACTTCAGTTAGGGCCATGTTGTATAACTGATCAGTCCTTTAGTGTTGTTGACGCCCCAATTGTAAGGCCATCAAAACTCCAACTTTGGTGAGCTTACCTATGTTCGAGAATGTATAAAAAGCCCAAGCACTCCCTCCGCTAGTAGATCTCATATTACTCCATATGTGATATGCAGAACGTCTCTCTGACTTATATATCATAGTCCACACCCGAACCAAGCATGTAGATGCAAAGCATCACTGGATGTATGAGGATGCATCCGAAAGCAGAGCGAATCGACATATATACAAGGGAGGGGGGTTCAGTAAGGCATTAGCTGAGCCGCATTAAGTCCGAGCTGTACTTCATAACATAGCCTATTCTTGAATCTGAGATGCCTAAAGAAAACAGTATTCAGCGTATAGTCCCTACTCATGGATGAAATCGACTGGCCTCACTGCATGGACTAACTAACTAACTGGTTGTTTAAGTTAAGTGCAGCATGTGTGCATAGATGACTCAGCAGACCATTTGTGCGCAGATAAGATAAGCACAAAGGGTCGACAAGCGAAAACCCTCAAAATTCGAACCCGCCGAACAACCCAAAATCCAACTTGGCGACGTCGACGGCAAATAACGACGAGCTTCAGCTTATCCGTGCACCACCTGAAGCAAATCCGCTCCTGTCCATTGAATCCTTTCACGCAGCGAGATATCTCTTCCCACCATGTCCTACGAAGAACGCGCCAACGCGCGCGCCAACCTGGGCGACGAGTCTGATGTCGAGGAGGAGGCGCTCGTTAACGACTACCGGGAGCAGGTGCACTTTGACGATGGCTTGAGCGAGTTGGATCGGACAACATCTCTGGATGGTGCATCTCAAACTCAGGATCTGCAGGCACAACTGGCGGCCGCGGCCACTCCGCTGGAATACCAAGCCACTCTAGAGACCAAGTTCGCTAGCTACGACAACTACTGCAGTCTCTTCCACTACATTCTCAACTCTGACGGCCCCGTTGATTTGGAGGTTCCTTCTGTATGTGATGATATACTTTGATTTGCTTGGGATATCATGCTAGAGTCATGATATCACTTCTCCGTTGTGGTTTTGCTATATTGCGGGGTTTTGTGCGGACTTGGCTAATTGGATTCTCTATAGTACTACTGGGCGTGGGATGTCATTGATGAGTTCATCTACCAATTTGAGTCGTTCTGCAGATACCGCAACCGCGTCGCCCGAAGCGGTTCCAACGAGGAGGAGGCACAGCTGCTGCGCGAGAACCCGAACACGTGGGGCTGCTACTCGGTCCTTAACGTCCTGTACTCCCTCATCCAGCGATCTCAGATAAACGAGCAGTTGGCTGCTATCAAGCGAAATGAGGACCCCCTGGCAGTTGCCGGAGAGTACGGCTCTCGCCCGCTGTACAAGATGCTGGGTTACTTCTCGATCATCGGACTTCTGCGAGTCCACTGTCTGCTGGGAGACTTCAGTCTCGCTCTGAAGACTCTCGACGACATTGAGATGAACAAGAAGGCCATGTTTGCTCGCGTCATGGCTGCCCACTTCACCACCTACTACTATGTCGGTTTCTCCTACATGATGATGCGCCGCTACGCCGACGCTATCCGCATGTTCAGCCACATCCTGGTCTACGTCTCGCGCACGAAGAACTTCCAGAAGGGCGGCAACAACTACGATGCGATCGCCAAGAAGAACGACCAGATGTACGCTCTGATTGCCATCTGTGTTGCCTTCCACCCCACTCGCCTGGATGACACCATCCACTCTGCCCTGCGCGAGAAGTACGGCGAGCAGTTCCACCGTCTCCAGCGTGGTGGCCCCGAGGCTCTGCCTCTCTTCGAGGAGCTCTTCCGATCTGCTTGCCCCAAGTTCATCTCCCCGACTCCTCCCGACTTCGACAACCCCTCCGTTAACATCGACCCTGTCGACCACCAAACCGCTATCTTCATGGACGAGGTGAAGAACACTCTCTTCAACCCGACCGTCAAGTCCTATCTCAAGCTCTACACCACCATGGACTTGAAGAAGCTGGCTGGATTCCTCGAGGTCGAGCCCGACAAGCTCCGTTCGTGGTTGCTCGTGAACAAGCAGCGCAGCCGACAGGTGCGCTGGGTCGAGGGTGGCTTGCTTGAGGGTGAGCCCACCACCGCCAGCGACCTCGACTACGCCATTGAGGGTGACCTCATCCACATCAGCGAGGCTAAGGCCGGACGAAGACTCGTCGACTGGTACCTGAGAAACCTTGCACGGACCTACTAGACGGTCTATCCTAGAGTACCACATCAGTGCGAAGACCGTCTGGGAAGCTCCAATTGTCTTCATGGGCGGTAATACCGCAACGAGAGGTGGAAACACGTTGACGACTTCTTACTATCTACGAAACATCAGTCCTGGTTATGTGTTTCCGGGAAAAATTAAAAAGTTCTTCGATGCATCCCATCACGGAAGCATAGGAGGTCGGTACCAGCAATAGAACCACGGGAATCGTCGCCATAGGGAATGCCGTATAACGCTGTGGAAGTTATGATATGACGCATGGGGGGCTGTGGAGAGGTTTACGAGGAACCACGCAGAAACGAATGGAAAACAGGAAGTTTCATTCATCTTTTCCAACTTTCTATGCTTAGATTTAAAGAGGGCCTTGTCTTTTGGGGCGGGTGTAGCGGCCGAGGAAAAAAAGACACTGGGTTCCGCAAAAGACCAAAACGGAATGTGTCAAACGTCAGGGCGTCTTGTGTTCTTATTACCAGCTGTGGTTATTTCTCATCTATGCATTTGCATCATAACATATTGAACCCTTTTCCCCTTTTCCCTTTTTCCTTTTTTTCAAGTATAAATATATGTATCGTATCGATTCCTTACCTTGCTTAGAAGGATTCGTTTTTGCTCATGTCTAAGATATAAAGTATGAGCGGTAATTTGATGAGGGAGATTATAGTACTATTGGACGCCAGATTGTCGCATACTCAACTAAATTGAAAAAGGTAATCGTATAAACTGGAGTCTGAGATGCTCATTCTATCCTGCTGATATGGTATACATACAATACATGAATGAATTAATACAAATTGGGGATTTCACGCTCATCATCAGGGGTTAAGTATGTATGTCTATATAAGTTGAGTTCCTGGCCTGAAATGACAGTTGCCCTTGTAAAGAACCTCGATTAAGTACCTTGATATCACACCCTCCTTGTTATAAAGGGCGGGAGTTGCAATGATGCTGCTAAGAAGAAGAAGTTCACTCCACGTCGAAACTTGTCCCGCAGCCGCAGTTACTCGTCGCTCGCGGGTTATCCACGATCTTGAACTGACTTCCGATCAGCTCCATCGTGTAATCGACCGTGCTGCCAGACAGGAGTTCCAGCGAGGCAGTGTCCATGACTACTTGGGCTTGACCCTTGTTTTCCTCCCCTTCGCTGGGGGTCTCTGCTTCGAAGACGGTATCTTCCTCCTTGTCGATTTTTGAGGCAGGCTCGAGAGACATCATGTACTGGAAGCCATGGCAGCCGCCGCTGGTGACGGTGATACGGAGGTGGTGGTAAGGGTTCTCTTGGAGGGTAGTGGAGATAGAGGATGATGACGGATCCGTGATTTCTCGGAGACGCTGTTGAGATTATGTTAATTGAGTCCTCCGTGCAAAACGAGATGGAAGATGAAAAAGAAGTATAAAAAAATAAAAAAGACAAAAAACATACAACAGCCGGGATTCGCTGGTGGTCACCCACCCAACTACTAACCGGCCGGCGTGTGGCTTAAGTACGGCTGAGCGGACGGGAAGCCCTGTTTTCCACACCCTATGGTCGTATGTGCTTGGGAAATATTGACATGGGATTTTATTCCGCATTGCACTGTTCAAACCAGGTACCGAACAATGTTCAGTCCCGCCGCAGGAAGCCGCCTCCAAGGTCCCGGGAAGCTGGATAACCAAGCCACAACGCATCAAACCGCAGACAGAACAATGTTTGGGCTATAGAGAAAAGACAATTCACATACTTCTGCAGCACGGGGAGATATTTTCATCCATAGATCATTGCCGTCATCGTCTTTCCTCGGATTCAGGATCACTTTCGCGGCGTCACTGGGGGTTGTCGTCGAGTATGCGAACCGCTGTCGTCGCAGAGATAACGTCGAAGGAAGGGCTGGTCTGCGCAGTCTTCGATGCGTTCGGGAAGGAAGAAGGAATTCTGGAATAGAATAGGTGGGACTTTGTACGCTGTTCCGGGACGTAGAATAATTCGCAGCTGCTCCGGGGACAGAGGATACGCGACGGCAATGGCGTACGAAGATCATAGCAGGCGAATTCTGCCGGCGTGCTAACCGGCAGGCGGTAGAGGATAGCATATTTGTTGGTGACATGATGAGCGATCAAAGATTGCCGCTCTCTCAAATCAGTCCGAAGATGTTGTAAAGTCGGATTTCCAAGCGGCGCTGGATGGTTATGCGGCGGATGACAGGACAGAGCTTTAGTAAGAGCTTCGGCAATGACGTTATTGGGTAATCCGGGGGTCGGCGAGAAGCGGCAGAATCCGTCGTGGTCCCCGCCATCGATGACCGCGGGGCAGTAGAGAAAAGTAGTGGGGTTTTTGATCTGCTGAAGGGACATCTTGGTGGTTTATATTCTGATCTGGTAGTATATCTGCCAGAACAAGCTGTCAAGAGTGCAGGATCGCGCCAAGATGGGTTCCAAACTGCATGTGCGCGATATCAAGAGCGGCCCGCCGCTTCATTACAAAGACGACGTGCGGGCTTATAGCAAAGAATACGCCCAGTCTTTGGATAAGCAGGACCCTCTTCGGGACTTCCGAGACGAATTCATCATTCCATCCAAGAAGGATCTCAAGAGGAAGACATTGGCAGTGACTGAAGGTACTGTACATGGCTCTGCACTAGCGAAAAACATACACTAGATGCAGATCGTCTCGTTCGGTTCACTAAGACAGGAGTACTAACTACTCTTTCAGAGGAAAGCTTATCTGATCCACGGTGTATATACCTGTGCGGCAACTCCCTTGGTCTGCAGCCCAAAAATACTCGAAAGTATATCGACCGGTACCTTCGAACATGGGCCATCAAGGGCGTGACCGGCCACTTCGTCCCTCATGAAGACCAGCTGCTTCCTCCGTTCGTCGATGTTGATAGTGCAGGATCTCAATTTATGGCGCCAGTTGTGGGTGCGTCGCCCAGTGAAGTTGCAGTCATGGGAACTTTGACTGCAAACATCCATTTCCTGTTGGCAAGCTTCTATCGCCCGACGAAGGAGAAGTACAAGATTATCATGGAGGGCAAAGCATTCCCAAGTGATCATGTATGATCCATATACACAATTGGGCCAGATACGATGCTAATTCGTCTAGTAGTATGCGGTCGAGTCTCAGATCAGACATCACAATTTGGAGCCGAAGGAGGCAATGGTCCTCATTGAACCCAAGGACCCGGATACTCCCATTATCACGACTGAACAAATAATGCAAATCATCGATGAACACGCATCCAGCGCAGCGCTTGTCCTCCTCCCATCCATCCAGTTCTACACGGGACAATACTTTGAAATGAAGAAAATTACGGCGCACGCTCATTCGCGGGGTCTCCTGATCGGCTGGGACTGCGCGCATTCTGTTGGTAACGTCGATATGAAACTTCACGACTGGGACGTGGACTTCGCGGCGTGGTGCAACTACAAATACGTGAATGGCGGACCTGGAGTTATCGCAGGATTGTTCGTCCACGAGAAGCATGGGCGGGTTGAGCTCGAAAAGGCGAACGATGACGAAGGATCTTTCCGGCCCCGTTTGGCTGGCTGGTGGGGAGGAGACAAGCAGACCAGGTTTCTGATGGAGAACAGTATGTCGATATCTTCTTCTCTTACGGCATCCACAATTGCTAATTATACCGCAGAGTTTGTCCCTCAACCGGGAGCGGCAGGATACCAGGTTTCTAATCCATCCGTTCTGGATCTGAACGCAGTGGTGGCTGGACTGGAAATCTTCAACCGAACCTCCATGGCTGAGCTCCGCAAGAAGTCCCTCCATCTGACGGGCTACCTCGAACATCTATTGTTGAAATATCCTCTGGATGCCTCGCCTGAGGATAAGCCGTTCACAATAATCACCCCTTCGAACCCAGAAGAACGCGGCGCACAGCTCAGTCTGCGTCTGCAAGAGGGATTGCTGGACCGGGTCCTCGAGATCCTTGAAGAACACGGAGTGGTTGTCGATGAAAGAAAGCCGGACGTGATCCGCGTGGCACCAGCACCATTGTACAATACTTACTCTGAGGTTTGGGAGTTCTGTGAGATCTTCCTGCAGGCTTGTCGCGAAGCGGTGAAAGCGAAGAAGTCATAGCATTTCGAAGTATGATATATACTTAGCGGTTATGCCCCAAGGTCTAGGTATTGGACCTGGAGAATCTCCCGGGAACTACTTACTTATTTAGTCCCGTTTTAAAGCAAATAATCCATGATTGATGTATCTGGATGTTATCATGACATTGATTAGGACTGAATCCTTATCTGTATGCAATCATTGTATAGCGGTGACTGGACACCCCAGACTCTTTGGCTAGACCATTCTGATCATAGTTAACTTATTATGTACTCCGTCTTCGGAGTCGCTCTTGGCGGCGGTTTGAAGCATTTTTTTCAATAATCCGAATGGCCAAGCTTCACGGCTAACGGCACTCGGCACCGACTTCTCCAGTCCGTGCATCCAATTATCGTTCACTTTTTTTTTTTCTCTGGACCAAGAACTACCGGTCTAATGCCGCTTTCTATCGGTGCATGATCAACGCTGCCATGATGGCGAGGCCCGATATAAGTGTAGAGGCGCCTCTCTTCGCCGTGGCTTCTAGTAGTGTTTTCGAAATTGGTCCGTTGGGCAGTGGCACTGCGCCCTCAACGTTTCCGAGTTCATGGCCACTCCCCAGGATATCGAAAAGGATGCCATCGGGCTCGCGATAACTCAACAGGAACCGAAGCAAGAGCATGATGGCACGCAGAACAATGCAGAGCTTCAGCCTACGGTCTCCAGGCGTTCAGCCGTGGAGTACTCGATCTTCTCAAAGAGCCAGATACGTTATATCGTCTTCATAGCATCATGGGCAGGATTCTTTTCGCCATTATCCTCACAGATTTATTTTCCAGCCTTGAATACATTGGCCAATGATCTCCATGTCTCGAATTCGCTGATCAATTTGACCCTAACGAGTTATATGGTATGGCCTGGTATCTACGCGTTGGTATCACAAGAATTTCATGGTTGACCATGTGGTATCCAGATCTTCCAAGGACTTTCTCCCATGTTTATCGGTGATTTTGCAGATAAGGCGGGTCGTCGACCGGCCTACATTGTGTGTTTCGTAATATATATTGGGGCCAATATCGGATTGGCCCTGCAGAATAATTATGCAGCACTATTTGTGCTTCGATGCATGCAGAGCGCCGGAAGCAGTACAACAATCGCCTTGTCGTCTGGCGTAGTCGCGGATGTTGCGACAGCATCCCAGCGAGGTTCCTATATGGGCTTCGTTACGGCTGGTTCTCTAATGGGTCCGTCTCTGGGACCAGTTATTGGAGGTCTGCTGGCGCAGTACCTGGGTTGGCGAGCCATCTTCTGGTTCCTTGTCATCCTATCTGCCTCGTTCCTGGTACTTTTCCTGATTTTCTTCCCAGAGACGGCTCGCAAGGTGGTTGGAAATGGGTCAATTCCTCCTCAGAAGTGGAACATGTCCCTCATAAATTACCTGCATGCCCGCAAGGCCGCTAAGGAAGGGAAGGAGATAGAGGAACCTTCAGACAGATCTCCAAGGAAAATTGGCTTTCCCAATCCACTGAAGACCCTGGCGATTGTCTTTCAAAAAGATACCAGCGTCTTGCTTCTGTCCAACGCTATTCTCTTTGCGGGATTTTACGATGTTGGCGCTGCTATCCCGTCGATATTCCACGAGAGCTATCATCTCAACGATCTGCAGATCGGTCTCTGCTATCTGCCATTCGGAATCGGGTCCACCATCGCATCTATCATCAACGGGAAGTTCCTGGACTACAACTACCGACGTTTAGCCCGACAGCACGGCTTCCCTATCGTTAAAAACCGCCACACCGATTTGGCGAACTTCCCTATTGAAAAGGCCCGGTTGCAGATTGCATTCCCTCTCCTGACAATCGGCAGTCTGGCCGTTATTGCTTTCGGCTGGTGTCTGCAGTACAACGTGCACATTGCTGCGCCTACTATTATCCTTTTTTTCCTGGGTCTTGCTTTGACGGGCTCTTTCAATACTGTCAGCACTCTTCTCGTTGATATGTACCCCAACAGTGCAGCTACGGCAACTGCGTCAAATAACTTTGTCCGCTGCCTGCTTGGAGCTGGTGCCACGGCACTGGTTGTTCCTATGATAGACGGCATGGGAAGAGGCTGGTGTTTCACCCTCGTGGCGTTTGTCATGCTAGGCACCATCCCACTTCTGCTGGTGGTCATCCGATTCGGGCCTGGCTGGCGAGAAGAGCGGAGATTGAAGCAAGAGGCCGCACAAGCGGAGATGGCCGCCGCCCGGAAATAGATTCACCGACGGCAAGCGTAGGAGGTTCTCTCCATCATTGATATTTGCAATGCATATAAGAAACGAATAGATGAGTAATGTCTAGAATACAAACCTTTTTCATCTAATCTTACCCTCACTCACTCCAGTGTCTTAGATGTTGCGTAGACAAGCAAATATAAAACTACAATGGTCATGATTACAATGTATGACGAACGATCATCAAGCTTTTGAAGTTTCAGATTGATATAGATTACACACCCTGTAGATAGAGTTCATCATCTCATTGAGGTATCCGGCCTCATCAACTAAAGGCAAAGTATGCCCGTTCGAGCGGCTCGCGCTCGCCTTCCCATGCCAACCAATCTGATCTCGTAGTCCTGTCACCAACACGTAGAGTTAGCATATCTGCACACGAAAAATAAAAAGACCATGTTCCCTCCCAACGATCAGAGGGGCTAAAGAAAGAAAGAAAGAGAAAGCTGGAAATATATAGGGAAAACATACGGCAACAACCCCATCGCATTGACCTTCCAAATACCCAGCGCCAATAAAACCAACTGCATAAGCACATAAACCACCTTGACACCCACTAATCGCGCCTTGGTATTTTCGTTCTCGAACTTGACGAATGCGCTATTCGTCGACAGCAGACCCTGGATAGGACCCTTGAACAACATGAAGACCATCATGATGCTGAAGATCTGCAAACTGTTGCCGGACATGTACATCATGATGGCGTTCATGGGGATTTGTTTCGAGGGGGCCAGTGCGATTTCCCATGCTTTTTTGAGCTTGAGGGTGTCGGTCTCGACGGGGCGGGCGGGCGTTTGTTGCTGCGCGGTACGCCGCTGGATTGGGCGAAGAGGAGATGTTAGTTAGTGAGAGAACTAGTTGATTTGGATATATTCTGGAGGTGTTTTACGTACCTGTTTGTCGGTGGGCTTGCTGGAGAAGCCTGGGGGATTGGGGATGTTGGCTGTTTTGACTGATGGTGCTGGAGCTGGGGAGTTCATGGCCACTGCCCATCGGGGCAGGGGAGCAGGGGGTAAAGAGCCTGCGGAAGCCATCGTAATGAGGCAAGATGGCCTATCTGGAGTAGACTATCTGTTGTTTGAGAGCGTTGATATCAGGATATCAAGATGGTCGTCCTGTTGCTCTACGCAGTGTGGAGTTGGGCGGGAGATCCACCACGGAAAGTTGCTTGCGCTTCGGCGTCTTCCCTTCTCCGGCCCTTCCAGGCCGCTCCGAACGTTGTCAGATTGGACTCTGTGAGGACTTCTGGTCTCTATCTACAACTTCTACTGTTCCACTAGTTACTCTTCTTGAGGGAGAGACGGTCCTGTTCGGCATCTTCCGTCACTTCGACTCCTCCAAGCACGACCCCCTAGTTGATCGACGCGCAACCGAAAGTCGAGGCATGGATGCCGCGCTGTCTCCCGTACAGCCAACCAGCTAAGTAGCTTCAGAAGCCATTTCGTCCGCTGGTGTGCGACAACACCCGTCTCATGTGAACGAATTCCTCCGCAAAAAGAAGATCCCAAGACCGATCCGGCCTTTTTCGCGTGGGAAAGAAATAATCAGATTCGTTGGTGGTCATTCGCGCGGCACAACCCCCTCTCTCCGTCATCGACGGTTGCTCGAAACATTGGGAAGTTCGGACGCTTAGTTCTCTGAGGACGGTAGCGGTGCGCTGTCACCTGGAAAGCCAAAGATGAGTTCGGGCGGGGGAGATGCGAAGCTCTTCGCAAGGGTAGGTCTTTTTAGACTTCGTTACCCCCCGCTTCCTGTTATCTTGATGCTTGCCCGATTGTTATCCCCGCCACCACCCCTTTTGCGGTTTGGACGCTATACGGCCGGTCTAGAATTGGATACTTCACTAGACAGCTACTCTGCGTCATACGTGAATGCATTTGCTATCAAGTTGCTGCAGCGGCCCTCAGCATATAGCTGTGCTGGTGCTCTAGTTGCCTTTTTTACTACTGGTCCCTGATATCCTCCACTGGTTATCCTTTTCTACCCCATTGCTCTTTTATTTGGGCCTCATGTTTGTTGGAATCGTTCCATATACTCCTTACAATTTCTCACCATGTGCTCGTACTCGACAGGGCAAAGTCGCAGAGTTGCGACAGGAGCTCAACAGCGGCGGCAAGAAGGATCGGAACCACTCCGCGAAGAAGATCGCCCTCAAGAAGATTGTCGCCAACATGACCATGAGCAACAATGACATGATCGGGCTGTTCCCAGATGTCATTGCCTGCATGACGATTCCCAGTTTGGAGATCAAGAAGATGTATGGGATGATGATACTTGAGGAGTCGGGGGCATATGCTGATCGTGCTGTGACAGGTGCTTTCTGTTTCTGGTCAATTACGCGAGAATAAAACCAGCAGATGCTTTGAAAGCGCTGCCAACGCTGGTGGATGTACGTGCGGGATCTGAAATATTTTCCTGATTGGGTATGCTGATGAGAGATCTTTTAGGATATGGACGATACCAACCCGCTGGTGCGCGCATTGGCTCTGCGAACTATTTCCTACGTTCATGTGAAGGAGTTTGTGGAGGCAACGGTTCAGCCATTGAAACGTCTCATGACCGACTCAGATCCCTACGTGAGGAAAACCGCGGCTTTCTGTGTCGCCAAGCTCTATGATCATGACAAGAAGCTTGTCGAGAACTCGGATCTCATTGATCGACTCAATCGGATGTTGAAAGATGATAACCCTACCGTTGTTTCCAGTGTTCTTGCCGCGTTGACGGATATCTGGGAGCGTAGTGAGTCGATCTCGCTCACCATTGACTACGTCAGTGCATCGAAAGTAGTGTCGATCCTGCCTGACTGCTCCGAGTATGGTTCCCTTATTTCAAGACTGTCGGACTGCATGTCCATTATGATCTTTGCTAATGTTTTCCAGATGGGGCCAGACGTACATCCTGGAAGCTTTAATGGCTTATGTACCGAAAGAATCCTCAGAGGCGCTATTATTGGCAGAGCGTATAGCGCCTCGACTTTCTCATTCCAATTCAGCAGTGGTTTTGACATCGATTCGTGTCATCCTTTATCTGATGAACTACATTGCGGATGAACGACAAATCACCGCTCTCGCACGAAAGCTCTCTCCGCCTCTGGTCACGTTGTTATCGAAACCCCCAGAAGTACAGTACTTAGCGCTCCGAAACGCGATTCTAATTCTGCAGAAAAGACCTGAGGTCTTGCGGAACGATATCCGCGTCTTCTTCTGTAAATATAATGACCCCATCTATGTCAAGGTGACTAAGCTGGAGTTGATCTTCATGCTTACCACCAAGGATAATATCTCCATTGTCTTGGCAGAGCTTCGCGAGTAAGTGGCCGTTTATCTCCAGCGTTCGATGCATCATCTAACATTAACACAGATACGCTACGGAAATTGATGTTCACTTCGTGCGCAAGGCTGTGCGCGCAATCGGAAAGTTGGCCATCAAGATCGAGTCTGCGGCTCGCGAGTGTATTGATACGCTCCTAGAGCTGGTCAATGCCAAGATCCCTTATATCGTGCAGGAAGCAACCGTCGTCATCCGGAATATCTTCCGAAAGTACCCTAACCAGTACGAAGGCATCATCGGCACTGTCATCTCGAATATTGATGAATTGGACGAACCGGAAGCCAAGGCCGCCGTCATCTGGATTATCGGTCAGTATGCTGATCGAATTGAAAACTCGGATAGCTTGCTGCAGGACTACCTGGCAACTTTCCATGATGAGACCATCGACGTACAGCTGGCATTACTCACAGCTACTGTGAAGATGTTTATTCAGCGCCCGACGAAGGGGCAGAAACTGGTGCCCCAGGTGTTGAAATGGTGCACAGAGGACACGGATGACCCAGATTTGAGGGATAGAGGGTACATGTACTGGCGCCTTCTGTCTACCGATCCTGCTTCTGCGAAGCAAATTGTCATGGGTGAAAAGCCACCCATCACCGCTGAGAGCGAGAAGCTCGACCCTCGCACACTCGAGGAGCTGTGTCTCAGCGTTGGTACTCTCGCCACTGTCTACTTGAAACCTGTCCAGCAGGTCTTCCGCTCGGCCAGAGCAAAAAAGCTGCAACCCAGCCCAGCCCTCCAGAAACCAAAGCTGGACACCACCAGCAATGGGATTATGAATCTCATGAGCCCCGTCCCAGATGCAATGGCTATTTCTCCTACCTCTGGCACGCCGTCCAACAAAGGCGATCTGGCCGCCGCAGTCAACGCTGCAGACGTATACTTCAACAACGTTGGCAGCCAGCAGATGGCAGCAATGCATCTAGGTGAACGCGACGACTTTGGAGCTGGCGGAGGAGGAGCCCCGCAGACATCGTACGTCGTCAACCAGAACCAGCAGCAGATCTATCAACCGCAGGCGGCTGGCGGAGCAGCAACTGGGGAGTTGCTGTTGCTGTAATTTTGTACTCCCTGTCGAGACCATTTCCTTTCCTTCCCTTCTATGGATCCGCATGTAGTAACTAGCGAGTGAACATTCGATCCAAAAAGTCGAGAGTCTGGAGACTCTTCAATGGGGGAGAAGGGGCGTTGATAAAAGTTGGCTGCCTCACGCAAAGAAATTAGAGATTGACCTGCTTCTGCTATATCCGATTTTCTGCCTGAGACCTGGTCCTTTTCTTCATGTCCAGTCTCAAATATATTCCCTTCTTCACGGTTATGGCTATACCCATTGGGCTGTCGGCCGTTTTACTTAGATAGGTTGGCTTTGCATTTATGTATTCTATTCCCGTCTTGTTTATTTCTATCTATCTATACTTATTGTTATCTAGAAAGGGCATTCATTTTGCTTTTTTGGCATCAAGACCATTCCATTCCTCTTGTAGAGTGTAAATTTCAACGAGTTCCACTGCTTCAATAAGAGAGCTATACGAATTTATAGATCGCCACAAGCAAGTATCAAGTATGCGGACAAACTCGTATCGTAAGTTCTATACAGATGCAGGTACAGATCTCATCCATCTAACATTACCCAAATCCCGAGAACACCCTCTCAAGACACATAATCCTAGTTGCATTCACGTTTGGGAGGAATATCCCGGACCAGTCGAAGACCTACCCAGGGATATGGGTAGCTTTTCTGCCACCAATTGAGGCTGTGACTGCATTAATTCACATACACGGAGTTTCAAGACAGAACCGAGAGAGCTTACAAAGTCCTCTTCCCAGAAATCCGCGGATGCAAGGCCCACGTTCCCCCCACGACGAGAATATGTTTTCCATCCATGAAATCGGCTAAGTATATACATACAAAATCAGTCATTCATTATTATCCAACAACCCACTCGAATAAATAAATCAATTAAAGAAAAAAAAAAAAAAAACACCCACCACTATACCCAGGATATATATCCATCGGTTTGAAACCCGGCTGAGGCGCAAATAGAGAACTCGTCCACTCATAAGCGCCGCCCATATCACTTTGGCCGCAGAGTCGATTGCCGTTCTGCGTTACGGGAGTAGGGTGGAAGTTGCGAAAGCCGACGTTGCAGCCTGTTAGGTCGATGTAGATGTCTTCTCGGGATATGCCGGGTGTTAGGTTTTGTTTTCTTGTGTGGTGGTTGTGAGTTAGTAGTAGTAGTAGTAGTAGTAGTAGTAGTAGCGTGGGGATTCTCATGATTCAGACAGGAGCGGATGAGGATAGGTTAAGAAGGAGGGGTGCTTATACTAACGCATCACTGTTGTTCGCGGCAATCTTTCTTTCCTCTTCGACTTGTCGATGAATACTGCGTGCTTCGTGGAGGGTGGGAATCCGAGCCCCTGCCCAGTCTGCGTATGCTTCTGCATCATTATATGAGATATAAACAGGCCAGTCAAGCGCAAGATTAAGAGGAACAGGACCGAAGACAGTCTTGATAGTGAGACCATCAATGAAGTTCTTCTGAACGTCGATATCTTCTCCATACGAGTAGTCACTGGCAATAGTCTTGCCAGAGAGAGAAGATTCACGCGTCCATGAGATCGGTATACGATCCATCTGAGAAGTTTCAACCAGATACGTTGCATATTCTCCAATAGAGACAGGTCGGCCCTGTGCTTCGAAACCATGAACAGAGACCTCGTACGGATCACGCTCATTGTCCCATGCAAAGTAGCCATTGCCCTCGCTATCGTCTTCTGGGTCTTCGATACCGATTGAAAAGGTCCGCGGGACGATACGAAACCATTGATTCTCAACTCGTTCGCGCGCGGCTTTCTCAGCCATAGAGACGAAATCCGGTCTGGGTAATGGGGGTGGGAGAATTTTTGGACTTAGAATCGTCATCCACAGGAAGGTTTCGAGATGGAGTCCTGTTGTGTATGGTTAGTTTGGTCTATTTCCTTTTTTGCATTTCTTCCTCTTGAGGTTCCATTCCCCTTTGATGATATATACCACATACCTTCATGCTCAAATCCAATCCAAAGAGCCCGACCTACACTTCTGGCCGACCAGGCCTTTCCAGAATCATAAAGCGCCTTGATCCGCTTGCAGACTTTCCCTCGATACTCCACAATCTCATGCAACTCCGGCCAAGTATCCGGGGTCTCACTATGATCATGACATTGAGTAGGATCATCCACATCCGGATCTATCCCCCTTTCAAAAATGCGCTGATAATACTCAGGTTCAGTTGCGGACTCGTTCGTTGCTCGTGCCAGATGAATATCTTCACTAATATTGTAAATATTTATAGCATACGTATGAGCAAATACTGTTTTGGAGACGAAAAAAAAAAAAAAAAAAAATCTAGGTCCGAGAATAAAAGAAAAACCCAAACAATGACGAAAGAGAATCAAAACTTACAAAGTTGGTATATGACCTAAGTAGAAAATAAGAGGATTCCGCAACGGGATTGGTTTTTCATGTAACGCTTCTTTCGGGATCATTTTTAACGTTACAAGCTCCCATGCTGTCCATAGCTTGTGCCATTCTTCTAGACTTGGGACCGGGTTTGGGGCGTAATCTTTCGGTTTTAGTGGGAATGCGTATGGATTTGGGGAGGTGGAAGAGTTTGGTTTCATATTGTCTGTTTTTAACGAGGGCAAGGCGCCTTTTTGAGTTAGAAAGGCGTGGTAAGAGGCTCGAAATCAGATGCTCAATGCTGTCGTGATTGAGACAAGGGATGACATGACGATGAGACTAGAAATCGACGACTGTGCTTATATTTGTTTATCTGTCTGTGTGGGAATTTTTTAAAGACCGAATTCGGAGGGGTAAACAAGGCGAGGAGATGACCTGCAGTTCCATTAGGTCCCGCCGCATTCAGTAACAGATAGGACAATTGGTGACCTCATTTTTGGGAGAAAAAAAAAAGGCTGAAATAGATCAAGCTGAACGGTGGGCCGTATTTAGAGTAATAGTGTTCTGATTGGGCTAAAAACATGTTTATGAACAGGTGGAGAAAGATATGCAGATCTAGCTGCTAACAAGTTGATCTTGCAGAAATCTAGCAAGTGAGATCTGCAGTTTATAAAGTATTTGAATAATTGGTTGGAGATTTTCGGAGAATGGTAAGGAGAGCCGAGGTGCCGTTGACGGGTAGCAGAAGGGTATAACTAATAATGTGCCATTAAGAACTAGATGCAGCTTTTACTATTGGGAACACGTGCACTCTATTAACGCTATCGTAGGCTACTGAAGCTGCCACTTTGTGTATAGTGATTTGCTATTAGATATGCTTGGGTTGAAATAAGTAGAAGATTCGAAAAGAAGAAATGGATATGGAAAGATAGCAACGATTCCAAAGCTGGATGCATTTGCATAGTTGGTGAATACGTGAAGACAAAGGGAGCATAGAGTTCGCAAACCTTGCGCAATCCCAACTGAATTATGACGAGAAATGGCTGAGGCGGGAGTGATGTAGGATTGTCCATGGTTTCTATTAGATGATAGAGAATCGAAAGGGGTCAAGGAAATAAGTCATAACATACAAGGCATGGATTCTCGAGCGGGGACAAACAGATAACTCAAGGTTAGGTACGTAGATACATTGTCTGATTGGATTGGATTCGATTCCCAATCTGATTTCGACCCCATCGGAGACCGAAGGACGAGAATAAACAAAGTGAAAAGGGGCAAACAAAAGGGACATCTACATCGTGATGATTTCGGTGACTTATTTGCGTGGGCTATACGGTGACAACTGGGGGAGAAAGGAGGATTCCGCCGTCGACATTGTCTTCGAACCGTATGAGAGACCCAAAATTACCTGGATTAATAGGAGGTTCCGGAGTATCTTCCGTATCTCCAGAATAAATTACTCCTTCCCACTGTCCCAGCCGACCCAACTGCGCGGCATGACTCTCCACACCTTGCACTCTCCACTTTTCAGATCACCGAGTTTGAAGCTCTCCATCTTGATCTTCTTGCTCTCCCGACCCTGCTCCCATGCACGAATCTTCTTCTTTGTCCCGTCCCAGTCCACAACGACACCGACGTGGTCTGGTTTCCCGACCTCGGTATTATACTTCTGATGCATAGTCCCGCGGTGGCCCTGGAAACGTGCATTGCGGAAACTGACAATATCACCGGCACGAATCTCGTCATTCTGCTGTACAGATGCATTGGCCAGGTTGGAGTACACAAGAGCACCATAGGCCCGTATTCCCACAGGAAGCAGCGCGTCCTTAAGTGGGGAGATAAGGTGCTGAACCAATGCGTGAGGTGTCCCGTCGGCGACAGTAGTATTCTGAACTGCGTTGACAGCATCCGAGATACGGGTGCCAAACTGCAGGTGAGCTTGCTCTAACTGATCTTGGCGCGGTCTGTTGGGAGGGGGCTCATGGCGCTGTTCAAACGAAGCATCAGAAGGACTTCTGGCGTCGTACTGGACAGTAATAACTGTCTGAGAATAGTCCATGAAAAGAACGTAGACATCCTTTGAGATAATAGTTTTACCGCCTCGCTTGGTGAAGCTCGATTCCTCAATCTCGTAGAGAAGATCTTTCCTGTTCTGAAACACAGGAGGAAGAGTGTTTGGTGCTGTCCACCAGAGACTTGCCTGGCCAAGATCCACATCCATCGCTATATATCCTTGGTCCAGAGATGGGCGCGAAATATCCATGGACCTCCGGCTGTTTCCTCCCTGGTTTCTTAGAAGATCAACAGACTGGCGAGATCCCCGCGATGAAGGAGGGGGTCCAGATGAACCTTGGGTAGGAGGCGGAGGAGCAACAGACGACCGCCTGTCATGTGGTGGAGGCGGCGGTGGCTGACTCTGAGTCTGCACTGGGGAGGTATCATAGAGCTCATCGTATGTCTCCGCTGTTCGTGGCTGAGAGAGAGGCGTAGGAGGAGCGCCGTGACGAGAAGAAGGAGCATTGTAACGGTAGGGGTCATACTCGTCGTCTTCAAACGATTGCTCCCTGGGAGCAGGGGGCGGTGGCGGCGGCGCCCTCGGCATATCCACAGATCCCCTGCTCTTCGGAGGTTGACTTGGAGGAGGCGGCGGTACTGCCCTTGGAACACTTGGTGGAGGAGGTGGAGGTCGGGACTCTGGAGCTACAGGTGATTGAAGGGAGGGCTCGTCAGTAATAGTACCATCATCTATGCTCGAATCACGTCCATGAGCAGTGAGCGCGTCCTTGAATTTTGCACCGGAGGCGATATCAGTATCGTAATCTCCGTCATATTCCGTCACCTCTCCTTCGCTGCCTTCTCCAGCTTGATGGGCGGCAGAGGGCACACTGGTCGCCTTGCTGTCAGTTGTGGATCTACGGCTCATCGAAGGCACGGGGGGAGGTGCTCTAGTTTGAGTAGGAGACTGAGGCGGATTGGTAGGAATCGGTGGGGGAGGTCGACTGAGCCTCTTTTCGGAAACGGCGGTTGGGGATTTCGGTGAGGTAGCGATGTATACGGATGAACGATTTGGTGATCGGGGAGATGTTTCCTGGTCTGGAACAGGAGGTGCAGACCTTGCAGGAGTCTGGCCAACAGCTACAGCGTTCAGAGACAAATTCCTGGCATGGACAGACAATTCGTCGTCTGACTCTTCGCCTTTACTTGAGACAGGAGACCTTGGCGGCGGCGGTGGAATGGGTCGGGCTGCATATTTTGTTACTCAGGAGTATAACTTTATAACTGGGGGCATTGTACTAACCTTCTGGCACAGGTGGCGCCGATGTAGGCTGCTCTGAAGGGATTGGAGGAGGCACTGGACGTTCTTCACTCATAGTTAGAATTACATGTGGTGTATTGAAGAAAATAAGCGGGCGTCTCTTACCTTGAGGCGGAGGCGGAGCTGGTCTGTCGATCGAGGCACGAGAAGTCTCCGCAGGAGCGACATCCTCGATATCAGATACTTCGTCTGCAGGATGTTGCTCAGTAATAGAAACCACTTGAGTATCTTCTTCCTTCTCTACTTGAGGCACGGGTTCAGGTGCCTTCCGGGCATTCATTCCAGGCAGAGCCATGATAGGAACAGGAGGTGCATAGGCCGCCGGATCCGCTCTCTGAGAATCAGCAGACTGCTTTCTTTCAGGAGCTGGCGGCTTTGGTTTTCGAGCTCCAGCAGGAGGCATCCCAGGCAGACCACCGGGAGGGCCGAACATGCCCATCATGCCCATACCGCCGCTCATCTTAGCCATGCGCTCCCTAAGCTCCATTCTGCGCTTGACCTCAGGGTCAATGTCGTCCTCTTCGTCCTCCTCCTCTTCCTCCTCTCCCTCTCCTTCTTCCTCCTCTTCGTGGCCCTCTTCTTTGCTTTCTTTGGGTTCCCGCGAAGGGCGATCTTCCGCATCCTCCTTACTCGTAGATGTTTCATCTGCATCTTCGGTGTCAGCCGCGGCGGAGTAATCGGCGTCATTAGTATCGCTCATAAGTTCCCGCGATGGCTGTTGGGCTTTAGCAACTTCAGTAGCAGGATCCCTTGCAGTTTCATCCGTGTCGGTCCGTTCCATTTCCACACTCTCCGCCGAGGCCCGTTCTTGCGACGGTGCCCGCTTCTTTGGGGGTGGCTTCTTGGGTTTCTCTTTCTTGGATGCTGCATCGGCACGGCGAGCCGCCTGCTCCAATTGCTGCTGCTGCAACAAAGCAATCCGCTCCTTCAAGCTAGTGGGCTTGGGTTGCTCCTCGGTGGCACCTTCAGAAGTATCGTGTGAGACAGGTCGACTCTCTGACACCGGAGGCTCACGATTGACAACTTCGGTATCCTCTTCCCGCCGGTAGATCTTGGGAGGAGGTTCTCTAGGTTGGGGAACGTATGCATCTTTGCTTGGAGGCGGGGCAACGAACGGCTTCTTGATGAAAGTCTGCGAGCTCAGCCCACCAGGTTTGAACGGCGCAATGGGGGGCGCTGCTGGCTTGTTGAATGCTGCAATGCGATCCCTGAAGGACGAGCCAGTGGGCTTGGCTGGGGGCGGAGGCTTGGAGGCGGAGTTCTGCGGTGGTTCTGCTGAGGGCTGCGCCGGAGCGGGAACAGGGGCCTGTTTCGGAGGCGAGGCGGGAATTTGAGGAGCGGGAGCTGCAGCTGCTGGAGGAGGAGAAACTACTCTCTGAGGAGCAAGCTCTTTCTCTGGGACAGGTTCCGGTTCAGCTTCTGGCTCGGGTTCTGGCTCAGGTGCTGCCATGCTCTCCGCGGCCGGGAAGTCTACCGGCTCAAGGGCAGCAACAACCTCTGATTCCTTTTTGGCCCTGACAGGGCGCGTTGGCCTGGGAGGAGCTGGAGGGTCATATTTCTCCACGAAGTTCTTTGGAAAGAGACCTTCCTTTCTGGAGCCTGAACTGTCCGTATACTCTCCGAAATACCAATCGTCGTCCTCCTGCTCTTTCACTGTTATGATCTGGCCGATGGAGAACGTCAGGTCATCCGCATGGTCTGAAGCGTATTCGAAGACCGCTTTGACCGTGAACGGCGGACTGGACATCTGGCAAGCCGGGCCGTGACAATCGCGGGGAAAGGAGATCTCGAGGGGGTTGCGATGGATCGCAGGTGGGATGGGGACACAAGAAATCGAGCTTGATCTAATGGGGCGCTCGCCAATGCGGGATGGATAGTTGAGAAGATCTCTGCAATGCAGCCTGGCCGGATACGTCAGTGGTGGGCATCCACTGTAAGGCAGAGAGCATTCCCCAGCTGACAGCTGTACTCCAGAGGGGTAAGTACATACCGGTAGAAATAATGGAGACGGCCACACTCAGCAGTTACACAGTGCGCAGGATAAGCCTCCCGGGAGGAACATTAAACGGGGGTGGGATGGGTATCGGGACAAGAAGCAGAGTATCCAACTACTACTCGGGGGGGGAAGTTGGGAGGTTTAGTTGCAGTCGAGAGGAAGTCGACGGGCGTCGTCACGTTTGGCGGCCGAACGTCAAGTCAGAAGCCGCTGCCGCTGATCCACCCGGCTGTGCTTCAGACTTCAACGGGAACCCCTCCGCCACCCTCCGGTCGTCGTGTATACGGATTATCTATTGATTATTTATCGACGTTTCTACTGAGTATCTTGCATGGCACGACGGACTAAACACTGCTCTGTCACTCTTGAAACCGACCATCGTGCGCGCCCCCAACAACACTGACCACCTTCTGTCCCTGGGTGCGCGCCATATTTAGCGGGGTCCTTTCATTTTCCCCCAGACTGCTAGGCAGCGCTTGATCCCTTCATCTCTTCTCTGGCAGGCTGCTCCGTGCACCTTGTTTCAACCTCGCCATGGCCGACAAGCCTATCCTCAAGACTTCCATCCCTTCTGCTCACGCGGCCTCGACTGCGCAGGCTCGTCCCTCACAGCCCAGGCCAGCAGGGCCTATGAGACAGCAGCAGCAGCAGCAGCAGCCCCCACGACGACAGCAACCTCCGTCGCAGCAGAGCAAGCCAGCTCCAGACCCGCGCCATCTGGCGATTGCTATGCACCATGCGCACCGAATCCAAGCTCAAAAAGACGCAGAATCCCTAATTCTGGATCGCATCCTCGAGCTCGTCTCCTTCCCAACCGCTCCAAATGCAGACCCCGCAGCGCCCTCTGCCAGCGACGCGAAGGCCCTCAAATCGGCCCTTCGGCCATTCCAACCAGCTGACTACGATAACTTGATTCTGGAGCGCAACATCGAGGGTCTGTGTGGGTATGCACTCTGTCCGCGAGAACACCGCAAGGAGGACCCCAAAACGAAATTTCGAATCGTATGGGGCGCCAAGGGCAGCGGAGCAGGTGGCCGTGGGCGCGAGATGAAGGTGGTCCCCAAGGAAAAGCTGGAGATGTGGTGTTCGGATGAATGTGCGGAGCGTGCCATGTACGTTCGTGTGCAGCTGACGGAAGAGCCGGTCTGGGAGAGGAGAGCGGATGATGGGCGAGGAAAAGAGATCTTGCTACTGGAAGAGGCCAGGGCTATGAAGGGTGGAAATCACAAGGGCAAAAATGTCCCGACAGTCCGAGATGTTGTGGACGGTTTGCGCCATCTGGATATGGGGGGAGGGAGTAGTCGGGATGCAGAGATGCTGGAGGATATGAGCCGGTTGGCCGTCAGCGACGACAGGGACGGCTCGAGGGAGCTTGCTGTCGAGCGAGGCGACTCCAATCCCGCATTCCGCGCGGGCAGAGTCGATGTTCATATCGTAGAGAAAGACCAAGCCACTGCCGCTGCCGCTCCCGTGCCTCGACCTGAGGACTATGCAGGAGGATCAATCGAAGGTTATACCCCGAGGGACGCGAGACCTGATGCTGGAAACGCTCAGGATGAGGATGATGACAATGATATGCTCGACATGATTTGAACGGCACGTTGTCTTGGACCGGAAAAGTTTTTGATACATAGAGGCGTTCATGGATGATACCCCGGGTCAGGGTCTACGAAATTGTGAAATATATAACTACCGGTCATTGATGCAGCATTGCAGCTCCGTTAAAGGAGAGAAAAAGCGCACAATGGCACATCAATGACCCCTACGTGCGCCAGTCTCTGTTCGTAGTCTCCCATTTCTGAGAATAAGCAACCGAACATCGACTTGGACACAATCACCAGTAGCAACACTGGGAGTAGAAGGGGAAAAATTGGCGATCAAGCTTCATCTCCATGTGGAGAATCCGCGACACCTTGAGTTTGGGGAATCGTGTCTTGCATTCCAGGTCCATGGACCATCTCCATCCTAGCTACAGTAAAGTTGGACAAGCCCGCCAACAAGACGAGAAAAACGCCATCATGTCGACCTGAATAGAAGACCGTCGAAAAGTCCCATAACTTTTTTATTTTCGTTTCATCCGGTTCGGGGAATCTGGATTTAGCGACCACCACCGTAGCGGCGAGGGCGCTCCTGGACCTGCTGCTGGGAAACGTTGACAACGTTGACCTTGAGGGAGTCGAACTGTAAAGAGAAGAACCGGTTAGTTCATGCTATTCCACCAGACCTGCGCGCCCATCCCGGCGCACTGCATTGAATCCAGATAGTGAAAACTTACGCCCAGGCTCTTCAGGAGGTCCTTGGTGTCGGCATCGACGTCGAGCTGGCCGGACTCGGTCTGGCTAACATCCAGAGCAGAGACCTCAGGGACGTACTGGTCCTTGCGCTCACGCTCCTCCTCCTGGAGCTTGAAGGAGATACCGCGGACGGGACCACGCTGGATACGCTTCATCAAGTGCGTGGTGTAACCGGCAATCTTGTTGCGGAGACGCTTGGAGGCAATGATGGCGATCTCATCGCAAAGACGCTTGTTGGTCTCGAAGTCCAGGGTGAGCTTGGGGTAGTAACGCTCAATGATGACCTTGGCGGACTTCTTGACGGTCTATGATGGAGAAAAAAAAGCGATGTCAGTCCGTATACTCGTTTTGGAATTTCTCGTTCAGAGAAATTATTCATGAGGGATATATTTACTGACCTTGGTTCTGACGCGACCCATTTTGGCGGTTGTTGCTGGATGGAACTGGAGATGGCCGTCCGAGTGTGGTTGTATCTCGATCTCAAAAGTCCAGATGTTGTGCCGCTTTTTGGCGGTTTGTGTGAGTTGCCCTAATCACGTGGTTGAGTACTGACCCTAAATCACGTGATGTCATCCAGAAGCAAGAACTTCCATATCCGAGTGACAATAATAACAGAAATAGAATCTCAATGATCCAAAGGGGAATTTGTCTGTAACTGTAAAATGCTTTAATTTATTCAAATAGAGGAGAATGAAACTATAGTTTATAGGAGTAGCTTTACATTTGCCGTCTATCGTACAGCCAACCATATATGCCCCCCGTGATTCTACGCCCGCTTGCAATCGTCACATCAGATAACTAAGAGGAGCTGAGGGTCCTCATAAGGCTCCGAGCAATATCTTCCGTCTCTCGAACTGGTTGCTTCGTCGCAACAGGCTCGTCGCTCTCGTTGAAACGGGGCTGTCGGGGAGAAAGTCGGTCCAGGCGAGGGACCATGCGAGATTCAACACCGCGGATCGTATCAGAAACGCTCGTGAGGGAAGGCTTCTTGTAGTCGCTAATTCCGTACGGCGCCTTGGAGGAAGCGGTGGCCCGATAGGAAGCCAGGCCAATCCGGCCCTCAGAGTCCACGGAGGCTCGCACTGGAGTGACCCAGTACTTAGCACCACCAGGAATTGAGGCATCGAAGTAGCTCAAGCCGGGAGGACCGCTCTGTTCGGCGAAAGTCATGGCATTGAGATCCTCAACTGCAATACCACCGATACCGGCAATGGCCTTCGACATTCTGCCCTTGAAACGTCCCTTAGGACGGAGGATACGGGCCTCAACCGGACGCTGGTATGTTTGCGGACCATACTTCGGGTGGTTGTATAGAAGGGCGTGCGATCGCGTGTAGGAAAGACCAGCAGAAGGATGGGTCTTGGGAGGACCGGAGATGGCGTACTCGGGAGAAGACAACTTGGTCCCCGGGGACTGATAGTATCGGGAGCCGATCCGGTCACTGGGGACGGCTGGTGGTGAGGGAAGGTCAAGAAGCTCAAAGACCACCGGACCCAGAGCCAGAGGGTCCGATCGAAGAGATTTGACGTAGTTCTGGAACTCCTCCTCTGTCACCTGGACAGGCTGATCGAGACCCTCGAGGTCCTCGCCGTTGTCCTGGGCTTGTTTTCTTCGCTCGCTGGTTCGCTTCGCGACTAGACGCTCCCGGAGCTTCTGCAGCAGCTCAGGTCTCCTTCGCTGAATTCTGTGCAGATATGCCTGGAATTCAGTCTCGGTCTGCCCGGCAAGCCATGGTCCCGAGTGTCGGAACTGCTTGGCTCCAGGTTCATTCAGACTTTCGCTGTTCTCAGTGTTGTCGACCAGGTTCTCGAAAGGACTTTGGTGTCTTGGGATAAGAGCATTCGCGTAATTGATCTTTGCGGGCAGAGACATGGGCATATGCAACTCCTGGAATTTCTCCAGGGTCACTGTATGATCCGCAGCGGATTCGAAGTCGGTAACATGTTCAAATGTATCAATCGCCTTGACTCGCACAATCGGTCTCGACGATTTGTCAGTCGTAGCCTTCGCCGGAAGAGGACGCTTCAGACCCCAATCTCCTCTGGCGCGCGATGAGGCTGGAGTTTCGATAGAAGCTCGGATAGGATACGGAAGTGTCGCGGTATCGGACTCGAAGACGGTCTTCGACGTTGCCGGATCCTGAGGAGGCGACAATGCAGGCGGTAGAGCAAAAAGCCGAGATTTTCGTAGCAGGTTCGCCGTAGGCGATAGCCTTGCAGCTGCCATTGTGCCTGGAGGGTGTACACGATATCCTCCGAGCACAGCTCCCTGAAGCAGTGAAGCCTCTTGGAAAAAGTCGACTTCGGATGCCAAGGCGGACGAGGTGCGCACTACGGGACTCCATAGAAACACCACACGCTAGTCAGACCCATCTATCGGAAGCTCTTGAGTTCGACTGTGGTGGCTAGAAATATGGAGGGACGCGCTTCATATTTAAAAATTAACACATATTCATGATGTCTATATATATTATACTCGTAGAAAAACAGCCGCTGCCATGCACAGATTCCCGCGTGCTCTACAGATCTAAGCGCCAACTGCCAGCAGGGACTTCACAGTGTCCGAGATGGACTCCTTCAGATCACGGTATTTCAAACCCAGGACCTTAACGGACTTGGAGTTGTCGGCCTGGTAGTTGTCGGGGTTGAAGTCATCCGCTGTGTCCTTTGGAGGCAACTTATCATCTAGCTCGGGATGAGTCTCGTGGATAATATCGGCAATTCGCTTGTTCGAAAACTGGCCAGCGACGACGAAGAACCTCTGGCCACCAGCCTCTGCGACCTCAATGGCTCGGACATGAGCAAGGGCAACATCGCGGACGTCTACCCAGAGGAATGTACCGGTGGGCGGCAGCTTTTCCTTGGACTTGCCCTGGATCAGATCTCTCACACGAGCGTTGGAAGTGTTCACCGCATCGAGCGAGTTGAGGTAATGAACGATAGGTCCAAATACCAAGGGCGGGTTGATCGTCGCCAAATCGAAGTTGGGCTTTTCCTTCTCAACGAACTCCCAAGCAGCCTTCTCCGCAAAAGTCTAGAATAGAATAATCAACCGCTGTCCTACTATCTTGAGCTGAAAGACTGCGTAGAACTCACTTTACTAGCGCGGTAGACGTTGCTTGGCTGCAATCCCTCTTCCCACGTAATCGGGTTCCAGAACGTCTCATTGTATACTTTGGGATGTTGTTGAGGGTTCACAATCGCGGCGAACGATGAGGTGACGACAACTCTCTTGACAGTCGGTGCATAAGCCTTGATGGCCTTCAGGATACCGGTAGTTCCCTTAATGGCAGGGTTGAGGAAGTCCTTCTCGGGATCCTGGACATTGAAGTGGAAAGGTGACGCGGTATGGAGGACGTAATCGAAGGGAGGGTCTGATTTGACGGCCTATTGACCAGTTAGTCTTGTCGTTTCTGTTGAACTCCCAATGCCGCTGAGAGCGCCAATGCCCGCTAATTGGTCCTGCGAAGAATAGACCTGAAAACGGTCTTGAACTTGCTGTGTATAACCAGAAAGGCACCGGAATGTGATAGACTGACCTCGTCAAATGCGCCTTCCTTCGCAACATCCTCAACAATCACATATGACAGCTTCTCCTTCGGAACGTTGGGATGGTTGTCGAGGATCCGCCTGCCCTTCTCTTCGGACCGAACAGTCACCACCGTATCGAATCTAGATTGAGATTAGCCTGGCGGCAGAAGTACTGGAAACGGATCAAATACCCATGGTCAAGTAGGACCTGAATTACGTGCGCAGCTATGTAGCCACTGCCGCCTAATATACGGTAATATGTTGTTAGCTAGTCCTGGTTCTATATACGTCCATAGCGTAGGAAGTCTTACCGGTTAAGAGGACCTTCACCATTTTGCAAGTATGTTGAGTCTCAAAAGATATCCTTGGTCTAGTATCTGCAGAACCGTGGTCTCGAGCTGAATCAAGACGACAATATATCTTGACAACGAGGGGTCCGTGGCTGCTTTATAGTTAAGTAGTAGTTTCGGATTTGTAAGGGAACCCCTCCGTTAGTTTTATCTGTTCCCCTCGGGATCCACAATTACTACCGACCATTGATATTGCGCCATATGCACCATTATTATTTCTGCACGGTTCCCTCACAGTTTATCCGGGGATCACCCCAATTCCATGTATCTTGAATAATGAATGAATGCCGCCACTAGACACTTTCGATAGCTGTGCCTTCAGCTGTTTATATTTGACCTGCCACACCCTGGTTCAAATTTGCAAACTTGAAAGAAAGCCAATCAACTTTGATCGAGATCACTTGGTTTAGAGGTTCTCTCAAGCTCGAATGCGGTGTATAGTATACGCCATAGTTAATAGTCTAACCAGAATTGTCACTTGCGAGCTTACGCCCATTGATTACGTGCATGGTGCACCCTATCAGAAGAATGAACAGGATCCAGTTAATCAGGGCGAAGCGCAAGCTCATATCCTCAAAATGCTGCGTGATTCACACCAAGAAGAACATGCATATTAATTGGGCTTCTCTGTGCTAAGCTTTCGATCCAAGATTAATCCCACGGACTTCAAGTCGGCAGTTCCTCGGTACTTAGCCGTCGGCCATCTTCCCGACAAGCGAGTCGCGACTCCATGTAAGCATGATTTCGTTTTTAATTTCTGAAAATATAGTTGTTCTTATTGGTTGCTGGAAGACAAATCGTTGCTGGCATTTTCGAATATCTGGATTATATATTTCCATCCGTTTGACTCGTGGCTTTTTATGAGCTCTCCCGCGAAATATAAACATAGCTCGATGCCTTAAATGAGCATCTCTTTCCTTCTAATACACTACTAGAATCGGCCATGCGATAGAGCGAAGATAGATAAATACTTGCAAAGTGCGACACACATAGGCTGCTAGATAGATGACTTAGGAGACGAGCCTCGGTAAAGATTTGGTGGTAACTTAGTCTGCTGCACTTATCATATGCTGAAAGATATATGCAGACTTGAGAGACACACACAATTAATCCATGTTAAGAATGCCTCATATCTTATGAGGCACGTGTTGGTAGTGCTCTTGATGTTGCTAGTAGCTCTCTGTGTTCCCCCGAGGTGATTTCCCCGCCAAATATGTGGGTGTAATTAATGTGCCTTGCAATCTAGGTAGCACCTGAAGATAATAAAATGCGTAGTGATAACAGAAGGGATTTCAGCTTGTCTATAAACACAGACAAAAGATACAGGCTATCAGATTATTTCTTTGAACATTAACTAAGACCATCGGTGCCATCCGTGCGGCTGGTAAGCAACAAGCTCCAGGCATGGATGCAGAAGTGGTCCGTGCACCACCGCGCATGATCTCGACTTTGACCTCACATCTCTGCGTTCATCAGCATCTTTTCATGTCCACAGTCAACTGTGTACATTTCCCCTGGGCTTTGGTCTCCAATGTGCGCCCTGGGGTGTGATTCACAATAATGGCGCAAGCAGGTCCGGCCACGGACGTTACACAACGGCTCTTCTCAGAGTTGAAATCGAAGAATGAGGAGGTACGGGTCCGAGCTTCGTATGAGCTCTACGACAATGTCATCGCCGTCTCAAGAGGTATATTAGTCTTAAAATGATACAGTGCCAGGGAGAGGAGCTGCTAACTGTTTTTCTTTTTTTTAACAGAGTGGCCTCCCGAAAAGTTCCTCGAGTACTACAACGCCGTGAGCCAACGTATCGCACAACTGGTGGTTACAGGCGGTGATGCAAATGAGAAGATCGGTGGTATCCTGGCTCTTGACCGGCTAATAGATTTCGATGGTGTCGATGCTGCGCAGAAGACTACACGGTTTGCCAGTTATCTACGAAGCGCACTTCGTAGCAACGATAATGCAGTCCTGGTGTACGCCGCGAGGTCGCTTGGCCGCCTGGCCAAACCAGGTGGGGCTCTGACAGCAGAGCTGGTAGAAAGTGAAATACAGTCTGCGTTGGAATGGCTCCAGTCAGAAAGACAGGAGGGTAGGCGCTTCGCTGCTGTGCTTATAATCCGGGAGCTTGCGAAGGGTTCTCCAACGCTGCTTTATGGATTTGTACCTCAGATTTTCGAACTCGTCTGGGTTGCCTTGCGGGATCCCAAGGTGCTCATTCGAGAGACAGCCGCCGAAGCAGTTAGTGAATGTTTCGAGATCATAGCTGCACGAGACATGCAAGTGCGCCAGCTTTGGTTCGCCCGGATCTACGAGGAGTCGTTACAGGGACTCAAATCCAGCAACGTTGACTGGATCCATGGATCTCTTCTCATTCTAAAGGAGCTCCTTTTGAAGGGTGCAATGTTCATGAATGAACATTACAGAAACGCCTGTGAGATTGTCCTTCGACTGAAGGACCATCGTGATCCCAAGATTCGCACGCAGGTTGTCCTTACGATACCGATCCTCGCATCTTACGCCCCTATGGATTTCACGAACAACTATCTTCACAAGTTTATGATCTATCTACAAGCCCAGCTAAAGCGGGATAAGGAGCGAAACCCGGCTTTCATCGCTATCGGAAAGATCGCCAACGCGGTCGGTGTGGCTATCACCCCGTTCTTGGACGGGATTATTGTCTACATTAGAGAGGGTCTTGCTATGAAAGCGTAAGTGACTGCCCATTCCCTTCTTGACGCTGAACTTATCTGACAACCCATGTAGGCGTAACAGAGCTGCAGTCAATGAGGGTCCCATGTTTGAATGTATCAGTATGCTGTCGTTGGCGGTTGGACAGACCCTCAGCAAGTATATGGAGGCATTGCTGGACCCAGTCTTCGCCTGTGGTCTGAGCGAGTCCCTTACACAGGCACTTGTCGATATGGCTCACTACATCCCTCCGATAAAACCCACCATCCAAGAAAAGCTGCTTGATATGCTGAGTATCATACTCTGCGGGACACCATTTCGGCCACTCGGGTGCCCAGAGAACAGACTTCCACCCATTCCTAACTTTGCGAAGGATTTTCTACCTCAAGAACCGCACTCCGACGCAGAAATTGCGCTCGCTCTGCATACCCTTGGAAGTTTCGACTTTTCGGGGCATATATTAAACGAGTTTGTGCGCGACGTCGCTATTCGATATGTCGAGAATGACAATCCCGAGATCCGAAAGGCGTCCGCCCTCACGTGTTGTCAGTTGTTCGTTCACGATCCCATTATCAACCAGACAAGCAGTCACTCGATACAGGTGGTCAGCGAAGTTATCGACAAATTACTGACGGTGGGTGTCGGTGATCCTGACTCTGAAATCCGGCGGACTGTGCTGTGGTCACTAGACCGCAAATTTGATCGTCATCTCGCTAAGCCTGAGAATATTCGATGCTTGTTCTTGGCAGTGAACGATGAAGTATTCTCTGTCCGAGAGGCAGCTATCAGCATCATCGGACGGCTATCTAGCGTCAATCCCGCTTATGTCTTCCCACCTTTGCGGAAATTGCTAGTCAACCTGCTTACTGGCTTGGGATTTGCAAGCACCGCTCGCCAAAAGGAAGAGAGCGCTCAGTTGATCAGCCTTTTTGTCTCAAATGCCACGAAACTCATCCGGTCCTATGTCGACCCAATGGTCACGTCTCTGTTGCCAAAGACGACTGATCCTAATGCTGGTGTCGCGTCTACTACACTCAAAGCTATTGGAGAGCTTTCCAATGTGGGCGGCTTCGAGATGAAGCAGTACCTACCCGAGCTCATGCCGATCATCCTAGAGTCACTACAAGATTTGTCATCCCACACGAAGCGTGAAGCTGCTCTCCGAACACTTGGGCAGTTGGCAACCAATTCCGGTTATGTCATCGAGCCTTATATGGAATATCCCCATCTCCTTGCTATTCTTATAAATATCATCAAGACAGAGCAGACTGGATCTCTTAGAAAGGAGACGATAAAATTACTAGGTATTCTTGGTGCTCTGGATCCGTACAAATACCAACAGATCAGTGAAACAACACCGGACATTCATCATATCAACGAGATCCAAACAGTCTCCGACGTCTCCCTCATAATGACAGGCTTGACGCCATCGAATGAGGAGTATTACCCGACTGTTGTGATCAACACTCTGATGCAAAATATTCTGCGGGAGAGCTCTCTGGCTCAGTACCATTCCGCTGTCATCGACGCTATTGTCACTATCTTCAAGACGCTAGGTTTGAAATGTGTCGGCTTTCTAGGGCAGATCATTCCAGGCTTCTTGTCCGTAATCCGGAGCTCTCCTACCAGTCGTCTGGAGTCCTATTTCAACCAACTGGCGATTCTCGTTAATATTGTCAGACAGCATATTCGTGCCTTCCTTCCGGAAATCATTGAAGTAATTCGTGAATTTTGGGATTCTTCTTATCAGGTTCAGGCAACGATACTTTCCCTCGTGGAAGCCATAGCCAAATCGTTGGAAGGCGAATTCAAGAAGTACTTGGCTGGCCTTATTCCCTTAATGCTCGACACTCTCGACAAAGATAATACCTCACGACGGCAACCTTCCGAAAGGATACTCCATACATTCCTCATCTTTGGCTCAAGTGGCGAGGAGTACATGCACCTCATCGTTCCATCGATCGTGCGCCTGTTCGACAAGCCACAGAATCCTCCAAGCATTCGCAAGTCAGCAATCGATACACTTGGAAAGCTTTCTCGCCAGGTGAATATCTCTGACTTCGCATCACTTATGATACATTCTCTGGCTCGTGTGATTGCTAGCGGTGATCGGACCCTAAGGCAGTCTGCAACGGATTGCATTTGTGCTCTTATCTTCCAACTTGGCCAGGATTTTAGCCACTATATCCAGCTCATCAACAAAGTTATCAAGCAGAACCAAGTCAACCATATTAACTATCAGATTCTGGTGACGAAACTACAGAAGGGCGAGTCTCTTCCCCAGGATCTCAACCCTGACGACAACTATGGGGCCCTGACGGACGACACAAATTATGGCGAGATTGGCCAGAAGAAGATGCTTGTGAATCAGCAGCACCTGAAGAATGCCTGGGATGCATCTCAGAAATCGACCCGTGAAGACTGGCAGGAATGGATTCGTCGGTTCAGTGTTGAGCTACTCAAGGAATCGCCTTCTCCGGCGCTTCGGGCTTGTGCTAGTCTGGCAGGAATCTACCAACCACTCGCTAAGGACCTTTTCAATGCTGCGTTTGTCTCTTGCTGGACCGAGCTTTATGACCAGTACCAGGAGGAACTTGTCCGTTCCATCGAAAGAGCTCTCACCTCTCCCAACATCCCGCCGGAAATCCTTCAGATTCTGCTTAACCTTGCCGAATTCATGGAGCACGATGACAAGGCACTGCCGATTGACATCAGGACTCTCGGAAAATATGCTGGCAAATGTCATGCCTTTGCCAAGGCCCTTCACTACAAAGAATTAGAATTCGAGCAGGATCAGAACTCCGGTGCTGTCGAGGCACTGATTACCATCAATAATCAACTTCAGCAATCTGACGCTGCTATTGGCATTCTGCGCAAGGCTCAGGCATATCGTGATGTCGAACTGAAGGAGACCTGGTTCGAGAAGCTGCAACGCTGGGAAGAGGCACTCGCTGCGTATAAGAGAAGGGAGAAGATCGATCCCGATTCTTTCGGTGTCACCATGGGTAAGATGCGTTGTTTGCATGCCCTTGGAGAGTGGAAAGTACTGTCCGATCTAGCCCAGGAGAAATGGAATCAGGCATCCCTTGAACATAGGAGGGCGATCGCCCCTCTTGCGGCAGCAGCGGCTTGGGGTCGTGGACAATGGGAACTCATGGACTCCTATCTTGGCGTTATGAAAGAACAGTCCCCTGATCGCTCATTCTTTGGTGCTATCCTGGCACTGCACCGCAACCAGTTCGATGAGGCGGCTATGTATATTGAAAAAGCTCGCAACGGTCTTGACACAGAACTTTCGGCTTTGTTAGGAGAGTCATATAACCGAGCTTACAACGTCGTCGTTCGCGTCCAGATGCTTGCGGAGCTCGAGGAGATCATCACTTTCAAACAGAATGTCGGAGACCCAGAAAAGCAAGCGGCTATGCGTGAGACGTGGAACAAGCGACTGCTCGGTTGTCAACAGAACGTTGAAGTATGGCAACGAATGCTCAAGGTCAGAGCGCTGGTGACATCTGCTCGCGAGAACCTGGATATGTGGATCAAATTCGCCAATCTTTGTCGCAAGTCGAACCGTATGGGTCTTGCGGAGCGCTCGTTGGCATCGCTCGAGAGCGTGATTCAAGATGGAAACCACACCGAGATTGTGGCACCGCCAGAGGTTACATATGCTCGCCTGAAGTTCAACTGGGCTACTGGCCGCCAGAAGGAGGCTCTTCAGATGCTGAAAGAGTTCACCGCAAATCTCAGCGAAGAACTTGCAAAGTACAACTCCGCTCTTGCGTCGCATCCCCCCCATGACGGCACCAACGGCATCAATGGACTCGGGGAGTCAAATCACCCTGATGCACTTAGCCTGCGTCAGCGTATGGGAGACATCTCGAAGATGAGGAAGTTGTTGGCAAAGAGTTATCTCAAGCAGGGAGAGTGGCAAACTGCACTCCAACGGGGTGACTGGAGGGCCGAGCATGTCCGTGAGGTGCTCAACGCCTATCAGGCTGCCACTCAGTACAATCGTGAATCTTACAAGGCCTGGCATGCTTGGGCACTTGCGAACTTCGAAGTCGTCACCACCTTGGCTGCCCAGCCAAGTCGGGATGGCTCGATGGTTCCTGGTCACATCATCAACGAGCATGTTATTCCCGCGATACGTGGTTTCTTCCGGTCTATTTCCTTATCTTCAACCTCTTCCCTGCAAGATACTCTAAGGTTGCTCACGCTCTGGTTCACACACGGCGGCGACCAGGAGGTGAACAGCGTGGTCACGGAAGGATTCTCGGCTGTCAACATTGATACCTGGCTTGCAGTGACACCTCAACTTATTGCTCGTATTAATCAGCCAAATATCAGAGTACGCAATGCTGTCCATCGCCTCCTAGCTGAAGTCGGCAAAGCCCACCCGCAAGCTCTCGTCTACCCGTTGACTGTCGCAATGAAGTCGAATGTTGCTCGGCGATCACAGTCCGCGAGCCATATTATGGACAGCATGCGGCAGCATAGTGCGAAATTGGTTGAACAGGCAGACCTTGTCAGCCACGAACTAATTCGTGTTGCAGTTCTGTGGCACGAACTCTGGCACGAAGGTCTGGAAGAAGCGTCTCGTCTGTACTTCGGGGACCACAACGTGGAGGGAATGTTTGCAACTCTGCAGCCACTACATGATCTACTGGATAAGGGTGCCGAGACTCTCAGAGAGGTGTCTTTCGCACAGGCGTTCGGCCGTGATTTGGCTGAAGCTCGGCATTATTGCATGCTTTACCGGGAGACTGAGGAGATTGGCGACCTGAACCAGGCATGGGATCTCTACTATACGGTTTTCCGGAAAATCGCTCGACAGCTTCCGCAGTTGTCCACTCTCGACCTGAAATATGTTTCCCCAAGGTTGAAGGATGCTGCGGACCTGGATCTGGCTGTTCCTGGAACGTACCAACCCGGCAAACCAGTGATTAGGATTATGAAGTTTGATCCCGTTCTCCATGTCCTCCAGACGAAGAAGAGGCCACGCAGGATGACTCTGAAGGGCAGTGATGGTAACTCTTACATGTACGCTCTGAAGGGCCATGAAGATATCAGGCAGGATGAACGAGTTATGCAGCTCTTTGGTCTTGTCAACACGCTGCTCGACAATGATAGCGAGTGCTTCAAGCGTCACCTCTCTGTGCAACGATTCCCTGCCATCCCATTGTCTCAGAACTCCGGTCTTTTGGGATGGGTGTCGAACAGTGACACATTGCATGCTCTCATCAAGGAATACCGTGAGAGCCGCCGTATTCTGCTCAATATTGAGCATCGGATCATGCTTCAGATGGCCCCTGACTATGACAATCTCACTCTCATGCAAAAGGTCGAAGTCTTTGGTTACGCTATGGATAACACTACAGGCAAAGATCTGTACCGTGTGCTCTGGCTCAAGAGTAAGAGCTCTGAGTCCTGGCTTGAGAGGCGGACGAATTACACGCGATCTCTGGGTGTCATGTCCATGGTTGGTTACATTCTTGGACTGGGAGATCGCCATCCTTCGAATCTTCTACTCGACCGTATCACTGGAAAGATCGTCCATATCGATTTCGGTGACTGCTTTGAGATTGCCATGCACCGCGAGAAATACCCAGAAAGGGTTCCTTTCCGTCTCACGCGTATGTTGACCTTCGCGATGGAGGTTAGCAACATCGAAGGTAGCTACCGGATCACTTGTGAGGCTGTCATGCGCGTGATTAGAGAAAACAAGGATTCGTTGATGGCTGTTCTTGAAGCTGTAAGTTATGACCTGTCATTAGGAAAAGAGAGAGCGGAGCTGATATCGTTAATAGTTCATCCACGATCCGTTGATCAACTGGCGCTTGGGAACCAACGAGTCACCCGATCGTACGTCTTTCGCAGCGGACCGCCGGCAATCTGTCATCGAAGACATCAACCTCGAACAAGGCATGCAACCAAGCAACTTCTCCCGTCATCGCCGGCCTTCTATCCTCGAAGGAGGTATCCTCGACGCTCAGCAAGGCGTCCCCAACGAAGCGCGCGAGGCCCAGAATGCGCGTGCGCTGCAGGTACTTGCCAGAGTCAAAGAGAAGTTGACTGGCAGAGACTTCAAGCCAACCGAAGAGCTTAATGTGAGCGATCAGGTTGACAAACTTCTGGCCCAAGCGACCAGTGTGGAGAATATCTGTCAACACTGGATCGGATGGTGCAGTTTCTGGTAATCTTAAGCTATATCCGGAGTCTATGGCGCAGCAGACCACAGGGATGGTTTTGTATTGTTAGTGTCTTTCTCTCGGTTTCATCTCCGGGAGCATGATCGGTTTGGGGAGTGTTCAGTTTTTCTTTTTTGTTATTGTACTCTGCCGTTGTAGTCGTCGTTTCATCACATGCTTTGAAGTTTCGCGATAATGATCGAGACGGCAACGGAGTCGAGGTCGACTGATAGAAAATTCCCCTTTATGGCGATAGTAGAAGTCCTTGAGCGGTAGATATCCAATCAACACTATACGACCAGGCTTGGATGTTCTCATCAAAATTGCTTGAGTAGATCTAAGAAGAACATACTTGGGCGCCAAGGACCTCGTGCCGAGGTCTAAGTGTGCCGCGCAGGACAGCCAACTCTTCATCCGTCATGGCCAACAAAGGACGGACAGTTGGCGACATCTTCAGGATACTGCAATGAACAATCATTCCATTGCTCTCCCCATGTCTTGAATCATCCAAGGCCTTATCCCGGATCATGTCGCCTGCAGAGGAATCCGCTTCCTCCGCCTCCAGGCCTACCGTCAACCCCATCGTCCGCAATGCGCTGCGTGTGACGTTGAGCGCAAAGGAGTACAAGCTCCTGCACGAACAGCTGATCAAGCGATCTCCGTCTTTGGTGCGAAACCATCTACCGACACCATCGAGGTTCGAGGAGATAGTTTCCTCGAAGGAGAAATACAACGAGGCTGCCATCCGAGCTTCGGTGCGGGTATTCCTCGCAACAGGCACCGGATTGAAGCTGGTGGATCTGATCCTGCAGAAGATCCGGGGAGAAACCACAAAGTGAGATTCGCTTGCTATAACTATTTCTCTGAAATATTGTGCGCTGATGGTTAACAATTTCCTACGTGATATAGGAGCAAGTCTCGTGTTGCCTTCATTCACTCCCCGAAGTTTCGACTGTCTCTGGCACTTTCGCTTGTGCTCTTTCTCCACCGTATCCTGCATCGATTCTTTACTCGATTACGTGCGAACCTGCGTACCGAAGATGCTAGGCCATTCAGAGAACGAAATCCACGGGTCTCCAAAGCTCTGACTTCGCGATATGCGCCTGCTATCGGGGCTAGTCTTGCGGGGTTTGCTCTGGGCGTTTATCCGGAGAGCCAGTTGCGAATAAGCGTCGCGTTGTATACGGCTACGAAAAGCTTGGAGTTTCTTTATAATCTTCTGGAAGATAAGGGATATTTTGCCCACCGTCCGTCGTGGTTTGGCAGCTGGCTCTTGATGCCATTGTCTGGGGCGCAGCTTTTCCATGCCTTTATATACGACCGGGAGACCATACCAAAGGTTCGTGTTGATGACTGTCTTCATGATACATTCGAGATAGCTAACGGCAAAAGTGGTTCGGTGATGCTATCCTAAGGTTCTCCCCAGGCTATATGCACCAGCCGCCATCCAGCCTTCTCGCAGATCATCAATGGCCGAGTGATTATGAGCTGGTCGACTCATTGAGCAAAATCGCGAAATTAAGATGGCCGTATGTTGACATCCCCTCGATCCAGAATGTGCGGAGTGGCTAACTCTGAGCAGACCTTTCATCTCTCCAATTCTCCACCCGGGAGACCTAAATACCTTGCCGTCGGCTGTCGAGTCAATCTCTCCTATCACGTCCCCTGCGCATCCGTTGATATCGTCACTATCATGCGCCCTTATGCACCCGAGCACCCCCAGCTGCAGCACGGCATTCCTTCACCAGGTATTGCTGTCTGTTCCTCGTCTTGGTCGTCTCTTGACTGCTGTGGTCGTTGCGTTGTCAGCAGCCAAATACAAGAGTCTGCTGGCACAACCATTTTCATCGGCGAATACACTCTCCAAGCAGATCGTCACAATGACAGCAGTGCTCTCCGCAGCTCTTAGTTCTGCATGGGGAAGTATCTGTTTGTTGAACTTTTTCTTGCCGCGCTCTTTCCTCCCGACGAAGCGCTTCTTCCTGAGCGGTGCGATCGGTGGTCTGCCGTTCGCGTTTGTGGCCAATGGCCGCAGCAACTTCCTTTACATCTTCCGTGCAGCCTTGTATTCCGCATGGAAGTCCGGTGTGAAGCGCGGATTATGGCGTGGGTGGAAGGGCGGCGAGCTCTGGCTGATCGTCCTGGCTTGGGCACTGTTGGGTTCGGTGCTGGAAAGAAAGCCGGCGGCGGTCGACAGCCGTGGCATCAGGAAGGGCCTAGCATGGCTGAAGGGTGATGGTTTTGCTGACCCTGTTGAGGTGGCCGCCAAGCGCAAGGCCAGAAGAGCTTCCCTACAGAAAAGACCTGACACTCGTTCTTGAGCGATAGTATAATACCCTCATTTGTTTTGAGACAGCTGTGGGCCTCTGTCTAACTTGCTTCTAGCGTTAAATATTTCTTGTCCGTGCTTGATGCAGATTGAGGCGTGGGCCATGGGATTTACCGATTAACTTATGTATTACGTATTAAACAAGTACCTAGCTACTAGAGAGTATATGATCTCTAATTTTGCCACATGCTATGGATAAAGATAAAAATAACAGAACTCAAAAAGAAGCCTACTCTAAACCAGAATCGAAGCGCTTCTTAGCATGTCCTCAAGGCTCATTTAGTATTGACCCGACGGACTTCCTGCCGTCTTCGTCCCCTCTTCCACCACTTGTAGCAGCTGGAACAGAGGTAAACCATGAACACAAGGAAGATGGAAAGGATGGTGGTTTATAAAACAGGAATATCTCTTGACTTACTGGGGAAACTAGGCTTATGCATGAGAACAGAATGCGTTTAGAACCATATAAACTCTGTAAGATTAGGAAAATGAAGAATCTTTCGAAAGCAATTCCGCAATAGGAATTTGGAAGATATCAATAAATTCTAAGCAGTATCTAGTTCAGCATGTTGAAAATATGATTAATACCTATAAGTAACTATGGAGTGCACGTGCATATTACCACTACAAATATGCTGTGTATTAACTATGCATAATAATAACGCACGAGAGAGTGCTGGAGCGGAGGAAGGGGGTGTGTGTGTCGGAAATCGGTTCCCGCTGAGTATTACCAAGGACCATTATTTGTCTTTTTTGGTCTATTCCGCAGATAACCAGGGATTATATAACTGGGGAACATACAGATGCGGGGGTGGCGTGGGGGAGACGGGAACGCGAAGTACATATGCAAGATAATGGTATATGATGTACTGTATAAAACTGATGATTGTGAGCTTAGAAGATGTCTCTCAAACCGAGACAATCGTTCGCAATCATCATCTTCTTTTGTCATTATCACTTTCATAGGAAAAAAAAAAAAGATGAAAACGATAAAAAGTATGATATTAAACTCTGATAGTTATATCCTATTCCCAAATGTACGAAACCCGCGATTCTGAATAACGACAAAATGATAACTATAGCCATGACTTGCGGGAAAGCAGTATGTACCCACCCATAGAAAGACAGAAAGCAAGAATAGCGAAATGCAAAAGTCAACCATGGCTTCCGAATTATTCTTTTTCAGGGGCATCTTTATCTTTCTCGTCGTTCACAGGTTGCTCTTTTCCACTCTGTTGCCGGCTTCGTCGAAGAAAATCTTCTTTCCGGTAATCAGCGACTCCTGCAGAGCACATCCGATGCGGACGGCCTTGACGGCACCGTCAATCTTCAACGGAGCCTCCTTGTTGTCCAAGCAAGCAGCGGTAAACTCGTTGGCTTCCGTGACGAATGCCCATTCAAAGCGGTCATAGTAGTGCTGCGGGATCTCCCGACGGATACCGGTGGGCTCGTAGATGTTGACCAGGTTCGAGGCAGGCTGGGTGTTGACGCTCAGCTTACCCTTGGTGCCAATGATTTCGGTCGAATCCTCCTGACCCGCAGCCATCATGCGCGATGCGTAGAAGTAGGCAATCTGTCCGTCGTAAAACTCAACCAGACCGACCGCGTTGTCACGGTCGTTGTACTTGCGCAGGTCGGGCTCAACTGCCGTGATACCCACCGCGGACACCGATTTGACCTTCGCATCGTCACCGAAGAACCAGAGGGCCAGGTCGATATCATGAATGGAGCAGTCGACGAAGATGCCACCGGAAAACTGCGCGTAGGCAACGAAGAAACCACTAGGGTCAAGCTTGTCACAGGTCTGGCTGCGGACCACGGATGGGCGTCCGATGAGACCACTCTGCATCTTCTGGTATGCGTCGCGGTAGGAAGCATCGAATCGACGAGAGAAACCACACATTACCTTCAGGTGTGGCTTCTTTACAGCTGCATCCACGACAGTTTGGGACTTGGTCATCAGTCAGCCAACGCTTCTTTCCGTTGATCGCATAAAGAAACCTTACAATCTCAACATTGGTTGATAGGGGCTTTTCGCACAGAACGTGCTTCTCTGCCTCAATGGCCTTGATTGCCTGCTCAGCATGGACAGCTGTCGCAGAAGCAACAACCACGGCTTCGAGGCCCTCATGCTTCAGCATGTCATCGTAATTCTTGTATAGCTTCACCCCGAAAGGCTCCAGATGAACCTTTGCCCACTTGAGCTCCTCATCATCGGGAGAACTAGCAGCCACCAATTCCGCCCGGGGTGTGCGTTCTAGGAAATGCAGGGCATGGCGCTTGCCCATGCGACCGAGACCGGCGCATCCCACTCTCAGCTTGGTTGGGGCCATGGTGTACTTGCGTATAACAAAATAACGAAAGTGAGGCAAAGCAGAAAGAGCACGTCGAAATTATATATAAAAAAAAAAGGTGCAATTGAGCTGGATATGAAGTAAACGTGACTTCAAGAAGATCGAAAAGACCTAAACTCCGCTGTTAGAACGATATCTCTGTATTGCATAAGTACATCACGCCGATACTTATTGCGGGGAGGCAGAAACAGCTCCACCACGAAGAAAGAGAGCTCCTCAATCGAGACGTTTTGCGAGATACGTACAGATAAATTGGATCCAGCCAGACCTGCAACCTTCACAGAAACAAGAGAGTCAATCTAGATGACTTCAATTGACAAAGAAAGATGCTGCCTACGAATGCCTTTTAAAGCAGCCCCCACGGTACAAAGGCGGTCAACAAACTGGCTCCGGGAGGTGTTTCCCATCCGGACCCCCTTGATCGAGTATTATTATTCCGAGATCACACACCCGGGAAGCTAGTTCCATTGCATATTGGATACCGAGTAATATTCAATACTCTGAGTACGACGAGCTAAACTGTCTGATATTGTAGCATATACTAGAACCGGTCGATAGCAAGGATCTATGGACCACCCGCTCCATTCACCTCTGTGTTGAAAGCATCATCTGAGATTCTATCTCATTTTATTTCCCAGCAGCCCTCTTCCTTCTTTTAGAGCCACTTCCCTCCGCTTCTCCAGATGACGCCTGTTCAGGGACATTCCCCCTCTCGTTCATCCTCTCGTTCCAAGGCGGAATGACGGCGACAATGGCAGCACAAGAATATCGTGTATCAAGCGATGCTTCGTTTCCGTATGTGAGGTGGGTGAAAGCCATTTCCTCTCTCTTGGGTTCTGTGAGCCAAATTATGCCGGGAAGATGGTAGAATGGCCACACTCCCTCTACCTGTTTGTAGTTTCCGCATCAGTATAGTACCCAGGAAGATGGAAACGGCTGACCTACTTCTATCTCGCTCATGTCTTCCCCGCCTATGTCACTTGTGAAATAAGGGTGCAGACGTGTCCCCACCCGAGTTCCTGTTGGTTTTTCATTGTAGTCATGATAATCATCATAATCACCCGGTACTTCTTCTAGCTCAGAGAGTCCATTCACTTGTCGACCCAGCAGAATCGTTTTCCAATGTCTATCGATGTCGTCCCAGTCCGAGAGAGTCGCACCAATGTCTTGGTATTCCAGCTCCAATCCCGTCCGTTGCGGTGGCCCTGAGTATCCCAAGTATGATTCCATGTAGCCAAGTTTCCGGAATTTTTCGAGATTCTTTCGGGCTTCGTAGTTTGTTTCAAACGTACGTATGTACCCTTGACCTTTCTCTGTCTTTCCTGATATCCCAAGTTGCGGATCATTTGGAACGTATAAGCCACCGAGTTCCAATACAGGGACGACTTTCACAAAAATCCCAAGAGACTTGAAGACTGAATACAGGACCAAATCTGAACCCTTGAGGGATCTTGGGAGGGCCTCGTTGGCATACTTCGCAGTGTGCGGATATGCATAGGAACAGAAGAACCCAAGGACGCCACCTGCTCATACGAATCAGAAATGGCCTACTATCATTGAATGGGGATAGATCCGATACCTTCTTTCAAAACTGCAGGATTTTCAAGGATACCCTTCACATATTCATACAACGGAAGCGATTTCGGGTCGATAACCGGGTTTGGCAACAGAGAAAGACCCACTGCTTCTGTCACATGGAGGTTATATGTCAGGGTGATACGATGGCCCTCTGTGACTGTTTCTATCTCATGTTCGCAGTCGCTGTAGAATGCTGCCCATTGAACAGTTGATGTGCTTGCGCTGGCCCAATCAAAGTCGACTTCCTGCCCATCGTGACGGACGAGCAACCTTCCACCCTTGAACTCGCATGGCAGGCAGACGACCAACGATCCAATCTGGTTCTGCGAACGTGGAGTGTCGACGTGTTTACGAAAGAGGCCTGAAGGCCCAGAGTAAACCTGTAAGAGACAAATTCAACCTTGTTATTCTCACCTAGAGAAGGATCATGCGTATTACATTCAGCTTATACAGATGTGCGGTTATCTTTCGGAACTGTAGATAGTTCTCGAGATCCGTCCTAATGCTTGGAAGTAGAATTTGTTCTACATTTTCCAAGATACCGAAGTCCGCCGGATGAAAATTGGAAGCGAACTTGTCTGTGTCGAGTTTGCCTGCCATGCGATAGCTGGGGTCCAGAACATCTTGGTCTCCTCTTCCGAATGTGGCAGGAGAACAATCATCTACCAGTCGTTGAAGCAGACTAGCATTTGATTCCTGAGTGTCAGTAAGGGGCAGCACTAACTTCTGGGCCTGTGTATCTTCTCCAGTCTTCCAGAACAAGTTAACTGGCGCACAACTGCTATTGTGTTCATTGTCATCCTTCCCGATCGGAATTGTTCCACCGCAGGCGAATGAAGCCGAAGAATTTTCTCCTTCAACCAACTTCCTCAACTGACGACAAACTTCAGTAAATGCACCATCCTGCAATGAGGAGGGCCCCTCAGACGCTCCAGTATCACGTTGTACAGAGATCTGGCGCAGTCGATTCTCAGACAGGATTTGAACCAGCTTTTTGTTGAAATCTCCGTTTTCTACAGACGGTCAGCAGCAGAATATATATTGAGAGACAGTCCCGTTTCACCCGTTTCAAGCTTTTGAGGAGAAGATGTCCACTTCCTCCATCTAGAGTCTATCCGTTGACGCAACTTGCTCCCTGTATTATCCAGCGCCATATCCTGCTCATTCGCAAAATATTCTGGGACATGATGCTTGATATCATCCAGTAGTTGCTTCTTCAAATCCTGGCAGGTCGAGTCTTCATCGAACCCTGGTGTCGGTCGCCGATAATAGTCCTGTTTATTTTTCTTATCCATTTCATTCTTAGCGGACATTAAATACTTGTCTATACAAGCATCTAACTTGCAGTCCTGTTCTTTCTAGTCAGTGCTTGTCTTGAAGACCGAATCGAGCGCAATAAACTAGGTGGCCCGTTCTGAGACACTTTTTGAGGGTTTGGGACACTTGCTTTTATTAGCTGCTCATTGACAATCGCTAGGAATTCTTCCTGTGTGTATCTGGGACCCTCTGGAGGGGTGGGAATGTTTTCCTCTTCCATATCGGTTTACGTAGTCACTGAACTGAATATGAAGGAAGAAGAAGAATGTGTGTCGTCTTCCAGTAGTAGACTTGGAGCGGCATATGTAGTTTATGGAAACTCTTCCCAAAGTCACATGGGCTAGGTAGACACGTCTGCTGCCTGGAGTGGATCATGTTTCGTGGATCGTAGAGAGGTACTGAACAAAGAGATCCATGTTCACATTGACAAGACGTCATTATCATCCTTTCATGATGCGACTTGTCGTCTAAAGCTTTAATTCTGTATGTACAGATAACTTCATCGAATTAGCTGATGTATGGTAATCACCACAGTTTGCCATGTACTCGACCAAGGAGCTAATCTGTCAGCGCCTGGCTACTATACCGCAAGCTGAGCTGCAACAGGCCTCTACTACCCTAAATCAAGGAATTACCAACAGTGACATCTTCGAACAAAATATAGGTCGAAGGGAATATTCCGCATGCATAATACTGAATCGCATAGAGAAGGAGGCAGTGATTGAGCTCTTTGTATGTCCTAGAACATAAAGAGGAAAGAATCTTCATCATAGAATTGGCAACGAAGCTGTTAAATTGCTAAGAATCAAATAGGGTCTAGGCTATATATAAGACTTAGGACTAGGATAATGCAGAGTAGCCCATAGTTGGTTACTACACATGCAGAGTTGCTAGAGGCACATGGCTAATACATACTAAATACCCTCTTCGCTCGATTTTTTATAGTCGCGAACATTTCTTTCTTCTTACATGCACAATCTTTTTTTTTTTTTTTTTTTTTTTTTTTTTTTTTTTTTTTCAAAATCTAGTTTTGGTACTGGCAAACTCAACCCTACTTAGCCCGTTCTGCTGGGTGTTTCGGCATTACATACATAGGAAACAACATGCAGACATTGTATGAATGATAGTGTGGCATAAATCATCAGAGAGCCTAACAAATGTGAAGGGAGATTCATAGATAATAGGGCATTAAAATAGCACAAATGCATCGCGTCATACTGTATCTGGTGTATGTAGCACCAATAGGTGGCAATAATTGGAAGCTTTTTCCATACAACGATCTACCACTTGATGACTTTGCTGGGGAAAAATTCATCGATAAGCTCAAGATAGTATGGCTGTGAGGTTTGTTAGCGTTCCAGCTGTTTATAGAAGAAAGGGGTACCTACCTTGAGTTCCTCCACGGAAGGGACATCGTCACTCTTGCTGTAGAGGTCATAGGGGTTGAAAGCCTTGACTGCCTTCAGCATCTGATGGTCCTTGTCGTTCATGAGCTCTTGGTAAGCTCCAGCATTGTGCCACGGGTAGAAGGAGTGGTAGCGGATCATGGCGAGGGCCTCCTCAGGCAGCGTCGACTGGTCCTTGACGACATGGTACAGGTACTCGTCGTGACCCCATGAGAGCATCACGTTGTCAAGGCCGCAGCCAGGGCTGTAGATTCCAAATTTGGTACCGTAGACATCGTGGCCGTAGTCGGGGTTGTCCTTGAAGGATTCGGTACCGTAGATAATTCGGTTGTCGAAGGCAAGGCCAACGGGGAAAGTGTCGCCAACAACATCCCACTGGCCCTGAGCGTCGAAGAAGTAGAGCAGCTTGCCCAAGTCGTGGATCAAACCGGTCAGCTGCATCCATCTGGGCTTGCCGTCCCGGCGGATAGCCTCTGCAGACTGGAGCAAGTGCTCAATCTGAGAAAGTGAGGTGTCGGGGTCAGACTCGTCGATCAATGTGTTCAGCTTCTCCATGGCTTCCCAGATGCTCATCTCCGCACGAGTCTTAGAGTGAAAGTCATTGCGAGCCTTGAGGTTGTAGGCGACAGTCTGCTTCGTGTGCTGCTCCTTGTAGAAGTTCTTGACACGGTCACAGGCGTCCTCGTACTGGCGGAACTGGGTCTTGTCCTTGTTCTTGTCGAAGTCAGACTCCTCGTAAATATCCTTGTCTTTATTTTCCTTCTTCAGGTTACTCTTCAGAATGTTGACCTTGTCAATGTCGTCGGACAGGCTCTCCAAGGCCAGTCCATCACGGTCCTTCTTGAAGGAAGGAACAGGAGTCTGAGCCACAGGAGCTTCCACAACAGCAGCGGGGGCCATTGCGACTGATCTGTCTTCTGGTGTGAATTTTCTCAAAGGAAAAAACTAGAGACTTTAGTTTCTTTGTTGCTGGATAAGTGTAGTTGAGACGAAGTCAATCGATGTGATAGCGTCTGAGGAAAGACAGAGGAGCCCAGCTATATAGATGAAGGTCGAAGGGATCCTACGAAGAGTGAACACATTACATTACAATCTATAGGATAGCGATTTCCGACACCCTTGAGGATTTCGTCTAAGGCAACAAAGCCCGATATGTCTTCCCCAAACACGTCCACCCACCACTTTCCGCCACAAGCTGGACCGAACAGGCAAGAGAACGGCGAGAGATTCCCTCTCGGTCCCGTGTACTACAATCTCGAAAAGCTCCTCGAATGGATCTGCTCCAGGCTATGGAAACAGCGTGATGTCAGCCAATGTCGGATCGAGAAACGATAGGGCTGGTGGGATGTCGGGGCTGAGCAACCCCGGAATTCAGCCGTGGCCCAGAGATGGATTCTGGTTTCCGAGCCTCAGACCATCCATCTTCGGTTGTCCACCTCCAGACCGTCGGAGAATGTGTGCGGGGAGACAGTGGGGATGCAAATAGGGAACGGTCAAAGGAAGCCGTATTCCTAATCATCTCAAGACCACTCGCAACTGTTTCCACACAGTCATAATGAGAAATGTTCCCCGTGGCACTGACAGCGGCTATCTGTGCGACAACGGCAACTGTATCGCACTGACGTTCCACTGCCGGATATGGAAAGAAAGATTCATGAGGGTATGTGACCATAGGCTTATAGAGGCAATGAGGATAGGTATTCTTTCCTGAGAGAGAGAGAGAGAGAGAGAGAGAGAGAGAGAGAGAGCACATGCTTCCATTGGAATCAGAGTAACTGACAGAAATGGGTCTGGAGCTGGTGGATCGCATGTAAGAGCTGGGCTATTGCGTGCATAGATAATGAGCCAATGCGCAGTGATTGGTATACACAGGAATATCCTCACTCTTCAGTGTAGAGATGTAAAAGCATCACAAAAGAAGAGAAGAGAGAATTTCAAACGAAAAGGAAACATTCCCAACATTGAACAGCGCTCATTGACCATAACTAAGTAGGGCCTATATAATTAGTATCGAAAGCACCGCCACTGAACTTGAAGAAACTGTGATTGATGGAATAATAGCTGACTATGGGCTGGTTTATCCACCTACGGGAGAGCGTCAACATCCAAATCGATGCCGTTCGAGAACCCCCACCGCGGGGTAGCTTCAAGCCTTCAATAGCCGGTCATCACCGTTGAGCCCTTTCTGCTCTCCTTATCAATAAACACCGTCGTTCTCTTTCTGTCCTAATTATCTAACACTCGCAAACGAAGGCACAGAATACTGCAACTAGAATTATCTTCTGGAGTCTTTATTCAGTAATTTACAAACAGAATCCGACCACAATGGCTGTCGAAGAGACGCGTTTCAAGCTGAACACAGGCGCGGAAATTCCAGCCCTTGGACTTGGTAGGCATCACGCATCGAGGCTACGGAGTATTGCTGATTCGAACAGGGACGTGGCAATCTGGTCCTGGCGAGGTCGAGACTGCTGTTAGCCATGCCATCTCTGTCGGCTACCGGCACATTGATACTGCCTTTTGCTATCAGAATGAGCAGGAAGTTGGAAATGGGTTGAAGGAGGCATTTGCATCTGGCAAAGTCAAGAGAGAAGATGTTTTTGTCACCACGAAACTGTGGTGCAGCTACCACACGCGTGTGGAGGAAGCACTTGATCTGAGTCTCAAGAACTTGGGATTGGACTACATCGACCTCTATCTCATGCATTGGCCGTTGGCGATGAACCCCAATGGTATGCGTGACCTGCCGTCTAGACTTTCACATCAGAGGTAGTTTTGTCCTGTCTTTTGACAATGTTGCTAACTCTTTCCAGGTAACCACCCTCTGTTCCCTAAGCTTCCAGATGGCTCTCGTGACATCCTGAAGGACCACTCCCATGTTACTACATACAAGAGCATGGAGAAGCTTCTTGAAACGGGCAAGGTCAAGGCCATTGGAGTTTCTAACTACAGCAAGCGCTATCTTGAGGAGCTGCTACCCCAAGTTTCCGTAGTGCCTGCAGTCAACCAGATTGAGAACCATCCGGCTTTGCCACAACAGGAGATCGTCGACTTCTGCAAGGAGAAGGGCATCCACATCACTGCTTACAGCCCTCTGGGAAGCACTGGAAGCCCTCTCTTTACGGCAGAGCCCATCGTTGAAATCGCGAAGAAGAAGGGAGTCACACCGGCAACAGTTCTGCTGAGCTGGCATAGTATGCATTCCTACTCTTTGCAATATACTGCCTATTACTGACACGTAAGTTGCAGTTGCCCGTGGTTCTAGTGTCCTGGCAAAGTCTGTCACTCCCCCTCGCATTGAGGAGAACCGCCACCTTATCAAGCTTGATGAATCTGATATGGCTATTATTGCCAAGTACACAAATCAGCTGGCAGCCACGAAGGGCTTCCAGCGCTTCGTGTACCCGCCCTTCGGTGTCGATTTCGGCTTTCCCGACAAGTCTTGAACCCCAGAAAGAATTATCTCCATAGACTGCTCTTCGCTAATATTCGACACTAAGTCCCTTGTATATATTAACAGAGGTACCTTACACTTGTTCGATAGATTATTATGACAGCCCCACACTATCTTCGACTATGCAATCTCATAGACCGTAAATAAATAGAAATTATACGTGTTCAGAGTGGTTCACCCAACTGTACTGGACGAGATTGACAGTGCTTATATAGTAGTCGCCGTACTAGTAACATAACTATTTTATCTGCATGGGGTTCTAAGCAACTAGAGCCATAACGCTGCTGTAAGCACGTTGGCCTTGTCTGTCAGGCTCACCTGGCCAGTTCCATGGGTCACATGCTCATAGGAGCGTGACTTCCAAGCGATATCTGCAGCATGAAAAACAACTTCTGGGTTGTTTTACAATTTTCGATCAGCTCTCCCTTCTATCCATCTTGGAAGCTCTATTGGCTGGTCTGTTTGTGAATCCCGGAATCGGGATTTGGGTGAGCGCGCGTCTTGAGTTTGAAGATGACTTGCATCACGACAATAAGATGGCACCGAGACTTATGCGGTGTTGTCGGGATGACTCCTGATGCAAACAACGAGGACTTGGTGAAGTAACACTGTCCTTTCAAGTCCTCCCGGCAGCTATGCTGTTATTCAGACAGTCAGTGCTCTACGCTACTACTATTGCGTAAGAATGTACCCTGAATATAGCGGCCACGCATTCGGTCTTTTGACCCATTAGCCAGTAATGCTTTTCAACACACCATTGTGAGAGATAGCATTGTGACCTTCAAGTTTAGAAGCTGATAGTGCGATAGTGAGAACAAGTCGCTGATACCCTATTCGGGAAGTCACTTGATAATCCTGTGTGATAAGGATGCTACCCTGGGAGTGCTTTCACATCGCTTGAAGGAATCTGTCAACATTCAGCAATCATACCAGGTCTGTTTCTACAGATGGCAAGTTGCGTAAGAATAGTCTGTGCTGAACACAATGCGGACAAATCAATCCTTCTCTACTAGTCACACAAGAACAAGATTTGAAGGATTTCAGGTGATTGACTGATTGACTGTGATGCTACTTTGTTCAGGGCCATTCGTGAATAAAAGGAAGGCCAATGCCGAAGGCCAGTCAAACGTCCACGGTCCCACACACGCAGAGTATTCAAATGCCGTTTCCAGGGTTATGGGTGCCACACGAGGCTGGACCTACGTACCGAGGACTTCAGCAGCCCCTGAAGGTATCAAGGGCTAGTTACAGCACCTGCGTCTAGCCCCAGCCGTCATGCCATCTGAGCTTCATCGTATGCAACGTCGTTAGTTCTCATCTATTGGCAGTTTTCAATTCTGCACCTCCACGAAGGATTTCTTGTGTGTTAGTCTTTTGCTCTGCAGACAACGTTCTTCTTGGTGGATATAATGCCTCTTCCCCGCATGCATTTGTTTTCCTCTAGCTCGAAATCAATTCGCATTCCACAAAGTGCCCATCATGGCAGAATCAAAAGCAGCAAGACTGGTGACGGTGAACGCTGTGATGCTGCTCTTGGCTACAATATCTTCAGCAGTGCGGTTATGGGTCCGCAGTGTCTACATGAAGGGACTTGGATCTGATGATGGTGAATATGTCCCATTGTATCACCAATTTGATTCTCACTGACTATCTTGATAGTCTGCTTTACGTTCAGCTATGTATGATGATCATGAATTATGAAGCAGTGCGTCTCTGATTTGCCATGTTCATCCAGGTTTTCACTTGTGTTCTTTGCGTTGTATCCGCATTGAGTAAGTAATTCCATCCTTCTCTTCCTAGATGGTTCGCGGCTCACCATTCATAGTGGTTCGATATGGAGCTGGACAACATTTAAAGACCCTAGATCCTGAAGATATCGAGAGATTCCTGCAGGTACATGTTTTTGATCCATTGATCGGAATTCTTACCGGGAGACTGACTTGTCTCTCATAGCTCGATTTCGTCATCTCGATCGCATATATCTTCGCTTTCATCACCATCAAGGTCTCTTTTTTACTATTTTACCTCCGCATATTCCCTGGAAAGAGGGTACTAGCCGTGTGCTATGGCTGCATAGTATTTCTGATCTGTCAGTGTATCGAGGAAACAGCAGTCGTCATATTCCAGTGCTCTCCAGTCCAGAAGGCCTGGGATAGCACGGTCCCTGGAAAATGTCTGAACCTATTGACATTCTTCTACGTCTCTTTCGGAATCAAATTGGCAAGCGATCTTGTCATATTCTTCTTGCCTATCCCGCTCTTGTATAAGACGAAACTGAGCCGGGGCAAGAAAACGGGAGTAATTGCCATGTTCGCTCTAGGATTCTTGTACGTTACAGGATCGGCTTCTTTTCCTGGTCTTCCTTGACTGACGGACATTATAGGGTCTGTTTGACGAGTATCATTCGCGCAACTCAGTTGCAGAACACAAGTACAGACATGACATGTGAGTTACCCAGGCAAACTGGACCGTGCATTCAGATTATCTGACTTGTGGATACTAGATATTATAGTAGATGAGTTAGACTGGTCGTCGATCGAGGTCACCGTCGCAGTGATTTGCGCCTGCATCCCCAGTTTCAAAGCGCTCATCACATACAAGTTCCCCACAATACGCCGGGTCCTTGGGCTCACATCCTCGGACCCAGCAAGCAATTCACGAGGTTATTCGAGCCGCTACGGTCGTATGGACAAATACAATATCACTGGATCACACCAAGGCCATGTCCGCATGCACAAACTGCCGCATTCCACCATGTCTCGGATGGAGACCGATATCCATGCTTCCGACTGGGACGACAGTAAGGAGCAAATTGCGGTCCCGGGTGAAATAAAAGTTACGACCGACCTAACAGTTAACCGAGTTGATGATATTGAATGATCTTTCTGCCATGGATGGGTGGTTTAGTCTGGTAAGGTTTCTTCTAGGGGTCTACTGTTAACCAGTAGTGTTTTTCATAGCATAGTCTTTTCATCACAGATCTTAAAGCTTAATTTACTTTTTACACGCATACCAACTAGAGTACACCACCTAAAACTTAACGGCCGGAACATACCTGCATTCTCTGGCGTTTGAGAATTCGAGAGATTTTAAGCGAGGTCTCAGTGAATGCATCGTTGTGCAGAGCTCATTTAACATCATGAAGAGATTGGTCTAATACCCTGGTAAGTGACATTCCGCTAATTCATCATAGAAATTTCGAACCCGACGAGTCGACTCCGAGATGCAACGTCCCCCGCCTCAATGGCACAAGGAACAGGGAACAAAAGATGGGATCTTGTAATCTGGGCGTGCGGCTTGAATTAATTGTCGTGTTAAGCGTCGCAATGCCTTTCTCACGCGGAGTTTGTCTTGTGATATCTCCTGGAGAAGTTGACATTATCACCCATCCTACCCCTGAAACGACTTAGGAATTCAGCAACGGAGTGCGCTAACTCCGGATTCAAGGGCAGCATACTCATGATCCGAAGCGAGATAGAGATGGCATGAGGCACGTGGAAAATCGAATTATCTGCGGGTTGTGGCGCCTCTGTAAAATGCTGGAAACATTCGAAACATTCTGAGCCCCTCCCGCAAGATCGTACTGTAACCTGTTTATTAAAGATCGTCGATTATTGACCCTGAACAGCAGAGCGCACGGTTCTATTACAAGCATAGCCCTTGGACAGATAGAGATGGTCCTCAATGGCAGGCAGAGCAATCGGAGCGCGTGTATAATCTCTCCTGACGTGCATATCACACATTTCACACATTCCCGAGACCGGTGACTCCGCCCTGCGATCTAGAACATCAATTGCAGTCGAACGAAATGCTTCCAAACCAGAGTGACCATCACAATCCCATGCTGGACTAATTCTCCGATTACCCTGTTGTGCAACTTGTGCTAAAGTCTTCGAGGGTCCAGGGGATAGAGCCTGCGGGTCCATGATGAACGTCTAAACAGACAACAGCACGGGTCTGTGATCGCCGTCTGAACATCACTAGGGTACGGGATGGCGCAACCGAGAAAACTAGTGCCGCGGAGGATTCCGTAAGGGATGTTCTTGTTCGGGATATCGTTTAATAACTTACAGTTTGGCGAGAGACTAACTAGGTATGTACCCCGTACTTGTACATCTTCACGTTCGAGAATTCTACGCGGTTGATGTTGATGGCCTTGGACTAGCGGCTGGTATGTTGCTTGTCTCATCTAGCCCCCCGCAGGTAAGGATCACCGTTTCAACATGGGATAAGCACGCTAACCTGCCATCCGGTACGCTATTCTGCACGTTCTGTCCCAACGACCGGTCTCTATCCCCTGTTGTGATGGTACGTTCCTGCGGATCGGTTCTCACTTAAGGCGTGACTTCTGTGCCTGGATCACAGCCACAGTTTGGGTTTCCGCATTTTTGACAATCGACATCGAAATCGAGCCTCAGAATCGTGTGTACCGAGTATTTCGAGTTGTGCTGTACGGCGATTCTCCAAGATCCAATTATGGCTGGCCAACAACGCATACCAACGTACCATACATATGTACATAAAATGTGTACTAATTCTAGAAACACTGCTGCGTCGCACAACACCGCAGGAGGCTCGATGCTTACCGGAGGAGACCTGATGCTCTCCAGAGGAGGTCTGATGCTTGCCGCGACACGCGAGTCATAGAGTGCCACCGGTCCCCGCTGGGGTACATTCCTCCAGCCAGCAGGGATACTGATGTCGGGCGATAGGACTGATAGTGAAAGTTTTATGGCAGCTGAAATGTTACAACGCGCGGAACAACATCGCTGTCGGTTATGCAGCATCAGAGTTCACTGCACTAGAGCACTCCATTGACCTGTTCCATCATGGCCAAGCCCCCTTCTGTCAACCCGATTCCGCATTTTCCATGCTCGTCGCGTTCCCAGTTACTGCTTCAAGAACTTCCGAAAACCCATACGTCGCCACATGACACCACGAGGGTTCAATGTTACGGTGATCAGGCATTTGAGCCTATGCTAAACCCATAGGACGTTTATCTCCAACCCAGTTGGTCAAATACCTGGATCCATTGGCGTGTTCAAGTTAGCGGCGCATTTTCCGGACCACGTTGGGTGCTCTCTGGAGATATTCTTTTCTCTACTAAGTTTCAACGGCTCCCTTCCCCTGGGAGATATCTCAAAATATCGTCTTCGGATCAGAGGGCGTTCCGAGGCCAGACCTGTCAAAAACGCGGCATTGGCGTCATCCTATATCCTGTGATACAGCTTGCTATAGATCTCCCGTTTCCCCTCTCCAAAGGTTATATCTTTCGTACCATTCCACTTTCTTTCTTTTCTTAAAGGATATTGCATAATTCTTAATGCTTCTAAATATACCTTAACTGTTTTTTCTCTTCCTATACTCGTGTATCTTCCTGGGCGACGGCACGTCGAGTTACACAATGTCGGACTCAACGGAGCTGAAGCGCCTCCACAGAGAGGAAATCCGCTCAGTGACGCCCGACTCAGCAGCGAACTCGACTTCTACGCAAGGTCTGACTGCAAATGACTTACCTCTCGGATATTTCTACAGCAAGAACTTCATTGGTTCTGTGGCGGGAGTATGTCTTATGGCGATCAGTCTGTATTTGGGATACGTCTTACCGGTAGGGATATTCAATACGTAGCAAGTCTTTATATCATATCTGACTTCTTCCAGGCGAATACTTTGACAACCATCAACGAGGATCTAGGTATATCGCCTCTGTAGTTTTTTCTATTTCCTACCATCGTAGAAACACTGACAGGGGCAGGTCCTGACCCCAATTACATTCTGATTTCTACGTCCTACACATTGATCAGCGGTGTAAGTGCAACAAGATCACCAATTGAATATCACAGTACATCCTGACACGATCTAGGTCGGACTCTTACTCGTCGGGCGTCTGGGTGACATCTTCGGACGACGATACTTCTACATCGGCGGGCAAACGATCGGCTTTATCGGTGCCATAGTCGGTGCCACAGCACAGAACATTCCTACACTGATCGCTGGAGCGGTTCTGACCGGCTGCGCCGCGTCAGTACAGCTCACTTTCACGTTCGTCATTTCTGAACTGGTGCCAAACAAGCACCGTCCTGCCGTAAACAGTGGATTATTTCTATCCACTCTGCCATTTGCTGCATTTGGTCCACTTATCGCACAGCTTCTTGTAAAGAACACTGAGAAAGGCTGGCGATGGAACTACTATCTAAATTGCATCACTTGCGGACTTTCAGCGATTCTATTTGCACTCTTTTACTTCCCGCCTGGATACGATCAGCTGCACAAGGGCAAGTCCCGATGGGAACAAGTCAAGAAACTCGACTATCTCGGATTGGTCTTGTACAGTGCTGGACTGGTTCTGGTGCTTCTTGGGCTTTGTATGTTGTGGTTCTCTAGTTGTGAAAGAACTTATGTGGGCGTATACTGACGAATAGCAGCATGGGGCGGCTCTTCCTACCCCTGGAAATCTGGCCATGTCATCGCTACGCTGGTGGTGGGAATCGTGACTTTGGTCCTCTTTGCTCTATGGGGTATGTTTAGAATTGTATCATTGACGCTTAAGGTGTGCGAAAGAAATTGTGCTAATATTTGCGTTGCAGAAACCTTTGCCCCTCTTGAGCAGCCCTTTCTTCCAACGAAGTTGCTCAGAAATGTCAACTATGTCGCCGTCTGCGTCGCTGCGTCGGTGGGGACAATGATCTATTTTTCTTTAAACGTGTTATGGCCGCAGCAGATTGCGGCTTTGTATACTACTGATCCTATTAAGGCTGGCTGGCTGGCGGTAAGTCGTGTTCACCCTAGCGGGAAACATGCTGGAAAATGGCATGCTGATACCACTTTCAGTGTACGACTGGATCCTCTGTTGCCCTCGGACAGATACTCGCGGGTCTTCTTATGAAACCCTTGGGCCATGCCAGATGGCAGCTCGTCCTCTGCACCGTGGTCATGACTACGTTCTTGGGAGCCATGGCATCGACGAATCAATATCGAAAGGATTACGGTATTGCTGTAAGCGAACTACTATCAGCGGCATCGTTCATTACATACTAATATAAAGGAATATAGTTTACTATCATCGGCGGCCTTGGCGTAGGTTTCCAGGAAATGATCTCGATCATCATGTCTGCTCTTATCTGCAAGCCCGAAGATATCGGTCTTGCAAGCAGTTTCCTAGCTGCCATCAAGCAAGTCGTCGGTACTATTGCAAGTAAGTATTTCCACCATCTCATTCTCTATCCCAGATAACAAATAACTAACACACCACCGCAGCCGCGATCTATGTCTCAATTCTCACCAACCGCCTTGATGAAACTCTCGCTCCGACTGTTACTCCCGCTGCTGTGAAGGCCGGCCTTCCCAAATCCAGCATCCCAACTCTCCTGAAGGCTATCGCGGCCGGTACGTCTGACGCACTAGACTCTGTGCCCGGAATGACGAGCAAGATCGCTGCTGTCGTTGGAGAGGCCACCAAGACGGCGTACTCGTTTTCCTTCCAGACTGTCTACTTGACCAGCATCGCTTTCGGAGGCCTTGCTATCATCGCTGGTTTCTTCACGCGTAGTATCGATGATAAAATGACTTCTGAAGTAGCGCAGAAGTTGAGAGGCACGGACGCGAACGAGGAGGGTGTGAGCACGTCGGCAAAGGTTGTCTAGGTTCAACAAAAGCAAGGGTGTAGTGACGGGTTTGTATGGATAAAAAGGGTATCTTTGTCTATGATCGAGAGTACCATCATGGATTCATGTGAGATTGTATTGTTATCATCTATTTGAAAAGCAAGGTAACAAAGCAAGGACTTGAAGAGGGAGATTGCCTTTTTTTCTTTTCTTTCTACTTCTTTATTTTGCCCTTCATGATTACTGTATATCGGCTCGATGCAATATGAAACAGTAAAAGTCCAATATGTAAGAATACCATATAACGTAAATATCTCTCCGAAGACACCCCTGCCCAGATGGGTCTGCACGGTTTAGGCTGGCAAGCTCTATATCATGCGAAACATCCTTGCTGTTCGTTGAGCTTCATTTACATGCCCTTTGTTGCGTAATCTCCGCTAAAGCCGCAGCATTCAGTGCATATCTACATCAGAGAACGCCTCAAGTCAGACTCCTTTCCAATCCTAATTGGGTATGAGCATATAAATGTCGCCGAAACTGTATAACGATAGAGTGCAATGCTCGAGAAATTGGAGTCGAACACTAACCAATCCATTATTGTTGTATGGCTCTTTCTTAGTCTTGACAGGTATATTAGCCTGGAGCAAAGTACACTCTATGTGTATATGTAGAAAGATATTTCGAATATTCATCTTCGAAAAAGGGATTGACTATTTATAGCTTTGTGCGCATAGTGGACTCTGTTAACGCCCAAAACAGCACTGAATTATTAACGGTATACGTTGAGCCTCGTAACGATAACTATTCGCTACGCGGCTTGCTCGATTCAACATCCAGGGGGAAGTTGATCTCATATCAATCTTCTAAGCATACAAAGAATCTGCATCCCTAGGTAATCAAGCAGATTCTATCGTATGACTAGGGTAATAAAAGTAATATATGACTTGGGCGAACTCCTGCAAAGAATAAGCATCTGGGGTAATTTATGTGCTTTATGGCTATAGCCGACACACCAGGTGTATATTGATATATATACATACTCTCCAGAAAGTAGTTCATATCCTCAGAGCGGACTCCTTATTATCATATATGTATCCTTCATAGAATATTATAAAAGAGAGAGGTGATATCACCCCGGTGAACCCCCCAAGGGTAGAAGAGTCAGGGGTAATTTACGTGCTGTATACCCATAGCGGACTCCCCGGTGGCATATACTCACCCTCCAAAAAGTGACCTACATACCTACTCATGGTGGACTCCCCATGACCATATTCCTACAACAAATATAAAACCCCCCCAATTAAAAAAAAAAAAAGGAAAAGAAAAGAGTCAATTTGGGAATATTAACCTGAACTATCGTACATGATTCACTACCCACCCTTGGGCGTACCCCCTCTGTAACGGGCGGGCATCTCCTTCCCTGAACGTCTCTCAATGAGACGACTTGAATCATTAAACCCGGCGAAAGGATCCTGTCTGGTCGGGCTGGGCTCGCTCTGCGCCTGAGCAACCGAACGCAAGGACCCGATACTCCGCCCCGAGTGCCGGAGTCTAGGCCGCGGAGAGGGGGGAGCGGGCTCGCCACGGCGGTTCTGCATCTCCGGGGGGAGAAACGGGTTCGGACGTCCATCAGGGATCGGAACCCCGCTGGGTCTGAATGGTGGAACGGGGGGACCTCCAGGCCGATCAACTATCTCAGTGAAGTACGAGGCGTGATGGCGTGCAGGGGGCCGCCGGGAGGTCAGCGGGTTGATGACGAAACGATCAGGACGCTCGAGCATGAAGGGTGTGTTTCTCCTAAATGCAGCGCCGGGGTGCTCCCTTCCTAGAAGGGGTTGAACTTCTGTATAAATCCAGCATTAGCAGACGTCTCCAAATCAAATTGCTATGATTATTCACTAAAAGAATACAGGGGATATACTCACGATTTCTATCAAAAGGGGGAGGAGCAGCACGGTCGAAAGCGTGCCTTCGAAGATCATTATTAGATCTCGCTCCAACGCGTGAAGCATCAGGAACTGCATAAGTAGGAACCGGGCGTCTTCCAGTACCATCTTGCTCCTGTCTTTGTTTCCGTTTTCTCGTGTTCTCCTTTGCTAACGTCTCTACATGCTCGTCAGGGGCGGTCTCCTCAGGAATGGGATCAAGTCGAGTAGGACGTATCCGACGGCCATTTGGTGCGGTGTTCCTTGGGAAAGGAGGACGAGGAATGGCTCTCTCAGGAGGCGTACGAGGTGGAGTCGGGAGCTGGGCTCTAGCTAGAGCGAGAGTCTGAGACGGCTCTGAGGGTGTCTGGGTATTTGCCTGTGTCTGTATTGGAAGTTCATTGCCAGACCTTGTGTCATTCCGGCTCTGTGAGAGAGATTCTCGGAAACTTGCAAACAGTGACCATGGCAGGCTCCGTCGTCTGCGTGGACTGGGTGAGGTGTCCATGAGGACGAAATGCTTGGCTCAGCAGCAGAAGAAGAAAAAGCAGAAGAATATGAAAAAGGACGTTGCCTATTGCCAAAGCTGCTTCAGAAATGAAAATATTCCCAAGAGAGATAAAAGCCAGTCTGTGAGAAGAAGAGACAAGAGAAAACAGTTCATTCAAGATCAAGACTGTATTCAAAACACTCCGAACTTCCAAAGCTCAGCAAAATCAAGAAGCCCAGGTCCAAAAGATGGAGATAGAAGTCCGTCAAGGTGAAGATCTTCCTATTCCAACTATCCAGACTGATAGAGCGAAGAAAACAGCAGATCCTGATACCTAAACTGATAAACAGGATGAGCTCAGGAGATGGGAGAGACACGTCCAGAGGGAGAAACAGGAGATGGAAGTGAAAGGAAGACAGGATAAACAAAGGAGCAGTCGTGTTATGGTCTCTACGATGCGATTTTGAACGCTTAGTCGGCGAAGAGAGAGAGATGTGCGTGCTGCTTAGTCGTCATCTACTGCGTGTGTGTGAAAATCAGGCCGGGGCGGCATCTAATGCTTTATGACCGTTGTTTTCTGTGATAACAACCTTTGCCATGGGAGTTTATAGGCGGAACTACAACTTGGGCTAGGATATAGTGGATGAAGGATGAGATTAAGAGATCCCGGAGGTCTAGGGTGATGAGTACAATATGTACATCTTTGGTGATACGCTGGAAGAGAGATGTAGCCATAGATTGAGACTTTACATATGAGTATACAGTACTATTAGTTATTAGACCGCGTATAGAACACCTGCTTCAGGGGATAAAAGAGGAAAGCATTGTCTTGGCAGAATTCATATATTGAATTCAGGATCAATCTATGAGCACGTTCTTAGAAAGGGACAAAGGACGTGTAGATAAACTTCTTTGGAGACATTAAACATGTAGGATGTTATACATTCTGAATTGCACCTGCTTAGTGTCGCGGACAGAGATACTAAGTAGTGGCTGAGCACGGGGTAGAAGAAAGGAACTCCAAGAGACTAATACCTGACAGACTCCTAAAGCGAAACTCATCAGCAGATAGCAAGTTTTGCGCTAATATAAATCTTTATTTCAAATGAGATAGGTACACAGGTATTTACATTGTAACTCGGAGACAATGGGACTTCAAGACGACATAGACTTTCCAAAAATATCACGTATAGCTCCCATAAACACGGCTCTGATGTGGTATATAGCCTCATAACCCTGCTCCCACCCCTTTGAAGGACACAACCAAAAGCCCATACGGTGAAGATACACTGCAGAATAGAAAAAGAAAATCTCGACTCCAATGAGTGCAAAGAGGTATAATGGTCCGGTAAACGCCAGTCAGTTGCAAAATCAGCTGATCCGAGAATAAGTTAAAACATTCTGCTGGGTCGCGAGGTGCTAGGGGATTGCTGGGGTATGACGGAGTCCTTGCGAGCCTTGCCGTGAAGACTCGAACCTTCGCTGGAGATATTCCTAAGTCGATTCAGCGCTTTGGGAAATCGCTCGCCCTCGTCAGAGAATGTACTCCGCTCCTCTGCGTGGCTGTTGGGCGGAACGGGAGGCTGCTCGTTCTTGTCACCCTTGAGAGCTCCCAGGATGGTCTGCGTAGCAGTCTGGCGGCGCCGGCGAGGGTTCATCGGGGGAACAGGAGGTGTCTCCATTCCGTTAGTCAGACTCGCTCCTGGCGGTAAATTGACGGTGGGGACCCTGTATGTAGAAGAAACGAGAGTGGGCTCAGAGATCTGCATCTTGTTGACCATCCGTTTTTGGAGACCGGAGCTTCCAGCCGCCCGTTGTGAAATGACATTCGAACCAGATTGGAAAGATGCAGGCGTGGAGGCAGCAGAGCTGTCGGATGACATCTCATATAGCGGAGGTGTGGTATTGGCTGAATAGGGGGCGGCTGGGGAGGGCCGAGGAGAGAGACCCAACTCAGGAGGCTCTCCTGCGGAGTTGACCTCTAATTGACCTGGTCGACCACCACTGTAGTTTCCCGATGCAACGGATGCGGATCGTTCATAGGGGTTTTGTTCGCCCGCCTCCACAGACGGACGGGTGGATGCTGTCACGGAATCCGATGTACGGTTACCAGAAGTCTCGCCAGATGAACGGCTCGTGTGCTGGCTAACAAAGTATTCGTCCACCTTGTCTAAGTCATCTCTGGCCCTCAAGCTAATCTTGGATCGGCCTGACATATCGGACTCGGGACGAGAAGATGGCGAAGGGCCTCGACGGGGGCTCGAGTCTCGAGATTCCTCGCGACTGGAACGACCCAGCGCACGAGCCTTTTGCCAAATATTCTTCCCGGTACTGCTATTGGAATGCCTACCGAGCGCATAGGGCGACTGGTCATCATTTTCCATATCTGAGACGACAGAAGAAACCGATGTGGCCCTGGAACGATTCCCGAAGATCTTCGAGTGAGCAGAGTCGGCTTTCTTGCTGGACTTATTCTTCAACGCGGCGAAAGCGTTTCCTTTCAAATCAGGAGTCGAACGACCAGGCGCAGGACTGCTTGATCTGCTTTCGTTTTCGGCAAAATCTCGCAGCTTCTCCTGCACTTTTCTTCGTCTTTCAGCGAGTTCGTTAGCAAATTCCTCGCGTTCCCTTTCTGTCTCAACACTGCCGCGCCGCCTCTGGTTCGACTTGAGTTCATCCTGCTCACTACTCTCCCGCGTCTGGAAATCATCACCGTCCCGGGCTCCCAGTGCAGTGGCCTGTTCGAGCATCTGCTTTGCCCTCAACGACATGCTTGACATGCTGTCATTCGGAGTGGGCTCTGAGATCTTATCAAAAGTACTCTGCACCGCATTGTAACTCGTATCCATCCAGTCATCTTCCTGGATGCAATCGGTGTATGTCGCATAGGACAGACGGAAGTTGTCAACTGCAGGATCGATAATGGATTCGCGATATCTTGCAGCGTCAGTTGAAGGGAGCCCAGGCGACTGTGGAAAAGGATATATCGATGATTTATCACTGTCATGTCGCAAGTGGGTTCTAATCAATCCACTCAATCCGAGGCCTGATGGTCCAAGGGTCGGGGAATCGAGTGCTTTCTCAGACGACTCCTCTTCGACAATAGCTGGAGCTCCCGCGTCTGGCTCGCTGATTTCCGTAAGGGAATTCAGATCACGAAGATCGGAGAATCTCACCTCTGGCAAGATAACGCTAGGTTCTTGAACAGCAGCCTCTGCATCGTCTTCGGCTAATTCAGTGTTGCGAGGCCGCAAGGCGGGGTGTATGTCGTCCAATGCTTGAGAAGATGGCTTTCTTGAGGGCCCTCTATCTTCCTCCCCCTCACCTTCCGATTCGCTTCCGCTGGAGTTTGCAAAGAAAGTCGCACCGGACGATCCGTTGGGGCCTGCTTCTCTCGCATTTGGCCCTGGGGAGTTACTGCTAGTGCGACGGACACTGTAATGAGAGGACACTGATTCCGTCTTCGAACGCTTGCTCCCATTCGATAGTCGTCTTCCACGCCCATTATCAGGGACTGGGGCTCCACGGCGTGGAGACTGCTGCCTCAATTCCGGCGTGTTGCGTCCTTCATGCATTTGCAGCTGACGGCGAGTAAACTGCTGTTCGTCGTACTGTGAATTGGGCTTGTTGAACAAGCCCATTGCGGTTGCTTTGCCTTTGTCTTCCGGCTGCATTGCAGCAGCCAGAATTTCATTTTCGCTCACAGGTGGGCTCAATGGAGGAATGACACCATACCCAGTAGGGGAAGGAGCTGAATTAGGTTCAAATCCAAGTTCTTTGTTGTTCTGAGGATGTGGAGAAGTAGCAGAAGGCGGCGGGGTATTCTCATGCCCACTAGCTGCATTAACGGGGGATGATGTCTGCAATCTGTCACGCAGATTGTGAGCACTTCGTGAGAAGTGCCGGTTCAAAGGGGGCGTTTCGAGGTTCCCTGTTCGCTGTCGGCTGAGAGACTCAAACTTGCTGATAGCAGCGAAGGCGGGTGATTTCTTGTTCTGGGGTTGCTCAAGACCCTGTCCGTAGAGACGACGTGGTTTGGGGCGTTCTGGGACTGTCGGTCCAGGATTGGAAGCCGTCTGGCTAGGCTCAGTAGAAACGGTAGACGGCTCTTCGTCAATAGAAGTTGCAGCCGTAGAGGTTCGAGCATTTGACGGCCCGGAAGCGGTCGAAGAGGTCGTGGTTCTCTTTATGGAAGAAAGTTCCGAATGATCAGCTGCTGTTGGACCTTGTAGGCAGTCCATTGTTTCCGCAAGTCGATTCTCCTTTTCTTCAAGCCGCAGTCGCTGGAAAGTAGAGAGGGTCACGTCGTCATCATAGAGTGTCCTTCCCTTCAGACCCCCTGAGCCTCCCGACTCGGTTGATTTGACTGGGATCTTGTACACCTTCTGTCGGCCACCAAAGAGGTTGTTTCCTTCTCCTGGTCTGGCTCTCGACATTACACTACCAGTGGGAGGCTTTGTGAAATCTGTTTCATCATCACGGCTTTCCGCAAATGAACCTGCTCGACCGGAGTCGAGTGAAGGCCTTATTGATGACACTTCCGCAATGTCTGCCAGGAGACCCGGGCCGATGGGGTTATGGCCAAAGAGATTGAGCCTCGAAGCTCTCTTCGGGAAGAGGACGCTGTCGTCATTTGCTTTGCCGATCTTGGACGTTGGATCGTCCTGCTCCCTCAACATACTGAATCGCGCAGACAACTTTGGCATGATGAGACTGGTGCGGAAATCATCCGTCGATGGAAGCGCATTATCCAAGTTAAATTCCGGCTCTGGCTCCGGCTGTGGCTCCTCCTTCTTGGATTTCTTAGGCAGCTTCGGGATAGCCTGGATAGGAATAACTGGGACCGGGGGGACACTCTCGGGCTCCTGTCGCACCTCCTTCACCTTCTTGCTCTTCCTAAATCGGTTCATTTTGGCAACTTGGGTGTTTTCAATGCCGGGTATGATTGATGTCTGGGAACTAATGAGTATCCTCACAGAGGCCCAGTAAAATAGGTGGCAAACGAACCACAGCGGTAGGTAGATTAACCGCAAGGACAATGAACAGTATGAATAGGCTTCGCCCGATCTTCGACACCTCCAATTGCTTAATTGTCCGGGCAGGATTGGACAGTATGCATTCCGTGCGCACTACCACAGTTGCGATAACCTTCCACACTTGAATCTTCCGCCTTCTGTTGCGACAGATACTGGCGACCTCGATACTGCTCCGCCACAGTTCTAGCTCGTGATTATCAAAGGATTGTCCTGTTTGGTTGTTTAATTAGATGGATGTCGTTTGTTGGTTCCGCACTGCGTAGCGACGTTCTTTGGGAAAAGGAGGGAATTCGGTTGGTTTGGTTGGTTGGTGAATGGGTCTGGTCGGTAGAATCAAGACAGAATGAAAGAAAAGGAGAGTCTGAAGGATTGTAGATACGTTGTATGCAACGGCGATGTTTCGAAACGAGCGACAAGAGGAAGACGCGGTGGTCTACCACAGTTGGCAGTGTCCAAGGTCGTGGACGGCGACGAGGTAGAAGGAGGCAGCGTAGCTCACATCCAGAACTGAACTGAACTGGGACGAACAGGATAAAAAAGAGTTAGGAGGAGCATGGCGATCTGGGCTTGATCAGCAAACTGGTTCGAATTCCCATTCTTCGGGGCCCGGTCTTCAGCCAGAGACTTAGGGCGCACTGGGATTGCACCGGCTGTCCCAGCGGGAGTTCAGGCGATCAATGAAACGCAAAGGGACAAGGAGACGGGTCGAGACAAATCAAGTCTTGACAGGCCGTTTGTCTATACGACGGGACCTGGCCGCCGCCATTTTGGACATTGTTTAGGGGCTCCAGTGGTCAGGGACCGGCTACGCCCCTTACTGGGACTATCCCAGCTGGTGGTTCAGCGCCGCGCCGGCGTCAACACTGGCGGGGGATCTAGCGTGGCCATGAGGATTGAAAGACTTCAATTTGCTCTCGTTTCCGACTGTCCGTCGGGTTGTGGGTCCGAGATCGAATCTGGGGCTGAGTTTGGCAAAGAAATAATAAATAATAATCATCATCATGATGATTATTTGGTTGCTGCATCCTATTATGGTATTCCTCTAGTGTATCATAGTGTCGCCGCAAAGCAATAATAATAATAATATCACTTAGGTTTGCTCCTCTGCTGTGTCTCCTTTGCGATCATGAACACTCTCTCCTGGGTCTGATGTGCGCATAGTTCCGTTGACCGTCATCTTCTCAATAATGCCCCCGGATATTGGACGAGAAATGCGTTTGCTACGTCTCAGCATTCCCCCTATAGCCTAGCCCAGCCTCAGCCAGTGAGCTGTGTCGGAGGGTTGACGGAGTATAGTGGTAGTACGGAGAGTCAAGTCTCGATTGCAGAATAACACGACCGCGCGAATAGGATGCGTAACATCGAATCGTGATTTGATGCTACCAATCAATTTGCGGATGGAGATCTGTCATTGGCAGGAGATTGATATTGACAGGCGTTATGCTGCCACATCATTGATCATTGGCCAACCTCCCTTGCATACCAACTATGACTATCAGAATGAAATCCCCTTCCCTCCTCGCTTATCAAACAACAATGCTGCGGGGCGTCTTCAGATCGCTTGAATAGCTTCCGGTCACACAGGGGACCAGGTTGTATTGTGACAATGCGAGGTCTATAGACAGGCGTCCGGAATTATGCACTACTACTGTATGTACCGGGCAGCATGCTTGCTCTTGCTCTTATTCTGACTGACAGATCTCGCCCGGCGTTTGGCAGTTGTCTTGTCCGCTGCATAATAATGCCCAATCTTAGCGCGAGAAGAATGCCCCTTGGCTGTCGGAGTCATGGCGTAACCAATGGCGCCGTCATTTTATCTGAGAAGGGCGGCATGTATGTATGGTTATCTGGATCCGTACCATATAGACGCCCAATCGCCAAGTCCGACTGGCGCCTCTTGTCTCTGAAACTGTGGTGGCCGCTGAAGGCTTGACCTGAAGGCTTGACTTGACGCCGGAGAGAGAGCCGTTTGGGCGTGAAAATGAACGAAAAGAAAGAAAATAATAATAATAATAAGGAAAGAGTGGGGGTTCTATCCGTGCCCCTGACTAAGCCCGAAGAGGAATAACTAGTTAACTGTCTAGTGCAATAATAATATTTAATGTCGCCCAATGAGGCAGGTTCGATCTTATAGGGATGCGTTACGATTATCTTCATTGGATTAGTGATTATCATCATTATCATTATTATTATCAGGAGAAAGAGAGGTTCGATTAGAATACAGGAAATAATGTCCACTTGCAGTCATTATTCCAACTTCAGCTGGATGTGCCAATACCATAAACCAACAACCAGAACAACAGGCTCGACTAGGCCTCTTCCGCTTCCCGTGTGGAGAAGGATTCTCGTCCCTGGCAAGGCCCAACTGTTTCATCTCGCCCACAGCAAATAATGAAATCCCTTCGGCCTGTGCCTTGACCGGAGTTTAAGATCTAATCTCTCTGAAGTTTATTATTATTCTTTTCTAACTAATTTCTTCAGGCTCCGTGTGCGAACCCACAGTTTGCAAATTGATCGTCAAGAGAGAAAAAACTCTTCTCGCCGACTACGGTCTAGATTCTTCTCCCCCAAAGAGTGCCGGCAGTGCAAGAACGTAGGTGAGAGCCGTCAAACAGTCTATCCTCGTAGAGTGTGACAAAGGAATGCAGCAGTGTGACGGCGGCCGGGAGATTCCCCTCACACACACACTCTCTCTCTCTCTGGACGTCTGAGCGCAAAGGAGAATGAGAATGTAGACGCGCTTCTTTGGACATACCGGACATCACGACATGATCGAAGCCATTCTTAACGGTCATTGCAGGTTCGCATTGCAATTCGCTACAAGGCCTGCCTGGATCCAGATGACCTCACAACCTTATGCGCCTTCAATAGTTCGCGCAAGAGCCAACGGAAATCTGGCCCGGCCTTGGATGTTGATCGTCGATCCTCTCCTTCATTGCCGGTTCTCCCGAGCGTCTACGGACTGTAATTCCTGAGAGCCTAGAGGTGACACATGGAAAACAGGAATTTCGTCCTCTCAGCAAGACTACTGGCTTCTCTGCGGATTCGTACTCGTGACGATGTCTGTGTTTAATTCCTGAGAAAACAAGATCAACAAGTTGCGTTATTGGCTTGGCCAAAGTATGTCCAACAGGTCCGTTCACCACCGTTGGTTGCGTTCTGCACATGGTGAATCCCTGCTGCTAAGGCAGATCTTGATAGATCGGACACTTTCAAAGCGATCGCCGACGCAATGCAAGGCGCAGGCCAGCCGTTCGAAACATGGCCTTGCAAGCGATATCTAGTTAGTTATACCATATTCTGTCTTTCCGTCCCTAGACAGCTGTGATATCCGCCAGAGCTTAAGAAAGTCTTTTTGCCCGCTGCCCTTTTGGTGTCACCATTCGGCCTGACGAGCAATCGACGATCGCCTTAACCAGTTACTCCTTACTCTTAGTTATCATAATGTAAGTAATTATTATCCATCAATAGCATCGGGAGTTAACTATAGACTCCGGAACGGGAAGGGTGCGCGAGAACTCATTACGGACGTAAACGATCTAAATAATCAACCAAACCGCCAACATGGACTTCCCAGAGGGCCCAGATGGAGAGGCTCGACTTTTCTCTTGAGAACTTTCGTTCTCAGCCTGGGGTCGATTCGATCGTCTCCGTGGTTCGTCCACAATAATGACCCGTTGGTGGAGACGGACGGGCTGAACTCTTTGTAGATATTGTCTGAGTCTCAGACCACTCGTAGGTCCAACCGCTGTTCACAAACCCAACCTTGATGGCGTTGAAACTTTTTGTTTGTTTCCCTTACCTCTACCATATTCTGACCTTACGACAACGAGCCAACACCTCAAGTACGCAGTAGAAACTACCTGTTCTGTTCACCTGGTGGATCGAATCACACATTAGTGACAATCGCGAAACAGCAAGTCAGAAACAACCCCGCAGGAAGCTTTCTCCCCTGCTTTCCAGCAGAAACTAGTCGACGGCGGTTTATTATTATCCGCGTTTATTCCGACCTAACATCTCAACGGAGCAATCTAGAGTTTTCATTCCACCACTCACGGCATATTCAAACGGCTGTCACCGATCCTTGGCGGCAGTACTTACTTAAAGCAAGGCCGTTCAAGACCTGAAACAATACTTACTTGCTAACCAGGAGAAAGCTCGGACCGTGGCCACGTTTTCACATCTTTCAGCAGCCCTGCAAAGATCGTAGACCTGAACCTAATCAAGTACATGGTCCGTCCAGACGATGTTTGAGATTCAAATGGTGGATTCAAAGTATACAGGGGGATGCGGTCTTTTAATATCGGAGTCCCACCGAACCCCCTCATCATGAAAGGATAGAACACACCGGTAACTGGCCCGTTCAGCTGGCTTGTGAGTTAAACTAGCAGTATTCTTGGCCTATATGACGATCTATAAAATCTATAAAACGTAAACGCGATCCATCTATGGTACTCGGGAGTATAGTATGCAAGGTACCGTACCACGACGATCTTCAAGAAACACAATCTTTCTGCGACATAATACGTCTCTCTTTCTACCCTTTGGTCTTGTCTGCGTCTATTGATTGATTCCTTCCTTGAGTGTGATTCGTTTGAGAGCCATGCATTATTATTCCCTCGCTTCTTGGCTCTGCCTGGCTACTGCTGGGGCCGCTGTCGTTTCTGCTAGCCCGGCTCCGACTCGAGTCGATAGGAGAGCTAGTAGCTGCACATTCACTGATGCTGCTGCTGCCACGGAGAACAAGGCGTCTTGTTCGACGATTACACTGAAGGATATCGAAGTCCCTGCGGGGAAGACTCTCGACTTGACGGATCTGAATGATGGGACTAAGGTATCTATCTATCTAGTCACTAACTAACTTAATTTCCGTAACAAAATACGAAATACAGCATCTACATCCAGTACACAAGGGAATAAAAGTAACAAACTAATACAAAACTTTACGCCAGGTCATTTTCTCCGGCGAAACCACCTTCGGATACGCCGAATGGTCCGGCCCTCTAATCTCCATCTCCGGCACAAATATCGCCGTCTCTGGTGAACCCTCTTCTATCCTAAACGGCAACGGATCCCGCTGGTGGGACGGCAAGGGCAGTAACGGCGGCGTGACGAAGCCCAAGTTCTTCTACGCGCATCACCTCGACTCGTCGAGTATCAGCGGCATCACGATCAAGAACTCCCCTGTTCATGTGTTTAGTATCCAGTCGGATGGGTTGGTCTTGAGAGATGTCACGATCGATAATTCGGATGGCGATACGCAGGGTGGACATAATACCGATGCGTTCGATGTTGGGGAGAGTACGGGGGTCGAGATTGTAAATGCGGTTGTGAGGAATCAGGATGATTGTCTGGCTGTTAATTCGGGGGAGGTATGTTATATCTTGTTTACCAAACAAGTACTTAAATAGGTATTGGTGCAGACGCTGATATTATCTTATTCAGAACATCCTCTTCTCCAACGGCACTTGTTCCGGCGGCCACGGTCTCTCCATCGGCTCTGTAGGCGGCCGCGACGATAACACCGTCAAGAACGTAACTATCCAAGACTCCAGCATCTCCAACTCCCAAAATGGCGTTCGCATTAAAACCGTCTACGGTGCCACCGGCTCCGTCTCGCAGGTCACGTACTCCAACATCAAGCTGTCCAACATCACCGATTATGGAATCGTCATCGAACAGGACTACGAGAACGGGAGCCCTACAGGCGAACCGACGAACGGGATCTCGATCACCGATCTCACCATCGATGGCGTGACGGGCTCCGTGGCGGACGACGCTACTCCGATCTATATCCTCTGCGGCGATGGAAGCTGCGAGGATTGGACTTGGGAGGGTGTCGATATCACGGGCGGAAAAGAAAGTGATGCGTGTGAGAATGTTCCGGATGGAGCTTCTTGTTGAGGATGAGATGGGAAAGTACATACTCTAGTGTATGTTACTTGGCTGTTTATATGGTTGTGGATATTAACTCGTGGGTTATTGTTCTTTTTTATGTATATACCTTTTTTGTTCTTGCCATTCTTGTCTAAACTTTGTTGTCAATTACATGCCAAAGTGTATGACAAAAGAAAAAGAAAAGCATTGTCTAGCAATCAACGCATACATCCTTGAAGATCCTCCAAGTCGAATATCAAACAGTATCCCCCAGGTCTTCTTTTGTGGGATGGATTCTTTTTCCGGTAGTTAATTAACTAAAGCTCCGGCTATCGTAAGCACATCATGACGCCATCCCGGTTACATACTTCCCCGCCTTCGTAGCTCTGGCTCAGTAATCAACGATTAACTATCACGATAAGTCTCCGAAGTGTAACTCCGGCTGTGTAATATTAATTCAGAGCATAAATCAACAAAAAGAAAAGAACTCATAACTGCTCAAGAAGATACTCTACACTATACTCACTGGCTATACTTACAGTCTCATCCCTCACCGATAATGGCAGCCGTCCCGCGTATCTCACCCCATGTCCTGCTCCTAGGAGGTCATGGCAAGGTCGCTATGCTCTTAACCCCGCTCCTCCTGGCGCGCAACTGGAACGTGACGAGTGTGGTTCGCAATCCAGAACATGAGCCTGAGATTCTCAATCTGGGAAAAGGACAGAAGGGGAAAGTGGAGGTGTTGTTGTCCAGTCTAGAAGAAGTCAAGCAGCCCGCGGATGCGAAGAAGATCTTGGATACGGTTAAGCCGGATTATGTCGTTTGGTCAGCTGGTATGTCTACTATACTTTATCTGCATGCATTTTCTCTTCTCTTTTCTTTTGTTTGACACTTTGTCATAATTTCAATAATAATGTTACTAATGCATTCTTTTCCACAGGAGCCGGCGGAAAAGGCGGTCCGGAACGAACATACGCCATCGACCAAGACGCCGCAAAACACTTCATCAACGCCTCATTCTCCTACCCAAGCGTGACCAAATTCCTCCTCATCTCTCACCTCGGCAGCCGCCGGAACAAAGCCCGCTGGATGTCCGACGAAGACTGGGCGCACATCGTCCACCTCGACACGCAGGCCCTTCCGACCTACGCGCGAGCCAAGCTCGAAGCCGACGAATACTTCACTGCCCTAGCAGCGAAGCGGAAGCAGGAAGGGGGACACTTCCAGGCGATTAACCTGCGCCCGGGCCTATTGGACGATAACAAGGCGACGGGGAAAGTGCAATTGGGCCATACGAAGGCCGTGGGGACGGTGTCGAGGGAGGATGTCGCTATTGTAGCGGATAGGTTGTTGGCGAGGGCGGATACGGAGGGGTGGATTGACTTGATGGAGGGGGATGAACCTGTTGATGAGGCGATTGAGAGGGTGGTGAGGGAGAAGATTGATGCGGTGGAAGGAGAGGATGTGGAGGCGATGATTAAGAGATTCTCTTGATCGTGAACCTTTTACTTATGTATACTCAGTTCGCTTTTGTATTTTCTAACGGAATAGGTAATTTGGATAAAAGTACTGACATCATCTTCTATCCCAGTATACTCCCTGATTCCCTTATTCCCGCATTATAATTATACTACTCTATTTATCTAACTACTAATAACACCCTGCAGAGCGCAGACAGTAATACTTAAAAATATAGACCAAATCTGTACTACAGCCCAGGGAACGCAATGCCTTTGCCTACTAAGTATCAGTGGTAGACTAAATGAGGCTTTTCGATCTCTCACATCGGAGATTGATCCCACCCGAATCTAAACGATTACATGTATGTACCATAAAGGGGAAACATATCAATCGAGAACCAACACCGAAACTCTAAAGGATATTAACGGAGATCTACTCTAATATCTCCGCGCCAGATTCACTAGATAACCAGATTAGATACATCACAACCTTCCAATGCACTTCTAGAAAACACGGGCAAAAAAAGAAAAAAAATACGGATTGGTCAACGTATCACATGGCGTGATAGGGAGACTATACCATACCATAATGCTAACTAAATCATGCATAGACGGAGATAGTAATATTATCCGATGACGAGCATTAGCCATCAGATTAGATTAGCCAATTGGGAGATAATCTATTGTTAGTAGAGTCTGGTACTAAGGTACTATGTACGGCTATTTATATGCATGTACAACCACCAGCCAGGTATGCGCCCGGCTTCAGGGCTACGTATCCGTGTAACTTGATCCGTCAATCATTGGTGCCTGGAACAAACACTCGGCTTACTACTTAGTCTATGTGACCTGTAGTTAACTAGTTATTTCTATCATTACCAATCAATCGAGCGAGCCATGCGTCTGAAAAATGTACATTGTGGTAACTACATACGTGTTATCTTGAGGTTATTTTTGGGATCATCGAAAGAGTTGACTCGCATAGCCATTCATTTACTTTTCCCCTCTACTCCGTCTTCTCCGCAGAATAAATTGAGCGAGTGGCGTGTTTCATGATCCGAGAATGGATGAAAAAAACAAAACAAAATATCAAGAACCCTATCGATCCCCATCTAGTTAGCTGAGAGTACTACTACCATCTGATCTCACCATTAGCGGGGTAATAATATAGTTAGTTATGTACATACCATTATGAAAGGAGAATAGCTTCTGCTTTAAATTCAAGGGACCGAGTGGTGGGGATTTTTAAGATTAGATTAGATGGCTAGTGATAGGTATGGCGCATTTCTTCCAAATCTACTTAGTTAGGTCTGAGAAACTTACGGTGATTTTTGTGATCCAGAGATCGAACACATATCCAGGCTGACTACTCTATATACCATACGAAACATAATTGACAAGGTTCAATTACCTACCCTAGTTTCTGGATATCTGATAGACTGCGCCTTCAATGCTGCTACTATCTACTTGATAACTTACATCCACTGTTATCCAGTCCTTACCTCACTCCGCTATCCAGTAGGTAACTAGGTACCTAACTAGTAACTAGCGAGCACCGAATCCCCAAACATAGGAACGACTACCTCCTACATAGTCTTCGACCGTTCCTGAACCCTGTCCATTGGTTCTATACCGCGCGGTTGAAAACGTGCTACTTAGCACTACCATCAGATAGGTACCTAGGTAGATATATGCCTAAGACTCCCAGCGGACTCGGGGATAAGGTTTCCTCTCGTCGAACTGGATGTTCTTATGCGTGGTATGGGACGTGATGTGAACGTGAACGTGGATGTGTTTTCGATTGATGGTGTGTAAACAAATTTCCAGTACTTGCTGGATTAGATATAGATAGGATATGGGATTGGATGAGCGGAGTTGAGTCTGTAGGAATTGACTTGGATATTAATCAAAGGAGTATAGTTTACTGTTCAGTATAACAGAAAGTTAACTGCTATCGCTTATTTTTTATATTATTATGTGTCTTAGAATCTTCTTGGACATAAGGAGGGATATTTGATAGCTTCTATGGTGGGTAACCCAGACAAGAATCACTCAACCGCGCGTCAGTTATAGGTGAGTTCCAAAATGGAACAGATACCGAAGAGAGTGGGTCGTTTGATCTCTCGGTCATCTTCACTGGGTCATTTCAGACTCCATTCTACTCGGTTGTATAGATAGGTGTACCTCTACTCTAGGCAGTGGTCTCTCTTCCTTCAGTATTACATGCATAGCGAGAGAGATATCTGGATGGCTCCCAGGTTACGCAGAAATGGAAGTCCTTTTTGTCCTTTGCGTCAAAAGTGTAGAAAAACGCGAAATAGAAATATCAGAAGCATTAGAGAACCTCTGGAATGCACGTAATAATAATAATATTGGATGCAGTATCCCGAACAGTGAGATAAACCTGCCAATGATTAGGCTAGACCAATACCCGGTGACCTGACCGTGTCCTTGTTTCCATTGCTATCGCAAAACCCACCCACAGTACGCCGTTACAATGAATTTCCCAACCGATTTGAATCAGCTCAAGCCCATGTTGGCGTCGTCGCCGAGTCCCAATTCCCGCTCTGCTCTTTCTGTCGCTGCCGTGGCTCGAGCACCCCATCTATCTAGACGGTTCTGGGATTCTTCAATTTCCCTCTTTCTGATGCTTGCGCTATCATTTGACTCTGCGGTCCCTGCCCCACTGCCACTCCTGCGTAGACTGCCTCCACTGCGCCCGGATGCACTGCTATTGCTCCCGAAACTGGTCGCTACATTGTTGAAAGAGGGGTTGCGGAAGGAGCCCTTGAAGGATATCGGTCGGGAAGAAGCTTTTCCACTGGCGTTGGGTGTGGAATCTGCCGTAGCGGTGGAAGAAGGGGCGTCATTCTGCGGTAAATTAGATGAACTCGTATTGCTATTGCTTCCTTTGGAACCGCTAAACCAACGTCTTTTTCGTGCTTTAGAAGCGCTCGATGGAGCATTGCTCTTCGTCTCAGCGTCGTCCCCCGCACCATCTCCGCTGGTTAAAGTTGCAGAAGAACTGCCTGCCTCTGCTGCGCTTGACGATGGTCCATTTTCTTCCGGTGCTATCTCTACCAGTTCTGCATCACGGTACCATTTGCGGCGACGCGTATATCGACCCCAGCCATCTTGGCGGCGCCCGTCGTTCCACTAACGAGATGTTAGAAAACGATTAATAGCAACGGTGTGACAAACTCGTAGAGCTCACCTTATTGTCGTAATAGATCCAGCCACCGCCGTCAGACGACTTGGAATCCTCACCCTTGTCGGCTCCTTCAATCTTCCACTCACTTCCTTCCACCCACCTCCATTGTGCAGTTCCTCCTTGGACTTGCGGTAGCTCAAATTCATCCTTGGGAGGTGTCGGATTCAAGTGTTCATCCGTCCAAGGTGCACGCTCATACGAAAAGAGAGAGGAGGTCCATCCGATACCAAGCCAGCGCCGCTGGTTCTCGTACAGAATAAAGGTAAAGCGGATGCCAGAAGCACTGCTGCGCCTTGTTGCAATGTCGGTAGCACGGCCGTGGCTATGTGTGGACCCAGAACCCTTGGGCCGGGCCTTTCCATCGATTGAAAAGGGCAGTCCCGTGATAATGGAGCAAATGCGACGGACCATCAAAGACCTCCACAAGATAACCCGAGACACCCTTGCTGGTCGCGAGTGATAGGTAAGAATAATAGTTCCGAAGATCATAATGACCCGTCGAGTTGTAATAATATAGAAAGGAGGGAGCGTCAGCAAGATCCATATCGGGGTGACGCAGAGAATCCTCAGGAATAAGGCCGTCAGGGCCGGCCGGGTCGTCGCCGAGGTAGGAGTCCGTTGCGTTGATAAAAAGTCCGTCCACTCCAGTAGGGGTTCGAGCAAGATATTGCACCTGGTAGTGAATGTTCTCATCGTCTCCACAATCTCATCCAAGCTCTTGTGATGGCGAGTCGACACTTCCGACGTCGCCCTTTTATGACTATGCTTCTCGCCCGTGAGCCCTGTCGATGACAGAGGCGAGTATCGTCTCGAGTACAGGCCCAGCATCAATCCTATCACCACTATGATCGGACCTGCCCATAAGATGATCGCATCCCCATAGAGAACAAGGGCCCAGAACCCGGCCACCAGTAGGAAGCTCTCCCACGGATCTCCGGTGCTCCATGACAGCAGGCCAACCAACTTATTCAAGGGTAGGATGAAAGGATGGGAATATGCTAGCGCTCGCGTGACTGGAGGAGGAGTTGCGACGAGTAAAGGAGACTTGCGATGGACGATTATGCTGGAGCGCTGCCTGGACGTGATCGAAGAGCCGGAGATGGTCGTCGGAGAGAACGCTGCGACGGTTGGCGGGTTCGGATCATGCGCAGACTGCGCTCCTTCATCCTGCGCGTAGGAAAAAGAGGACATGGAATCTAGCCACGGGGAGTCTGAGGAGAGTCAGTATGCTCGCCATCTTTAGGATCTTGTGGCCAAGGGAGTTCGCAGGGACAATACCCAGAGCTGCCATCCAATAGCACTGCACGGTTCATCATCTGCCTCAGGCAGGATCATTTCGGACTGAACATGCACTTTAACAAGGAGACAGGCAGGCTAGACAAGAGCCAATTTCTGAAAGAACAACGTCGGTGGAGAACTGCCGGTTGCTCTTAAAGAAGCTCATAGTTAGCTGGCGTGCCAGCCCATGACCATCATCGGCGGGGAAGCGAGGCGAGCTTGCTCGGGACATGTGACTTTCGCAGTGTTGCTGAGCCGACAGCACATGACATCCTAGAAGGGTAGCCAGTCAGGCACTGTTTGGTAGCAGCTTCGTATTTAATATTAATATAATATTATATTATATTATTTAGCAGTACTGGAGTGAGGATGGTATGAACAGCTTCAGGATGCTTCTAGAACGAGATCTAAGTACTACTATGATCCATAACCAGACCCATCTGTGGTCCCTCAACGCCTGAGGCACTACTTCTGCCTTGCCGCCTTGCCGAGATCGCTCTTCCGCGCTAAACCCGCTCCAAAATTTTACCCTCTCCGAACGTGAATCTGGCTGTTGTCCATCGTTCTCCAGTCCCAGACGTGTCTACCGTGGATTAAACATATTCAATTTACCCCCTCAGACACACAAATATGGTAAGTCCTGCTTATTGTCCCATCATCAGACCTACTCTGGCCTTGCTATGGTCCTATATTTCGTGCGACAGCGACTGAGTTCACTAACACGGTACAGGCGCATCGCATTCTCACGCAGGTTGTCGTCACGGGTACCCGGGTGCTTGGAAGAGCCTTTGTGGAGGCTTACAAGCAGGCCTCTGCCTCCTCGAAATATGCAGCTCAGGCGGGCAAGGGCAACACCTCCGGAGGGAACACGTTCAAGTCTTCCGGCCTGACGCTGGATGAGGCTTGCAAGATCCTCAACGTGAAGCCGCCACAGGCGGGAGAAGCCAACCTGGAGGCCGTCACAGAGCGGTTCAAGAAGCTCTTTGACCTCAACGATCCTCAGAAGGGCGGAAGTTTCTATCTGCAAAGCAAGATCCTGCGCGCGCGGGAACGCATCGAGATGGAGATCCGGGAGGCTGAACGGAAGGCGAAGATGGACAAGGAGATCCGGGAAGGGTGGAAGCCGCAAGTGTACAAGGACCGGTGATTTTCCTTTGGCTGGTCGGATTCGAAATACTTCCGCGGAGTTGACTGAACGATCTGGCGGCTCGAACATCAACTGCACGATTCACACGGAATCTTCGCACGTTTATTCTTGGATTCGAAGCATAGCATGGCGTTTTGGTTGGTTGGTTTCTTTCCCTCGAGACTTTGATCGGAGAGAACTAGATCTGGTTTCCTGTCTTTCGCATCGCGTCGCGTCGCATCAGCCCGGACGGAGTTTTCGACACATGGGTCAGACCGGCAAGCTTCTCTTTTCATTCTCGATCTAATACTAGTGAGATGGTTCTCTCTCTCTCTCCTATATCTGTACAGTATATATACATATATATGTTGTCCTTTCCACGGGCAGCGGGAACTCAGACGGGCGAAGCATGGATAGACGGAGGAAAGATGCTTCTTCTCCGCACGTCTCCCCTGCCATTATCTCTCCACTCTTACTCGATTTCGTTAGCAGGTGGAAGGGAGGGTCATGTATCATAGCATATGACTTATGTATCATTTCTACTACCGTCGGGTCTTTGGATTCCGCAGTCTTAGCTCTACGCGTTAGACGGACCATAGCAGTGGCATGTAATCTGACATTCCTCGAAAGAGAAATACATAATCGAGACTATATTGCTTCTATACGTGGATCGATAGGTAAGAATCAACCTGGCCAATCAAGAGATGGATTTCACCGCTGTATCTAATTCATACCCTATCTCGGAAGCATACACAAATCCTGTGGTACGTGAGGGAGCCTGATATCAGATAAAAGAATCATCCACTGTCCCACATCCACAGGGATGGGGACAATGACCACATATGGATAGAGCCAAGTCTGCCGTAATCCTGAGTTACTCTTCGTCTGACGAGACAGTCTGACATGATTGCCGACCATGAGAACGATGTCCATGATTCCATTCAATGAGGCCCAATCCCTGGATGAAGCCGCAGTTCTGACCACCGAGATAGAGAATAGATGGACAGCCTCCAGACACCGGAGTAATGCTGTTGTTGGATAGGTCGCTGGTTGCGTTTCCCGCAATCTTATCTAGTGTCATCCCCAGCCGTGATATGGATGGACTATGGGGACAGTACTTAGTTCAGGGTACACAAAACCGCCGTGTATCCTCTCTATCTTTACACGGAGTATCACCGGAAGCATGGGTGAATTCCAAGCAGAGACTGGACGGTGCAAAAAGAACTAGAGCATGAAAAGAAATCAATCCGCATTGGAATATCCCTGAAGAGTTCCTCAGCTGGTGCAAACTAAGTAGTTAGACGGCGATCTGCTGGACTCCCATCACCGCCTTCTGCTCTTCCTCGTCCTCTCTCCCCGCCACCACTCTTGGTCCTTTCTCTTGTGAAGTCCCGATGTAACCACCATTGGCGGAAAATGTATTCTTCTCCTCTATAGCACATGAATACTCGTCTCTCTCTACCCTTTTAGAGGTGGGTCGCACTAAGTAGTCAGGGCTGCCATGGCGCAATCCCGAGCGGAACAGCCTCGATCCTCCGCAAACCGCGACGATGAGAAGAAAAACCGTTTCCCCCACCATTATCGCCCCCTCGGATCGGGCTTAAGCTGGACTCCGTATGGTTAGAAATCAATTTCCGCTCTCTTTTTTTTTGATACCCGTTCTTATATTACCCCAGACAGTCCCTTTTCTGGATCAGTGCTCGCCATCATCTTGTGATAACTTCTTTTTTTTGGTGGCCAGCCATCATCCACTGCCTCAAGATGGGCCGTCCTTCTGTTCCGCTGTCGGCGGATCTTCCACCCCTCATTATGGGAACTGCGACGTTCAACGGGCAGTATAATCAAGATCCATACGCCCTCCCTACCACAGCGCTCGTCCACCAAGCCCTAACCTCCGGAGTGCGCGCCTTCGATACCTCCCCATACTATGGTCCCGCTGAGGAGTTACTCGGCCGCGCTCTTGCGACGGACTATGTTCGCGCCAGCTTTCCACGATACACATACCGTATATTGACCAAGGTTGGCCGGATTGCGGGATCCTCGTTTGATTATTCACCTGCTTGGATTAGACGCAGCGTCCGTCGCAGTCTGCGGAGGCTTCATACCGACTACCTCGACGTGGTATATTGCCATGATGTGGAGTTTGTGACACCAGAGGAAGTTCTGGAAGCAGTGCGCGAACTTCGTCGCATTCGTGACACCGAGGGAACGATACGATATGTTGGAATATCAGGATATCCCGTGGACGTTCTCTGTTCTCTGGCAGAAATGATCTTACGCGAGACAGGAGAACCCCTCGATGTGGTCCAGTCGTATGCCAATTTTACCCTGCAGAACACGAAGCTCCTATCCGAGGGTCTACCGCGTCTACTTGCTGCTGGCGTTGACGTCGTCCCTAACGCCTCCCCGCTTGGTATGGGTCTATTGAGGAGGAACGGTGTGCCCATTGGGAGCATGGGTGATTTCCACCCTGCCCCAGACGGTCTCCGGAGCGCGATCCACGACGCCAGCGTCTGGGCTGAAGAACAAGGAGAGAAAATCGAGGTGATTGCCATCCGTTACGCTCTCGAGTCCTGGCTCCGTGAAGGTGCTGCAGCTGGCGCTCTTGGCCCTCCACTAGCCCCCTCCCCCAATGCAGACCCTGGCTTCTTATCCGCTGCCAATATCGGCGTGGGAGAGCGCCTAGGCGTGAGTGTCATGGGAGTGAGCAATTTCGACGAGTTAAACGAGACCTTGCGCGTGTGGCGCAGCATCATTGATGGATTAGAAAACAAATCCGACGATAATAATGAACAAGCTCCCGCGCTCACCCCTTCAGACGGCCTCATCACCGATCGCGAATGGTCTCGGAACCGCCGTCAAGTCATCAGCACCCTCGCTGCCCAGATCCGTTCCATCCTCGGCCCTCAGTGGGTAGATTATACCTGGGCGAGCCCTGGACCGGACTTTGTCAACACTCTACCAGCTGACCATATTGCCGCAATGCAAAGTGAGGAAGAAACATCTCCGAATGTGACGAAGGAGAAGTTGGCCGTTGCAACGGTCAATGTGAACGAAATCACCGACACAGATGAAGCCATGCTCACTCCTCCGCTTGATGCGGCGGATCAGAAACTTCAGCAGCCTGTCGTTCCCAATGTCTTATGATTGTCCGTTCCGTTCCGTTCATCCAATGTCTACAAGCATAGCAGAGGCTGGACCTCTTTCTTCGTCCTGTGGTGATGACAGGAATTGATGATGATTCCTATCCACCTTGATATTTACCCTTACTCTTACCATGTTGTTTTCATTGGCTATGCTACGCCCATGCATAGAAAATGCAATATTCCGCATTCTGGGCCATAGATATGTAAAAGCTATAGACTAACAAGCCCTCTAGAATAACGATCCTCAACGACATTTCATTCAAAAACACTCTCAGTATGTGCAGAATCAAGTTCAAGCAACAGCTAGTAGATCTCTCCCTTCGGTTCGCACTCCATTGGAATAAGGCACATTCATCCAGATCTACTCCTCTCCGAACAGGCGCATATAGCGCCTCTTCGGTGAGAAGGAGGATGGGGGGAAAAAAAGAGTGTGCCGCATAAAAGCCTGTCGAAGGACGGTCGTCGGAGAAATGCATCGCGTAGTAGTAGTAAGGTGACGGAAAGAGTGTCGTCGAACTGAATTGCTTTTCATTCAAGAGCAGCAATGTCGCTATTGGTCATCTGGATAGATCTGGTGCAAGATAGTATGGTTAGAAGCAGTGTCCGTTGAGACCGTCATCGCAGTCCTAGACCAGGTTAGTTCTTTTTCTGCGTCGTGCTCTGCTAGGGCTAGGTCAATCAGATGGAAATATAGAAGGGAAAAGAATGGTATCATAATCGATGTAATAAGTTCATGGTGAGTGACATGCAGAAGCCATGATGTGATTCCAACCATTGTCGCCCTGGGACTTGAGGTTAGCATCAAAGCCGCTGCTGTCTGTTAGGACTGGATAGATCATCTAAACATGTAGAAGAGAAATAGGTCTTGTGACCTCGATGATTCACAGGAAGAGAAAATAGAGCTCAAAAAAAGAATACCCTCCTCATGGGATTGTACATAGTGCCGTCCAGGACCGATGCCAGTACCAGTGAACAAAGATATTTGAGAAGACCGGGTCACAAAAACCACGCCGCAATACGCCAGTGCTTTCATTCCGTGAACAATCGGGTATCTCTCACATAGTAAGGTAGGAAAATCCTTTTAAATAAAAGGGGCAAGATGAATAGAGTAAGACATGACTCGAAAAGTATCTAGAGATAAAACCTCGCCTACAGGCGTGGGAATTGTTGAGCATCTCCTAAGGATGCGTGACGAGTTCAGGCGGCAGATGCAGTCGCACCTGAATTCTGTGCTCCCATGGCTTTTTCTCGAGCCTGCAGGTCACGATCCATATGTGATTGAGATTCGTAACCACCTAGCAACAGAGCTTCCTCGTTGCTGATGGAGTCACCAACAAGGGGTATATCTGGGCGCAATCGCTTGAGGCGAGCTGCACGATCTCTCGATGCGAGCTGCTTTCTCTGCTGCTTGGTGAGTGGCCTGGATTCCACCGGTGGTGGTGGTGGTGGGGGAGGCTGCTCAGGCTCAGCAGGCGGGGGCACGGGCGGCGGAGGTGGAGGAGGTGGAGGAGCATTGAAGGGTGCAAACCTGGGATCTGTTTCAAAGATCCTCCTCAAGTGGCTCCTCTGCTCTTCATACTCTTCGTAGTTGGCGGCAATGATTGTATCCAAGATACTGTCATTAGTGGATCCCTCCGTAGCTGTGGAGATCAGGCGCTCCTTGAGACATGCGTAAGCATCCGAGAAACAACGGAATATCAATGGGATCTCTCTAGTTCCTCCTGATATATCGTTCTGATCGTTGTTTGGATCTTCGATAGAAAGTCGTTGGTTTTTATTTTCCTGATACACCCCATAGACTCGCTAGGTTCACCGTCAGTCGATCTGAACTCCATCGATTAGACGGTCTTAAATCGTTCAATTTACCTTGTTGAAGTAGCCCGGAGGGTCCATTCTTATGCCCACAGAACCGTAGTCGAACTTGTTTCCATAGAAGTCGAAGAAGTCCATCAGGATACTTCCTAAATTGGACTCAGTGTGCCCGTGTGGCAGATGCTGCAGAAGGCTTGTCACCAGACAAATGATGGAGAAGCCACCCAAACCACCAGTAGGGACTTCGTTGAGGCCGCGGAGCAGCAAAAACTGCTTGATTATGGAGACAATGACAGGCATAGCAGGAAACTCGGTTTTCCAGAGTTGGAACGTACGATTAGCTAGAAGACCGCTGTCATTGTCAAATGACAGATCGACACGCAGACCAGTAAGCTTGTCCACAAACTTCAAAATTGGGACCCTAGCATGCGCGATCGTCTCTATCGAGCCGGGTACAGGTATGTTCGAGGTCTTTAGGAACCCTGCAAATGCGTAGATCTGACGCTTGTTCTCTCCGTAATTCTTCCTCCCAGTCCGCCTAAAAGTTGACGACAGTAGAACAAGGTCCATGTCGGCAGTTGGGAGATACAACCCAGAGGCAAAAGAGCCAAATGGCCGCACCTGCGCACCATAATATCGGTTCGCGAAAGCGGTATCCAGTCTGCTAACAAGGTCGCTCCGGATGATATGCTCGTATTGTTGTGGCCTGACCCAATGATAGAAGCTAAGGATTTCATTGTGAAGCCTTTCTGGTGATTAGAGCCCATACTGGAAGCAGAAACTATGTCTCTGAAACTCACCTTGTACCCATGTGCAATGCTGGCTCTCTGAGACCAAGCCAAGGTGTCCCACTCTCAGAGGGATGCGGTCTCCATTCATCCAAGATATCACCATCATCGTAGAACCTACCCACTGGCTTCCCAGTCTTCTTAGAATAACCTTTGATCTCATCGTCATGAGTCCTCTTCCGGTTACCCAGAGCAGGGTCCCTTTCTGGAAGACGCGCATTCTTCGGGCCTGTAGGAGCATTTTCTGGGGCGTTGTTTTCCTCTTCGTCATCAAGACCAAAAGATATGAAGTCTTCATTCGTGGTAACAGCGTCCGTTTCCTTCTGAGCTGCGGGAGCCGCGATCTTTGCCTTGCGGATCAACTTGACTACATCTTTCCTCTTTGCCCGCGTCTCGTCCACGGGAGGTAACACCGTGTAAGGATCCGGGTTGGACCATTTCGGGGCAGGCGCAGGTTCTGGGACTTCCGTGCCCAACGCGCGTTTTTTGCGCGGATGAGACTCATCTTCATCGGATGATTCTTCCATTTCTTCCTCTTCGCTATCTGTGATATTATCGATAGACGCGAATTTGGGGGCTGGCTTTTGAACGCCTTCTTGAGCTCCAAGGATAGGCTCGGGGGTCTTTTCTTTCTTATTTCTCAACAGCGGGCGCTCCGCTGTGCCTGGACGCGGATAGCGGAAGGTGAATTCGTGCCTCGGGCGCGATCGTCGATCGTGGCCGTTGCCGTTTCCACGGAACTCGAAAGGCGCAGGCATCTTGATCAGCACTTTCTGTCTCGCGACAGCAGGGATCTGCTAGCCACAGCTGAACGCGATGGGTTTGAGGTTGTGCGGTTGATGAGATAGAGATTATGGATTTGTGTCCCGCTAAACTAAAATCTCAAAAGCTCATTCACATTTATGGAAGGCGGTGAGTGATCTAAGTACGCGCTTTCATTACAAGAGCGATTGGCCCACAGGATAATCAACCAATACAAGCATGAGCAGAGCAGATATATGTGAATTATCCCCAGCTGGAATGTTCGGTCTATTCAATACTGATATGCTCCTTATGAATATCTGCTCCTATTGTCACTACTATCGAATCTCGGACATCATCAATTCAATCCATACTGGAGTATGTCCACTGTTCTATAAAAATATACAACAGACAAGAGAATTACGACTTTAAAAGAGATTTCGAAAGGATGTCTAATTTGAAGTAACCTGCCCTGCCCAAGCCCTCAGTCCAGTCTCTAATGTCTGGATAAGCGTCCTGTCTGGAGCTTCTTCTGCGAAGCTCACTCTTCCGGTGGCCCATTCTAACCACTCATTCGCTCTGGCACCACTTTTCGCCCTGAATAGTCCCGCGCTTACGTCGATCACCCTGGGTCTTTGTTCACAGTGCCAGAATAGCGTGGCACCACATCTGTTGCAGAACTCCCGGTATATTCGTGGAGAACTCTCGTAGCGCTGCATAGTCTTCATATCGAATGTTAAGGGCGAACCATCTGAAGTGAATATATTTGACTTTGGAATAAATGCCCAAGTCTGTACAGGGAATCCGCTAGCCAGCCGGCATGAATTGCACGCGCAAGTTCCAGCTAGGTATTTCGTTGCTTGGCACCTGAGCCACCACTTCACGTCTCCTGGGTTTTCTGATGATGCAGAATGATAAGGTACGAGTAGGTCTGGCCACGGAGACGAAGCATCGAACGAGGAGGCATCTGGAGCAGTTACATAAAATTGGACACCGCGGCAGTGACAGCACGCGAGCAGTTTGTTATCCGTCTCTGAGTGATGTTCACGTTTTTCGTGGTTTAATGGCCGAGGCTCTCTTTGAGGAACCGCTTGGGGGTGTGTTTGGCCGCTTTTGGCCCAACAGACTTGGTCGGTAGCTTCTACGCCCGGGAGAGACGGGCTTAGACCCCCATCGCGAGTGTCATCAATGCCCCAATGTTGCACTAACTCAGTGCATAATGTCTTTTTCAATAACCCCGAGGCAATCAGATAGAGACCTTTGTCTTTCAGCTGAACAAAGACGTGGGCGCCACAGATTCCACAGAACCAGCGGTTGATATCATCGGATTGTTCGTACTTAATGAGCCCGTCGAAGGTCTCTGGAGAAGACTGCAGAATGAGGTAAGATGAGAACAATAAGCCGGTGACTGATCGACAGTCGTCGCAATGGCATAGACGGAGGACTGAGGGATCCGCCTCCTGCTGCAACAAGACTTCCTGTTCAACACGGCCACATAAGCATGAGATGTAATTGATCATGGCTGCATGCCTGTGAATTTTCGACCATATCCCAAGTAAATCAATAATTGCTCACTGTGATTTTCTGGATCACGTACCATCAAACGGCCATTGTAATACTTTTGCCACCGGTGTCGTTAGCGTCACTGCCCCTCTGGCTATCTTATCAGAGGTCCTTATAGTTTTTCGAAGAAACTTATATCGAGACTTCTGTCTCCGCAGCGGCGGTGAGTGCTGATCAGCTGTGGATGCTAAGGTGATCTGAACCTTCTCGAAAAGAAAGCAAAGCCATTAACAGGCTGAACTATCATGCCCAAGGGAATGCGGTGTCTGATCGATGAAGGCTAGAAGGCGGGGTTGCCCGACTATCGTTGTACTTCACCTGCTTCCCGCTTCTCGGCACTAGGCCCGCAGTTGCTTCACTCGCCATCTCGGGACCGTCACCTGGTTATAAAAAGCGATCCGCCCACCACGATCTGTCTCACATTTTCAAAATTCTAAATCTAGCATCCATCAAGTCCATCTGTGATACTATACTACAGCCTTACACTCCGTGTTAAATCTTCGGATCAACCATATCAATATCCATCATGAGTAAGTAGTGCTAACTTCCCGAGATATTTTCCTTTCCGTTCCGCATAATACATGCCTGTGCTCGGTCTCAGATAGCTAACCAAATATCTTATCTACAGACGACCACGGATGCAGCTGCGGCGCCTCCTGCCAGTGCCCCGCCGGTGGTTGCAAGTGCGGCGTATGTGCACTCTCTTTGCCTTGTGCTTGCTGCTTTAACTAACTGCAGTATCTACTTAGCCCAAATAAATTCCCCAGGCACAGCTTAATGCTACTTCACAAGCATAATGTGACTGCAGCCTATTCGCACCTCGTCGATGCTCCCCAACGGGCAGCTGGAACGATGGAGTAGCCGAGCCACTTGGAAGGGGGATGTGGTTTTTCTTTTCTTATTGATGAACTATGTCATTTTACAAGCCCCAAAGACTTCATGGCCACATTCAACAGTCATCTACACCCAGTCTCTGTTTCTCCATTTTGGGATCATACCGATAGTTTTTCCACAAACACGGATAATCTAATCGGTATCCAAGAGTGCATATCATGTAGGAGCGGAAACAGTACCATAGTTCCACTTTATAGATTTTCTTTTGGAGAAACCATATGGTATTCGTGTCGTAGGATTTGACCTATCACGTATATCCCTATACAAAATCTTCTCTTATGACTGGATGTCCCCCTTTGGATTTGATAGGACTCCACATGCTCTTATAATACTAATCCACCATGGGACGTCATTTTCAATGTCTTGGCCAGAAAAGACAAGACATATTATTACATGATTGATGTAGGTCTAGGTATCTTTTCCACAGTCAATTACATATTGAGCTTGTGGACGGGAACCACGCAGCCCCGCCACGTCATGCTGCGCAGCCTGCGTGAATATTGCTACTTGTTGCTTGTTACTCGGGCCCTTCATTCTAGGCCTGCACCAAAGTACTTCGAAACGCAGGTAGGTATTGGAGGTGACATGTTCTTTTATCGTCGCCTTTGGTTATAGGTACAGTACATACATAAAACAGAAATATTCGAACTACTCTAATCCAAGTATCCTGCAGTATGTACTACTGCCAAGCTGTTCAAAGAGACATTGCTTCTCGCGCTTAGGAATAGTACACTATAGCGGACTTGGGAGATAAGCAACTTGCTGCTACGACGTATATTAGAAGAAGCAATATAGACCCCGTAACCTGCTACCCTTGTCAGTTAAACCAGGCCTTCACCACCCTGGCGGTTATGGCGGCTTCTCTGCGCAAAGCCGTCACAACCGTGTGAATGTTTCCGACACAGCCTACGAGGCTGGGAGATGCAAGTCATAATCATCGTTGCGTGGGGTAATGTTCCTGGGCATTACCCTCGTTGAGAACATTATTATCGGAGTTCATCTATTTCTGGTGCAATTACCGATCCGGTATCGCAGATACGAAACGTTTCATTTCTTTAGTAGGGGTACTTAGTTACCTCCTCTCTCTCTCACTCGGGCCCTTGATCTAGAATAAATGCTAAGATCGATCTAGGAAGCAAAGTTTGCCGATGTGGAGTATGAAAAATTTTTCCTTTCCTTTTTCTTTCCTTCTTGAACTCGACTCGTCTTCTTTCTTTTCCTGACGGAGACTTTTCAGCTAACTAACCGAGCAGTCCTGACCGTGGGAAAGAGTGGGCATCCTTTTGCCCGGCAATTGCGGTTCGGACCGCTTCTGGGGCCCAAGGATGGAGTTATCTATACGAACGAACCTCGAGCTTGATCTATCAATAATACCTAGTTAGTGGATAAAGGGTATAGACAGTGACTAATAATGAAAGGGGCACGAGCACTCCTTTCTTCCAAAGCATAATAATAATGATCGAGTAGTAGCTGGAAGGCGCATGGCGCATGTTATCGTCAATAGATTTCCTTAGGGCGTTCGATGGTAGCCCAGTGAGCATGCAGCGACAGACGCGGGTAAACAGGAGACAACGAAATATTAATTCATAACAGGGCTGGAAAAGTCTAATACTACTGCCTCGTGTTCGAAAGATAGAACTCCCGTGCGTATGTAGAGATTGGAGGAGTAGCTTCTTCCAGCTAATGATGCCCCTCCGCGGGGTCAACAGAGCACAGACCCAGATCTTATTGGGAGTTCGCACATCTCATGGCAGACTCTCTTACCACCACTCGCACTCAAATGCCGTGGGCAACTCAATCTTGTCCAGTAGACTTGTTGCTTTGGGGGAAAAGTGACTCTGGAGTACAGGGGTGTTTCTCCTGGTTTAGACCCCAAGTCAGCAGGCTAAGTATAAAACGAGTAATTATCTGCTGCCTCACATGGACGCTGGATGGTGGAGGGGGGGAACCTGATCACGTTCAAGAACGGCGATCTCAGCAAGATGCGCTCACTCACCAATAACTCCCAAACGAACAGTGGATCTATCTATTCGAAAGTTGGCGCCTGCTCATGATCCTGATTCGTGATTGATTGATAGGAATCCTGCCCTGGACCGTGCTGATCAGGTATCATTATCTCGCATCTGATCCGCTGATGGAAATACGCACTGGCGTTCTCGTGCAGCCTTGTCTTGGAACTAGGTATAGCTCTTTTCGCAGGACCAACTTATCCCATCGACTCTAGATCTTCGGCCTTGACTGTTCCAGCCATAGTGCCGACGTTGCACGTTCTAGAGACTTTGTCTATACCGTAAACAGAGATGGATGGGAGAAAAGAAAAACACCCGAAACATTAAAGAAGCCCTTGGATAGGCTACAGAAGGTCCGCTAAGACGCACCAATTCATGCAGGAGCTCTGACTTTGTTTGACCAATTCCCGAGCCCGAGAGCCGTGGATCGCAGCTATTGTCGAGAGAACGTGGCTCTACCATGTCTCTTGCTCATGGTGCCACACACGTTCCACTGTTTCTCCACACGGAGCGGCATACTTATATTTTTCCTGCCTCTTAGTAGTTACTGTACAATAGCCAGGATTCGAGAAAGGACCGGAGACCTGTTGGCAGTTCTCCACACCATGCAGGCAGAAGGGCCGATAACATGACCTTGGAAGAGGTCCGTTCGCTCGTGGATACAACCCGGTAAAGATCGGAGAGTATTATTATTATGATCTGACGGGATGTATAAAGAGGGCATGGTATCCCCCTCCCGTAGCAATTCTCTCTTCTCTTTCTCTCCTACAGACTCTGATCGAAAGAAATCAAGGATCTCCTTCCAACTTTTCAAACTATCTTATCAAACGTTTCAAGAGATCTCCATCTCTCCCCAAACCACAATCAAAATGTCTCCCTGCTCTTGCAACTGCTGCTCCGGCAACTGCGCCTCCTGCTCCTGCTCCAGCTGCTCTGTATGTGTATATCAGCTATACAATTCGTTATACCCATAAGCTAACAATATCAACAGCACTAAGCAGCTGAGCCCAAACATACCTATGGGGCCCAGTCTCCCTTCTCCTCTCCGTCAACCATGCGTGGATTCCATAATGTCATGATAGCTACGGAACTATCATGAGACCACGAGACAAGTTATTGCTTGGCGGACCAGGGCATATCTCTCTACGGGACAATCATCCAGGGATAGGAGATTTGAGAAATTCATGTCTATATTTCGATACCTAGTTCTGTATTATTCCGACTGGACACAGCCTAGACGGAAATGAAGATATCATTAGTCGTCCCGTGAATTTTTTCTAGGGACTAAGTACTTACTTCCGATCCTGACTCTCCTCACGTATACCATAAGCAGTAGGCGTAACTGGCGCAAAGCGCAACTCAGATAAGGGCTGTCCTGACAATAGAAGAAGTATATCTGGAGCGAAGCTAGCTGAGCTTGAAGTCTCTAGCAACAAACTCAGCCTATTCATCTCTGTGGCTGGAGCTAGGAGGCGTGGGAGAAACCCGACAGGAGGTCTGCCTGTAGGTAGGCTCCGATAGTATATGTACCCTAACTGGCTTACTTCTATGAAAAGATAAAAGAAAGGGACAGTGAAAGGACAAACTAACTCTCACACCACTTCTTCATCAAGAAATGTGTAGATAACGTCGTAAAAGCTAAAAGGGAAGTATGTGTTGTTGTGTTAGCCATGCAGTAGCTAGTTAACTACCTGGATCTGGCGAACAGACCTCCTGGAGGAGTTCCCTCTACTGCAACCAAGTGACTGTCCGTCCAACCACGATGAACAACATGCGCTCGGGACCACGAATTGGTATCTATCTTTCAAGTTATTTGGGAAGATCTCATATTGCTTGATAATGTCCGTTGTTCTCCTTAGATTGTGATAACCCGGTTACGTGAATGTGGGATCTTAGGCTGGGATTCAGTGTAGAGCAAGCAAACGAACAAACGCTGAATGCCCAAGGGATCGTTATTCGGAGTAGCAGTATCTCAAGAAAAAAACAGACGCTTCTATAATCCAATAAAAAAAAGCACATTCGCTACGGCTTCGACATTGTAGGGACGAGAGACCAATCACAACTCATCCTTTTCTTTCTTGGAATTGCTGTCGCCAGGTCCATTGCAGGCAACTGGGGTCGTGACAATCATGGAGTAGACGCACTTTTCGTCTTCCGCTACCTTGAGGATTTCCTCCTCCTCACCGCATTCAAGGACAACAGTGGTAGATCGGTTGGGGCCATTCCAGCAGGACTGGCCGTTCGCATATTCCAATGTCGTCCTCTCGACGGGGACAAGCTCACCGTAGCTGTTGAACTCGTCAAGGGTGACGGTTCCGAAGCGGACAAAGTTACCCATGCCAGACCGTGCGCCACCCTTCTTCGGGATCTGTTTGGTGCTCTCGAGGAAGCAGTGTTCGTACGTGTATTCACCAGCATCCCTAGTGATACAACGGCCCTTCAGAGGGCGGAAGACATCTTCAGGCCCATAATCTTTCTCAAGATCAAGCTTGTGATCCCTTAACCTGTTCTGGTCGGTGGTGAGAGATGACTTGGCGGAGTTCAAGGCATCACGAGCTTCGGTTACGGCTTTCGATTCAGAAGCAGGAGTAACATCAGCCTCCGTGAGAACGCCGTTGCTGACAAGGAAGCTTTTGAAGGAGGACAGTTTATCCTCTAGATAGTTAACCAGCGATGGGGGGAGATATGCCGCCAGCTTGTAGACTAGAAGATGGTTAGTCGACAGGTTTATGCTCCCTCAACCTCGAAACTTACTAAGGTCAATCTCAGTCTCGCCCTCCTCCTCGTTCTCCCATTGCTCCCAGTTGATACCAGAAGAGTCGCTATCAGGCTTCGAAATCTCATCCAGATCTCGATCTTTGGCAGCCTGACCAGATATGCCATCCGCTGCGGTTCCTTTTGCAGCATACTCCTCCCAACTGCGCACGGCTCGCTTGACACCTTCATCATTGAAGTTCGGATTGTATTCGACCTTGAACTTCGAGAGGATCTCCTCGAGCTCCTTCACCCGCGAGTGGTACTCATCTCTCTGACCCTTAACCTCCACCAGGGCGTTCCTCAGTTCCTCCACACGACTCTTGGCCAGCCCAGCCAGCACATTGACCTTTCCTTTCTTTTTGCCCTTGACGACCTTGCCACGCTCCGCTTTCTCCACCCGCTGCAGTTCGGCATCCAGACTCTGGATTTTGAGCTCTTGGGCCTTGACTTCAGTCTCAAGGTCGGTGATGTGATCCTCAATCTCCTTCCTCATCCTGGCAGCTTCAGCAATGAGCTCCTTCTTCTTCCTCATCGCAGAAGTAAGAGACTTCTGCCTCTTCTCTTCCTGTTTGCGCCATTCCTTGCCAATCTCCTTGCACTTGTCCTCACACTTTGTACCTCCAACGTGAGCCCATTCATCACTACCATCACAGCATGCCTCGTAATCGCAAACACCGTCGTTAACTCGTTGGAAAGGAACATAAGAGGGCTTGTGGCCCTTATTCTTGCAGTAGAACCCAGGCAGGGCGGGGGTTAAGTCGAGATCAGTATCCCAGGGGTGGTCTGATGGCGTCGACGGCGAGTGTTTAGACAAGTGCGCACAAGCAGAAGTGCCTGGCTCATCACTTCCATCGGGGCAATCGCAGTAGTCATCGTTCACAGCTGAGAAGGGGATCTTGATAGCTGGGTGTGAGATGCAAGTGAAGGCGGCGGTGTCCTTATAGAACTTTGCAACTGTAATAGGAGTAGAACAATTAGCATGTTGCTCTCCCAGTAATGACCGTTAATCAGATGAGAATGTAGATTGACATGGCCTGGCCAGAAATGCATGATCGACCTAGCCATAGTCAAGGTATCTAGAGTATGGAGCTAATGCTTACATTCAGGAGAAACGCCCCTAGGTCTCGATGCATCATTGGCAGCAGCCCAAGTGGTTGAGCACGTTGCAATGCCCAGAAAGGCGAGCAGACTCCCTGAGTGCCTCATGATAATCGCATTGAGGTGATCAATGCTATCTGGCGCGTAGTGCGGAGATGATATGCTTCTGGACAGCTGTTGATAGCTTAAACTGGGGCTAACCGCGATCTTCTGGGGAACGGGGCTGCTTAGTCATGATGTTCTCCGGACGGCGGTAATTTACGTCTTCCGCCTGCTGCTCGTGGCAACAAGAACGAAAACAACTACCAATCTATCTACATACAATCATCACCTGGATACCATACAGGATGGGTAATGATGGTGGAAGGTAAGAAATCTCATCCCTTGACATGTGAGTATTGATCAAATACCTAACAATGCGATAATAGTATCCCGACCCGCAGGGAACTCGTCAAAGAAGCCGCCCGCAACCCCACCACTACTCAAGTTAAAGAAGCTCAGCGCGAACAACAAGAACATGCCTGGACGAACTGTCCTCTTTCGCACAAGCCTCTCACGAGGCCAATAGTTTCTGATTCTGTCGGGAACCTCTATAACAAGGATGCGATCATCAAAGTCCTGCTCCCGGGCGACGAGGCCGAGGGCATTAGCTCGAAGGCGGACTGTGAGGAAATCCTATGCGGACGAGTGAAGTCATTGCGCGATGTGGTCGAACTGCATTTCGAAGTTGATTCTGAGCGTGGTGGACCTACTGGTGACTCAAAGGGACGACATGAAGGTTGGATTTGCCCTGTCACGGCGAAACAGCTGGGACCGAATGTGAAGTCGGTCTATCTCGTCCCTTGTGGACACGTTTTTTCGGATGAGGCGATCCGTCAGTTGAAGGAGGATAGATGCTTGCAGGTAAGTCATAGGGTATTGATAGTTTTTTTGAGGTCGAGTATTCAGTGCTGATTTTCGCCTCGGTCAGTGCAACGAGCCCTACACCGAAGACAATGTCATCGTCATCCTTCCGACCAAAGAAGCCGATAAGCAACGGCTCATCGAGCGCGGCCAGAAGCTCGCAGAACAAGGCCTTACACACTCACTGAAGAAAGCACCTGGCTCAAAGAAGCGGAAGAAGAACGCGAACGGCGAGCCGTCTGCCTCCGCTGAGAATGAACCTGCGGCTTCCTCGTCAGCTAACAAGACGAACACGTCGGCCAACAGCTCGTCTGGGATCAAGAATGCTGCAACTGCTACGTTGACAGCCCGAGTGCTGGAGGAGGAAAAAGAGAAGAAGAAACGACGGAAGATGATGGGAACGAATGAGAATATAGAGAGTCTCTTCACGAAGAGCTCGGATAAGCGAAAGGATACCGACTTCATGACGAGAGGATTTTCGATTCCTGCGGGAGCTAAGAGAATCTAAGCTCTCCACTAATGATTTTGTTGTCAATATGGTTCGAACTGGCGTCGCACGGGAGTCGTCAATTGCAGGCGCATCAAAGGGTCCGGGGATCAAAATGCTGGGATGGATTTTCGATTTTTGGATAAAATTTGCTAGTGGGGGACATCGTCGATTATATGTGTACAGTTTCTAGTTGGCAATTGGGTACATATAGAACCGGATTTCTTATTCATATAGTACATCAAACACATCGTCTCTAATACATCCTACAAGTATTGCCCCGGGGAACACCCTGTAATATGGGCCCTTTAGTTAATTAGACCTCTCGCGCGCAGCTCAGCCTCAATGACCTTCTTCCGGCCCAGTTCCTCATCAGTGTGGGACGGCTTCCGCTTGGTCGGGAAGACCTTGACGTTCGGCAGACTCTTGATGGCCGGAGTCTCTGCCAATAGCGGTGCCAGCTTCTTAGGCTTCGGGTTGATAGTCTCCTGGAGGTAGTCGATGGCCTGCTGCACGGTCTTGATCGAGTGAACGGCGGGATCGGGGAAGAAATAACCGGTCAGCTGAGAGAATCGTTTCAAGAACTATAAATTTTGGAGTTAGCAAGATACCCCTCTCGAAGATGGTCTCATACTGTGCAACGTACAGCAAACTTGGTAGCTGGGTCTTGTAGAGAGAGAGACAGAAAGCCAGAATCCCGGCTGTCGCGGTATCCGAAGAACGGGAGATCAGGGGTCTTCTCAGCGTCATTGAAGAGTTTTTCGAGTTCTTTGAAGTCCTCCTCTCCGAATTCCTCGACCTCCTCCTCAGCGGTCTGTTCAGCGGTCTGTTCAGCGGTCTGTTCAGCGGTCTGTTCAGCGGTCTGTTCAGCAGTCTGTTCAGCAGCGGTTTCCATCTCAACTTCGCTGCCAATCTGCTGGAAGACGTAGAAGAGGTTGTTCTCAGTCTCCTTATTGGGAAAGACCAGAGCACCATCTAGCGGTCCGTTGCCGTTACCAGGCTGGATCTTACACTTCCAGATCATCTTGAACACGGTCTTGTCGTGCTCGAGGACCTCACAGACATCTGTCAGGGGCTTCTTCAATGCGTGCATGAGGCACAGCTCAACAGCGGTCTGGTGAGCGGCCAGAGACAGGTGTCCCTTCTCAGTCAACTTGCGCTTCGACAAGAACCTAACTCCAACTAATCAGCAAACCTTTCCGAAATTTTCTTCCGCTATACAAGTCCCTCAGTAGCAATGACAGATTCAACTTACGAGTGATACTCGTCGGCCTCCGTAGGAGGATAATCCGACCATCTTCCAAGATGACCGACTCTCTCCAGACCATCCCAAGTCGAAGCAGGTCTGTAGTCATCGGGCGGAGCAATTTCCTGCTCAAGTTGTTCCAGCTCCCGAACATCCTGCTGTTGTTGCTCTGCCACCACAACTTCTTCCTCCGCTCCCTGCCTTCTCTTCCGCATAGCCCGCTCAATCACACCTTCACCTCCATACGGATCCTTCAGACCTGGCGGGTTATCCGTACCCCAGATCTTGCGGCGCACCTTCTCTGTGAAGGGGGTGTCGTTGGAGGAAGCATGGCGACGGAATCGATGAGCGACAGACGCCGACAACACCTGCGGTCGAAATTCTTGTCGGCACGTCGAACAAACGTACAGAGACTTCGACACTTGGAGGGATGGAACCTCCAATGGGTTCAACAGCCGCACGGAAGGACGCATAGTTGCGGCGTTGACAACTCGCGAGTCGAGGGCTCTGGCGGACTCTCGAAAGATTTGTATCCCGTCCAGCTTCCTTTTGCTCCGACTCTAACGGGGACGGGGAATTAGCGTCACGTGACATTCAGTGTCGCCCCAACTGCTTTATCCAGCCATAGTAACGTTAGATGTCATCGAGAAAATTAGCAGTGCTGGGTATTATACGCATAGAACGACATTCTTCATCATCCAAAATTCTAGAGGTCTGGTTCTCGTGGATTATTTTGAGGAGATTGAACTTTATGAAGACGAGCAAATATGCGCCCATTCACGTCTAAGTTACTAGACCCGGCTCTTACCAAGTAGTAGTTATGCAAAATTCTCAGGGATATACAGGCTCTCATCAAAAATGGTAACGATATGCTCAAAACAAAGAATCATGACCCGCAAAAAGAAGTAACAATGATGTACATGCACATGGCATATTCTTTTTGCTTTTTACTCTCTGACGAACATGCCGGCCATACCCATACCAGTTCCAATGCACATGCTCACAACACCGACCTCCTGGCCAGTCCTCTCCAGCTCAGGGAGCAGGGTAGCAACCTGTCTGGCGCCAGTGGCACCGAGGGGATGTCCCAGGGCGATAGCACCACCCTTGGGGTTGACCTTGGCCTCATCAATGCCCAGCTTGCGGACGCAGTAGAGGGCCTGCGAGGCAAATGCCTCGTTGATCTCCCAGATTCCAACGTCAGACACGTCCATGCCGACGAGATCAAGCAGCTTGGGGATAGCAACGGCAGGTCCAACACCCATCTCGTCGGGAGCGCATCCGGCGACAGTGCTGGCGACCCAGCGGCCCTTGATGGAGGAAGAAAGACCAAGCTCGGTGGCAGTGGAACGGCGCATCAACAGCGTAGCAGCAGCACCGTCACTGACCTGAGAGCTGTTTCCTGCGGTACTAGAGCCAGTCTCGGAGAAGGCAGGCTTCAGGGAAGCCATCTTCTCAACAGAGACAGTGGGACGGATACCGTCGTCCTTAGTGACCGTGATCTCCTGCGGGGCAGCATCAGGGTGCTCAGCAGAGAAGGACAGCGTCTTTACAGGCACAATCTCAGCATCAAACAGACCGGCAGCCTGTGCAGCAGCGGCCTTCTGGTGGGAGGCAGCAGCGAAGACATCCTGATCAGCTCTCGAGATGCCGTAACGGCTAGCAACGTTTTCAGACGTGATTCCCATGGGCATGATGCAGTCTCTGGCATCCTTAGATGGTGAGCCCTTCAGCTCAGGCCACAGAACCGTGGGAATGGCACGGGATCCGTAGTTTCTCGTCATGGACTCCATACCACCACCGACACCAACATTGATAGCGCCAGCACGAATACCATGGGCAATTCCAGTAATGGCCGCCAGACCAGATGAGCACTGTCTGTTTATAGTGTGGAAGGGAACTGTGTGAGGAAATCCGGCGTGGATCTGAGCCATACGGCCGGCTTTGGCACCACCAAGCTCCTGAAGCACGGAACCAATTGCCACATCTTCAATAAGAGCCGGGTCGAGGTTGGGGTTTGCGGCAAGGGTAGCACGGAGAACGTGAGCAAGCAGCTCTTCGGGGTAGGCGTCTTTGAAACCGCCTTTCTTAGCACGAGTGATGGGAGTGCGGAGAGAGGACAGGATAACAATGTCCGAGGGAGACTTTTGGAGGACCTGGCGGAGGCCCTTAGGAATTGGGGAGGCCATAGCTGTTGTACGACGGACGTCGAACTGCGGAAAAGCACAAAAGAACAGTCGTCAACACTCTCAATCGGCCAACGAGAGATTCTAAGATGCTGCTCTCTACTTTCGAGCAGCGGGCGGCCAACGCGGAATGTCGCAGACCGGGATGAAGTATAGAAGGCAGAAGAGAACACCTAAGTCCTTGGGTATCACAATGAAACTGTAAAAAGAGACACCAGAAAAGAAAATCAAAAAGAAACCCAGAGACTATTTAGAAATCGGCGTTCAATTAATGCCGCGAGATCGGATGGCAACGAAGGAGTTTCTCCACCGGCAAAGACGATCGGAAAAGGACTCTGCCGAGAATGATGGGGGAAACAAATACTTCCCCGTGCGGGGAGTAACTCTTGTTATTTGGAGACAACGCCTCTCGATAGAAGAGCTTAAATTATCGATATGCAGTAATTTCATTGCGTCCGTTCATCATAGGATGACATCTAGACATCATCCATCTTGTTTTCACATTGATGCTGATAAGAATGTCACTGTATCTAGCACCTCTGGTTAACTAACAAAACATTTCGGATACCGCAATGCTTAGTCATATATTTCGGATCTTGCCTTCGGAACATGACATACCATAGTTTATCCATCTTCCTTATTCTGGACGATAAATTGATGCTCTTCTAGACCAAAGAATTTTAGATCCCCAAAGGGTTGCGGATAAAGGTAATTGTTGGTTTATGAATACAAAAGAATGTGCATAGTCGCAACCTTGTATAAGACGATTCCCGTGCCCCTGCTGAAGGGACTCTATTCCATTTGTTGTATTTCCCAGGATAGTGAATACCCTTTCCTTTGCCCTGTAATCTCTAACCCTCCGAGAAGTGGAAGAAAAGCTCATCCCAGCCAGTGAACGCCTAAAGCGCCTAATTATCTATAAAGTTCCGAAAAGAAAAATAAAACATAACCAAAAGTCCACGTCACAAATGGACGGAAGACAGATCAGAAGAGCTCCACAGAGAGACAGTGAAGGTCGCTCTATGGAGCCTTATAAGACTGGGTATCATGAACGAATGATATGGCTGTAGTGTCCAGGCACTCTACGCCGACACTTGTCGCAGTCTGCGCGGTAGCCCATAGAGAAGCTAATTTTGCCCTTTTCGGCCGTGGATGCCGCGTTATTAACTATCGATTCCCTGCCGTTGCCGGCCAAATCTGCGAATGAAGAACGGTTCCGTAGAACAGCAGCCGTGCTGGCTTCCATGGGAGTAGCCGAAAGGTCCTGCTCTCGACCGCATTCACCTCGTTCTGGAGCAACGGACCAGGAAGAAGTTGGTCCAGAAGCGATACCCAACGGAGGTGTGTCTGTTACTGATAATCCCTGATCGTTCGGGACTCCCGTACCGTAATTCTGGTTGTTATTGCCCATGCGGTCTTCATCCTCGCTGATGGGGCTGGGCAGACGTCGGCGTCGCCACCATTCCGGCTCTCCATTCCTCTCATCGCTGTTACTGCTTGGAGCCGATTCCTGTGTTGGCATTGAGGGATCGTCCTCCATCATAGCCTCGACGTTCATATTAACGGTAAAGTGTCCATAGATTGGAGTTGCTGTGCGGCCTCCGCTGATGTTGAGCGACTGGTTGATCAGATGCTGTGGGATTGGCGACGGCTGTACGCTCCCACCGCTTCTGGCACTGACAGGCCATGGCGAAAGGTTATCACCACCAGCTAATGGATGTGACTCGGCCATGTCAAGGTCCATGGCTGATTCTGGTTCGGGCGCTGGCGGTCTAGGGACCAACTGAGAAAGCCAACCGCTCTGCGCAGCCTGAGCATTTGCATCTCGCAGACCGTTATTGTCATCATCGTCGTCGGACGAGTCGGCAGGAGTAAGTGCAGGTGGAATAGACCGAGAAGCGAATTGATTCTGTTGGGCAGTGGATGCATTGTGAAGAGAATTAGGGGAAACGCGCAGTGGTAGAGGTGTCGGACGTGGTTTCTGCAGTCATACTGTCAGTTACGAGACTCAACAATGGCCTGATCCTTCTGTCGAGGATCGGACGAATTCCAAACCGGATTGTTTGTCAGTGGGGGCCATCTGTCGCGCTTCACGTACCTTGCTGTCGTGTTGTAGGTAGTCTTCGATGTCATCGCCTCGGGGGCGTTTGGCAGATAAGCTAAACATAGTACCCTCTATGGTTGCAATTGTTTTGGCGTCAGATAGCAATAGGAGTCAGAGGCCGGTGTGTGAGCTTTGAATCTTTGCGAAAGGAAACAGTCTAGTAAACTGTTCGATGCTAGCCTTGATCGGAACTCATGGAGGGAAAAGTGTCAGGAGAAGGAGAAAGAGGAGTCCTGAACAAAAAATGTCGCGACAGTCAAACAAGTTTTTGTAGGAGATCAGCCAGCGGTTTCAGAACGCATATCAACGTCAGAGAAACAGTCGAGGTGAGACAGTAGTGGTGATGATGCTGAAGCTGGGGCCGGCTTAGGGGACAAGCCTAGCTGCCTTCGCGCGGCCGCTAAGAGACGTCCTGTTTGGCCTCACTGGGAGCGGCTAGCTTGCCCAGTCTTTAGGGCTGTTAGTGTGAATTTGTTGCTCTGGAACTTCTGCTAGAGCTTTAACTAGCGTAGGTACGTCAAGATCGCAGGATTTGTGGGGTTGTCCAGTACTTAAGCTATTGGTCCCGGACATGCGTTCCTCTCCTCTCTCCGCATTCGATCTCGCATCCAGTACGTCAGATTGGATACTATCCATTAAGCCACCTTCAACCTGCTCTTTATTGAAATTACAAGACAAAAAGTCCGTGGAAGGTTGGATTTCATTTGCAGCATGAGAAATATCGTCCAGAAACATCGTTGCAAGCAAGGAACATTCCAGCGCAAACCGACGATCAACAGTAAGCCTGCAGTTGAAGGTAACCATGTCTCAATTCTAGATTACAAACAAGCATTAACTTCTTCTGTAGAGTATATAACCGAATACTCAACCACACTCTATAACCTGAAGTGAAATTTCATTGCAAAAGGTTGAGCTTAGTTCGACTTCGAGGTTATGTCAAAAATTGAGTGCCAATAAATCTCCAGCTCAAGCATTGGGAGCCAGATTCGAGAGTTACTGGAGGAACTTATAGTATTACTTGCAGCATCCGTTGGCGTTGATCAGGAAAAATATCAAACTGTATCCCTCCTGTGCCTTGTCTACGCCTTGTGGCAGTTTTATTTATGAGCCCAATACGCCACAGACTCCATTCCTTCATGACAAGGAACCCTGCCATTTGAAGCTAAGTCTTTCTCTCCTTTCTGGTATTCTTGGTACCGCCGCGAACTGAGGTCCCTTGGCCAGGATCCCCATGCCTTTTGAGACAGATAGTTTTATTAGGAACGCTTGAATGGCCACCACAGCTTCCCAATAGACCACTACAGTCGATCTTTGGCCCTTTGACCTGTGTAACCCTCATGCTACTGCCGTCCCGTAAGTGACAGGGATGCAAAGAAGAAACAAGAGGATGGAGCTCTTCTAGATGTGACCAGTCAAGGGCGATCAGACGATGAGAACTTGCTCCTTGGTTATTGCAGGCGACTGAATTCATAAGTGTACTTTTGCAGCATCCGTACAGGACGATTTCCTTACACGCTAAAAATAATACTTCCTAGACGCTACTTATTCTCTATATTCTCCCTTTGGTTATCGTCTTTTTCCTCCCGCCACTACTCCGATGATCGATCAGACATGCTCACCGCCTGCGCGAATGTGGTCATTATGGCCCCTATGATTGGTCCATCACAGAGAGACAGGGCTTGACGTTGTGCGGGGGCTTCCGGGCAAAAAAAGAAAGAAAAATAGAAAATTGTCACATTGTTGCTTACCTCGAGCACAACAACAGTGACTTGCAGTCCTGTGATAGTCTAGCAGTAATGATAGTCTAGGAGGCAAATATCATCTGTATTAAATTTTCAAGTAGAGTGAGTGGCCAACAGTGTGGTTGCTGTCCCCGCCATCTCCGTCCACCCGTAGCTTTTTTACTTCTTAGGCTCGACCGGTATCGCAGCAACTCTCCATCAACTTTGCCTCCACCCCTCTTGACTCAATTCTGGATTGAAAGTCCTCAGATCGTTCTTTCAACACCGTGATACAGTGGCTTTGCAGCTAAGCTGTCTTTTTTTGCAAGAGGATTCTTTCACTCTTTGTACTGCACCATTCACCGGAACCTAGCTACAACTTGAACTCATCTTAACGGTCGCATCATGCCGCTTGTAAAGGCTGTTGAGGATGTCAACGAGGACACTCGCGGTATGTGGAATTCCTTTACTACTACTACAGAAGAGGTCTCTGTTACTGATCATGTCTTTAGTCCTTGGATACGACCCTCTGCTCTCTCCTCAGTATGTTCAATCGGAAATCCCTGCTGTGAGTCATCCACTGTATACCCCTCTCACACATTGCACCCAGGTGTCCTGTGAGAGAGGAATGGTTAGTGAATATAATGCTGATAGTCAATAAATCAGCCCAAGGTAGCAGTTGAAACTGTGCAGTTGGGACGCAAGCAAGCAGTCGACATCATTGAACAGCGCGACGACCGCCTCCTGGTCATCGTTGGACCATGCTCCATTCACGACCCAGAGACCGCCCTCGAGTATGCTGGTCGGCTAAAGGCCCTCTCTGAGAAGCTCTCGAAGGACCTCTGCATCATCATGCGCGCCTACCTCGAGAAGCCCCGCACGACCGTTGGCTGGAAGGGTCTGATCAACGACCCTGACATTGATGAGTCCTACAATATCAACAAGGGTCTGCGCATCTCCCGCAAGCTCTACGCCGACCTTACTGGAATGGGTATGCCTATTGCCAGCGAGATGCTCGACACCATCTCTCCACAGTACCTAGCGGACCTGATCTCCCTGGGAGCCATTGGCGCCCGTACCACGGAGTCCCAACTGCACCGTGAACTGGCCTCTGGATTGAGTTTCCCCATTGGATACAAGAACGGTACCGATGGAAACCTCACTGTGGCAATTGATGCTATCGGTGCTGCCGCCCACCCTCACCACTTCCTGGGTGTCACCAAGCAGGGTCTGGCTGCTATCACCAAGACCGCCGGTAACGAGCACGGATTCGTCATCCTGCGCGGTGGTAACAGGGGCACTAACTATGACCGTGAGAGCATCAAGGCCGCCCGTGAAGCTCTGCGCGCGAAGAAGCAGCGTGAGATTCTCATGGTTGACTGCTCCCACGGTAACTCCAACAAGAACCACCGCAACCAGCCGCTTGTTGCGAAGGACATCGCGGACCAGATGCGCGAGGGTGAGGATGCCATCATCGGTGTCATGATCGAGTCCAACATCAACGAGGGTAACCAGAAAGTGCCAGCAGAGGGTCCCTCAGGTCTGCGCAAGGGTGTCAGTATCACGGATGCTTGCATCGACTGGGAGACGACCGTGGATGTCTTGGAAAACCTCGCGGATGCTGTCCGTGCTAGACGGGAAGCCAAGGCCTCCAAAACCAACGGCACTCATTAAAAATGGACCTAGATATATTCCTGCATGATTGGGGATTTATTGGACTATCTTTCTTTGCAAAAACAAAAAAGCTCGCAGCACATTTTCTTTCATGTACATGATCTCTTCAACCCAGTTCGTTTTGTTCCTGCGGTGACTTTTGATCTGTCCGCTATTTGTGATATTCCGGAGTTACTACTTTCCATCACCTGCCTGTTTGGATGCTAGAGCCAAGAAAAGCTGACTGAGCCGATCTTCATATCCTTGGGTTCCTTTTCTTTTCTATTGTAGATTGTAGAGGAGAAAGTTTTCCATTATTAGTAGCAAGCCAACCACGTAGGGCCAAACTAATAATAAGGGATATTTCCATGAGATATGCAGGAGGGAGAGTGTTTTCAGAGAATGTAACGAGCACAATGCAATATATACGTACAGAATATACACGCACACGCAACCGAATATTCCTGAAAATACAAAGGATAGAAGGACAAAAAAGGGCGAGCAAAAATAAGAACACATGTATCCCCGCATGAGACGCCGCAACCCAATGTGTGTAGAGGACTGAATGGAGACGGATAATAATGGATTCCGGGACCATTAAGAGAGGTTCGAAGCATTCGGAACTGGTCGTACAGGGTAGAAAAAAAAAGTATGGTCGCTTATAGCGGTATCCTTCGTTCGTTTTTCGGGCTGTTATGACCGTCCGGTAAACCAGCTTTTCCAGCTTCGTGCTGATTGCTTGGCTACTGATTCAGCATTCTCGGCCAGGACGTCAAGCTGGCCAGGTTGGATGGGATGAGTAGCTGGCGCTGCTGCCGCAGAGGCGTTCTCCGCGAGTTTGGAATCTTCCGCTTTCTTCGCATTGAGGGCTTCGATGACGCCCAGCTTGCCATCATTGACGGTCGGGGTCTCTTCGGGGACCTCGTCGATCTTTAATCCTCCGAAGATGTACTGCTTGAACTTATTCCACGGCTTCTGCTCCTTCTCCTTCTCCTTGGCCTCCTTTTCCAACTCCCCGATCCTCTCTTGCCTCAGAACCTCAAGCTGCTCATCCGTGGCAGTGCCGTTGGCGTATGCGAGCCTGGCATCCTGCAGGGTTTGAAGCTGCTTTTCCAGCCACAATTCGCGTTGCCGTCGGTTGTACATCGTTAGAGAAACGACTGAGTAAATGGTAAGGGCTCCGCATACGCCTGCATCGTCGAGAATGGGATTAGTTGTTTCTACCAACGGATGCGGGTATGGAGAATAGTCCAATGCAGGATGGAATATAGCCAACTCTGATCATTGAAGATTGGGCAACGCATCAACTGAGAGCTTTAGACGTACCGGATGCCGCGATTAGAGTATAAATCATGGCCTTGTGAGCCCTATTCGCAATACCGCGTCCTTTCTCAATAAAGGTGTCCACCCGAGACGTCGAAGCCGCCATTCGAGCAGCGCGTGCTTCCGCTCGTAGACGTTCGACCTTTTGCTTGGGAGTCTCTTCCTTCCCTCCGGGCCCCGATGAGGATGGGCCCGAACCCTGCTTCTTTGCCATGAATCCCGGCAGCTTGTACGGCGTAGCTGACGTCGTAGCGGCCTTGGAACTGACGTACGGCCCTGTGGCCGTGAACCTCGTTGCGTCTGCGGCGGAGCGGGACATGATTGCTCGAAATTCTCAGCTATCCAATTCAAATCGCTGCTTCGAACTTTCCCGTAGGGTTCAGTGACTGGTGGCCGCTCCAGTACACGTAGCAATTGCTAATCGAGCCCTTCTGGTTCGGGAATTGGCGGGGGAGACTCAGGATATCCGGACAAGGGAGTTCGATTGTTGTTGGGTTAAATTTTTAGAGGGGCCTCGCGGACCGGAAGCCAAGACCAGTGAGATGCGCGCGAGAAGTAATTACATATGTCAGCGCTTCCGCCTCGGAGCTGGAACTTCGGCGACCTGTCTTTATAACTGAACTCTCCAGGTTAAAGCAATCTGCGCGAGAAGAGGAATCCAAGGGGGAGATTTCGTTTTTCCCGACATGAATTGTGAAGTTTACACATTGATTTTGTTTTGCATTTACTGACGAAAGACCAAAGTCCTAAGAGTCGGTGAACGGAACGTTCACATAGCTTTTCATTTTACAGATTATGGCTTCCAACAGCAACCCAGACTTGGAAGCTGTTCTCAAGACATTATCTGCCTTTGCACCTCCTGCGAATGCAAGTCAGACGTTTCTCAATAATCATGGCGCTAACCCGAGTCTTCAACACACAAACGGTTCCCGAGATGATGAGGAATACGAGCCCTCAGACGCTCTGCTCTCACTTCCATCTCAGTCCCAGCAAGCACCAAGGTATCCACCGTCCACTGTTGCGATGGGAGCCAGAGACCCTGTTTTGGGATCAGGAACGAACACGAACACTCCCGACCCCTCCACCATTGTCACCTGGTCCGCGGCGTTGAAACACGTTATGCGAACAGTGTCCCAGAACGAAGCTCTACAGTCGAAAATCCGCAGACTAATACGCAGCCAGCATGACCATGAGAAACAATGGTGGAAGGGTCGAGAAGCCCTGATTGAGAAACAAAAGGCACGGGTAGAGAAGAAGAAGAAACTGGACGAGGTTCTGTAAGTGCAGGGCCTTCTTCGTGGAGATGTATGTGGTTCTGTTTTTATGGAACTGACACAGCTTTATCTAGACGATCTGTCGGTGCTCCTGTCACTGAAAGTAAGGAGGTCTCTGTACGTATTACTCGCAATTCTCCTCCATCTTTTTTCTTTTTCTTACACATGGTCAACCAACTGTCTGCCATTGAAATAACTACGAGGTGTTTGGGTAACTAACAGTCTTGTCCATTATGTGGAAATAGACAGTAGAAGAAGACCGCGCAGAGCTTAACAATTACGACGCCAAAGTCTACAAAGCCTCTGCTGATATGGCCAAAGCACTAGACTCGGAACTTCGCGCCTTAGGTATCCCCTTTTTCGCGGTGAAACATTCTCTTGTAAAAGCAGAAGCGGAGAAAGCTATATCACAACCATCTGCTACACGTACAAAACCAGAAGGAAGTGGAGATGGCACACTCTCGAGAGAAGAGTTGTCAGCGCTCCAGCGGAGAATGCTGGAGTTACTCCAAGATCTGTGTAAGGAGTGATGGGAGGGGTTGCAGTACAGGTTATGTTCTGTCCAGGAGATCTGCTGCCAAAAAGATGACCTTCGCAAGTACAAGAGCCTGCAGAGAGAGTTGGAGACGCGGAGCGAATGCTACTCTCCCTTACAAAGCTTCATCCCGACCCAGACTGGGGAGTCTGCTACATGCAGCGTACCATGTTTTGAGCAAACGGTCGTCCAGCATGGCATATTTCTGCAACAGGGAGCCTCTAAGCTCTCGATGATATGATGATTGATACCGTCTCGACACCATGGGAATCGAGACTTATATCTACGCCTTCGTACGCTAATCATTACATTGCCTATTACGCGAAGCATATTCTGCAAGTCTATGAGTTGATAAGTCTGATACGATATCATAGAGTATGTACACCAGGGCCTCTATTCTTTCGCGCCAGCAGTAGTTAGTCTATCCCGCTTCCCAGTAACCGAGTCCCCGCGAATTACCAGACCTGTATGCATGAGAGAGTAGACAAAGAAAAGAAGCATGCGGGGATTTTCATAGCATGAACACAACGCTGTTGTGCCTTCGCGACGCTCGCATAGGAAGAAAACAATGAGCAAACAGAACTCTGAACCATGAACGCCTTCGTATGCATATCATGCTGGACTGGCCAGGAGATAATGGATATTAAAGAGAAAGAGACCGGTGCAGCAAATGCAGTGAGCCGAGCTCATGTATGTTCCGAAGGGTATTGCAGCTCACTTCAAAACTCAAAATGCAAGAAAATCGAGAACTAAGGGGTCTCTTCATCAACAGCAACAGCAACAGCAACGGCAGCTCCGAGAATAGCACTCTCGGGAGCTAGTTCGAGAGCAATGGAAGGCTTCGGTGTCAAATCGAGGCTGCTGGAATCCGTGTGTTCAGTAAGGAGGTCAAGATATGCCTGACATCGGTCCCTGAAACCCGGGTATTTGTTGATGACGCTACCATCGCATGCGATGGTCAAGCTTCTGGATTGCTCCTCGCTCTCGACGACTGTGACTTCTTCGGTCACTTTTCCTTCATGTTTCGTGGTTTCCACTGAAGTTCTTGCTACAACAGGAAATTCTGCTTCGTTTCGCAAACACCACATACTGTGGATTGCAGTGGCCAGATAACCTGCTGCTCTGCGAGACACAAATCCAGCGACTTTCCGAAGAAACTGGAGATCTTCTACAGACGGGGATACCGGGAAAGTATGTTCTTTCTGCAGAAGGGCGCTCGATGCTGCCAATGAAGCAGACGTATCCGCTTCAAGAAACGCGAGTATAGCTGTGTCCAATGAGTAAGGCTCCCGCATCGAATGCGGAAACTCTCCTCCAAACAGACCAGCAGTCTCGACGGCCTCGACAATGATGAGACGCACAATCTCCCCCAGGTATCGTCCCGTAGTCAGATACTCAAGTGGCTGGTAATCCGGCCGCATATGCGTACGGTTTAGCACGTCGTCCCACCGCGTCATTGGTAGAATCCCGCCACCGAACATGCTCATTTCACTGTTCACTATCACGTTCTTTGCTCGATCGAACCACTCCTGGGGTCTGGTACCGAATTTCGCAGCACCAATTTCGTGAACAGGAAAGTGAATGGCAGCATTAGTACCTGTCCCGAGAATGAGAGACATTCGCGTCTTAGGGTCATTGTAAGCTCTGGAAAGCAGTGTGGCTGAGCTATCATTCACAATTGCATCAACTCGCACGTTGAGGTTCCGCTTCTGACACGACTTGGTTATGAGATCGCCCAGTTCCTGACCAAGCGTGCCGTTGGAACAAAGAAACCCTTTACCCATGTGGATCACGAGTCCACTACGAGTGGACGTCTGATCGATAGGGAATGACCACGACAAACCCATAGACAATGGCTTCGCATCCCGGCCGTACTTCTCGCCAACTTCTGCCAGCGTTAAGTCGATCTTCTCCGCCATCCAGTCAAAGAACGCTGTTCCCTCCAGCTGCTTCACGGTATTATCGATGACCAACGACTTGACGTGTAAAATCTTCATATCCTCGCTCCTCCCACGAAGTTCGACTAGCGCAACGCGGAATGTCGATCCACCAACGTCCAATGCCAAGTATGTTCCCTTCTCCTCTCCCGTCGGAAGTGCGTATGTGTAGGATGGCAACATGTTCACCGGGCTAGACTGCAGGGAAGCTCTGAATTGCTGATGTGTCTTCTCCGACATGGAGAGCATGTTCCTCAGAGCCAAGGGAGTCGTAAAGAGACGTTCGATCTCTTGCGCGAAGTCCTCGAGCGTCCTCGGGGGCCAGCACGCGCCTCGGAAGTGTTTGCGGCGCTTGCGTGAAAGATCGCGAAAGAGGGCAGGAAATAAGATCATGGTCTCGAGTGCCGACACGATGTTCTGGAATAGCTCCTGCATCCTATGTAGGACCTTAACGAGAGATGCCGTCATGTTGACGGGCAGAAGGTATGATATCGCGCAGTCGACCGAGTAGGAGCGCGGGGGATGCAATGTACTCCGTATGTCTCACGCCCAGTCCGGGCACGAAAGTAGCTCTAGCAATTGGGAGAGCATGGGAGGAAGGAAGGTCGATTTGAAGAAAGTGGATGAAGGAGAGAAGGTAAAGAAGGTAAACAGAAGCGAAATAGACGGCGGAGTAAAGTAGTATGTATGTATGAAACTGAGGTAGTACTGGCGGGAGATCTTTAACTCCCCCAGTGGTGGAGATCGGAAGATGGACAGGCAGGGGTTTCGCCTATGACTCTCTAGAGTCTAGAGTCTAAGACTCTAAGTAAAGCCAGGTGGAACCAAGAGTCGCAGCGCCGGTCGATAATAAGCTCCTTTAGAAGGGAACCAAGATACGCCAGGGTTGTACAAAGCACATATGTAGAATACAAAGGATGGTTGGATCAGGTAAACACTGCACAGACAAGCAAGCACTCAGTGAGCGGTATCCTGACGAGCGCCCTGGCGCATAAGTACGTGTCTCCCTCGAAGGCGCAGGGGAGATTGATCGCCGTGACTGCAGCCGGTATGGGAGATCGATCTCAAAACTTGGTGGGCAGATGGCCGGACACGACGGAGCAGCCCTAACAGGAAAGACGGGCGCGATCACCAGGAAAGAAACAGGAAGCGAATGGCAAGCTTCCAGGAAGGAGACGGCAGAAAGCAAACAGCAGTTGCAAGAGGAGATCTCACGAGGAGACGGAAGCGTTACAGTGCGATCTGCCGTTTCCTCGTGGACAAGGCGAGGTTCCCAGACCTGCCAGTCTACTCGGCCGGTATGGGGTTGATGGGGAGAAAGATTGGCGCTGGTATGGAGAAAAAGGTCGATGAGATCGAGCCCAGAGTTGCAGAGAGCCCAGGCCAGGGTGGTATTGATCATTGTCGGGGTGCCGTATCCCGTCGGTATCGTCAGGTACCGTTTGCGCGCCGCGGTCTGGTATGCGTATGTATCGACGTATCTACTGTACATACATACATACGTACGTACAGTACAACTATTAACTAGGTAGTAGCTGATAATCAGTTGAGCTCTAATCGTGTCTAAGCTTAATTATTCTACAAGGTCTCATTGGAGTTGATGGAGGAAACACAGCTCCGGTCGAACCACTTTCTCGAAGTCGAAGGTGACATTCTGCGTTGGTCGATGTCGGTAACCTCATCTGCATCCATACTACTATATGATAGTTACAGTACTATCACTTTTCAGGGATGACAGCTCAATGGCAATAATATTATTGTGGATTGTGTATCCCAAATCATTCGATGCTAGCGATACAGCGCTATGCTGCGGTCCAGCGGATGTCTGTAGAATGTTCAGATACTCAGAGTGTCTTCCTGCTGAGAGTCGGACACACGCGTGGAAAATGTTCTCAATCCTTCGCGACGATCCATAGTTGTGAAGATGTTCTTAACTTAGCTAAAGAATAACCGGAATTTCGCCACAGATGACTCTGAAGAATCTCCTATCAACACATGGTTTTAATAACAAGAGTTGGATCAGCTTCTAGAAATAACGCCTCGGGATTGAGCCTTTTCTTGATTGAATACAGGCCCAATTGCTTGACTTATCCTCAACAGCACACAGCTGGGGTCACAAATACCGTCTGGCTTGTTACCGTTCTGTCACAACGCCGCCAGTTGGAACTTCTTCAGACGAGGCTTCGGGACCGGTCCGAGCCACCATACTCTACTTATCAGAACTTCAGAAGCATATCTAACATAATCTTGCTGTATTACGCACTATTCTTGCCAGAAGAAACATACCATGCGCAGCTGACTAGATTATTACAGACTCGTTGTTCTTGTAACTTGCGCTGGCACGCGACCACAGGGTGGCATGTAACAGCTCAGGGTTACAATGAAGAGTCGCCTATCGGAGCCCGATGTCAAGTCCCGCCACTTTCAACCTCCGAAAACGGTCTGTAGTGCTGCTCTCGATCTGTCAGAGTTCTTTGTTCGCGGAACCCCTTTTTAACCACCTGCTTCGTCTGGAAAAGCTTCGCGCAAATGGATTACTAGTTTCAGAATTAACCCATGTCACCTCCCAGGAAAGGGCCAGAGGCTGGGTCTACAAGCCACAAGCCACGAATTGGCTCAGTTGAAGAGCTCGCACGGATCACCCAACTCGTGGCATCGAGCAAACTACGAACGACAATAGGAACACATTGGGAGGATGTTTCAGTTGAAGAATGCCATATATGCCGCACAGCAGAGTATTAATTATATCTGGTGGTAGATCAACAATTGCTCTACGTGCTTACGAGAGTCACATCCATTCCAGCGCAGCCTGACAACGGGGAACCCTGGCTTGCATCATGTCTCAGAGACAGCTCAAACCCCTTCTTCGAGTGGTCGAGTTAGAACTGTCAGTTCTAGGATGTGGTATCCGTAAGTGGGATGATTATCTAAATCATTCCTATTTTGCGTTTTTATTTCGCTGCAGATTTGCGATCCTCCAGACAAGCATCACGCATACCACACTGTATCACCATCTTCCCTTGCATGGTGCAGAATCCACTTTTCGCAATTGTTCAGCTCACTACTTACCAGTGTGTGTTTGCACGTGGCCACCATGACAATCACCCTACAACCTATCTTGGTTGATATGTTTACAGTATAGACTGCTATACAGTTCATCCCAGCCCCATACCTACTGACCGAACTAAATCCTCTAACTAGGTAAATTGTTGGTTCGTATTATCCACGGAGGGTGGATTCTGCAACGTGCCAAGAGATTGACACTTTGCTTCCTCACACCGCTTGGAGATGCTTCTGCCTTGAGACGATGATGATGCTACATCGCGACACCATGGAGAGTTATGCACAGCTTCCGGCTCCTCCCGGCTTTTGGTTCGTCTCAGTCGTGTACAGAAAGCGTGCTGGATGTCGCAGAATCAGACTGTCGATGGCTTCTTGTTTGCCCAACAAAATTAGCTACTACCGGATGCTTCCACTGAATTTTCCGGTCCACGGCCTCCTCGAGGCAAGGAACCAAGATGTGGCCCGTTCCTGCCAGTCATCTCTATTGGCAGGTATGGGCACCATCGCGGCTTGTACATTGGACAGGATATGTCCTCAGATGCATGATGGAACAGGCGTCTTTCCCTGTCCATATGGCATCATCTAGCTACTATTCGCTGGGGATACTTGAAGAGCAGTGTCAAGAATTGTAACGACACGACCTCCCTGGCCTGTTACACTTGACCGCTCCTAGGACACGATATATCCCTCTCCCTCTTTATGTGTGGACGTGCATTCTTTTCGTGGTCACCGTCTTTTCGGGCACAAGTGCCTGGCCCAATCCATTGGATGCCTTGTAGGGATCTATGTGCAGCCAGGAGGATTGTGTGGTTGCATATCTGCTATGTAAAGCAAGGATCTGTGGATTAAAGTTACGCCACTTATTATGTATACTGAATTAGAGACTGCTTTCAATCTTTGATTATAATATCCTCTCATATCTAACAAGATCCTTCAAAGATTTATACAGTTCTTGAGGCATAACGTTTGGTTGAATAGTGTAGGTTTTCAAAAAGCTCGTGGAACACGTGAGGCGATTGGTGGATTACCTATGTCAACTAAGCTCTTCCTACATCCTAAGTTGCAAGAGCCTTTCTTTGGCATAATTTGTTGACGACTATTTCTATGCATCAAGAATTAGGACAGCAGTCGAGAAATTGAACCGAAAAAAAGTATCAAGTATCTCATGTGGACTTAGGCACCTCCCCAGAACCGCAAGATTCGCACTCCCGCAGGCAATCTGCAATTCCGCAGTAGTCATCCAATGTTCAGACATAGCATTCAATAATAATGCACCATACCCCATAGTCCTTATGGATAATCCTAATATCCTTGCGCTCTGGCCCTATCTTTCAACATGATGATTTCGTTGCTTATTGCCAGAACATCATGATGACATCACACGCAGCGATCGTCTTTATATCTTTCGATAAGAATTTATCATTCTCAGTGAAATCAACTACAAGAAAAAGGATCTTCTGATTCTTTTGGAACATAAATAAGTCTTAACTATGTCCGTCGAAAGAGTCAAAGACAAGAAAGGCGAGAACATCAATGAGGGTGATTATGTCGCGACAAAGTATCGCGGTGGAACGCATCAGGGTGAGGTATGTATAGTTAAATCTCTCTTCTGTTCCTTTATAGATCACTGAAGAAGTTAAATTCGAACCATTCTTTTTCTCGCTGACATGTCTGCTTGCAGGTCGATAAGATAGTTATGGATGAGAAAGGAGCTCGTGAGGAAGGAGTTGCAAATCCACCGAAGGTGAGTCACTTCGATAACACTGGAGCTCTAGTTATCAATTTGTTAGCGGGTCTTCTTGTGGAAGGCGAGATGCTGACGCTCTTCAGGTCGTGTTCCAGGACCAGCATGGACATCGGGTCGCTCATAACCCGAGTACGTTGGAGAAGAAGTGAGAAATTGTGATTGATTTGTCTATTGTGTATTAATAGATATTCCATAAATTGTTAGGCCAATTGAGCTTTCTTGAAATGTCGTTGATCTTGAACTATTTTTGCACCAGTATATTAGGTGGATGGTTAATTGGAGTATAGAAGAAAACTGGATACGCATCTTTTCATAAATCTCGGGGAGCTTAAAGGAATGATGAAAGTCACCTTTAAGATAATACGCACTTTGTTACTCAAAAAGTCTCTTCGTACCACCTCATGCCAAGTCATCGGACACCTGAGAGGTATCATGTGTCCGAACGCTATGTAGGCACTCAAACCACATGTTCATTCTTAACAGTCAAATCTAACACTATGATTCTTCCTATGCGAACATATAGACAATCCACACACCGACATTTTGTGCTATACACAGCAAGAATTCCTTCATCCCATGTCGTACAAGTGGGGACGTGCTATTCCCAAGCCGCTGTTTCTTTGTCCGCCTGATTAGGTCGACGCGTGATGGCGCCTAGATAAAACGAGTCGCGTTGGCGATTATCTATTGCAGCTCGCAGTAGTTTTCACTTAATTCAGGAATACACACTCCTTTCGTTCCAAGAAAAAATGCTTTCAGTCGTTGTTTTTGCTCTGAGTATGGCGGTCCTTGCTGCAGCTGCTCCTGCAGCTACTGCAACTCAAAAACTGGGGATCAGATTCGAGGACTCCGAAGGTGAGCTTCCAATTCTGAGTCTACCATATGCCACCTACAAAGCAACTTCGTATGAGGTGGCTGATGATGTTCGTCTATCCGTGCAGATACCCTCAAGTCTGAAGCCCAGGTCATTAAAGCTTCTAACCTCGTCTAGATCTACTACTTCAGTAACATTCGTTTTGCGGCTGCGCCAACTGGAGACCTTCGGTTTGCAAAGCCTGCACCTCCCCAAGAAACTCCCGGTATTCAGAATGGAAGTTATGGACCATCTTGTGCTCAAGATATACCATTCTCATTGTTCAACGCAGGCGGTCTCTCGAAATCACCTATTGGCACTATGCTCAACGCGCTTGAAGAAGGGTTAGCAGGTGAGATCTCCGAGGATTGTCTCTTCTTAGACATTCAGGTCCCTGGAAAGGCAATCCGGAATCCGGACGAGCAGGCACTTCCAGTCGTGGTGTGGATTTTTGGAGGAGCATTCACCTTCGGTTCGAAGAACGTGTTTGGGGGATTGAAGGGGGGTATGCCCTTTCTACCATTATACGAAGGCACCGGAGTGCTGAGGCAGTCTCATGGTGACATAATCTTTGTATCAATCAACTATCGAGTATGTCGTCTTTTTTTTCTGGTATTTGATGCTTCTACTGACTCATCTCTACCTCTAGTTGGGTGCGTTGGGTTGGCTAGCTGGAAACACGATGGAAAGGAGCGGAACTTCAAATCTTGGTCTTTGGGATCAGCGCGCAGCACTCCAATGGGTACAGGACTATATCTATTTGCTTGGAGGCGACAAGACGCAGGTTAGCGCATGGGGCGAGTCAGCAGGAGCAAGTGCTATTTTTCATCACCTAGTTGCCTTTGGTGGCAGTCAGGATCCCTTATTCTCAAAAGCAGTTGTCATGAGCCCTGCATTCGAGATACTATTTGACCGGCAAGGGCAATTAGAGGACACCTTTCAGAGCTTTGCGACTGCTGCCGGATGCCCGGGTGGTGATATGGGCTGTCTTCGACGAGTGAATTTCGCGACAATTCAAAAAGCAAACTCAGCAGTTATTTCTTCTGCCGTTACTGGGTCATCTGATCTAGGCCCTGCTGCTGATGGGAGCTTGATTCGACAGCTTGCTGGGCTTGAGTTCCTCTCTGGTAATTGTTCCTTCGCTATATTTGAAACAATACACACTAAATCAGCTAGGGAATTACTGGAAGAATCTCGACTCCTTGATCGTGTCGCATGTATGCGACGAAGCCGACATATTCGTCTCAGACACCATAATTGACAATAAGCAGGTTGAGGAATGGATCCACTCCTTATTACCTGCATATGCGAGTCCAGCGGTTGAAAAGGCAGTGCTGGAAGAGTACCCAGCAGCGGGTACTCCAGGAAGCCCTTATATGACAGCAAGAGAACGTGACAAAGCCTTCGTACGGGATAGCACATTCACATGCAATGTTAGAACGTTGACGCAAGCGTATGCGGGAAAAACATACAATATGCAGTATTCTGTTACTCCAGGACTACATTCAGACGATGTACTAGCAATGTTCTTCGATTCATCTGTTCCGCTGGGTAACTATAATGCGTCCGTTGATTTCACTCTCATCCCTGGATTTGCAACCTTGGCCGAAGGATATCAGAGTTATATGGCCAGTCACGCTATTTATGGAGATCCAAATACCGCCCGACTTGCGCTCAGCATACCGCCTACCATCACTTGGCCACATCCAAGTCAGAGTGGCGATGCGTATGCGAATGTGTTGAACGTGGGCGACCTTGGTTTCAGCTTGATAGTTGATACCCAAATTTCAGCCAACAGTAACAGCCACTGCGATTTCATAACCCAGTTCAACCGCGCACTTACCAATCTAAATGGATATGCTGCTCCCGGAACATTTATGCAGAGTACCATCGGACGAATTGTTACTGCGGCCCAGGCATCTGCAAACTACACCACCCACTCTTAAACGGTTCTGCTGGGCCGCTGTGGGATCTAGAAAGGTTCATGTGCATATTGCTATCTGTTAACTAATCACGGAGGTATCACTCAGTCATTTTACATAGTGTATAGTCACATGTCAACATTAAAGTCATAATATGAGATGAGTGCGCTTGTTCGATGTGCAATGTATGATGGCGATTCTCGCTTGCATCAGCTCATTCAGTTTCCTTATTTCGTCATTCTTTCCCACCAAGATTCAATATACACAAGGTTAGGCAGTGGATTTTCTGGGTGAATTTTCTCTCAGCGGACGGACTATCCACTATCTGATCCGACGACCTGCTCCTTCATCCACTAACATCCACTAACAATATATCCGAGACACTGCCTATATGTTTTGTGTGTATATATTTTACATACCCACTGATATGCATTGGACTAGAGACAGCACTAATGTGTCGAATGAAACCCTGCTGTGGGTATAATAAAGGCTCTGTCGGCTGTCAGGTCAGTTTATTTCTTCCGCTTACCAAAACATGGGCCATTTAACTGACTTACGCCTTACAGTCAACAATCACCTGGCACTTTACCCTTTACGGGGAAGGAGAGCTCCTGTAGTCGCAAAACTTAGGGCCAGGAAGAAATCATAGTCCCCAGGCTTGTATGATGGATCTCATTATCATATCTTGCAGTGGACCGGAGGACTTGACGAGCTATTGCGCGATGATCTCAGGACATCGTTCCCATCGCCATGCAAAGTCAATGGCATGTTTTTCTGCTGATGAAGAATTACAGAAAACTTCCCAAAACACAGTGTTGCTTCATTTCTCCCAACATACTTCGAGTATGTTTTTATGAATACCCCTAAAAGACGCGACTGGACCGACAGAGGCTACTTCCATCGAGTACCATTATTGCGGGAGAACTCACCCCGCAATTTCAAGCCTACCATTTCATAGGTCACCGCCGTGATCTTCCAAATGGGCCCGAAGGCTATAGAAAGTGACTGGAACATAGTCTGCTTTCAGTTATCTCCAACTTTTCGTCCCCGCAGTTGAGGAGGGTTCGTCTGAGCGTCGGCCTTCCCCGCAATTTGGCACCACATTCTCGATGTATCATTGGACTCGGCGTCCTTTTGTGGGAGACATAGTGCTAGATCGTCTCCTATGTTGTTGCATATACTTGTTGTCTTCGAGAACGACTCTGCCCACTAGAGGATTTCTGCCATGTATGGCGTGCTTGGTAGGTTCCTAGACGCTGATCACATCCACGTTCGTTCTTACTTCTTGAGCAGGTTCGTGATTCTGTCCAACAAGGACGGCCGTTAACCAATATTCTAAATTCGCGTTTGCCGGTTGGTGTTAAATTCTGTTCTTCTCGACCGTGCCGAGGGACGTCTTGAGGAGTCTGAACAACTCTATTCTCCTGGGGAATATGATATTAACTTCATTATTGGAAGACATGGCGCGCCTCTCCCTTGCCTTTGGCACGCGAGATGTGCTTCTGAGGGTATATTGTTGTTCGATCGGTCAACAACATGTATTACGAGAACATGTGGTTATGGTCTATTTGCATCGGTGCTAGCCTTCTCGACAGTTCGCTGGCATGGCCTGTCTCGAATTTTGGGTCTTCACTTCGGCGCCAGACAAGCTCCACGAGTACGGGAAGCGATATCTTGACGGTCTTGAAGAACGTTGCAGACAACCCGTCTGTTTCAGGGAACAATACGTCAGAAACAGCCGCCAATATCTTGTCGGGACTGCAAGGGAACTCCAATGGGAATAACACGCAATCAATCAAAGTTGCCTTGGACGCCATCGCAGAAATCTTCTCGAGTGGCATTGAGGATATCGCGCAGGCTTCGGACGAGCTTATCGCCAAGGGACTAATCCCCAGCGACATCTTTGACCTTCTCAATGGCTATGCTGATTTCTCTCTGAACTCAATCAGCAACGTGAACACCAGATCCCCGAGCTCTACTATCTACCCATCGAAGTCATCGGATGACGCGCCATACTCCCTTGACGAGAATACTCTCCGTGGAGCAATCTATATTCCTCCTTCATTCTCCTACGGAGCTAATGGGAAGAAGCCAATTATTCTCGTTCCTGGCACTGCTGTACCTGCTGGAACAACTTATTATTTCAGTTTCAGCAAGATCAACGAAGCAGCGAACGTGGACCCTGTCTGGGTGAACATCCCATCAGCTTCGCTTGGGGACGCTCAGGTGAACTCGGAGTATGTTGCGTATGCGATCAATTATATCTCTGATGTTTCATCGTCCAACGTCACGGTGCTATCCTGGTCTCAAGGTGGGCTCGACACTCAATGGGCATTGAAGTACTGGCCCTCAACTCGGGATGCGGTAGAGGATTTCATTGCCATCAGTCCAGACTTCCACGGCACAATCATTCAGGCTCTCGTCTGTCCTGGATTCCCATCATATCCTTGTACGCCGTCGATCTGGCAACAAGGATGGGATGCAAACTTCATCAAGACTCTCAGGGATGACGATGGTGACTCGGCCTATGTCCCCACGACAACCCTCTACTCCACCTACGACGAGATTGTACAACCGATGAGCGGTCCTTCCGCATCCGCATTTCTCTCAGACGCCAGGGACGTCGGTGTGACGAATAATCATCTCCAAACAATATGTGCAAATCAGCCAGCAGGCGGCTACTACACGCACGAAGGTGTGCTGTATAATCCTCTAGCATGGGCGTTGGCGGTGGATGCAATCAACAATGATGGACCGGGAGATCCATCGCGATTGAACTTGAGCGAAATTTGCAGCCGGAGTATCCCACCTCAGTTGCAGCTGGACGACGTGTTGGGCACAGAGGGACTCTTGCTGGTTGCCCTGGTGGAGATCTTGGGCTATGGTAATCGCGCGACTAGTGAGCCACCGACTGTGAGCTATGCTCAGTGACTGGCAGGTTTTGTTGAGACGTTCAAGGAGTAATATATAAGCGATGTGGTGTAAATAATGTTGCGTTGGCGAGGTAGATATTCAAGTTCAACTTCCCGATGCTATCATATATATATATAATCGAAACAAGCAGGCGTGATTTCTCAGGTCCATACTATATACCCCTTTCCCTTTCTATAGTAGAAAAACAGGTAGCTAGCTATTTTCAGCTTTACCGGCTGGCTCAGATGCCTCCCCAGCTCGAGCCCGCAAGGTATCAAAGGACGTTGTCAAATCCCTGCATGCACAGGGAAAAAGCCACTACTACATATACTCAAGTACGATCAACATCTTCCAATGCAACGCAATCCCTTTTCCACATATACCAGAACCCATATCAAAAAATCTGCAAGTAAGCTAGACATCAACCCTATAATTACTCAAGTAGTAACTAGCAGTACTTAAAAAAAAAAATAAAACTAACCATTTCGCTCCTTAACACTCAACCATAAAACCCACATCTTCCTCAAGACCACCCAAAACAGAAAGGCGGATAGATAAATCACTAAACCTCGCCACATTAATAAGCCGGCTCAATGGTCTAGTGGTCTGATACTTCCTTCGGGCGGTGGATCTAGTTAATCCCCTCCGGATATCTGCCTTGAAACAGTATCCAAGTTTGGAAGTGGTCCCGGGTTCGAGTCCCGGTTGAGCCCATTTTTTTGTTTTTTTTTTTGTTTATAATTTTATAACCTTCCCGCGTTTAAATTCAAATTCGAATTCACACTAGTCGGGCTTGGTTTTTTTTCTTTCTCTCTCTCTCTCTCTCTTCATATGTGAATTTTATTCTGAGTCTTGTGTTAGCTTTTCATTTTCCTTTAGATAGATAGGTTCAGGGATTTCAGTTCGGTTCCTGTAGACACAGAGAGGCTATGCTAATTTCCCATCTTTTCTACCCCGAACTATTATTACTGGATACTGTATGTATCTCCAAACACAACCTTAATCTTGACGAACCCCCCCCTCCAATCAGAATGTAGTGTCCCTTGTGGAGAGCTTCGGTTCCGGAGATCCGGGAACTAAAGCAAGTAAGCCGTTCGTTAGAACGAACTATGTACGGAGTACTATATCGCGAACTTGGCAACGATGATTATTATCTGGTCCCGTCTCACGTAAGAGTGGAAGCGATAACTAGTTAGTTATGGAATTTATCTTGTTTTTGCTACGTCCTGCGTCATGTTTGCTGAGGCAATTGACTATATTTAATTGGTTATAACTATGTGAGTGAGGGTGCATTAAGTATGATGTGGGATTACGGCGTTTAATTCAGCCAGCTGGATAGAGATAGACTATCCATGAGAAGAGATTATGCTATGTAATACAGTCTACTGGCTATGCTGATGAGAAGAAAGTTCGAACAAGCGGTCTGTGTTTTATTACCGGGTCGCTTCAGAAGGAAGCTAGAATTACCTAATGGTCACCACTTGATCGGCATCGTTCAGATCCCTGCTAACTATGACAGTGACTTGAGGGGAAGACTCCTATATCGGCCCTCCCTACCTCCACGAGGTGCACCGTCCACCGAGACAGAGAAACGAAGATGGAGACGAGATTTTGTAAAAGCAAACGTGACATCATAAACATGTGGGGGGATATTGATGATTGGATAAAAATATGACGCAGGATTGTCGAGGAAAAAGCGACAACATCAACAACAGTAAAAATGCAAGCAATTAGTGACTCCTTCACGCCAAGTCTGTCTGTCGTGTGCAGTTCCAGTTCCCACACCGGTGCGGTTAACCCAAACCCAGAAGCCCTTCGAAACCATGATTGCAACGTCGTCCATGACAACTCGTACACGTACAGAGAAGATGAAAGAAAAAAACAACGAGATCCTAACGCCTAGACAACTCCCAACAGACCCTATGCTACTGTACTCGTTCATCGGTCGGTAGAAGCAGGTGACAAAGGAGTATTGAACAGAATTGAAGGCGACATCCCAGATGGCGCGTCAAGTTTTTGATGGCGAATTTTGCTGTTATCAGGATTTTTAATTAAAGGGGTTTTTTTTTTGTTTGTAGTGGACTCTCTGGGATGAATCGAAGAGAAGAGAGCCGTCTGTACACGTCGTATCGTAAGATCAATACACGTCTTCAGCAGCGAAATAACGCTTGCTCCTGTTCCTCGCCGCAGTCACCTTGGGATCGGCTGGGATGTTCGTGTGGTGGACCACGTGCGGGCGATAGACCGCGTCGACGGGGGCGTGCCACTCATCCAGGCCCAGCGGGAAGTATTCGTACAGCAGATCTGCGCTGTCAGAGGTGAAGGAAAATCCCGTAGCAAGAGTTGACGCGGGCGCGGGAAAAGCCGGCGCAGCGTTGACAGTGGCGGTGCCCAAGACAGGAACAACACTGTTGGAGGCAGAGCGGCTGGGACGCGGGCGGGTGGAAGAAGCCTGGGAGGTCTTCCTCATCTTGGTGGGACGTGCAGACTCGATCTCCGGACTCGGGTTCTTCTGAGGCAATGCATTATTGGACTTGCTGGGGCGAGAGTGCTTCGTAATATCCGCGGACCTGGGCGGGGAGAACTCGTCGTCTACCAGAGAAAGCGTAATGGGAGCAACGCTAAGACGACGCTGCGAATCCGTGTCGCGCGACATGGTTGGGCTCGTACGCTGATACCCAGGCAGAGATCCGTTTAGGGGAGGCAAATTCGCCGGGGGAAAAGGCACCGGAGGAGGAGCTGCAGTCGCGGTGGTCGTAGGAGGCATCTGCGTCCAGTCTGCATAGGGAGGAGACGAGTGCGGCGGCATAGTCACCTGCGGGAGAGGGGCTTCCTCAAACTGGAAGATCGATCCCATCTCAGGGGTGCTGCTCTTGGTGGACGCGCGCAGTTGAGCCGCAGCCTGCACGGGAGTCTGGCTGGGCTGACGGGGAGAACGGTTGTTGCCCTTGGCTGCGGACGCTTGGGTGTTCTTGCGAGATGAAGCTGCGCTGCCGCTCAGAGGAAGGTCCTTCCGTGACTGGAAGTTGCGCGGGCTGCGTCCGCGGACGATGACAGGACCGGAACGGACCTCGCAGACGGGGGCCTTTGCGCCAGTAGATAGAGTGGCCATGACCTTAAGTCGGACGACAAAGTGCTGCTGCAGTTCCTTGCGGCGTCCGTTGTTGGCGGTTGCAATGCGGAACTGGAGACGCTTCCAGGCGATGGGGAAGCTCGCATAGTCCGAGTCCATGTCCTGGCCAGCCATGGTATCGAGCGGGATGGCTGGTGGTTCTTTCTCCGTCTTGTCCTCCGGTTGCTGGTTGCCGTTGGCGGCGGGAGTCTTCCAAGGCACCGAGATGATCTTGACCGCATTTCCCTCAACCGACTCCGTGGCGGAAACGGTGAGTTCCAGTGCCAGAATGGGGATCCTATCCCCCTGGTCCGTCATCAGATAGCGCAGGGTGCGCGGCAACGTGACTGAGCCAGTTATCTGGAAGAGATTACGGCGATAACAGGTCAATTCGGCGACCTGGGGAGGGACTGCCTCCGTGGGAGAATTGGTCCAGGGCGACTCCGCGAGAAAGAACATGCCGTGCAGCTGCGCCGCGACGGAAATGTTGGTCCTGTGCAGAGAATAGTCCAGCAAGGTGAAGCTGTACGTGGGGGCAGAGAAGCTCAGCAGCTTGTGATTATGGTCGATATTGGCGTCCTGCTGCTGTGGTTGCTGTTGCTCGGGCGCGGGAGGCTCGAATGAAGGCATAATCTCGGCATACTGTTCGGGGAAATGCTGGGGGATGTTTCTGATGATGCCATGCGCGGAGTAGATCATGTCGTCGTTGCTGTTGTGTTACTTGTCAGCGTGTGTTTGCGCATTCACGTGAAGAGATGCGATGAAAGCTGGGGATCAGAGATGGGACGAAAGGGAACGGCCCGTCATCTGATGAGATCAGACGAAAGCACACCCGTCTGAACACTGAAGTATAAGATTCACCTACCCGATAAAGTTATCCGGGTCAAAGTTGGGAGGCTGGTCAGGCCCATCCAGCTGCGACATGGACAGATATTCGGTGTTGTGCATATTAGGAGGGAGCACGGTCATAGGATTGCCCAAATAGGGCATCGTGATGGCGTCGTATCCGTCCATGGTGAGCGCACATGAGTTGGGTCTGTCAGACGCAGAGGGAACGGTGAAGCAGTCCTGCTGGAGGGAGGATCGCGTCGGAAGGAAGACGGAGGTGAGGGCGAGGTGAGGATGACGGTGTTGTTGTTGTCTCTGTTGTTGCTGTCGCGCGCAGAGGCTGTCGAGTCTAGTACAGACACTGAACGAGGGGCCGCCTCAATGGCAGAAGATGCGTGAGCAGGTGAAGACAAAATAACGAAGTGAAATGAAGTGAAGTGAAGCCAAGCCAAGTCCAGTGAGGGGAGGCTGGACAGCGGCGGGACGGAGGAAAGAAGATTGGATTGCGCGCCACCAGCAGGAGAGGAGAGGACGGGGATAGATATGAGCCTCTCTCTCACACTGCGCAGACCCAGGGATCTCGAGTCGACTGACAGGAGAGGCCGCGACAAACGCTGGTCCGGGCTGGCGCGGTGGTTGAAGGGGAGCGAGCAGGCAGGACGTCCAGGAAGAAGAAGAAGAAGAAGTAAGTGGATGCGAAGGAGGAGACTAAGTCGATGATGGACGAGGATGCGGTGGATCGCCCGAGTTTAGTTCTTAACTGAGACTGAGAGAGAGAGAGACAAGCAAGTGATGGCCGCACCCGGACAGTCGAAGGACGGAGGCAGATCAGGCACCGGGCTCGTCCTAGCGACTGTTGCGGGCGATCATGGTGATTGACTGATGGATGGATTTCTAGAAACCAAACCTGGCTGCTGTTGCGTTGCTATCAGGGGACGGTCGATCTCTACTCTACTCTACAGAATGTTCTGCTGCATTTCCTCCTCGTGTCGTGCTCGTCCCGGCTTTATCGCCTGCTTTATCTCGGTGGATGCACACTATACCCGCCATGGCCTAGACGCTGCATCGGAGCCCCGGTGGAGGATGAGGAAGAAGATACCTAGTAATTGTTATTATTATTATTGCATCCCACTGCTTCAGTCAGAACAATATCCCACAGTCATGCAATCTAACGATCCCCTCCCGGCCAAACACGGCTTGGACTGAACGCCTCCCCCGGAGACTAGATCCTATGGTCTGCAGTCTCATGTATTAATATTACTACCACATTATTCAGGAGCAGTCTATGGTAATTCCCCCGGGATGGCTGGCTCTGGCGTCGACGTGCTAACTCTCTTCTTTCTAGAATGTCCGGGAGAAGCTATCGTGCCGGTGCTATTACCAGTCTGCTCCAAGGGCCCGTTCGATGCGCGACTTTCAGATGCGATAGATCTTCCAACGCACACAAAGACAAAGAGACGAAGACAAACCCATCGACACAAACCAATCAGTCGGGCAGACCACTTGTGATTCGGGGCCTCCGGGTCAGCTGCTGAGCCTGCTTTTGCTGTTTCTGTCCTCTGTATCGTCCTCGTGGCTCTGGAGCTGCTCTCTCTCTCTCTCTGTATCCCATCTCCACTGTTTCGCACGGAACAATCAGAACAATCACCCACAACAAGCCCTGTGTTCTCTCCCCCGCCCATGGATCTGACCGAGGCCAGCGCTGGATCCACTGCTCAAGTTGATCGGGGGCCAAACACTAAACCGTCCACTATTGCTGGTCTGAGTTTAGAAGAGTGAAACTAAAGCCAGGCCGAGTGGAACCGACTCTGGGGGCGCAACCAGCGGGCTGGGCCGGATTCAAGAGTTACCGAGTTCGGCATGGCTGGCTTCTTTCGCGTAAAGTAAAGACGATTGTTCAGCGGAGTTTGCAGTCTACACAGTAGTACAGTAGTGCTGTACTCTGTACAATCGAGTAGATATGATTCACCAGGGCAGATGACGGAGCGGATCATTGTTGGCTCTGATTCATCATTCTAGAGACTCTCTCTCTACTTCTTCGCGGTTAACGGCGGTGGAATCCAGCGGAATAATGAACGCATGGACCCCGCCAGTAGTAGAGAGAGACAAGAAGCAAGAGAGCCAAGAAACTCGATTTAGCGCAAGACGTCCAGTAGTCGATAGTAGTAGTCTAACTTACCATATTGGCCACTGACGGCACAGAGCGAGGGATCAATGGGATTGGGATTGATCGCGAGCAACGAGTGACGATGGCGAAAGTCGAAACACCACAAAGCCAGGCACGGAGCTTGGCTGACCGTTGGGACGATCTCCTGCTGTCTAGGGCAATTCGTGTCAAAAACTGGGGCAAGAAGATAGGGCAGAGAAAGTCAGAACGAACAGGTCTGGCTTTTCCATCATTATTAGTTATTCACGCCGTTTGCCACAGAGACTCGACCACCACACTGCGCAGCTCGATATCGTTGGCTATAGATCGCATCCACAATTCCTCCGTCCGGGAGAATAATCTCCAGACATCCTAGACATGAGACAGGCTTGTTTCCTCAATAACGTTCCCTGAGAAAATGAAATGGGAAACAAGACGACTGACAGGGGACGATCCGTTCGGTGCTGTTCTAACTTCTGTCGTTCCATGGAGACTCGGCAATGTCCGAGAGGGGAAATACGCATGAACCCACTGGCGGTTGAGGCCGACACAAGTTAGTTAGATAACTGCGAACACAAAAAAGAAAAATAGTCCGCACGAGCTGCCGGAGGCGCCGTCTGCTCAGGCACGGAGTCAACTAGGCTCCGAGCGTCCGCTTATTATCCTGGAGGTAAATCACTACTCCGTAGTTAATTAATATTGATTGATTATTACGGACTGGCTGGTGCGAAAAAAAAGATCTTCCTCGGTCGGTCTGACATGCAGAAAGAAAAAAGCAGGCTAGCAACTTGATATGATGAGACCGTCAACAGATAACTATTCTATCCCATCTAGATAACTAAAAATAAAAAAAAACCCGAAGGGGACCATAACGGTCAATCAATGAATGCTTTTCAGGCGATTCTCCGCGACTGTCTCTCTCTCTCTCTCTCTCTCTGCAGCCGATCTAACTATCTCAAGTTCTCAACTGTCTGATTAATCGACTCACTTAGTTAACTACTTTCTTCCTATCTTCGTCCGGCTTCCTCCTGAACCATGTTCTCCTCCGCTCCGTCGTCAGGTCTCCCATAGATCCGATACGATGATTGGCTTCAGCACTAGAATCGCTTCACAGATTCATTTCCTCGCACTAGCGAACCAGGACCCTTTGGCTCCGTCCAGAATTGCTCGTCACCGGGGTCTTCCGGTTGCCAATAATGAGCCCATCGTGCCCCCGCCGGGATCGACGATTCCTGGAGAATCCTTTCGTCAGGACAAGCTGCCGCTCAGCTTATCGGAGGATGAGGTGATCAACGATTTTCAGGCACTTGACCAATTGATTGAGTTATCGTCAACTTCTCACTACAGATGATCTACAATCTTTTGCGGGACCCAAGAGCTATCATGTCCACAGCTGTACGGGCGGAATAATAATGATGATAATCGAGCAGGGAAGGGGGGGTACTCTCATACTTTCTCAGCATAGACAGGATTCATCACGCATGTTTCGCAAGTGAGAAATATGGTAATCTCCGGGGTAGTCGTCATCATTATCATTATTGCCCAAGTCTGCGCCGTACAGCAAGCATCAAGGCACGGAAATCTTGAAACGGAGTCCGTGATTGAGAATCCAGCACTTTTCTTTTCCTGAAGACCCATGTCTATCCTGTAACAGGCCTAGACCTCAAAGTGGACGCTGCTGGAAACTCCGTCGGAGACGGGGCAGAAATTCAACCATTGTTCTGAAGCAATGGAACTAAATAACAGATTCAACAGGGATATCCGTTTTTCTTCGATGCGAACACGCGCAAGATGCACAACAGTCCACTAGCCTCCTCTTCACTGCTTACGGAGTACCTACCTAGACGCAGATAGACAATCCCCTGACACGCAAGAATGCCAAGTACATGTGATAAAGAGGGGAGGGGGGGAGCAGCGTTTGCAAAAAAGACCCTCTGGGGGGAAATCGATGAACAAAGACCGACTAGAAGCCGAAATGACACCCTTCCAGAACAACTTTCGCTTCATCCCGACACTTAACCTTACTACCTCGACCTAATATGGCCCCTTCGACGTTCTTCCCTGCAGGGACGAGTCCCCTTCCCATTGTCACTGTACCTTCCGACCCTCGTTCCATCGATGGTACCTGTACATTGTATGTACAGGTACATGATGCCTATTTCGGTAATCCACCGTGTCTATCCTCCGCCCCATGTTCGATTCGACGCATATCTAACTAAGTTCAACTACTACCTCGCCTATGGTCCTGCTTCACTACGGAGTACTCTCCTGATGATAGAAAAAATAACCATAATATTCCCCGATCTTCACGCACCGTTCCTGAACCGGTCCTCGAAGCATAGTTTAGTCTCTTCCCGAAAGTCACAGTCATATCTATGCGCATAAGTTTTCCACTCCCCCGCCCCCCTTCCCCGCCTCTATCTGCCTCCTATCTTGAAACACAAAACAGAAACAAGAAACAGCTAGTTCGATATCGTAGATCTCGACATGAGCATTTTCCACATCCGTCTTTGGACCGGAGCCATTGCTGCTATAGCCTGTGAGCCAGACCTGAGCCAGATCAAGCAAGTAAGCCAAGGAGGTGAGCTCACAGTGGACAAGGACGGCCAGTTTGGGCTCCTTGGCTAGAATTGGAAAGAATAAGGCTGGGGTAGTATATTCTCATGAACTTGACCTAGTAGTACATGTCATCTGGCTATTGTTCACAGTCCTCCTTTCTAAGTATTCCCACCCCTTCGTCGAATTCGTCCATGGGAGGTTATTGGAATCAGGCAGAATATCGAAAGGAGAACAAGAAAAGGCAATCAGTTAGTTAGTCATCGTACATACTTAATACTCAATCAACACCAAGCTCCTTCATCCTCCTCTCAGCCCAAGCTCCTAGATCACCAAAATATCCCTCCGGATCATCACCTCGCCAGTCTCGCAACGCAAACCAAAGGTGGCGCGCGTCTTTCCCAGCTTGAATTGCACGTTCGTAATTAGGCGCTTGATTGAAGAGAGCCTGCACGGAGAGAAAGGCAGTTATTTACTATTCTGCTCATATACTGAGAAAAAAACAAAAAAGACGATAATTGAACCAAGGACGGACGTACCGTGAAATATTGCCTCGCCCATATCATGTACTCCACGCGATCATCCGGAGTTGCGTCATCAGGTGCTCGAATAAATGAAGGGTTGGCATTCTCATCAGTTACTAGATCGACCCATACGGCCATCAACGGATCGGACAAGATAGCCGGCACGATGCAGCCAGTCTCCCAGTCATATAGGGACGTCACAACGGGTTGACCGTCTGCGTCTATTGTAATCGACATGTTGTGAATGCCATAATCGCCGTGCTCGAGAACGAGACGATAGAGAGAGGTCCGGTCGCTATCTGCAGGCATAATGTGTGGGATAAGGCGCAAGAGAGATTGCTTAGCTGACGCAGCAATGGGACCGACGGTGTTATTGTCATCCTCCCATCCGATCATGTCGCCTATATTCCCGATTGTTGCTTCAATCTTAGACGTGAAGAGAGAAATGCAGAACTCGCGCGTGGGGGCAATGGGAATAGGGAGCGATTTGGGTTTCTGTTCAAAGAGGCGTTCGCGGAGCCAAGTAGTAGCGAAGTCGAGCGGAAGGTTGAAGTTGAATAATGATGCGCGGATATGGGCTGTCTGAGTAAGAAGACAGGCCTAGAGACAGAAGATTGCACAGTTAAAATTGACTTTGAGTAGAGCAGAACAACATATTATTGCTGACATTGGCACGCACCTTCTGTTCTGAGCTGAGATCCTGCCAGACATGATTCTCCCCCTCTGCCTTTTCAAACAAGAACAAGCGACGGCCCGCAATATCCTGAGGGATATCAAGTCTGGGACTAACGTGCTGCACTGGGATACGGTAGTAAAGCAGCCGGGAGGCCAAGATATTAGGCTCTGAGCGCAGGAGCTTGTATACTGCTATCTCGAACTTGACCTCGGGAACTTGCACTTGAATTGGGGGGCCGTCATAGTTGGGCATATTGATATCGCCACGAGCTAAACGCGCCACGATGTCCGGTCGATTCGATAGTTTGATATGGAAACCCTGTGCGCAACCCCCAACCTCATTCTTAGCATAGAATAGAATTGGGTTATAAAGATTGCCCAAAAAAAAAAAACTTACGTAGTTATTCGAGCCCTTGTATACGACCGGGATATCAATCACTTTGGCGCCGAGATTCTCCTCAACCTCTCGAATGAGTAGGTTTACATCCCAAACTCCGTGGAAGGGGCTCTTGCCGCTGCGGACTAGAGCGAGCAGCTGCTTGCCGTCGAAGTCGTTATTATCTGGCATCTTAGGCCAATCGTCACGGAAGCTCATGATGGAGTCTTGGAAATATAAGATTGGAAGACGCGAGAGTAAAGTGAGTGGTTTGATAATGGTTGTAAAGGTGTACGTAGGACTTCTGCTCAGACTAGATGCATTTCTAGGTATCTAAGTAGAGATCAAAGGATTCCAAACTGGACAAGGAAAGAAAAAAGGTTCTAGGCTACAGCTACTTCTATCCCAGTTCTGCCGCTAATTTCCGCATTACAATTATTACATTACCCCCCTATTTAGTTTGTAGATTTTGTGTCTAAATCTAGTAGATAGTTATTGTTATTGTTAATTTGATCTAGAGGTTCTTTATCTTATTTTTCATAGTTCATCTACTTAATGCATTAAATAGCGCAAAGGTTTTAGCTTAGCTTAGCGGGGTATTTTTTTTATAAAACTCTTTTTTTTTAACTTTAGTAGCGATCTGTAGGGCGTTATACACGTTAAAATAGGACTAGCTTCCCTAATATATATAAGGAACGCAAGAAGGAGAGATAGGTGTGTTTAAGTCTTCTTCTTTTTCTGTATCGAGATAGAGGTGCGTGCCTCTCTCTCTCTCTCTCTCTATCCCTATCCTGTGGATTATGATTATTATGTGGAATGGATTTATGCGATATGATACTTTCTATGCTAACTTGGAGATGACGGCAGGATGTGTACTCTGTTTTTTATACGGTGAGGGTTATCATCCGGGAGTATATATATTTGAGGATATCTGGGGTGGAAGTATAGATACATGGTCTAGGTACATACGTATACGTGTGCATCCACACATATATCTATATCTATACGGAAATTGATCCACTTTGTCACTGGAAGGCGTTCACAATAAGTCTAGTACTAATGGTGAATTGGATACATATCTGGCGGGGCGTGGTTGATATCCACGAGTTTCACGAATTGCGTCATCTCTACACCCAATTGGGATGGACCGAGGGATTTCCAACATTGACATTCGTGACACCTGGTAGACTGGTTTGAGTAGGACAAACTAGGCGTTTACGAGATTTCCCTCCCAAAGGATCCTTGTGCTGGAGCTGCTGAGACTCCCGGTCCGTGGCCAAGGTGAGTGAAAAGGAGTACAGGCGGGACTTCCGAAAGCTCCGTCTTCCTTCAATTTCCGTTGGTTATTGATTGTTTATCTTTTCCCTGCTTCTTTCCCGTTATTCTGGCTTAATTCTTCTGTATTGACTTTAGACGATCGTGCCCCATGCAAGGATGTCAGCGACTGACCGACCCGCTGGATCCCCCGCCCCATACGCCGTTGGCACACGGAAGATAGTACAATGCTACCTAAGCACTGGATGAGAGAAACGTCAAGTCTCGGAGCCACTCAAGGCAAAGCCCAGGCTGTTCCATTCGGGAGAAGCTGCACCTTGCAATGTCTACCTAACCCATCCCGCTGTCTCGAATATGCCGGACCCCTGCTCCATCCAGTCGCCATCAAATGTCTGCCCCAGAGCTCCTCTCCGTCCTGCTCTGCGTTGAACACAATTGCGAACATGCAGGGACAGCCGCTGAGCCGCTTCTTCCGCTCAAGCTTGTGTGCAGCCCCGAACTTCCGCCCCCCCTCACTAAGCCTCCCATAGCCGCCACCCGCCAAAGTGCGTAGTCACCTAGTACCAACAACTGCCGATCATATTGGGGGCCCCTGATAACGCCAGGCAAAACAGACCTAAATAGGCAAAAAGTGAATTCTCACGCAAGATGGATATCAATAATGTATACAAAATGCCATAACCAAAAACCGCACAAAGAGATTCGTGTCGTGATCAACGTAGAGACAAGGAGGATTCAAAAAGCAGCAAAATCGAACTGCTCGAAGAGTCGCAGCCCGCAGTTTCGGATGTGGAGCGTCTCGCATTTGTAGATCGTTCATGAAGGCGGCATCATTGTCCAGGTTGTCGCGTCACACGTTACTTCCTCGAAACTGTGAAGAACACTGAAGCCCATTCCGGACAAGCTATCGAAGTTTCCATCGCCGTCGACCTGCAGGCAACCCCCACGTTAGCGATCTCCCAGAAAAGTAGTGCTCAGACGACCCAAGACAAGTGGCAAAAAAGAGGAAACAGAAAAAAAAGAAAGAAAAGACTTACACAATCTAGAACCGCAGCATCAGCTCCCTGCTGACGGATCTGCTTAATCCCAAGCAAGATGAGCCCCTGCATGAGACTGGCATATTCACCCACGGATGGCGAGATTACCACGGAAGAGATGCCTCCAGCTACTGCGTGTGTCTCCTTAAGGACAGGCATATACTCCGCCAGGATTGAACGGTCGTTATAGACCACCACACTGCCAATTACCGCGCCATCATCCGGCCGCTTTGCCCTGATAATGCCGCAGTCTGGCGCGCCGTTCAAAGCGAGCTTATAGATCTCCATCACTCCTTGCCTCGAAGTGGTTTTGATGTGATCGAGGATAGACTCGGCATAGTCCCACCCGTAGACCAAATCGTAGTGTACCTCCGCGTTCCGTAGGCTCTTTGCCAACTCAGTCGGTGGTGACCAGGTAGAAAGATTGCGCAACACGACGCTGCACACTGGCCGCGAGAGCGCCGTGTTCCAGCCGAGGTTGGCAAACCATTGTCGCAGTCTTTTGCGCTCCACCGGGTTCACCGTTGGAATGCCCAGGTAGATACCCGGAAGACGGGAGCCCAACTGGAACCTCTTCATTCCCTTGCGCTGGAGCAGTGTCCGGATGGCTCGGTTGTGGAGCGAATGGCCAATTGACAGCTTCCGTCTATTGGGGTCGACAATCAAAGAACCAATAACGCCAGTACCAGTAGATCTGAAAAAGTACGTCGAACAGAATCCGTATAGTGCTTGTGTGCTGCTGTTTCGCACTACGAAGTGCGCCTCGACAACGTCATCCATCCGTAGCAAGAAGCTGTTCGACGTGACGCCGGTCAACTCCGACCGTTGGCCCTGAGAACAATCCTGTCTAACGGCAGCCAGCAGAGCATCCAACGCGCGTGAATCCCTTTCTTCGTTCCATGCCTCAACCAACCAGTGTTGTCTCGATTGATGAAGCTTTTGGCTATGACTGATTGAGCCCGGCAACGATCCTGTTGGTGTCAACTCTCCATACAGCACCTTTACCAAGGCCCGTAGAGCAGTTTCTGTGAAGTCGTATGTACAAACGTAGGTTCCGATTGACTGATCCATGGCAAAATCATACGGTGAACTGACGGACACAACTATAAGGGGTTTCTCCCGTCGCTCGCCCGTTTGCGAGAACTGCGACTTGCATATCATCGACACGTGCTTGGTGAAGCCATACTGATAGAGATTTCGATTGGCATCCGCAGTGACGACAATAACCGCGTTTGCTCTGTCGATGAGATTCTCATGGACCGGCCGGACACCGTTGGCAGTGTACGAAGTATGCAAAACGCGTCCGCTCCTTTGCCGTGCGAGAGATCTCCCTAGTTCTCTAAAGACTGTCTCCCCACTGATCACGGACGCACTTTTCTCCCAGGCCATCGGGTCAGGGGACGAGTTGATATTCTCTGCCATCGATCGAGATGCAGCTGAGGTCGGAAGCGGCTTGACCAAGGGAGTGAGAAGTAATAATTCTTCGTCGGGCTCCAGGACATTGGGCAGCGGGAGTAGATTGTCCTTGTCTCGGACAACGGTGATAGAGTTATTATAAGCTCTCGTCGAGAGGTCAGTGTGGGATGGCTGCAAATTTGATAGAGCACTCAGTCCAGGAGGGTTTAGAGCTTGGTCCCACGAAGTACATCGCGACTTCATGTCAAGAACTCTTCGCAGCGACTGTTCTATGCGGGTGCGGCTGATAATTCCATTTTCCACTCCAAGCTTCAAGCCGTTTATGGCCTCCTGTTGGATAGGAAATGACTTGCAGAGAAGAATAACATCGCAGCCTGCCTTCATGGCCATTACCGTCCCTCCTCCAACACCAATATTGTGAGTCAGTGCTTCCATTTCCAGGCATTCGGAGACGACGACGCCGTTGAACTTGAGATCCTTCCGCAGAAGATCATCCACGACTTGTTCCGACAGGCAAGCATGCATGACATTTACGCCAGCAGACGACATTGCGACACCGCCAACCATCATCGCATCTATCCCTTGGGCAATGGCACTCCGAAATGGGACCAGCGCACTCAGACTCAGTTGCTCTAGTGAATCTGTGATGATAGGGACATCCGTCTGAGAGCCTAGGAATTCTAGATTGCCGTACGAAGGAAAGTGCTTCCCGCAAGTGACAAGACCCGCCTCCTGATAGCCTTTCATGAACTCAACGCCGTACTGCGAGACTTCCTGTGGATCATCTCCCGTTGTTCGCACACCAAGGGGCTGATTACGCACATTAGTGAGGACATCCAGGACCGGACCGAGAATCCAGTTGACACCGACGGCTTTGAGCTCCTGAGCCGTGGCTGTAGCTACTTCACGAGCGAGTTTCTTCGAGCCAGTGGCGGCGATGCCCATTGCACTGGGAAACTGCCGGATGTAAATCTCGTCAAAGAGACTGTTAACACCGCCATTCTCCTGGTCTAAAGCAATCATCAGGGGCACAGGATGGCCAGCATCTCGGGCGATCGTTTGCAACTCATGGACCAGCTGCGCTGCATCCTCGGCCGCTGTTTCTCCGTCAGCCAGGGAACATCCATGACAGGAATAGGACCGGAGGGTGGGAGTGCAAGGTATGGGAAATCAGAGAGATTTACATTTGAGATTTTTAGCTGTCAGCAGAACGGCGCCCAGATGGCAGTCCTCAATCAAGGAACGAATCTGGGGATCGACGGTGGTACCATCAAACCCCATCATGAAGAGCTGGCCCATCTGTCTGTAACAGCGAATCAGACATGGCAGCCATGGTCAGCGACGGCCTCCAAGACTGAAACATGCAGATATAAAGAACTGGGAATACAAAAGGTTGGGATCGTGTGATCCTCCACCAAAGGGACAATATTCAACAATGATCACAACATTGCCAAGACGGTGAGGCTCACCTATCTAGGTCCTCCCAGCCCGGAGGCAATGCATCCTCCTTCGGGGCCATGGTGGCCCGATTGGGATTGCCAATACAGACACGACAGAACGACACGCTGTCTCAGCTACTGCAAAAAGATGTTAAGTTCATGGACCGCTGAGAAGAGGCCCGCCACGAGTCTGCAAACGGTCAAAGAAGCTTGGGCCGCCGTTGTTTCCGCGGTAGCTCTGCTTCCGAGGCTCAACTCAGCTGGATACGCACGGGAGGCGAACTTCCCCAACCTAGCAGTCTAAGCTACTGGTCCCTGCGCAGCAGTACAACGGATACGGACGGGAGAAAGAAAATCCCCAGCGGTCAAGTTAGACAATCAATGGCCGGGAATGAGACAGACAGCTAGAGCCGCAGAGGAGAGTTGCAACGGGCGCCTCCCTGGAGCTGGAGCTAAGATTCCCAGCCGGACGGGGAGTTCTCGAGCGAGGCTGCTCACGTGCCCAGTCTGGGGGTGATACGCGTCTGGTAATTAACTTATCTCCGGGGAAAGATAAGAGGTTTGATACCGTCATCAATACCGATCCTCGGTCACGTAAGTTACCCTGGACGATACAGATCTCGGACGCTTAACCGTATCGGGAGAAGGCCATCGAGCCTATGGCATCCTTGCGGATAAGTTCATCCGGACCGGGTGTGACGTCGGACTCGATATCGTCTCTCTCTATGTAACGTTGGGCATCCTGACTCAGCAGCCTGCCAAATGCGACGTAACTAACGGTCCGTAGTTTTAAAAGAGTGATAACACCCATGATACAGCCCGTACGGCGCATTCGGTCTCCATACAAGCGGTATTTTCACGGCGTACACTATATCTCCTAGGATGGAGAGAGGTCTGCCACCGTAGTACTCTGTAGCACTCTTCAATGAAACCCTCTACCGGCCCGATAGATAGATTGGCAGTTGCGGTTTCTTCCCGATCTTGCGCAAAGGCTTACGAATGGAGATCACGAGAATTGTTCCCTTTGGTCGAGACAGACAGGTCTTGATGGATGCCGGGTTCCCATTACAGAAACCGGAAAAGCCAAGCATCGAGCTTCCATTACACGAGGAGGAGGAGCAATACCATAGGATAGAAGAGAAAAAGAGACAGTATAACGACAACATGACTCTTCTAGACAGACGAATCAAAACAGGACGAGCAGAGCGTGCTGTGACTATGGGTCCTGAGAGTGACGGAGATGGTAACCTGCAAACCGGGCATGATGCACTCATGATGGCAGAGGAGAATCTTCAGGTCCCATTGCCTTTTTTTGCCCCATAGCTGGACCCTGGGACCTGGCCTGCCTGCCTAAAGGGAACTAAGTCTTGCCGTCACTGGCACATGGTCCCTGAGGCCAGAAAAGGTTACCGGCTACCGCCTACAGCTTTTTTATCTCACAGTTCCTATCACTGCGCTCATTCCTCCCTCACTTCTCTTTTCGATTTCTCGTTGTGTAGACGCAGTTATCTTCACAAAGATTCCTGCATCTTGAATTATTCCACTGCCTTTGTGCGTTAAACTGCGTCTATCTGCTTCCTGCAGTCGAACTTCTTATCTTTCTGTTATTACCAGTTAGTTCTATTATACGCCACTGGTGACGTCGTCACATCCGCCTTTCCATCATGTGAGTGAGATAATCCGCATACTGGACATCGAGCCATCCTGTCTTTGAGTAAGAGAAGTGAAAAGAGTAATTTTGTTGCTAATATATGATTTTCTGATATCTAGGAGAGTAATAATCAGAGAGAACCCTCAGGGTGCCTCAGAATACATTGCGGAGTATATTATCAGTATGTCCCCCTGCTTACCTTTAGTAAATTCAGTTTGATGATAGCGCTTGCATATATCCATGCCTTTGCTATATGTTATGTCCTCTGCAAGCACTAGCTCTAATACTCTTGTCCAACATAGGCCGCATAAAGGACTACAAGCCAACCCCGGATAAACCCTTTGTATTGGGTCTCCCGACTGGAAGCAGCCCTGAGATCATCTACAAGATCCTTGTGCAGCGATACAAGGAAGGGGAGATCTCATTTCGCAATGTTGTTACATTCAATATGGTAAGTCTCCTGAAACGAAAGACTTGCCTGGCACGTCCAAAGGACAGATGCGTGTAGAAGACTGCAAACCTATATTGAATATGAGAATGGCTTCTGACTACAGTCGGTAGGACGAATACGTTGGTCTTCCGCGCGACCACCCCGAGTCTTACCACAGCTTTATGTACAAGAACTTCTTCTCACATGTCGACATCCCACCTGCCAACATCAACATCCTGAACGGCAATGCTCCAGATCTGGCAGCCGAGTGCGCAGCCTACGAGGCTAAGATCGCCCGCTACGGGGGCATCGAGCTTTTCCTAGGTGGTGTCGGCCCTGACGGTCACATTGCGTTCAACGAGCCTGGCTCTTCCTTGGCCAGCCGAACTCGAGTCAAGACTTTGGCATACGACACGATTCTTGCAAACTCCCGATTCTTTGACAACGATGTGAACAAGGTCCCAAGAATGGCTCTGACCGTCGGTATCCAGACCATCATGGATGCCCGTGAAGTAGTGATCGTGGTGACTGGCGCGCACAAGGCTTTGGCACTTCAGCATGGTCTCGAGGGTGGAGTCAACCACATGTGGACGCTTTCCGCGCTGCAGCTACACCCTCACCCTCTCATCGTGGCTGATCGTGATGCCACTATGGAGTTGAAGGTGAAGACGGTCAGGTATTTCGAGTCTATCGAACAGGCGGGCACGGACGCGCGGACGCAGGGGCCACCGCTTACTTACCGTCCGCGCACGTACGTTCCCGCTCCGGTCCCCGTCGCCCAGCAGCCCACTCCGCAGACGACGCCCCAGAAAGTCCCCAAGGACCTGAGAGTCGACACAGAATTGCGCCGTTCCATGGAGGAAGATGGCGAGCTTACGCCGGACAGCATGTCTTCGCGCATACATGACTCGGCCGTCGCTGGCCTCTCTGCGACGCTAAAGGGTGATCTCATGTTCGATCGTATGCACGCCAGGGTCGCCACTCCTACGGTTTGAGCAATAAGCTACAGAAGCACACTCGAGGCGTTCCAAGATATCCGGCAAATCTAGATTGACATGATCGCAACGGCTTTTTTTCTTTTCTCTCTCCCTCTCTCTTTCGGGCGCAGCACATTCTATTCCCAACTCTCGACTTCAAGAGGGACAAAATTGACATGGCAGATCTTGCTTTGAGCATTTAGATTCTATTTTTCTTCTTTTTTTATTACTCTCTGCCCTACAGTTTGTTGCATGGCTTATTACATTACATGATTTACGATGGATTGCAAGTGGTCGTCGCTTCACTTATTTTCTTCAACCACATATTATTCCAGTTAGGATGGACGATCTAATTCCCCTTCATCTAGATTGAGATTGGGATCCCAATGAAATTAGATCGTAGTCAAATCAGACTAGATCTGGACGGGCACGTCATATCATGATTCCACGTGCATGGACCCGTTTCTCTAATCTTATTTCATTTTCTTTTAATTTTTCTGTGGCGTTGCGTTGCATTCTTATATTCCTTTCCTTGCTATTGATGTTAGATACCTACGACCTAGCTAGAGGAATTGAATCATATGATAAAATTGCACAATATGTTCAATTTGGACTCTCGTAAATAAATGACTTTTTTTAAATGAATATGTAGTTCGGAACGAACAGGCTAAAATGGCATAAATAATGAAAAGGCGCTTCTATATGATCCAACGCTCATCGAAACCGTTTCCTGTCCTTTCATTTTCTCTAGAAAGGCGTCCCAGAGAAATAATGATAGTATGTAATATGATAAAATGATTTTTTACAACTTTGCGAAGACCGTCGCAACAGCACCACTCATATCGACCAGAGTGCTCTTGTTTCGCACCCACGCCTCAATGCCCTTGTGGCCGTTCTCGACGCCTACACCGCTCTGCTTCCAACCGCCAACGGCCATCTCGGCTGGAGACTCACCCCAGGAGTTGATCCAGGTGATTCCAGCCTCGAGTTGGTCGATAATCTTATGTGCCAGGTTGATGTCCTTGGTGAAGACGCCCGCCGCGAGACCCAGCTCGGTGGCGTTGGCGCGCTTCACGGCTTCTTCGATGGTGTCGTAGGTGAGGATGGACATGACGGGGCCGAAGATCTCCTCTCGGACGATGCGCATGTTGTCCGTACAGTCGGTGAATACGGTTGGCTGCACCCAGAAGCCCTGCTGGAGGTCTTGTGGGAGTTTGGGCTTCTCGAGCCCACCGCAGAGGAGTCGGGCTCGGTCTACCTCAATTCCGTGTTTTATGTAGCTGGTGACCTTGTCGTAGTGGACTTTAGAGACAAGAGGGCCGAAGTTAGTCTTTTCGTCGAAGACGGGGCCTGCCCGGACGTAGGAGATTTTTTCGACAAGGCGCTTCTCGAATGCGGCCTGCATGCTCTTGGGGATGAAGACGCGGGTGCCGTTGGTGCAGACTTGACCCGTGCTGAAGAAATTGGCCATCATGGCACCGTCGACGGCGCTATCCACATCGGCGTCCGGGAGGATAACGAGCGGACTCTTTCCACCGAGCTCCATGGTAACGTACTTCATGTGTCCGGCGGCGGTTCCTGCGACTTTCTTTCCGGTGGACACCTGGCCTGTGAAGGAAACCTTGGCGATGGAAAGATGGGAGGTGAGATATGCACCCACCTCGCCAGCCCCGTTCACCACGTTGAAGACTCCGGGAGGAAGACCAGCTTCCGTGTAGATCTCGGCAAGCGTCTGTCCGTGCAGAGGAGTGAATTCGCTTGGTTTGTAGACCATGGTGTTGCCTGCCGCGAGGCAAGGAGCGGACTTCCACAGGGCGCTAGAACAAGCCATATCCATATTAGCCACTGAGACTGGACGAGGGGAGTCAATGACACTTGTCAGACAGACTTACATCTGGACAGGATAGTTCCAAGCACCGATACCCGCGCAGACACCCAGTGGTGCCTTCTTTGTGTATACCCAGGCATCTTCTCTCAGGTGCGTAGTCTCACCGTTGAGACCGCCGCTACCAACATAGTTCGCATAGTATTCGAGCACATCAGCGCCCGTTATGACATCAACGGTGCTGGTTTCCGTGTAGGCCTTTCCAGTGTCCCTGGTCTCTGCCTTGGCAATCTCGTCGTTCTTTTCACGTAGCAGCGATGCGGCCTTCTGCAGAATGCGCGCTCGCACAATTGGAGGAGTTTGCGACCACGAGGGAAAGGCCCGTTCTGCGGATGCGATAGCTTTGTCGACGTCCGCGGTAGACGCTAGCTGGACATCGGCTAGCGGTGCGGCATTGGAAGGGTCAGTCGTTTGGAAAGTCTTGCCAGAGGAAGCGGGCTGTGGCTTTCCATCGTAGTAGAGCTGTCGAGTAGGATATGGAAGAGACATTATTATGATGCTGCGATTTCCAGGTGTCTCTTTGGTGTTGTCTGGTATCGTTAGCAGTGATGGAAGAGCGGTGCCACTATTATGGCGAGGAAGATAACGCCAAGACCAGCTTTCTTCTGGTCAAACCGGCCAGTTTAGCTCATCCCAAACTCCCGTCTATGGTACAGTTTCCAACAAATGGGGAAAGGCTTGCTTAATTGGGGAGACTGAGGCGATACAATCCTATAACTAACTAGAGTATATATTCTGGCTTCATAACAAGAAGACATTTGTCAGTCTTGGAGGTAATAATAAGTCACAGAAAGTAAGTTATTCTTTTCTTCGGGTAGTTACATCAACGCCTCCTGATTACCGTTATAGAGAAAATGCACAGTGCTAGAGTATACTATCTATCTGTGGTAGGATACTTTTATTAGCGACCTGGAATGGGATACTTATGATATGAATATTGAACCTCTTTCAGATACCAAGCCCAGAGGACCTCCAATGCAATAATTTTTGCCTGTCTGGGGAAGAAAGCACCGCACTGATACCCTCTTGACAACATAATAAATAATGTTGCTCCCAATGATACTGAAGTTTTTGGGGGCAGGGGTATGAAAGCGAAGATACACATTTGCCGCAATGATGTTCCCGTATTGGAGTTTTCCGAGGAATCTGAATAATATGGTACTACTTCCTCCTGGTATTATCTTTTTCTGGTTAGAATGTAATATGGATACGTCGACTAATGAACTAGTTGACTAGCTCACTGATTCCCCATCCAAGCGGTGATGTTCCGCGCGCAGTAGTGGCGGGGTCTTGCGAATGAAGACCGAAGAGCAGCCACGGTACTTGAAACATCCTATCACGGTTGACTCCGTATCTATTCCGTATCCTATCCCAACTTATCCTATCCTATCCGAGGAGAACGGAGAACTCGTCGCGTGGCTTATCGGTGGGCTGCATGTTCGATGTCCGTTGTCTGATCGATGCAGCATGCAATGCCTTGGAGGGGTATGTTTATCCCGACGACGAGCAACCGCGCCATCGAATTAATTAATTATGGTACTCGAATCCATTCTCCAAGAAACGGTTGTCCGCTTTGACTGCGTTAGGCGTGGTTCAGCCCTGAAGCCACCCGTATCTTTTGCCCTTGCCGGTGACGTTGGCGGGCCTTTCTCTCTGGGCAACTTTTCCCCTTCAGTGCTAACGTCTCACCGACTCTCCCGTCACTAGAGTCGAGCCGCATAGAGTACGAACGTGTATGGTATGAAGAGAGCCATCTAATCTCATCTAATAATTATTACCCCCGTTCTTCCTGACACCGCCAACCCCACTGCTGCCGTTGAGGGTCGTCGTCGTTCGTCGTTCGTCGTCTTCGGTTTCCCGTTCGGTGGTCCTGCTACCTAGGTAGTTATCGGAAGCTCTTGCGCAGTCAAATTTTTTCGTTGCTGATTAACTCAACTGTTATTACTTTAAAGATCTGCTAATCTCTCAGCCAAAGAATCCCGCTGCATGCATGCTTGGGGATCGAAGAGCTCTCCTGCTCACAGTCAAGTAGCTTCTTCTCTTTCGTTCAACACAAGTCACCATGGCCACCGTCACTGATCTCCCACTTAGCGACGTGAATAGCTACGACTATGTCATTGTCGGAGGTGGCACCGCGGGATGTGTTATCGCCAGCCGGCTGGCACAATACTTGCCCAACAAGCGCATAATCCTCATCGAGGCCGGCCCTAGCGATTATATGGACGACCGCGTCCTGCTGCTGAAGGATTGGCTCAACCTGCTGGGAGGAGAGCTCGACTACGATTATGGAACCGTCGAGCAGCCCATGGGTATGTTGTGACTACCCGGTCATGATCATGGCCTTGCCCAGATGCACCAGCCAAGTCAAATTGTCCCAGCAATCTATGGGAGCGGACTCCTTTCAAACACTCCGCCCTATGCGAGTCCATCTAAGCAACTTTTGTCGAGGAAATGCATGTACTTACGAAGAATTCCTATAGGCAACAGCCACATCCGACACTCACGCGCAAAGGTCTTGGGTGGTTGCTCCAGTCACAACACGCTCATCTCCTTCCGTCCATTCAAATATGACTGTGAGCTCTGGGAGCAGCAAGGCTGTAAGGGTTGGTCCTTTGAGACCTTCACTCGCGTGCTCGACAACCTGCGCAACACCGTGCAACCAGTCCACAGCCGCCACCGTAACCAGCTGTGCAAGGACTGGGTCGAGGCATGCTCCACTGCCATGAACATCCCCGTCATTCACGACTTCAACAAGGAGATCCGCTCCAAGGGAGAGCTCACCGAGGGCGTTGGCTTCTTCTCCGTGTCTTACAACCCCGATGACGGTCGCCGGAGCAGCGCCAGTGTGGCCTACATTCACCCGATCCTGCGGGGAGAGGAGAAGCGCCCCAACCTGACAATTCTCACGAACGCGTGGGTCTCGCGCGTTAACGTAGATGGTGACACTGTCACTGGTGTTGATCTGGCCCTGCAGTCCGGCGACAAGCGTACGCTGCGTGCCAAGAAGGAAACTATTCTCTGCGCTGGTGCCATTGATACCGCACGACTGTTGCTTTTGTCCGGGCTGGGCCCGCGTGAGCAGCTCCAGTCGCTGTCCATTCCTGTGGTTAAAGACATCCCTGGTGTGGGTGAGAACCTGATGGACCATCCGGAGTCGATCATTATCTGGGAACTCAACAGGCCTGTGCCTCCGAACCAGACGACTATGGACTCGGATGCGGGTATCTTCCTCCGTCGTGAGGCGCCCAACGCTGCTGGCTCGGACGGCCGCGCCGCAGACCTCATGATGCACTGCTACCAGATCCCTTTCTGTCTCAACACCGCCCGCCTGGGCTACGATACCCCCGTGGACGCCTTCTGCATGACCCCCAACATTCCTCGACCGCGCTCGCGTGGTCGCCTCTACCTGACTTCTGCGGACCCCAGAGTCAAGCCGGCTCTTGACTTCCGCTACTTCACAGACCCTGAGGGATACGATGCCGCAACCATCGTGTACGGTTTGAAGAAGGCCAGAGAGGTTGCCAAGCAGGCTCCCTTTAAGGATTGGATCAAGCGCGAGGTGGCTCCAGGTCCTAACGTCAACACTGACGAGGAATTGTCCGAGTACGGCCGTCGTGTAGCTCATACCGTGTACCACCCTGCTGGTACCACCAAGATGGGAGACATTAGCCGGGACCCGTACGCAGTGGTCGACTCCCAGCTCAAGGTCCGCGGTCTCAAGAACGTCCGCATCGCTGATGCTGGTGTCTTCCCTTCGATGCCCACCATCAACCCCATGCTCACGGTGCTGGGTATCGGCGAGCGGGCCGCCGAGCTGATTGCGGAGGAGGCTGGCTGGAGGCCCCAGCAGCCGAGACTGTAAATGACTTTACCTGGATGAATTGCTGGACGAAGATATGATGACGCATCGACACTCAGGGTAGCATTGTCCGGACGTCGGTGCAATACCCTTGTATTCATTCCGATATATATACACTATACCTACAACACCTCTCCTGGAACCGGAGTACTTGCTGTATTTTGTGAAAATATGTTAAAAATATAACATGCCATTTGTGACTGAATATGATACAAAATAAAATATGATCTGTTATTGCTATACAAGAGATAACATAAATTCCGATTATACCGCCTAAAATAGACACTGATGATGGTAGATACTAGTGGCTGCGGCAGTTAAGTATGATCGATGGGGCATAAGTACAGCTCGGCGGGGTCCCGCATTCTGCCGGTTCCTTCCGCCTTTATACTTGACGTAGCTTGTCGATGACATATCTCGCAGAAGTTAACAATTGCTTACATTTCTCATTCTGGAAGAAAGGCGGTGGTGTCTTTGGTTTTTGCTGTACTGAACTGTTGTGTTTGCAGCAGCTGAGCGCCAATCCATTCCCGATTGTGACTCTGAGCCAGAAAATGCGCTAATAGGTGGCTGAGCTGAGAGCGCGATCAATTCCAGTTGAACATCTGTCAACAAAATTTCCTTTATGTGATACCCGAGTCAGAATCATTACCTTTTGGATCATCCTTTTCGTTTATTTACGTTTAAAGTGTCTATTGAGGTTTAATTACACGATGAGCAAAGCTACTTACAAAGACGAGCCTCCGCGCTCGTCAGCGGCATCCGCATACTCTCTACAACCATACACTGATCATGTCGAAGCCGACATACCTCCAATGTACGCTGAACCAGAGGCGCCGGGGATTGACGCTCCGTCTCAGCAGCCCGTCAGCCGCACTGCTCTTCTGCCCGATATGGAGGCATACTGTATTCCCGGTGGGACAACATATGCGGATGACGTACATGGAAGTCAAGAATCTACCTCTGTGTCTTTCCATCCAGACCTGAGCTCTGATCCTAAGATGCTGTGGGAACTTATCAAGTCGAAAGCGGAGCTGCCCCCGAGACCATATATCCTCATCAGAGGCACGCATTCCGAAACGGTCAATGATGACGAGGGACAAAAGAAAAAAGAGGAAGTTGTGGATTTAAAGCGGAAAAAGGAAGTTGTGGATTTTGAGTTCAATCTGGACGTTGCGGCGATGATACTCAGAGGCTGGAAAGGTGACGGGATGCCACCTTCTAGTCTATCATGGCATACTGTGACTGTTGTCAATGATCATGATATGGTAAACACATATCGTGGTGGGAGGTTCAGATCTCAGGGTCCAGGAAAGTATCCCTGGGTCCTACCCCAGGGTGCTTCTGATACTGAAGCGGACGTGGAAAGAGGCCAAGGAGGATATGCGGATGACGGAGATGGAAATGATCAAGCGGCACCATTGCTTCCGGAGAAACGCGCGGAGACGATCCATGCACCACCCCAAGAGGTGCAGCATGGCGCTGATAGCGGTCTGGGCTGGTGTGAGCGATTCTGCGCTGATCCTGCACCTGTCAAGAGGTATGATCCCTTTTTATCCGAAATCCTAACATTGTAAAAGATCCGCCTGAGTAAACCGCTAAACGTCTATCCAGCTTCACGCTCACCCGCACCCTCGGTGGCTTCTCTCGCGAGTCTCTTCGAGACTCCATCGTTTCCCATATCCGCGCCACCAGCTACCGCGGCCACATCAGCGTGAAGACCACTCTGCGCGAGGAATCTGTAACCATCTACTCCCCGCACTGGGTCAACCGCTTGCGCAACAACCCCTACATCTTCTGGACCTGCATCATCTTCCAACTCTGGATCGTCACCTGGCCGGCTATCCTCCTCATGGAACGCCGATACGAGGTCGTCTTCTCAAACTGGTACGCCTCGCTCGTCACCACAGAACAAGACCCCAGCAACCCGGGTGTCGCGGAGCGCCGAAAGATATACGCTCGGAATCGCGACGAGGTCGCACTAATGGATTACTGGGCCCCTGCGATTAAGCACGCAGCGTGGAATCGCCGTCGAAACGGCGAGATCGTCACTGAGCAGGACGCGCGCAACTACGCAGGCATGAGCGATGACGAGATCATGGGCAGTAGAAAGCTCGCAGTCGAGTTAGAACTGGACATAGACCGTCGCGAGCGCATCATTCGTGGCGTGGGTGAAGTCAGTCGTGAATGGACTCGAGTTACGGGATGGGGAGATGATTGTTGAATCTCCGTCGCTTGCTACCTCATCTGTGTATTATATTATCTTATTATACCCCCCTCCTCGCCCTTTGACGAACAGACGTAGATAATGCTAGGATATCCACACACATCTCTTCTCTCTTAACCTTGTGTTTCCCCTCTCCTTCTAGTCTTGCTAAATCTCGAGCCGATATTTTGGACCCAGATAGCAAAGGATGAGGATCTCGACGGATTCTGTACATACATACATGAACCAACTATGATATGAAGAGAGAGAGAGAGAGAGAGAGAGAGAGAGAGAGGATGAAATCTGCATGTCGTACGTATCTGCTACATATGTATATGTCACCTACCTAAGGTAGGTAGTCGCGTGCGCAGTTGAGTATTACTTGGCTAGTTCTACTATGTATTGGGCGTCTGGGGCGATAACTGACCAATAAGGGAAGTTATCGTTGATGCGGGGAAAAGGGTTCTGTGCATCATCAGATCTATGGGAGTACCACCTTGGAATCATGGAGTCATGTAGTTATGTCGTACATTGCGGGGTATTGATCAGGGTTCTATTTTGGGAAGTATAGGAGGTAGATTTGTTTCCTTTTGATTATGTTAACGTCTATATTTTCCATTCTATGTAATATGTATGCATCGAGATAGGCTTTCTATTGACAAAAATTGGTATCTGTGAATCATCGTAAAGTGGTACATGTGCATCAGATGGTAGTGTGTGGAGGATAATGAGCGAGGATGATGAGAACGCCTTTTAACAAGAACTTGACGGGGCGATTGGCAGGTAACAGGTACAGTTAGGGGAAGGAGGATGGTGAGATGGTGATTTGTTTATGGTAGCAGAGTCTCCCACGCTTTAAGGGTCGTACCGTGAGTTAATAGCAATTGGTTTCGGTTACCTTTCGGCTCATTTTGGTTTGGGCCTGTGTCTCTGCTGTTGGTATTTGGTGTACACGACTGCGTCACTGTTACACGGGCATCAAGAGATCTTGAATTCACTGTTTGCCGGCATCATATATCTTGGAGCCGAATTTCCAGACCTGGTCGACTGTCAACGTTGGTCCGCTGAACGGATCCGTTGTATCGCTCAGAACAACTAGATCCGCATCTGCTCCGCTCTCTAGAGAGCCCTTGATACCTTCGAGGCCCAGCATGCGTGCGGGCGTCGCAGTAACGGCATTGATTGCCTCCGCAGTCGTCGCTCCAGCCCAGCGACGGAAGTTGTTCACACACTCGATCAGGGTAGCAGAGCTACCGGCAATCTTGTCGCTGCCTTCTAGAGTAAGGCGGGCACCATTCTTGACGATGCGCTCGCCATTCGTCCACTCATAGACTCCGTCCGGGAGGCCGCAGAGTTTCATGGCGTCTGTGACAAGGATCAGACCGTCAGGATGCGCGTTCCAAGCGATCTTGATCGTTGTGGGATGCAGGTGAATACCGTCCGCGATAATCCCATAGTATGGACGACGATACTCGCTCTGACCCAACAGACCAAAGATGCCAGGATCGCGGTGGTAGAAGGGCCTCATCGCGTTGAACATATGGGTGACGGTAGTCGCTCCCTCTTTGATCGCCGCAAGAGCCTGCTCATATGTGGCATCCGAATGTCCGATTGAATAGATGATCCCGCGAGAGACGATCTCACGGATGTTGGACGTCATCTTGGCGACCTCGGGAGCAGCTGTGATCATCTTGATCGGACTGGGAGCAACGGCATGGCCGATCGATGTCTCCGTCTCGGGAATGTTCTCTTCGCCATAACATTCGATCACATCGATAATTCCCCTTGTTGAAGCCTGCAGAATTCCCTCCTTGTGGCAACCATGTCGGCCCGGAGTCATGAACGGACCCTCAACATGTGCACCTAGCGACTCGGCGCCATCTTCTGCACGTCTGCTAGCTCCAGATGGCCCTAGAGACGGGAGGACCTAGTGATCATTGTTAGTGACGATCCGTTAAGACATGATTTTGGCTGCGCAGACCTTGCGGTAAACCTCCGGAAGCGAGCTGACGAGCGTGGGCAGGTACGACGTGACACCGGTACGGGCCAAAGCTCTAGTCGCCGCCCTCAAACCCTCCTCATATTCAGCGCGAGAGCTCTGTGGAACAGAGAAATCAAATCCATAAGCACCGTTGAGCTGGCTTTCAATCAGGCCTGGCGCAAGGATGCGGCCACCTAGGTCAATGACCTGGTCGGGCGACAGCTTCAACTCATAGAAGGCTTCCTGGTCCTTGAGGATCTTTCCGGACGTGGAGTCGATCCACAGGTCCTGCTCGACAAGTTCTTTGCCCTTTGGTATGCGGCAGTTGGTGAACTTGGTGATAAATGGAGCTGGGCCATCGTCAGCGATGGATGGCCTGATGGACGTGGGGTCACCGATATGGGGCATTGCTGAGATACGGATAGTTAAGTAACGTGCGACTAACGACTTAGTGACGATCAGATCAGCAACAAAGAATCCCAAATTCCAGATTACTCATCCAGCAGTGCAGGATGAGAGAAACAAAGAGCAGAAGGACGATGGGTCAGATATTAAGACAAGAAGACTACGAGGGGATATGAAAAAACTACTGCTCTATCTATAAATTCGCAACGAGTGGACCATGGTTGCGACGTCTTGAAGTTCCAGGTGCTCAAAGGACCCGGTGCATGGAACCGAGACGAATATCCACGGCATTCAATGGGAGCAGAACCATCGTTGGATCAGATCAGATCCAACCAAGCTACCCTGGATCGTCACGCAGGAGATCTCCAAAGAGACCGAGAGGAGACCGAGATGTGACGTCGGCATCTGGACCCGACCGAGAGTCGAAGAATGCGACCGGATCCAGCATCGAGCATACCTCAGAGCCGGGAAGGGCCGTTGGGATTGCAGAGTGCAGACACATGGCACGTTGGCTTACCATACAAAGAGGAAGGATCACATCACAGAAAGAACAGGATCTCGATAGTAGTAGTGAATGGTGTGAATGGGAATAAGTTACTTAGTTACTACTAGATAACTAGTAACTATGGTAAAGAGCTGGATGGTAATCATGATACCGGTATGGTAAGTATCAGCTGGTACCGCGGGCTGTAACTTACAGACGCCGTCTCTCTGACAGTTTCTCCAGATGCCCCAGACCAAACAAGGCGCCCTAGAGGGAACCAAAGTCCAACAAGCTGCATTCTCTGGATTAGTTATTCATTATTCCACTTACCCTCTTTCCGGGACCAACAAATAATTAACAACTGACTGGTTGCGGGGTGCCTTATCTGCCCCCGATGTCACCGTGCGATCCGGGGCGCAACCCTTTTATCTCAACAAGCGCCGACTGACTGGCTGTGTCTCTCGTCTGCACGCCGTCGCGAGGCCAGCTGGTCCATCATCCCGTCGATAACGACAGCGCCGCTGGCTGGAAATTCAGTTTGCGCTTCGTGACATCGCCGACGCCTCGTGCGACCTGCTGTCACTGTGGCTCCTGTCACCCTGGCTGTGTTCTCAAAGCTAACCTCCACCTTTTCTCCTCTTCTCGATTTCACGCAACATCAAATCTCTTCTGTTCGTTACTCCAGTCTGCTCCAGTCTGACATAAGTACGACGACGGAGAGATAAGAGATCTGAACCGGTGGAGCCCATCCGATCGCGCATTGGAGTCCCTAATCTATCCCTATCTCACCTATTAATAAATACTTGATAATATCAATAATAATAATCGCAAAGCTTCAAAAGGAGCTGGTGAGTACAAGTGCCTCTCCATCGCAGTGTCCCTTTCTTTGCCATCTTTTGCCTTGGGATACACCGATCTGTCTTCGAGATTCAGAGTGTTGTCGGATCTTACTGTGATCGGTTATCCTTTTCGTCTGAAGTTGAAGCTCACGGCCTGTATCAGACAGATCACCGTAACACAGGCAAGCGCAAATATCCAGCTCGATGAGTCTCCCAGCTTCGGCGGACACGACTGAGAAGGTGGCCGCGACTTCCAACGGCGTCGATGTGGAGGATCCCAACCATGATGCAGCCGTCGTCGGTCCGTCATGGATGTACAAGCCATTGAAGATCGGACGGTGGACGCTGCCATGGTTCGCCTCGCCGGAGACTCAGCTCCTTCTTGTGTCCTTCGTGTGTTTCCTATGTCCGGGCATGTTCAATGCGGTCAATGGGTTGGGCGGAGCAGGTCAACTCCGCACGAACGACGTTAGTGACTCCAACACCGCCTTATACAGTACTTTCGCCGTGGTTGGTTTCTTCGCTGGTTCGATCGCAAACCGCATTGGCTTGAAGTTGACGCTTTCATTTGGTGGTTTTGGATACTTCCTCTATGTGGCTTCGCTGCTCTCCTATAACCACAACCAGAATGTCGGTTTCCTCGTCTTCGCTGGTGCGTTGCTGGGTGTTTGTGCCGGTTTGTTGTGGTGTGCACAAGGGGCCGTGATGATGAGCTATCCTCTAGAGAAGGACAAGGGCAAGTTCATTGCCGTCTTCTGGGTCATTTTCAACCTAGGTGGTGTCATTGGCAGTTTGGTGAGTCTGACACGGCAGAGGCGTCAACGCAAGATTCGGGCACTGACATAAATTAGGTACCCTTGGCACAGAACTTGCATTCGACCGCTGGGACGGTGAATGATGGCACATATATCGCATTCTTGGTTCTCATGGCAGTTGGATTCGTGCTCGCCTGGGGTCTGTCGGATTCCAAGTACATCATGCGCAAGGATCATACCCGAGTCATTGTGATGAAGCACCCTACATGGATGTCCGAGATTAAGGGTCTACTGGAGACTCTAAAGACGGACTACTATATCGTCCTTCTCTTTCCCATGTTTCTTTCCAGTAACTGGTTCACCGCATACCAGTTCAACAGCGTTAATGGCGCTTACTTCGACATTCGAACTCGCGCGCTCAATTCGTGTCTCTATTGGGTCAGCCAGATGATTGGTGCCTTTGTTATGGGCCAGCTACTCGACTTGCCTTTCTTGTCACGGACTCTCCGTGCCAAACTGAACCTAGTCATCCTTTTCTGCCTGACCATGGGCATCTGGGGTGGAGGCTACGCCTTTCAGAAGACGTACACGCGCTCTTCGCTCCCCACCCAAGCTGATCTTCCGAAGGACTTCGCCGACCGTGGCTATGTTGGCCCCATGTTTCTCTACATGTTCTATGGCTTCTATGACGCTGCCTTCCAGACCTGCACTTATTGGTGAGTCTCATTGAAAGTATAGTTCCAGTATCTTCTACTGACGATGGCCTAGGTACATGGGCGCCCTCACAAACAACAGCCGAAAGCTGGCAAACTTTGCCGGTTTCTACAAGGGCATCCAGTCGGCAGGTGCCGCGATTACTTGGCGGTAAGAGCTATCAAGACATCGAAATCCGCAGCTCTCGTAGCTAATTATCATCACAGTATGGACGCCATGGGCACCTCTTTCATTCGAGAGTTCGCTGCTTCCTGGGGTCTTCTAGCGGGCAGCATCCTCATTGCGTCCCCAGTTGTCTTCTTCAAGATCAAAGAATCCATCGATATCGTGGATGATGTGAAGTTTTCGGATGAGAACGTCACAGAGGTCGCCCCTGATGCTTTGACAGGGACTGAGCTGTCAGGCACAACGAAAGAGAACAAAAATGAGGCCGTCGCTTAATTTTGTGTCCTTTCTGCCTTGATTGGAACAATGTCGTTGTGAACGAGTGGAAGACAATTTCCGTTGATTGTTCGAATGACGCTATGACTGCGGTATGCGTAGTCGATTCCTAATGGACCGGAACAGGAGGCCCCTATACCCATGTTGATGTTATTTTAATATTATGTGTTCATAATTCGCCCACTCGGAGCACTCACTTCTTTGTCCCCTTCATTCCTTAGCATTTCGGTGGTTTCTGAGCGTTGAAATTATCATTGCGCGAAAACATCCATGACTACGGATATCAGCTTTTGACTTGGTTTATCACCGTTTATCGGGTATATCACCAAGTCGACATATTTTGTGTACTGACATAAATTGATGTCTTCCACCTGTTGGGATATCTCGACGTCCCTTGGTCAGGCTTTTTCAGACTAATGCCGTCTAACTAAACCTAAGAAAAATACTAGAACCACGTAGTGCAACTACACTCGTTTATATTCACGGAGTCTTTCTGAGAAGCAAAGGTAACTAACATCTCATGATTATATGTACGAATCAACAGCCTCTTATGAGGTTGGTGGTACGTGTCGAAAAGAATACGACGGGATACAGTTAGCCGAATGCTAACCAAAGAGAATATATACAGAAACGAATGGAACCAAGATGCCCGGGACGGCGAGATCCGTCATCCATGTTCCTTAAGCGGGATAATTAGGCATCTGACCCGCACCGACTCCAACCGTAGCATTGGGCGCGATCGTCGGTAGAGGGACGTAGGACTCCGTATGTGTAGCCTTCGCAGTGCCATTGGTCTTATACTCTGGCCAGATCTTGGTATCGCCCTTAGCGATATCCCAACCGTAGACGGTACGGTTAAACAGCTGCAGAGCAGCAATAGGCTGATAATACGGCACCTCATGCCCGGACTCATAGACACGAGTGAAGGAGAAGTTGCCATACTCGCGAGTCTCGCCATACTCGACACCGTTAACGGTCATGGGGACGTAGCCGGCAGCGCGGAAATTCGCTGCAGTGGAGTGGTTAGCTGCTAGGGAGACGGCCTCTCCGCCGAACCAGTTGCAGATGTAATCGGCGTCGCCGTAGATGAGGGAGACGCGGACGGGCAGAGCGAGGATTTCCTCGAGGTCGTCTAGGAAGTTGGGCCAGACGAAGTCGCCGGTTTGTTGGAATGCGAAGTAGACTTCGTCGTTGGAAGAGGTGTAGTTGATGTCTACGCCGATGGCGTTCATGACGTAGTCTTGGGTTACGTATTGTTCGTAAAAGCTGGGGGGAGTTGGGTCCTGAGAGGTTTCTGTTAGTTTTCTTTTTCCTTGTGCTTATCTTGTTTTTCTTTTTTGGATGTCATCATCAACTTACAGCGCTAGGGTGGCGGATATCGTAGGTGCCCCGACCACTAAATACATAGTATGGCCCTTCAACATTGTCTCGGCACATGTTGGTAGCTTCCGTGCAAAGGGCATAGTCACTCAGGGAAGTCCGGTTCGTCTGCTTGCACAGACTAACCTGATCCTGACATCCATTGGGCATGGTATTGGCGAATTTCATATAATTGTACACAGTCTCGTTGACCTTTATAAAAAAAATTCCATGTTAGATTTTAACCCCTTTTTGTAGTAGAGCTGGAAATTTTTCACTCAAAACTTACAGCTTCGATGCCATATGTGTTGTTTCGGGCAAATTCAGGATAGTAGTTCGCCTGGATGGCCTCGTCGATGATACCATTCATGATACCTAGCGTGTTGAATTCCAGTTGGACGCCTTGGGATTCTCCCTTTGCGATCTTCTCATTCTGCTCGTGGAAATGATTGAAGAAGGCAGGTCCGTAGTGACCGCCGTAGCTTTCCGTCCATAGGTTGAAGCTCTTGGATTTCACTTCTGAATCTAGCTGCGGCAGAGCGGAGTAGAATCCCTGGAGAGCCTCCCATGCAGCTACGGCGGCGAGGTTGGTCGTGTCTATTATTAGGGCATTAGCAATCATATATCTATGGAAGGTGAATATGCCAGAGCAACATACCGATCAGAGTCGCGTTGATCACTGGGTATCTACCCTGAACGCCAGCGAAGGATGGATCCTCATATTCGCCAGTGAGAGGATTCAGCGACCCGGGTTCTTTCTCAGCGTAGGAGAATCCTATCGGACGCGTTAGCCGCGCACTTTGTCAACTGGGGGGATCTAATGGGTTTCTATGTATGTACTACTGTACATACCGACACCAAGAGGCTGAGACAGGAACAACAGATTGGACACTTCGTTCCATGAGTACGGGTTGAGGTAGCTATCGTAGCTAGCATTGACGTGACACGGTCCAAGTTCTGTTCTTCTGTCAGCTCGTGTCCAGACATAGCTTAACTATCTTCCGAACCAGCGCTTTTATTTTATTATTATTATTATTATTACCTTCAAAAAGCCCAATCAACGAGTCACTGCCCGGACCACCATTCAGCCATAGCGTAATTGGAGCATTGGCAGGATCATGGCGCGATTCGAAGAACCAGAAGAACGTGTGCGAATCCGGCGCGAGATCAATGTATCCGGAGTAGGAGTTGACACCGGGCGTGGTCTCGCAGACTCCCTCCTTGCCAGGTTCCTTATACCGGATCGTGACATTATTCGGAGACGTGATGGTCTTCACGCCGGTCGGCTCATTCGGCAGCTGACGCTTGATCGCATCGATGTTCGCCGCATTGCCAATTGCCGCCGCCAATGGCAGTAGCAATACTCCGTAGCCCAACATGTTGTTGTTAATTAATTAATTAACAGTTGAGGCAACGAAGAAGAGCCGCGAAGGGAAGGGCCTGGAAGCAAGGGATGAGAGGTTGTAAGTAAACAACGCGATAAATCCGCCTGCTCCACGAAGACAACTTCGCGAAGTGTCCCTTGGAAGAAAGATAGGAGCAGATAGCGGCTCTTGTTATAGCAGATTAATTACATGCACTCGATCGTCATTACTCTTGGCTATCACGCCGATTGCGAGCCGTTTCTTTTGCGGATCACTACTTAAGTAAAGACCCACTGGTGCAGGGAGTGAGCATTATTGCATTGTGGTATGCATCTGTGCTAGTTAGATTACCACAGCTGTCTCTCTACTTTGGATTGATTGCAATTGAAGAGATTATTATTTACCCACCGATGGAAACCAATCGCATCTTGAGGAGATCACCGCACGGTACACAATCAGACCGCCTCTCTGCATCAATGTGATACCGGTCCCGATAGATAAGCAGAAAAAGCAGAACGACAAGACCGGAAGGTGAAACAAAACCTTGGCTGCGCGGGGTTCTTTTTCCTCAGGGGGGATCAGCGCCGCCGCTGCGAAACGAAGCCAGCCGGCGCGTGGCTTGGGGCTGGGGAGATCCAACGTAGCATTGCATCGGACTCCGGAGAAAGAAATTTCGAAGAAAGAAAAAAAAAAAGACCATATCTAGACTAACCGGCCCCTCAATACTGTATCTATCCTAGGGTAGTACGGAGTACTCCGTAGACACGCCACTTCTCAGCTGTGGTTATCTATCTATTTAGTTTATCTGATTCTGATCTGTGCATATGTACGTGCGCTGCATTGATATTTCAGTCGTGCAAAGAGGCCGTGATAACACGAAGGATGCGCTGCTTCAGACCAGTTCAAAATCAGCGATACCACGAGATAGTCGGACGAGTTTGGTGTTGTTCCCTGGTTCTCCTAGCTATTATTCTGGATTTGATCTTGCTATTCTTATTTCCTGGAGTTGGCGCTTGAATCGGATCGGTTCCGACTACGATGACTTCAAGTGCATGTTGTGTTGGCGCCTTGCCGAACGCGTTAAAACATAAGTGATGCTGATTTGTGTGGTAGGTTGAGTACTTAGACAGTATGGTCTTTTTTTGCATCCTTTATCATCATCTACTGGCTGGCTGCTCACTCTGATGTAGATAATCCCATTATCATATTATTCTTCTCCCTCACCAATGGGTTTCAAAGAATTGGCTGTACCATAAGCTCTATAAAAAAACTAGCTGGGTTGTCTCCGCATCCGGGGCCGGCGTGAAATAAGTGTGCACTTGGATGAAGAAATTCAGTAACCGCGAGCTGAACAAATTATACATAATAATCTCTATTCAACTATCAAGCCATTTTCCTTATCAAAAAATACAATATCCAGCCCATAGGAAAAAAAAAAAAAAAACTCTTCTTTCTTACCATACCATACAGTATTTCCATCATTCACCATGTCGACGACCAGCCCTATCATCTTCTACGACATCGCCATGAAGGCCCCCCTGGAGAAAAACTGCTGCTCTCCAAACCCGTGGAAAACCCGACTGGCGCTCAATTTCAAAAATCTCCCATACTCGACCTCATGGGTCCCTTTGCCCGATATCGGGAAAGTCCGCAGCAATCTCAACGTACCAGCCTGTCGCAAATTCGCCGATGGCACAGACTTCTTCACCTTACCTATCATCGAGGATCGCACCACTGGTTCGTTGGTCGGCGACTCCTTCGATATCGCAGTCTACTTACAGAACACGTATCCGGACTCGGGAGCGGGCGATCTTTTCCCGCCTCAAAAGCTCGAGTTCGTCCTGCCGGAGGGTCCTGCATTACTTGTACCGCTTACAGAGTGTCGCGAAAGTGGGTTTCCAGAATACGCCAAGTTCAATGTGAATGTCGACGCGGCTTTTACTGCACATGTACAGCTTGGGGTTCAGGGTCTTCCGTTCGATCCAGCTACTGCTGAGATCAGTAGGGCGGAATTCGTCAGGCGCGCGGGTTTCACGTCCTGGGATGATTTTGCGCTGGTTGGCGAGGCGCGAGAGAAGACGAAAGAGTCGTTCCGGAATACGTTGGGTGGTCTGGCTGAGCTATTCTCAAGGGATACTAGTGGGCCCTTTCTACTCGGAACAAGGGCTAGTTATGCGGACTTGATTGTCGGTGGGTGGCTGCGGATGATGAGCGTGACTCTACCGGAGAGTGAATGGGAGGAGTTGAGAAGTTGGCATGGAGGTCTTTTTGGGCAATTGTATGATGCGTTACAGGTATATGCAGAAGTGAAATAAGGTATGGGGTTAAACTAGGTTGGGAGCATCCTTCTTTATTATATGGTGGAAATGCAAAGTGACGACTTTTGTTTTGATAGATTTCCGAGTGAATATCCTTAGGAACAATCAGATTAGATCACTCAATACGCAAATACCCCAGACAAGGTATATTTCCCCTGTTCAATGGACCATGCAGTTAGCTCCGAAGAATGATGAGCACCCTCGCAATCATCCACAGTCTGCATCTGATAAGCTTATATATGATAGCAACAAAAATCAGCCAGTGAGGGTAACAACAATATCAGTATCGCATTCACTCGAGAAGGTTGATCTATGGACTCTGATGGCGGAAATATAGAGAACACGAGCAACCAGCATTTATGGTACTTTGAAGATCACGAATAGCTAAACAATGACATAGGAAGAACAGACAAGACCCAGGAACTTCTCAATGCCGCTAAGCGGTTCTTCAGGAGATAGAGTGTCTGGTCTAGACCACCCCCTGCAGAAACCTATCGATGCAACTAGAGTCGCAGAGAGGTTGGTGAGCGAATTAAAAAAGGCCAGAACAATAATATTTTTCTTCGTTCTATAATACTTATGGATACTCTCGCAACATTGCTCTTAGATGGCGCGTAATAGTGACATTTTTAACTAACTAACTTGCACGTGAGTCTATATATACTTCGTCCCAGCGGCATTACGGCCGAATCCAAGGTTCACAACGTAAATCACATTACTTTTCAGTTAGAATCCCGAATTGACTCTCAGAGGTCGAAAGTGAGCTGTGCTAATGGCGCAGGACAGGAGCCGTTCCGTCAACGTCGTAGTGAATCGCATGCAACGTTGCTAACAGCCCTCGTTCAATGAGTTGATATGAATATCCCGAATTCTCAATTCCATGTCTAATTCCTAATCAATCCCTTGGATGTAAAGCTTAATATACCTCTCTATTTCATCATATTGGAATCTAATCCCAAGATATAACTATTATAACCATGACGCAACATATCTATCCTCAGTCGAGCTCGCCAAGAAATAAATCCACATAGTTAAGTATGTACCATGGCCAGTCGTGGTCTACGACAGTATCGGTCCGTCCGGAGGTGTAAGAGTTGACTCCGGTGTATGATGGTCGAATCGATGTCATCTATTCTGTTCTGCAGTCTCGATAAGAAATAGAAAGACTTCGGGAAGTTACTGGAAGTGATTGCTGGAAACCGACAGAAGCCGAGTGTTTATGGTCTTGGATGGTAACTATTCATTGTTCGACAACGGTGCGGTACTGCTCCATTCTCAGTTCTATCTGCGGAAATACTCTGACCCAATTAATGGTATTTCATAGTTAGGTAGCGGTATTGAATAAATTCTTCATCTACTAAGCTCTTACATATATTCCAAAAGACAAGAACTGTCATACTACGAGTCATGAAGAATTCGTCATGGGTCTTTTTGATTATCGTATTTGCACAAAAGGACCGACACTGGATTATGCCAGCTAATAGAAATGTAGCCTTACGCGATTGTAGCCAAATAGGGTGTTATACGTTGAAGTTGCACGATTCTCCCGTTTGTGTATGCTCCCGCTTCGGGTATCGAATGCGGCTGGCTGATGCATTGTAGTAAATCTATTAGTGTATTATTAACTGTCTAAATGTGTCGAAAATAATCTAGCGCCCGGCGCCTTAAATCTGGAGCTTCCCAGTCACGCCATTTGCATTTCTATCGGCTTTTTGTTCTCTTTCTTCGGTTCCAGCGGTAGACACAGCCAGATGACTAGGACAGCACCTAGCATGGCTATTACGAATGGCTGGAAGACTTTCACTCCGTTCGCCTGAGCAAGAGTTCCTACCACGAAAGGAAGCCCAGCTGCACCACAGCCGCCAACAGCGGATGCGAAGCCAATCGAATCAACATGCAGATGACGAGGAAGCAGATGCGTGACCGCTACTACGACTGCTGGATAAAGCGGACCGAGAAAGAACCCCTGAAGAGCAACTGTAACAGCAGAAACATAAAACTCGGGCACAAGCCAGAAGATCGCTTGTAGAGCTATGAGGGTAGGCAAGTAAATCTGGTGAAAAGAGATGCAGTCAGCTTCAGTTCGACGGAACGGCCGTAATATAGATCAAGATATGTGGCCCGCGGATGGACCCTATCGCACTTACGGCAACTGCCAATCGCTCTCCGATGCGCGGAGTTACGAAGCCCAAAGCAACGCTTCCTACAGTGCTACCTAGCCAGAACCCCATCTCGACGATACCAGAAGCAAAAGGATCCGCATGACGAACTCGCATCATGAAGGTCACGATCCAGCCACCAAGAGTGACTTCTATTCCATCATACCCCAGAATAAACAGTGCACAGAGCCAAGTCACCCTCCTATTTTTCTTGTCGAATAGAGTCTCTCCCATGTTCCCATCCTTGGGTTCAGGTGGCCCAACATTAGCCTCACGGTATGCCTGCCCGTCCATTTTCCAAAATGAAGCGACAGATGTGGCTGTCTCGATGATTGCAATCGCGGCCTGCCAGTATTGTCAGAAGCAGATCAAATACTATCCATCAGAAGCTCTACCATCATATAATAGAAGTGATACCACTTTCCCCCGGGTGTTGTGACCAAGGTCGTAGCAATAAGCGGACTCGCCATAGCACCCGCTCCGTAGAAACCATGCAAAAGGCCTAGCATCTGGTTCGCACTGCGCATATTTCCGATCCATGCATTCCACGCGGAGTCGGAGAGACTGTTACCAAGCCCCACGATCATAAACGCGAAAACAACAACCGGGTACGGAGGATGGAAAGCGGTGATGGTGTAAGCAGTAATGTGGCAGCTACCGGCGATGAATGCAAGTCCCCGCTGGCCCAGGCGGAAGTGGATCCGACTGCTGAGGAAGGCAGCGATAACAGAACCGGCCAGGGGGGCTAGGAATATCAACGAAACCGTCGTGTATGAGAGGCCATACCATGTCTCGAGCTGCACATCTTGTCAGATCTACACGAAGTCTAAGTATTGGGGATAGGCATGGTTCGGTACATATGGCATCAATGCCTAGAGACGTTCTGGTGAGCTAAGAATCCACATTGAAGATTTGAACAGTCGAACTTACACCTTGAGCAGAATCGTTGGCCCCCATAAGTGCGAAACTCCAGAAGGTTGCTAACGTCCGCACGATACTTGTACTAGACTGGTTCCAAGCCTTCCCATCTGTATCAGACCCTGACGAGTCCGAATGGAGGAGATATAAACCCGCTTCTGAATCATCTTCAATTGAGTACTCGACGGTGTTCTCCGATGTATGGCTCTGCTCGGACAGAGAACTTCTGCGCTCAGCGCATTCGTCTATGTATCGATAGTCGCCTTGATTGCTTTGTGTGGACATGTTGGGAAGGAGCAATCATGGCCCCTTCCTGGGAATCAGCGGAGATGGCTCAGGAAAGCGGCCGTGACGATTATGGCGATTGTAGTCGTCGATTAAAGGTTCGTTTGGAGAGTGAGATTTCGAAATGAGAGTCCAATGTTGTTGTTGTCCCTATCCAATATCCCAGTGAAAGCCTCCATTCGGCTGTGAGCATCTTCAGCCGACGAGAGAGGACTATGTCTTTCACCTGGTGCTGTAGGGATCGAGTTGTTAGTAGATTTCTTGGCCATCAATTCAGTCAACACGCACTTTGGGTAGCCATCGATGAGATCAGGGGAAGCAGCCAGGCTCACTCTGATCTATTTCATTTCTCGATGACAGGAGCTACCTAAGATCCTCCCGTCCGTCCCCTTGGCAGGAAGCTCTTTGCCCCATAGATCGTGACACTTATTGTTCCAGAAAAGAACTATAACAGTCAAGTGGACCCGGAGCGGCGTGGCGTTGTCAAGAGTACGCAGTCAATGGGCCAGCGGCTTTTTAGTGCGCGACTAGGACTGCGCTAATCCGAGTCGGGAAATAATCAGGGCTTAGGGTTGGTCTGTGCACGGGTCAGCGACCATCTGGCATCTCCTATCTACAGTAGTCTTTTCGAATCTCTCCATTCTACACCAATAACAACTACAAGTGCTGTCCTTTTTTCCAGCATGGGCTTAATCTTATCTAGTTGTACTCTAAAAATAACTTGGTCGAAATGCCTTAATCCATCGTGAGAATTTCCTCATCCGCCATGGTCGAGTCAGAGAATAACCCAGCACAAAAAGTGGGTGCTTTGGACGCGTCAGTCTGCCGTTGGATATAAAACAGGGCGAACGCTCCTTGCTATTTCTCGCTCGTGCGACATCTCTGCTCCGTACTTACTACGGAGTACTGTGATTTAGAGAACCCCGCAGCAATTACCGCTCACGCAATCAAGGAAATCATCTGCACAATATGTGGAAAAGGAGCTATCGATCGCCAGCTAGCAAAGCTTGGCATCAGCTTATTATATACCGGATTGTTAACTACAGGGAGTGCGCAGACTTTAGTACGGAATGTTTCAAGATCACTCAGGGGTCTGGGGTGAGTAACGAATTCTCCCTCAACGGACGCGTAGACAATTACCAAATGAATCAATGAACGGCACGCATCCGCTCTCACGGGATTACATATGGGGTTGCCAAGTAGTTATTTCTTGCATCGTTTATTCTTGACTTACTACTACTCTTCTCGAGTAGTTAGTTAACTTGTTAGGGAGTCGTTGATGCATTGCTGACTGATCCGTTTGTACACTACTGTTCCAGAAATAGCACATCATTCAGAGACGCCACAGCAGCCACGGAGAAGAGCCCTGCTCTGATTGAGGCAGCAAAATAATTCGAGAATGTCCCATGGTGCGAGGATTACGAGAAAATGATCTCTGATATGCTGTAACTGGCTCTTTGGCTACGAAGCTGTTGACCGCCATGATATGAGACATTTAATTGCTCCTGTGAGTTGTTTGTTTCAGCGAATCAGCGGAGAATATACACAGCATCGCATACTTTGACATGCTTCATCATGTCCACTGATCATCACATTCTGACTTCTGGGAATAGATGCAAGTACACGCAAGTACAACCACCTTTTCCCCGATGATGCCACGCCGGAGTCCCTCGTTCAGGATCGGGCCAGGATCTTTCCACGAGCTTGGAAAGGTCGGAAATAACCGTTATTATCGAAACGCCCCTATTCGTAGACCACGGATGTAATTCATCTGCCGAGGATAGTTGTATGCAAACTCTTTAAGTATTTGATTTGTCACCTACTGCTCGATCTACTAACTATTATAGATTTAAGCTCCTCGCTAGAGCAGCACCTGAGCAGTCTCACGCGCATGCTCACCTGCAATAAAAATCTTGAATAGAATATGTTTAATGGCTCTATTTCCTAAGTCTTTGAAACGCAGTCTATTATCCTCGACTGTGGTCCTGTGACAATTGGTCACTGATGTTCAGACCGTCCGTGAGCATCTACGCTGCCACACATAAGAAAGAAGTACAGTCACATCGAGACTACATCGAATATGCTCGCGAAGTCACAATAGGCGCCAACTGCTAGATTGGTGGAGATGCTGTAATTCTGGTCGGTGTTACCGTCGGTAACTGTACCATCGGAGCCGGTTCTGTTGTCACGAAGGATATTCCAGCTTTTTCTATGGCCGTGGACTCTCCAGGAAAGGTTATTAAGAAGATGACCCCTCTTCCAGACATAAATGGATCACTTGCGAGATTTCCAGCAGACGTGGATTCTTTGTGCTGGGTTAGGTAATACCTGGGGATAACTACTCGTCTCGGGGCTGTCCTCACATCCACTGGTGAAGTTGTATAAGTGCTCACTACGGCTGTGATAGAGGCCGTTGTGATTCTCAACCTGACTAAGGTGCCAGGAATTAAACTGGGCTAAGGCATATGTTTAATGCACGCATATACATTATACCCGAAATATCCAACCCCTTCTCTACATGTCGCTCTAGGAGGACCATAATGACTGCTTACAACATTTTTGAGCAGCACCTCGATGCCAACATTGGTCTAAAATATTGTGAGCTTCCTCCACCATCCTTACGCTGTCCCGGGGTTATCTCGACGGTCTCGGATCTGTCGTACAAGCCGGTCGCGAACCCCCGGCTCGGTCGAATAGGGGGCGCACAGCTTCTTCTCGGGGTCGCAGTACGTAGATGGTCCACCGAACTATCTGTGGGAAGAATGGGCTCTAGATATGGTGCTGGCAACAGTACTTTCTCTTCTCTTTACAATTTTAGTATGTGTCCGATGTGACCATCCTTCATGCACTAATGCATAGGATTAACTGTGCCGCACATGTTGTCTGTTCTTTTGTGGGGAAGCGTACACACAGAATTCCAAGCCAACTTCCGCATACCCTGTCATTGCCTCTGCATTCCATTGTGTAGGTATGCAGATGCTCTTTCTTTGTCTACAATGTGTCATGTGAGTGTTTAATTCGGGGTTACAGGTCAACTTCCAAAAGTCGTCTCCCTTCCTTACTCTACCTTCAGACCTGGTCCCCGAGGCTCCTAGACCCCACTCTACCACATTTTATTCAACATCTAATCTATTCATACTTCATAGTGACTCCGTCGAGTGCCACGTCCTCCACGTGGAGCAGTGAATATGACCTCCTCTCCCAGCGCTGGCCCTCCAGACTTGATAGCCACAGCCGTGGAAGTCGATACGTTGGTTCGTGTGACTCGGGGGGTTCCCTAGTACTTGCTGGATACAAAATCTGACACCTTCATGCCAGGCGACAGAGGATGACTCTACCTACGGAGACGAGTTGTTAGTCTCATAGGTTCTGCTGAGTATCCAGAGCGCTAACCTCTGTTATAGGGATTCTTTAACTACATCAGTCATATCCTCAGCCCTTGATTATCCCAACGAGAATGGCAGACGTTATCACGCATATCGAACCGGACGTAAGTGTTTTCGTGCTGCGGAGGGGCATTCTATTGACACAGAAGAGGATACATGATGCCGAACGACGAAGACGAAAAGGAAAGGCTCGACATCATGCACGAGATGTTTTTGACGATGATGGATCGGGAATTATTCCTGGCGCCGCTAAGTGATTCGCCACGTCGGGTTCTAGACCTGGGAGCTGGCAGCGGAATATGGGCTTTGGACTTTGGTGAGCATTCGCGAAAATAGAGTCGTGTCTATATGTCACTGACTAACATCGTTCACTTGCAGCCGATCAGTTCCCTTCAGCAGAAGTAATTTGTTGCCTAGAGCATAAAGTAACAGTATACTTACTGAACGGGTTCTAGGTCACGGGGAATGATTTAAGCCGGATTCAACCAAGCTAGTTAGTGAGAAAAGTGTCCTTTTGAAAGAAGCGTCAAGTCATCTATCTATTCTAGTCAGCTAATAATACAGATAGTGCCCCCCCGAACGTCAAGTTCATTATTGATGATTACGAAGCCGAATGGGCGTATGGAGACTGCAGATTTGACTTTATCCACGGTCGTTATCTTGCATTCTCTGTCAACAATTTTCAGGGATTGATCAATCAATGCTATGAGTAAGACGAATCATTACTCCCTCTGCTGTTGGTATTATGGCAACTAATTGGAATTCCACAGCAACCTTGCTCCAGGAGGATGGGTTGAATTTCAAGACTGGGATGGTAATTTATACTCACAAGACGGTTCGATTGAAGGAACATCCATGAAACAGTACTTCGATGCAATTATCCCGGCGATGGAGAAAACAGGAAAGGATCCCAGTCCGGGACCAAAATACGAACGATGGCTTCAAGCAGCTGGGTTTCGCGATATTGAGGTCCAAAAGTTCGTCATTCCTGTAGGTGCATGGCCGAAGGACAAACGTCTGGTAAGTATAGTCCCTTGATATTAGCTTCATCTATGTTTTTTTTTTCCTGCTAATGCTCGCTCGCCTACGAAAAAAGAAATATCTAGGCATCTGGAACTTATTACAATCTGAAACTGGGTATGAAGCCACTGCTATGGCGGTATTAACGAGAGAGGAAAAATGGTCCAAGGAAGAAGTGAGCGCTCTGGTGGCCAAAGCAAAAAATGATACGAAAAACCGTAATATTCATGGACTCCTCGATTTGTATGTACGTTCAATAATTCGAACTGGAATTGATTTGACTGACAAGAGCTGTAGCTACGTCGTCTATGGTCGGAAGCCGAGCGGATAGTCTAGTATCCGCTTCGATATCTCTGTCACTGTCTGAGGGCGACAGCAAAAACGAACCTGTTGATCTCACTCTTGCAATCTCGCTCTTACAATCTCAATCTTTCTATTTCCTTGTCCCCTTCCAATTTCCATTTGCTTGCAGCTTTGTAATTTTTACATAGTTAGCACCCGCTTAGTAGGTACCTAGTGCAAACTCTACTTTACTTCTTTCTCTTCACCATATCTATTATCTAATGCACATCTTAAGGGGCCTTATATTATAGTTAGTTTATGTTGAGCAAAGGTATAAGTACACCTTACCAATGTCCGTAGGCGACTTTAGTATATTGGGATTTTTTTCTGGTTTAATTATTTATTATTTAGTATACTGTATCTTGGACTAATAAGTTAGGTAGAAGAGAGGAGAAGTAGCAAGAAAGCCTAAGATTTTGTATACGCTATCTAAGCTAAGTAGGTAACTAACTCATCATCTGGACTCCTGAATGATACGACCTGTTTACTATGAAGCTGTCACACAGTGCTTCTTAGCACAATGACACTTGCCGTCGACCCCGCCATTATTCAGTCGGTCTAGTTTCTTTCTTTCTCATCTATCTATCTATCTATCTGCTGGGGAATTCCCGTCGTGGATCCCTCTCTATCCACATTCAGCAGTACTCTCCGCGATGCATCTATCCAATCACAGCAGGCGAATCTCGTCTGTCCGCAAAGTTCATCGGGCCGCGCACCCGACGCCCGTCCAATCAGCATGCTGGCCTTTACGGCTGCGACGGCTGTGCCTGAGGCCAACTGTCAACGAGACAGAATCTCCACTGCACTACTACACTAACTATCTAGACTACGGAGTATTAACTACTGCTAATGCAAATCGCCGCTTCGGGGTTTGCGTGGATTCACGTCTGGAGTAGTGTTGTTTTTGATAGGTTTTAACATGTAGGATCGGCTGGTTTTAGGGCTCGAGTGTTAATCTACCGGGTTTTGTTCCAACTTCTGTAGTATACATAAGTACATATGTACTCTAGGTACCTAGTTGGTTCCACGTTGACATATGTACTTTTTATCTTGAAGCACATACAAATCATAGCTTGTATAATTAGTACAAGTGGGATTAAAGTGGACTTTTAGTTACTCCAGAGTAGTACCTAGATAAGTAGTTTAACTTACTGCATCTGCCTGCCCATTTAGAATAATATAATAGAATTTATACTTGCTTCTACTTCGGTTTTAATACCGCCTTTGCTCCCTTAATATTAAGACTATTATATTATTCATTACTACTACTACTACTAGAATACTTTAATCTATGTTTTCTTTTTCTTTTCTTGGTGACAATCCTTTTACTCTATCTGAAATTTGCTTCGATGGCTGAGATAAAGACCTCGTGGGTGAGTAGCACCGCTAGTTAGTTAGTTACTATAGTACTTACCTAGGTAGCAGTTAGTAATTAATCACTCACTGCCAGCATTACTGAAACTAGAAACTTATACGGGAGATCATTAATAATAGTAAGTAGTAACGTTATAGTTACCCTCAGGGATAAATAAGGGACAGCTTACCTAGGGACAAGGAACAAGGGACAAGGTATGTATAATCTAGCAGTAATAATAATAATATGTATCTAGAAAAAATTATCCATATCTAACCAATTAATCATAACTAAACTTAAACTCCGGAGTTCGGAAGATTGGAATACGCGTAATACGGAGTATCCAATCACTGAATATCGGATCTCGGAACTGATTCTTGTGTAACTTGTGGAGTACTATTCTGAGTAAGCGGGGAAGACACACGACCATCGGGAGCTCCTCCGTCCCGGCCCGGGCGGAGAGCGCGGAGCGGGTTCAGGCGAATTTGTTTCTTTTTGGCCTTCTGGGTTATTTTTTTTTTCTTGAGGATTCTAAATTGGATAGGTACTCTATTGGTATTATATCTGTTGGAGTCGTTATTGGGGTTGTAGTTTGTTGGTTAGGTATTTATTATTATTCTTAGCATCGTACCTGTACTTAGTCATGAAAAAACATAAGGTAACTATGTGCTCTCGTCGAATATACGTAGCCAGGTGTACAGATGCAAAAAGATGTAGTTAAGACATAACATAACATACATTTCATCATATACAACCCCATAACCTTCCAAGGAAAGGAGAATTATAAACTTCGTGCCGGAACCTTCACCAATATGGACAATATTGATGATATAAGTACATACTTCGATGGTAAAGCTTTGATACCCAAGATAAAAAAGCTCACGGGGAAATAGAAATATATTATTGGGAATTGAGGAAAAGGTTTAATTACATATTATTTAACGAGTCTATTAACTAGGTAACAGGTTTCAATGCCTCTTTGATTTCAGTCCCTCTACATTCGTAGAAGGTTGCTCACAACTAAGTACATACACACCGCCAGCAGTTATGGAGTAGTCACAGCACAAGGGCTGTTAGCAGATGGCATCGAACAAGAAAGAGAACAGAGACTAGACAAGAGAGAGATGGAGAGACGAGAGAGACGAGAGAGGCGAGATGGAGAGCCAAATGGAAATTGCAAGTCGCATACAGTTAACTGCTTTTCAGCAGCGTACTTATTAACGGCATTACAATTCTTCACTCATCGGTTCTTATTTATTTGAACCCCTCCAAAGGCAATTTTCCACCATGACGACTGGAAAGTCCTGAACCTTTCTCTTCTTTCAGGCAGCCATAAGGAGAGAGCATTGAGTTGTGCAGGCTGCTTTTGGAAACCCTCAAGACAAATAGAGTGGCCAACTCAACATAACGAACCATGGCATCTCAGAGGATCCCATTGATGAAGTGTTTACAGTAGCATGGTAAGCAGATATATCTGAACCGGTTGTAGGAAGAGCTTAGTTGCTATCTAATCATCCCCGTCGATTCTTCGAGTTAGTTACCTCTCGAAGATTAAACTGATGCGCTCGTCGACGACATTTTTCTAGTTTCCGGGCCTGATCGATCTATCTGCAGTTCTGTCAAATCGAGCTGAAAGTGCTGAGTGCGTTGTCAGACGCTCTTGGTCTCCCAAAGTCCATCTTCCTGGAGATGTATTCCCGCGCCGTCTACGGGTGGAGCGTTTACTCGACAAGGTTGATCACCATTTTGTGCTAGATTGTCGTTCCTAGGTACATATTTTTTTGATCTCCCTGCTCTATCGATCAGGAGCATTGCCAGTCAACTCATCCAAATCCACGTCAGATTTCGCCAGACCGTAAGAACGCCTTGCCAGCCTTCCCCGCCCAAATAGTAAGGTCAGAAAACATCCAATCGCGGTCATGAGGAGGACGCCCAGGGTCCCGTAATAATATAAACACATATTCAAGGAATCATAATACACATCCAGAATGGATATCTTAAACAAAGGAAAAATAAAATCGCCCAATTAAAACGCTTCATATATAACATGGCACTTAGGACTCCAGGTCCAGCCCAATGGCAACGTCCAGATCTGTGGGGATGCCGTGGTCCTTGGTCGGGCCATCCGCGGTCTTGTCGGCGGCACTGCGGTCACCATTAAGCTGAGAAGCGCCCAATCCAAAATTCATGCCTTTGTTTTGGTTGTCGTCAAAATTCATCACGTTGGGGGGGATACTGAAATCCAGGCCGAAATTCAGCTGCTCGTTCTGACCCGCGCTGCCGTTCATCGTGCCATCCAGCCCTAGGCCGTCCTCGGCAGCAAACAAGTCTGCGCCAGCATCGTCAAAGTTGATCAGCGCATCAAAGTCGTTCTGCGTCACCTCCGCGTCGTTGGCCAGGTCCATGAACTCGCTCATTGTCATGTTCGAGTGGAAGTGGCCGTTGGACGCTTCGTGCGCGACATTGGGGTTGAGGTTCTTGTTGCTGCCGTTCTCGCTGCCAACGGAGTGAGGCGGCGTAGAGGCGAACAACATGCCATCGTCCGGATTCTGGAACGCCTGCGGAGCGGACTCAGGGAACGTAGGGTACGTCAGGTCAGGGATCTTCTGCGCAAGGGAGTCAGGCGGCGGGGTCAATGTGTTCAGCCGGCTGGATGCGCTGAAAGCAGACGGCTGCTGCCGGGGTCTCATCTCCTGAGGCGGCGGCGGCGGTACCGTCAGCTGGATACCGGCCTTGCGGATGGCGGCTTCCAAGAACGAGGTGGCGAAATCCGCAGATGCGTAGATCTCCCTCAATCGCTGCAGGATCCGCATGCACTGGTAGAATCGCTGCAGGCTGGTCATCCGCACGCCGGGGTCATTGGACTTGATGTCGAGCAGGTGGATGATGACTGCAGGAAGGAGCACCGTCACTCCGGTCGTCGGAAGAAACCGAGTCAGGTCCAGTCGGTGCAGATCCTGTGCGATGTGGGTGATCTCGATGGCGGCACGTCGCACTTTGTTGCGGGACAGACCCTGCAGTTCGGCTTCGACGGTGGGGAACGGCGATGCGGGAAGGACCTGAGGGCGATGCAGCGCACTGGAGGTGGTGAGGTACACCATCTTCAGCAGGGCGCGATGCAAATGGAGGACCGCCTCCGTCTCCGTCAGCTTCGATGTGGCTGCTGGCGTATACTGGATCCCGGGGGGCAGATGGCTTTGCCAGTCCTCCAGCTCCTGATCACAGCGCCGGACCTCGAATGTTTCTGCAGCCGACTTTTTGGGCACTAGCATCATGGTTGTCTCCGTCGTACCACCAAACTTATGACTTAGCACGGAATACTGCGCAGAAAGAACGTGACTCACGCAAAGGCAGAGCTTCGCTTTTTCAATGAACATCAAGCCAAGCTCTCTCTGGTGGTGAACGCTGCGGAGAAGCTCGCAGTTGCCGACCATGCTCACAATCTCCGGCGGGAACGTCTTGAATTCAAAGTCGTCCAGGGTCAACATGGGCACATCGCAGTCGTCGTCCTTGATCCGCATGGGTCGTCGCATGCCGAGAGCTATCAGTCTGTCGCGGGTGTAGGTGCTCCACCAGATGCGCTTCCACAGTCGCTGGCGCCTCACGTCCATACCGGAGTTCCCAGGATCACGGTGCAGACCAATGGTGTGGGCGAGCGACAGGCTGACACCCATCCAGTGCCAGGTATCCTTCTGGTCATCGGGGGTCTCATACCAGTAAGTCATCAGAAGCAGGGACTGTACGAGCGAGATACGATCCACTTCGTAGTCAAAGTCATACAGCAGCTGAAAGGCACGGGTCAGCTATCTCGTTTCATGTACATGGTCTACACGAGGTCCTACGTACCCTGGCGCGCTGGAAGAATACTTTACGCGCCGCCTTGCGAGTTTGGAAGCCCGCTGCCTGTAGATGCTTCAGATCGATAAAGGCTGTGCCCGCGAACATGACTGCCTGGAACAGGAGCAGACTCATGCGGTGGATGCCATCATTCCTTGCAATGATGTGCAAGAACTCTTCCAGATCCAAAAGAGGCATGTACGCATGCACGTAGTGAATATAGCTCTTGAGCAGCTCGTTTCGCAGCTCCAACTCCGGGATTGTCAGTGCCCCCTTGGCCGCCAGATAGTCGATATCCTCCGACATCAGACGCTGTGGCAGACCGCGAATGTAGTCTGGCAGGAAACCGCGTGCCGGTTTCGCGCTGCCAAAGGACGGGTCGAAGAGGTGCTGAATCGAGGACGCTACATTCGACAGCGGAACCGGGGAAGGACCCGCGGGGTTCTGGTTCTGCGCCATTCTCCTCCGTCGTTGCTCATCTGGATTGATCCTGTGGGCTTGCGTTTGATCTGCAGACGTCCGTCAGCAGATGAGATGACCAGCAAGTGATAAACAGTGAATACGAACAGAGAAGGTGCGGCATATGCTGCTGTCCTTGCTCCAGGTCGATCGACGCCTGCGAGGGAGACACTGCAGAAATCTCCGACAACGGGTCATGGCTAAGCATTCTCTTGCGGAATACACTGTTATCTTCCGACGTATCCGCGGGTGAATCTGAAGCTTGATGGCTGTTGATGTTTGTTTCCGTGTCACCACGCGACTTCCTGATACAATGGCGAAAAGGCCAACAGTCAGCTTCGTGCTCCCACGAGGCGTTGCTCGAATCCATGTTTCTTTTCTGTATTTTTTTTTTTTCTTGCGGTGAACACTAACTTTCTCCTTTTGCTTTCCGTCACGACGCACTCAACCTGGTCCAACCGACAATTCGTGCAGGGCGAGCCATTCTCGACCACGTCACAGCGGACCTTTCTGGCACGACAGCAGCAGCACGCCTTGGACGCTCGTCTCTTCACGGGACGGGGAGCTCCCGATAGGCCGGCCGTGGAGGCCTTGCGCTTCGTTTGCGATTCTGTTTCTGTTACTGTAGCCATGCTGGACTCTGACTCTGAAAGAGAAGACTGGGATCACGCGCCGCCGGTGGCATAGAAATAATTCAGTCAATTCGCACAGCAGGCGATTTGGGACGGGAAGCGCGGATGGTTGACAGGATTCTTGATTGCCCCGGACCTTGAATAATACACGTATTTAGTTTTATTTAGGTTAGTTGGGGTTTGGAAGAGCGGAGAGGGTCAGATCGCGAATCTTTCGTCCAAGGGACGAAAAAGACCGGAGGGAGCGGGGGAACCGGACGGATGTTTAAGTATTAATTTCAAACGGACCGTTGGGTTGTGGCATCCCCGGGGTTCGCAGGCACGAACATGGCCAGAACTTAGAAGAATAGTTGTTAGTTAAGCTAACTAGTCTACCAGAAGAATAACTAACTAATAATTCCTTAATTAATTGCCTCCCCCAGACCGACGCGGCTGTGGGGAGGGAAAAGCAGCTGGACAGAGTTAGGCAAAGCGACTAAGGCGCAGAGTCCGGCTGCTCGGCGGTGGGCTTTCCGGGCGGAGTGCCTGCGTCCCCACCCCAGAGCGATTTTCCTCACAGCGGCCCAATGAGCGTGGTTTGAGATGGCACCTCGGCCCGATGACGCTGCCATCCAGCCAATCAACGTAGACAGTACACAGCAGGTTGGGCGGCCGACCACCCCCGGCGGCATCTCGGCTCGCTCTGATTGGCCTTTTTTATTCAGTCCGATCCATGGGATCAACTACCGCACATTACCGCTTCAGGATGTTTCCGTGGGACGCCAGCGGACCTTGCGGTCTTTCTCCTGGCGGTGGATGTGGATGTGGATGTGGAGGTGATGGGATGGGATGCAACTGTGGATGGTGTCCTGCTGGCCGCATTAATTACTAATGGGGCATTTCTCAAGAGGCAAAAAAATAGCACAAAAGTAGCCAACTGGGATTTGGTGATTATGATTGTTATTATGATGGTATTATTATTATTCCTCAGGAGAATACTGAATGAAATCTGTCATCAGCGTCATCCATCCATCGTCATCCATCGCCGCCACGAAGCGTTCCTTGGTGGTGTGGCGTCCCATGTCCATTAATTTGGGGACCCATCGTCGGTCTGCAAGCATGTGCGTGGGTGTGTGAAGATCGGGGAGGACGAAGGAGTATGGTAGGGATGCGCATGCTGTCATCGGCCCTGCAACAATTCCAACTGAAGATCGCCCTTGCCATGCCGTATCCCGAACACACGCTTGGGCTCCACAGGGGGTAATGGGATGAATTACTGCTTATGACGACTGGTATACACTACTGCTAGTCTCTCATCGAGTCTAGCGGGCCTCCTGGGGGATCTGTCCGTAGCGTAGGTAGGATTATTATCTAGTCTGGATTAATTAATTACTCTACTCGAAGTTACTCCGTACTGTAGATTCTAGAGTACGGAGTAGTAGAGTATCACATATTCTTCTAGCCCAGTCCACCGTGGAAATCGGTCTCAGATTTCCTCGTGTTTCCCTCCCCCGTGACCTGCGCCAAAAGGAGCTGCTGCGGGACCGCATTCCAGACACTGCGCCTAGTTATTACTACTCTACATTTGCAGTCTGGAAGCGGCCCTTATTCGACACCAGCAGGCAGCAGAAAGGATCGCGTTGTGATGCATCCGTGGAGGAGAATCTTGGGGATCGTGGCAAGGAACCCAACCCCAGGTGCCCGACAGGCTGGATACGAGTCAGTGGTACTGGTTAACTATCATCTCGTCCCGGGTTTTCCTCTTCTTATTTGTCCTCGCAGCCTGGATCCCGTGGATGTGAAAAGCAACAATATTCCAGGAAGAAGAAGAAGAAAATGGACCGCCTGGAGCACCCGATGCTCCAGTTGGAAGGAGAATTTAGAAGGGGGCACGGGGCTACCCCATACGGAGAAGTCGAACCCCACGGGCAGGCCACCTGTTATGTATGTCGTATGTATTATTGGTACTAGTCTTACGCCGCCGATCGTTCCTTGACGACGGCCGAGTTCGAGGCCCGTACCATCTGGTGAAGCTTTTTTTTCTTCTCTTCCTGATCGAGCAGTAGTGGGCTCAACCCTGGCTGGAGGTCATGTCGCCCGACCTTGCCCAACTTGGCGTCATCCTCCGCCTCCCATGATCCATCGGCCTTCATTGCGGGATGAAGCGGGGGAGGGGCTGGATTCATGGCAAACCTGGGGTAGTAGGATGGGCTTTTCTCTCTCCTTTCTCTCTCTAGTCATCCTGCTAGCATGCGAGAATGACCTCATCATCCCCCGGAACAGTTTCGTATGGTATGGTACGTACTACATAGCAGGATTTCGGCGTAGATAGGGATCGATATTATTATTATTATTTGGCGGTTTGGTTTAAGATCTCCTTCCAGATCAGACAACCCTGCTCGGCCACCTGGCCGCCATCTCCACTTGGGAGCTGCTTGCTCGTGATGGGGATTTCTCCGATCGGGATGCTCAACAGTCGGACACGAAGAGAGACAACGGTCTCGTGTCAGGTCGTCGCTTTCATGAACCATGGCATCGGATATCGTCTATTCTAGATACACCTCTGGAACTGATTCGACGTCGATCCCAGAAGCCCAGCAAGGAAACGAAATGAAATGAGATGAAATGTCCAGCCAGCAATCCCACCCGAACAAGTTCGACGGCTTCTTCCCCAGGTCCCCCCGGACCGACTCCGTTATTGCTCCGTGCTCAGCGTCATCGTGCGTAGACCTGCTCCTGTCGCAGTCTCGCAGATGACCCAGCCCAGCCCAGAAAGACAGAAATGAAATGCGGGATGAGTTAGATAGCGACTTGCATTATTAGTTCTGACTCGAAATGAGCCCGTCTCGAACTTAATTATGTACTCTGTAGAATTAGATTCTTAGAAGGTAGAACGACATTCGCCCCGCAACGCCGGCCGGCCTTTTCGGGCGAGGGGATCGTGACGGATCAGGGGATGGTCTTTTCCCACGTTCCCGCGAATCAGATGAAGACACCATGACAGTGATTTTCCGGGGTACTTTCTGCATTAAGTTGCAGTCAAATGACAATTATTATTCTCCTGAATCTTCGCAGACCTTTGCTCTTTTCCTTTATTTGGCTATCTATATCCTATTCGACCCGTTGGGGGGAATTCCGTCATCAGCCACCCGATGTTTCCAACTAACCAGATAGTCCAAGAACCCTTCTGCAAATTCCTACCATACTGGTACATAATAATACCTCAGTAGCCAAGTTTCTAACTACAAGACCTTGAAGGCTTGAACACCCCGCAATCATCCACTTATATCCGCAATAATGCCATCCATCCTCTGCTCCGCAATGCGGAACGCGGAGTCCAACAAAAACGGCTCCGCACTTAAGCCAAAACCCCCAGCCAAGCTTAATTTCTGCATGTCACATGCTCCCCCTCCCCGGAAAAGCGTTTTACTCTGTGAGTTGAGTCGATCTTTTTCCTTTTTTAACTCCGATGGCTTGGTTCCTCCGATTTCCGGAGTATTAATTTCTGACTACGTAGACTAGACTACTCGGGTACTTTTGCCGATCTTTTCATTATTATGCGCTATTTCGGTTTCATAGGGCATTATTATTTTCTCGAGGAGTGGTTTTTTGAGTTATGCGAGGGTTTTTTTTGCTGCTGTGCTGGCGAATTAACTACCACTTAGACTAAGCAATATGTTCTTTCTTTCTAGGGACAGTATATGGATCTGAAGGAAGGCCTTCCCACAGATTAATTGAGTGTACCGTGTAAAGTGTACGCTAAGCAAGAAAGATACGACCTTAGACTATGGGTAGAAATCAGTTCTTACTTATAGAGAGAGCCGTTAATCCGTTATTCCGTTAAATGCTTAAATCTCTTTTCTTTTCTTTTTTTTCTTTTTTTTTTCTTCTTTTTTCCTTTCAACGTTAGTAAAAGCTTAGATTCGAACTTACGGGGTTTATGCAATTAATAATAATTAACTAGCAAATGTGAAATTTCTGGAGCGGAGCTTGCTGAGCTTGAATTCTCTAGCCTATTTATCCTCTGTGGGTGGAGCTAAGTAGAACGCGTGGGAGAAACCCGACAGGAGGTTTGCCTGGGCCCTGTCGGCAGGCTCTGACAGAATTTGTATCTATATGTATGTGTAATACCCCAGAGATAACTTTATGGAAATAAACTTGGTTTATTTATTTAAAAACTTTTTTATGACTCGTAAGAGAGGGTCGAATCTCTGCTAGTGACGAAGCCAAAGTGCTGTTGCGCCAACGTACGTGTTGGGGATAGTAGCAGTGTGCTATATTATAGTCGATGTCGTTAGCTTTGGATATACAGTTAATAATACAATAAACTGAATGCTGTTTTTGCTTAGAAGTTAATATTATTGCATTCGCTAGCAAGTTATAATTTCTACGGAATAGGTGATTAAGCGCTAGACTTGCCCTATACTACTCCCTTATAACATAACTGCAGCAGTAGTTTATGGCACATTTTATTTTTGATATGGAAACCTCATTTTGTAATACCCTGGAAGAAACATTGTAAACTATACTATACTATAATATGCGGGAAGCTTCATGTGCCTTTCTTCTCTTATGATGAAGTTCAGGGAGATTTTCGTCGCTTAGATGAAGCTTACTGACCTTGTTTGTGAGATGGTATCACATAATTAAATATAACTGACGGCTCTCAGAAGTAATTTAGAATAATAGGAGGCGATCCTTTTTGCGGGATACTCCAGAAGGTTGAACTCGAATAAATGCATTTCAAACCCCAAAGTGAATTCACATATATGCAAAAAGCAACTAAATCGCCTTCTCAAACTTGGATGCAGGAAATGTATCTTCAGCGTCCCGGGCCCATGGACATCGATATTAGCTATAGACTGCGGTAGCTCCTTCAGTTAGTTAGTTTAATTTTCCGCACCAGTAGACTGTCAAACGCTTGATATCGTTAGTTGGTCTATGTAATCGTCCTCTGCGTAGCTGAACTCGTCTAGAATCAAGCCAGAACAGTAGCCGACGCGGAACGCTGCGATTGAGATTGTGAAGCGGTATAGCTCAGGTAGCGCTTTCCGATCATGTTTCATTGTGTAACATATAGAAGAGGATAATATTTTATTTCATCTGAGCGGATCTTTTGGATGATGTAGTTAAGGGTTTTATTACTTGTTCCTATCTGGGATCGGTTGCTGAAAGTTTGGACACGTTCTTCGCCTGATCGCAATGATATAATTAGATGTATACTAGAGGGAGATGTTCATAGAATAATGTATCATGACGAAAACTTCACTTTCCGTGGATGATTTGATTGTAAATAATGGTTGAATAAGGTTAAATATCTGTTGCAATCGCAGGGGTTGTTCCATCGATCTTGTCGAGTAAAAGCCGTGTAGTAGTATCTCATACATCAGTGCGATGTAGCCTAGAGTGAGATGAACAAAAAAACATCGTATTGCAAGACATCCTGCAGGATCGAATTCACTATGCGTTGTAGATATTTGTGAGCAGGAACAAATGCGGGAAGATCGCAACTAGCTACGAGGGCCTATGGAACATCATTTCAATGATTACCGGTTCTTAAACAATATAAGGACCGCTTTATAGCTGTATATTTTGTCGGATATTCTCTTATTTGCGAAGACTATGCTTATCCATCTTGTCGCATGTTGCATGAGCTGCACTGTCCCAAATCTGGTGTTATTTCCATGCTGGGATAGTTATGATTATCGAGTAAATGAGTTTCTAAATCGACCGTGCATTCCACTAGGTATATATCTGTGTAATCATCAATATCAATATCCTCATCTCAACCAATACTTCGACGTCTCTCATTGGCCGCTGGCACTGCAGGCTACTGCCGCACGGACCACATGATATAAACTGCTGCCTTCCTCTTACATCTCAAACAAAGATTCAGAAGAACAAAATCCCCTTGTCAGACCTTGCTTGTCGAATTGATGCTTCTAATCTACTAGTCTAATTCTCGACGCTTCTTCAGTTGGAGCTGTGTTGCTATACTACCGGTCTGATTAGCAGCGGGGTCCATGCGACAGGGGTTCAACGTCACGTCTGACATGTCTTGACCGTAGGGTATGTATGTACTGGACGTCGCAACAGAATAGATCCAGCTATGTATTATTACTGATCATGTAACTAATTATATTCATAGACACTGGATCACTTCTAAACTCAACATTCACATTCACATCCATCCATCTTCAGGTCTAAAGTCGGCCTTTCTGCGCATAAGCTATCTAAAGCACGCAGCATGAAAATCGTAATCATCGGCGCAGGGATCAGTGGCTGCGGTGCCTATATAGCATTGAGGAAGCATTTACCCAGACCGGCTCCACCGGCTGAAGATCACACCTACACCATCTATGAAGCGTACGATACTGCCAAAGACACCACGTTCAGGGAGCGTCCTGCCCATGGCGAGACGCATTCGTCGACCCTGATCGTGGGCGGAGGCCTGGGCGTCTGTCCAAATGGACTCGGTGTTCTCGCTCGTCTGGACGAGAGTCTCGTCAGAGATGTCGTCCGAGCGGGATATCCAGTCTCGCATTTCAAGATGCAGAGCTCGTATGGCTGGGAGCTGTTCCGGGGCTCTGCTGCGGGAAGCAGAGAGCCCGTGATGAACACGGTGTCGATGAGTCGTCATGCGCTCTGGAGATGTCTTCGAGATCGCATCCCGGATGATATCATCTTCAACAAGAGAGTATCTGAAGTCGTCGCGAATGCAGACGGCAGGAACATTGTCAGATTCGCAGATGGTTCTCCCCCTATCGAGGCAGACCTGGTCATAGGAGCGGATGGCTTGAAAAGCACAGCGAAAAATGCCTTATTTCAAGAAAACACTGGCGACCCTTATCCTCCTCAATACGAGTATGTTTCCCCCCTCTCTACTCCAACATGTACATACATACATACATACATACATACATGCATGCATGCAATCTGCTCGTCCAAAACTAATCCCCTCTCGCAGAGGCTTCGTCGGCGTCGGCGGCTTCGTCCCCGTCTCACCAGATATCAAAACCCACGTCGAACCAGGCACCATGACATTCACTCTCGGCGGAAACGGCTTCTTCGGCTACGCATTCTCCTCCAGCTCACCAGACGACCCAAACCGCGACTCTCCATCCCACGTCCCCGAACCAGGCAACACCGTAATGTGGTGGTCAACCTACTCCATCCCAACCTCTCCGGATCCCAAAACCATCAACAAGGACGATATCTCCCACCAACTCCGCCAACGCCACCACAACTGGCACGACCCCGTCATCCAAAAAATCATCGAATCAGTCACCGTCGAAAGCATGTATCCCGTCTGGACGACCCCCGAACTCCCCACCTGGGAACGCGACGGCGTCATCCTCCTCGGCGACGCCGCGCACGCCCTACCCCCGAATTCAGGCCAGGGAGCCTCCCAGGCTCTCGAGGACGTGGAATCCTTCTCTCTATTCCTATCCCATTATCTCCGAAAAGCATATCGTGATCCTCTACCCACGCAAATCACAACGGAGAAAGAAGCCATCAAACTCGCAGCCAAGAAGCATATGGATCTACGACTTCCTCGTATCAAAAATATTCTGCAAGAAGCGAAGAGAACGCAAAGTCGAAGACGCCAGATGAGTCTCCTAGAGGAGTTTATTATGTATTTTGCTATCTGGGTTACTGGTGAGCCCCCATCAAAACTTCAGTTTTGATTTGCTTTCCTTTCGTCAAGAACATTCGTGAGCTGTTAACAGAACGTAATTTTTTACTATAGGTCTATTCGCAAATAGCAAACGAGCATCACGGGAACGATTCGATTATAACGTCGCAGAGGAAGTTGAGTGGGTTCTCGAATCCGAAGGTTAGTTAACTAGTTACTTAGTGGACTCGACTGGTTAAATCGTATTGTGCTAGTTAGTTAGTACTTAAATCGTAATACTCACTACTGTTGAGAGTAGTGATGTGGATAGGATTTGGTATCTTGACTGCTTGATTAGTATTAGTTATAGTGGGATAGTTGACTCAACATTGCCAGTGACCTATCAACTACCAGTCAAAATTGAGCTTTATTTTGATCTTACCATACCACATCGTCCTTCCAGCACACCGAGAGTTAATTAATAGCACTAGCCATAGATGGTATCAGTGGTGAGTAGTTAAATTTACTTACAGCTCACAACATAACTAGGTAACTTCCTTATTTCTTAGTTGCGACGAGAAATGCGGCATAGAGAGTGCAACAAGAAGCCGAACAACACGCAAAAAGCGCAACTGAGGGGAGAAATCAGACACACTGGCCCACTTATTTCAGCCTGGTCTTTTGGTGTTGACCAAATCTGATAACTTTGTAGTTATTCCTTCGTTCAAGATGTTGGAGAACACACAGGTTGGGTTGTCTATGCTTTTCCGACCAAAACAGGGAAACATATAAATTACACAGGCCACTCGGTGAAGTCGCGGGATATTCAGACGCTCAATTCATGGTAGTTATTCGTCCCTGATACACAGTACAGGCACACATGCAGCGATTAAGTAGGATGAGTTAGATCGTTAATGCGAAATGGCAATTTGGCAAAAGCAGCTATGTATTAGCTGGCGACGAAAAAGGAATACTATATGGAACAGATTAAAGCCCTCGAGCAGCCTAAATAGACAAAGAGTTGACAGTTTTGGACAAAATGGTCGATGAGGTCAGACATAGCCGAGGCTCGCGCGGTCTAGAGGACCACTTCTGACAACTATAAGAATCCGCGGCCCACGTTCCAAGTTCTCTATCCTTCTCCATAGTTTCAGATAGTTATCAACTCGACAGCTAGGTACTCGCATTTTTGGAACCTCTTCGTTCTCGTGTTTCTCTCTGTTAGCAATATAGCTTGAGCCAGGTCCGTTGGTGCCCAAGGATGACCAGTGATAGAGGGGCATACGTAAGAAAAAACCCTTGTTAAATCTACGCCTTTGCTGGTGTGGTATTCAATGGCCTGGGCTGTAGGTATTAAGTGGTGTACCGGTGAAGTTTATATTTGACGGGAGGACGTTGGCGTCATGGCCAGCGACATGGTCCCAACTTCCAGAATAGTCGTACGCTATCAGGTTCCAGAAGTTAACATACTGGCCTATCTCCGTCAGATGCAGCCCCGGCCTTTTGTGCCGTTGCGAAGCTCAAAATATCGGAGGTGGTAGTGCCATTAACGCCTGGAATTTGATAATGATAAGTCTTCCCCGATTCAAGGTTGTCAAGCACAAGACGAGGACGTGGGTCATTTTTCTGTGAGGACTTCATTATTACGTACAGTATCACATACCAGACCAACACTCCTATCCAGAACAAAAAGGAAAGATAGATAGATAGATATACCCTGACAAACAACGACAACCGTGCCTGAAGCGACACTAAAAACACCATGCCCGAAAAAAGGATTATGTGCACGAAGTAAACAAATAGAAAAATCGGATCGTTCAGTCATGGCTTGTGGAGGAGAGTGGTCTAGATGCCACGGCCCATACGCTCGATTGAGTTCATGATGCCGCTGCGGCCAGGGGTGGGAGCAGCGATGCCGGATTTCCCGCTACCGCTGTTGCCCCTGGAATGGCCGCTGGCCGGTGCACCGAAACGTCCCAACTTTCTCTCCCCAGGAGCAGAGCCAGCAGAGCTGGTGGAGGGCGGTCTGATGCCACTCGCACCGCTGCGGCTGATGCTTCGTTTGAAGTTCTCGGGCTCAGGATTCGCCGGTTTACTGGGAGCTTCTAGGGAACTTTGTCGCGAACTGGGAGCCTCAGATAGTCTCTGCTCCTGCTGTTGCTGCTGCTGCTGCATAGCAAGCCACTCATCAACTACCGCAACAAGCTCTCCCTTCTCTGCTCTCTCCATCTTGAGGTCTGAATGCAGTTTTTCGTTATCACTCTTCAAGGCACGCATTTCCTGCTGCAGACCCTTGATCTGCGCCTCCAGAACATGCTTCTCAGCCTCGTGCTCTTCATTTTCGCGCATCATCATGCTGGCATTGGGGTTGACAGACCCGGACATTGTCGTATCCCGCTCTGTCTTGAGACGCTCGTTTTCTTCCATTGCTTGCCTCCATTTATTCTCCGCCTCCCGGACGCGCTTCTCCCAGCGGGCCTCGTAGCTCTTCTTCAGCGCCGCTACCTTTGTTTCGTGCTTTCCCTTGTACAATGTGTGGAGTTCGCGAGCAACTCTCTCCACGGCATCCTGTACTTCCTTTGCCACTTCATCAGGAGTCTTCTTGTCGCCCGAGTCACTGCTGGCTGGGCCAGCCTCGGTAGCGGTGGACTTCCTGGCAGCAGTGAGCTGACTTTCCAGTTCGACAATTCTTCCTTCTAGCTGCTCTTTGCATCTTTCGGCCTCCTCGACCTTCTTGGTCAACCGTTCTCGCTCTAGTTCACCTTGGACGATCTCATCCCTGACACTTCGTAGCACACTCTCCATTTCCTTGCCTCTCCGCTCCCATTCGGCCTGTTCAACCTCCAGCGCTTCTTTGCGGGCAGCTTCATTCATAACCTCTTCCAGAGCCTCACCAACACGTCTCTCAGCATCAGCAATAGCTTGTTTCAGGCTTGCCACCTCTGCCTCCCTTCCGCTCAACGTAGCCTTAAGCGAAGAGATCTCGGACAGATACCCAGACTTCAAGGTCTCAAGTTCACGAGGCGTGACAGTGGGTATCGACCGTGGCGTAGGAGCTGGTGGGATTTCAAAGTCAAGGAGCGCATATTTCCCAGGGGATCGGATGGACTCCCGGGTCCGTCTCATAGGCGACCGTCGAGGCGAGTAACGGTTACTCTCTGGGTCATACCGCTTGGAGCTCTTCGTCAGAAGCTCCATCCTGTCCGTAAAGTCAAGAAGATTAGGCGTCTCAGCCGCATTGCCCAAACCTCTCTTGCGCGGTGTAGGGGAGCCCGCTGGCGTAGTCGACTCGAACAGCAGAGGGCCTCTTCCACCATCCCGCTTGTCAGTACGTGGTGTTGAAGGAACAGCTTTGTACGGCGAGCTGCGAAGCTGAGCCGCAGCACTCGGTGTATCGCGCATCGTCTTCGTTGGCGACTCTCCTCTAAGCTTCGCGAACATCGTCATATCGACATTAGGCACAGCTGAAAAGGTACTGAAGCAACTGTCATCCATCGTATCATGAAACTCGTGATTTTCATCCTCAGAGCTGTTCCGAGAAGTAGTGTGTTCGTGCTCAGGAACACGCTCCTGGTAGACGGTGCTCATGCCTTCATTGCGTTTATCCTCCATCATGCTATCGGCAACGTCTCGTCTGCCGCTTTCTCTGAAGCTCCTGTGATGAATGACGCTTCCCTCATCATCAAAATCAATCTCAGCATTCGCCTCTTCTTCAACCACCTCCTGTTCTTTGTCCTCTTCTTTGTCTTCCACGACGACCGCAGGACCCTGACTACGACGCCGCTCTTCTTCCGCATCCTCCTCAACGTGGAGATCAGAATGCGACCTCTTCCTCGGACTTGGGCCCACAAGTCCCTCAGAACCAGCAGGCGACACCTCGCGCTGTCTCAACATCCCCATATCCACCGTATCATCGCGAGCATCGAACCTAAAAGGCGAACTAGGAGGCTGTTGTGGAGAAGCCGCTGACTCCGCATCTGCTTCCGAGTAGTTGATCTCAGGAGCAGCTTTCTCTTCCTCTCGCTCATAATCATAATTCGTCTCAGACATCATCATCGTCTTCTTCGTAGGACTCGACATTGCCGGTGGCATGTTTTCTTTGTAATCGTCCCCAGATTCGGAACGGAAGGCGTCCATCACGATATGAGGGGGAGGTATAGGCGCAATCGGCGAATGTATCCTCGAATTATTATTCGAGGATCCGAGAGGAGAAAGAGGTGAGAGCGGTGACATTGTCTTTTCTCTCTTTTTATGATTGAGCAGCCGTTCTGAACGGAGGGGGGGCTAGCACCGTAGTTTTTCCAGGTTGTGCGGTAACTAGTGTATTCGAAGTGTCCACAGACTGTATCTGCGGATGCATCAATGGGACTGCAAAGGCGTATACAGGGATGCAATCTCTGCGCACAGTGACACCGGCGCTGCTTGTGAGATGATGATATTGCGCTGTTGGTTTATTTTGAGATCGTTGCTGGGATGCCCGAAGTGGAGTAAACAAAGCTAAGCCAGATATGGAATAGGACAAGATGAAAAAGGCGGCGTGTAGTGGCAGAAATTAACTCGAGAGCTCACCGCCTACCGGACGAATAATTGATTCTGTAGACATTATTATTTTGATTATGATTACTACTATTAGCATGTACAAGTAGGTGGTACAAGCATCTATCAATGTCGTGTCCAAACATCATCTGCGGTGTGGCCACCACAAAGGGACAGCCTACCGCCCAGATCTCAATACAAAGGCAACTTTGCGTCGTGAGCGCCTTTCTGAATGACCTCCTCCAGCGGCCAGCGAGGAGGCTTGATGGCCTTTTTGGCTGAACTGATACCTGCAGGAAGCGGTTGTCTTAGACCACCTGCGATGCCGGTAGAGAACTTGAGCTGCAAAATATCTCCAATCTCATCGCAAGCCTGCAGTAGCCGATCGAGATCATCTTTGTTGTGAGCAGCAGAAACGCAGAACCTCACGCGGGACAACTCAAGAGGCGTCGCTGGGTAGGTGACAACTACGACAGAGATCTTGCGCCGAAGCATCTCACGCGAGAAAGCTGGCATCTTTGCAGGGTTGTACAGCATCAAGGGAATGATGGGTGAATCGTCATGCCCGTACACGATAAACCCGAGTCGCTTGAGCCCTAGCCGTAGATATCGGGAATTGAAAGCCAATCGTTGCAGCCTCTCTTTTCCTTCTCCCGGATGGTCGGGATCTTCGTCCGCGATAAGTCTGAGAGAGCTCAGAATCTGCGCTAGTACAGGAGGCGAAGGGGCCTCTCCGAAGAGTTGGCCTGCATTTGTCTGTCGCAGCTTCCTGATAACGGCCCGGTCAGCAGCGACGTAGCCGCCGTTGGCGCCAAATGACTTCGTAAATGTCCCCATGAGGATGTCGACGTCCGCAGGATCAACCTTGAAGTAATCACAAACGCCGCGCCCGGAGGCACCAACAGCCCCAATAGAATGAGCCTCGTCGATGTACAGCTGAAACTTGTACCGCTTTTTGAGTTCTATAATTCTAGGAAGGTTGACCATGGTCCCTTCCATAGAATACAGGCCTTCCACCGTAACCAAGATCTTTTTCCACGGCCTGTGAGTTCGAGGCTGCCCCTGCGAGATGGCTTCCCTCAACCGCCTTTCCAGATCGGCCATGTTATTGTGCGCAAAGGCCTGAATGCTGGCGCCAGATAGACGAGCGCCAAATCGAATCGACGCATGGTTGAACTCATCTGACAGGATCAGACACCCTCTTTCCATGATCGCGGGAAACATAGTAGCGTTGGTAACAAAACCCATGGAGAAGACAATGGCGTCTTCTTTACCGACGAATCGAGCGATTTGTTTCTCGACGTCGACCAGCAGCTGCGACGTCGCCGCATCCCCGACGGACCCTGACATACTGATGCCACATTGTCTGATCGATTCTGCCGCGCTGTCCGAACACGGTCCTTCGGATTGCGCAAAACCTAGATAGTTGTATGAGCTCAGATTCAGGGTATCAGTCGTCGTGCCCGTCAATTGGAAGTGAAGGTTATCCTTCGTGGTGCGGTCCAGCAGCGTAATATTCCTGCCGGGGACTCCAGTTGTGGGCCGCTGGAAGCAATCGTTGATCCTCAGTTTGAGCCGTCGAGTGTAGAAGCTGTCAAAATCGCTGTATAGCGGGGCATATCCATCGTGATGTCTCAAGTGTCTGTTGGACTGCGAAGGGAAGCATCGTCCAACGAAATCTCTAAAGTGACCCAGCCCAATGAGAACGAGAAAAGTGATATAGGTCGTCAGAAGAAAGAAATAGGGCGGTTCGTCGATGATCTGATCTGGGATTTCCCCTCCGGGGTGTTGGCTCACGTAGAGATGCGACGGGTCGCAGAGGGGTCCAAATTCTGCATCCCGTTTCGCCTTGATCCGGGGATCTTCCTGTCTCGCATCCCGGTTGTGTGGAACGATTTCCTTCGAGTCTCCTGTTGGTTCGACCTCACTGACTGGAAATGATGTCTGCGCCGCATCCCGCAAGTCGCATGCGATGGACAGAGGCGGATTGACAATCGGTTGACTCTCAGGGACGACAGTTTCTGAAACAATCTCAGTGTTGTCCACTGCTTGATCTCCGCGACGGCGATTCTTGTTCTTCCGCTTCCATGAAACCATGATTCTTGCTCGAGGTTGAAAATGCTGTTGTCCAATCGAGTGAGTGAGTAATGATCAGAAAGTAGATAGCAAACGGTCAGATGGCACGGTCTTCCGTGGCTATCACCTCGAGTCTAATAGCATACGGCGTTTGTGCATGATTCAATGATGTGTTTCGCGTAAGTGGAAGAGAGCCGGCAATACGTCTGCCTAAAAAGCAGTAGTTCTATCTAGGTGGGTTGCAGATAACAGGGTAAGCCGTCTCACGTAATCTCCGCCCGTTCCGGATCTGACACTTCAGGAAATTTCCGCCTGCGACTCTGCGACTCCAAGCAGCGCCCAATCTCGTCCATATGTATTTAATGATATTCTTATTCAAGGGCCAAATGATTTGTCCCCTGAATTTCTCTGCCTTTTGCGTCATTAGAATCCAAACAAGAAGGCCGTGCACAGTTGGTATTCCTGCTTGTGGTTTGAGCGTTTCAAACGCCCGGATAGCGAGTGATGATGTTCACTCCTCAAGCAATCCGAGATTGTCCCCGGTAGAACACAATAATACTGCTTCTACGGTTTTCGATAGGATCGTTGCGTCACTTCCGATTAGCCCGGTATCGATTCATATAATCTATGCATATGATTGGCTCAAGTGGCTATTCTAGTTTTCTATGCTGGACATTGTCTCCTTACTTGATTTCTGTTGTATAAGTACCTGGCCATGACCCATTCAAATTTTTGTATTAACCTCTAAATGTACCTAGAATAATAACAAGAGACAGAACGTAGCCTATTTTCCGCTCCGACAACGCCATCCGCTAATAATAATAGAAAAGTAAACACATTTGCAAAACTCGCTAGACTCAACACCTGTAAATGCCTTATGAATGAACCTGAGTGCCAAGCGGGTGACGCGCCAGATCGTTCAAGGCCGAAACATATTAACAAGTGCCAACGCCGAAGACCTTTTTTTGTCATATCCCGTCATCATTCACATAAAAGGCCGAAAGTCATCACATCAGCAGAACAAGAAATGAAGAGACGCGCAGGGAAAAAGTTATGTCACAAGGTTTTTCACACGCAGTCCCAGCGGTAGAGCTCGTGAGCAAGATTCTTGGCACTGTCTTAAGTTAAGGACTTAGACTTCGTTGGTCGAAGAAGCCTCCGAATCACTCCTGACGCGCTCTGAGACCATAATGTGAACAATATCCTTCTGAGACTGGGCCTCAACGGAAGAGCGAGTGGCTGCAGCCAGGCAGGGGGTTGCGGCGGTCACCGTAACTGTGACATGCTTCTTCCGCTCGATGAACCAGAGCTGGAACGCACCGATCAGAGCGACCAGCGAGCTTGCCCACCAAGCAATGGCAGTGAGACCTATCTCAGTACCAGCACTGTAGAGGAAACCAGCAATCGGAGGTGCGATCATGCGACAAGCCGCCCCGGCCGATGCCGCCAGCCCATTGATCCGACCGAGAACAGAGGGAGAAGGGCTCGCTTGTTTGATAAGGATCAACAACAGCGGATAAGCGATAATGGACAGGAAGTTGCGAATGATTAGGCAGGTATAGATGCCAGGGAAGAGAAGGTCCTGCGGAAGGAAAACGAGGAACGGGACGATAAAGTAGGCGATCGGGTGCATGACGGTAACGAAAACAAACGTTTTCCACACACCTAGTCGCTCCGCCAGCGGAGGGAAGACCAGACTCTGGATCACGAGCGCAATTACACCGTCGACGGACATGATGAGCCCGACAGTCCGTGTAGAAAGGCCAACGCCACCGGGAATGCTGAGAAAAGAGCGGCTGATAGCGGACACGTTGAGAGGATTTTCGTCCTGGAGGAAAATCGGGAGGAGGTGGTCATAGGTCATGGAGTGGTACGTGAAGATACCCAGGGCGACCACGAGCATGGCGACTCGTCCGGAAAAGACCTTGACCTTGGGCGAAGGAGAGGTGGGGGTCATCGGGCCATCAGCCCGAACCTGCCACTGCTCATCCTCGTGCATATCGACCTGGTTGAATGTTCCGTACGACTCCGCTCGCAGGTCGGCGCTCGCATTTGCAGTCGCCCCATAGGGAGGTAGCAAGGGCGTTTCGGCGGTGGATTTGTCTAACTCTTCAGGAATGCTCCAAGGCTGCATGTCCGGGTGAGTTTCTTGCAGGAACAAAAGGCCTCCTATGATACTGAGCAGAAGGAGAACAGAACAGACCAGGTTGGGGAGTAGGAAAGGGAACTCTCCGAACAAGCCATCCGGGGAGAAGACAGAGGGGAAACCTTCAGCGGGTTTGGCCAGCAGACCTCCAATCGCTGTCAATCTCGAGTCAGCAAAGTATTTCTCGCGTGGATATCGTAGACATCCTGAACCTACCAGGCCCAATGATTGTTCCTATTGACCAGACAAACGGCATCACGGCGTAGGCTCGAGCTAGCAAGAGGTTAGCATTTCAATGACGCCTATGAAATAAATGAATATGTCTGCACCACTTACGCTCGTGCTCCGGTCGCTTGACCAGTTCGCCCACCATGGTCTGGATGACACCAATATTGCCATTGAGGAGGCCTCCGACAATCCTTCCGGTCAGGGCCATCGCGAAGTTCTTCGAGAATCCAACGACCAGGAGAGAGATCATCGTGCCGACGCAGCCGAACAGTAAGACGGGCTTTCGACCGACTCGATCGGAGAGGCCACCCCAGAACATGCCCGTGAGGGCTTCTGCTGCAGAGAAGGCGGCGACGAGGATTCCGGCGTAAAAGGAGGCATCACTGGGATCACCCATGTGGAAGTCCTTGACCATCACCCATGAGTACGGGAAGATGGAGGTCAAGGCTATCGGCTCCGCGACACGACATATTGCTGGTGGTCGCATCCGTCAGCACCTGCGGTCTACCGCTGTCTTCAATTATTCTACTGGGGCATCGAGTCAACCTACCTAGGAGGAATAGCTGGATGGTTGGGAAGCTGTCGTCGGACGGGGTTGGTCTTGCCTGACGTGTTAATACCATCTTCTTTTGAACCAATTATGTTTCTTACGGCAATCCTCCCAGCGTCACAGGAACAGGCCAGTCTCCCTCTTTGAAGATATGAGATTGGTGTTCTGTGGAAAATCTTTTTCTTCTCTTCTCTTCTCTTCTGTTACTTTCTTTCCCGCGTACACTTGGTTTTCTTGGTTCTTTGCTTTTCTCTGACCCTCTCAGGGCCTTTTCCCTGATGCCGCAAAGTGATTGAGTGATAAAAAAAGGGAACAAGAGGACGTGTTCAGCACCGGGGGCAGGCTTGACGGGGAGAGCCGTTGTGTAGAGCCGACGAGGAGGGACCCGAGGGGGGATATAGTACTCTCCTCGCGGTCCCAGGGCAGATGGCAAGCCGATCGATAGCGGCGGGGCACCATTGGCTGTGATTGCACGGTGGGGACAACAGGAACCAGGAAGCAGCGCAGGTGGAGCAGTTCGATAGGCTGGAAAGATTGCGAGGGCGATATGATGGTGTGAGGGATTTTGATCTTCTGTTTCACTGTTTCAATACGGTCGGTGATATATTACAGGTACTTACAGAGGAAACTGCAATTAATTAATCAATCAATTAGAATTAATCACTCTACGCAACATCGCCACAACCCTCGATGTCATCACCATTCGTCTTCATCGAAGGCGGACAGGGAAGAAAGAAAGAAAGACTTGGTAGTTTCAACAACAAAAGATAAACTGCATATGGCCGCCAAGCATTCTGCTTTAGCCCGCGGCGGAAGTGGCGGCGCCAACGTGCGACGAAGGTCCGACTTTCCGTTTGTGGCAAACTGGGAACACAAAGCCGGGCAGCACAATAATAATAATACAATAATACTGATGTCAGATAGGAATATTAATATTATTATTACTGCGTACGGAGTACGACACCGCAATTCAGTCCTTGTGGTGGCTGGCGTTTCTCCAAGCGCACAGTTCATCTACATACCATTAACTAGGTACCTAGTAATATTTAATACGAGATATGGTCCCAAAGGGGTGGATATTGTCGACTGTGGACTGCCGACTCCGGAGAAACTAGCAATGGCTGCATGGATCCGAGTAGTAAGACTCTACCACAGTACGAGGATATTGTATGTATCGTACGGAGGACTATTCCTGCAATCCTTCACGGTCAATTGAGCTGGTACTGCTGCTCCAAAATGCAGCCCAGTTTGTCTCCAGATCAGATCTCACCGCCAGAAAAGAAAAGAAAAAGATCAGAAATCGTACGTCACCAGACACGGTCGCTGGGAACGAGACTAGTATTTCTAGAGCTAGTGTTCGCTAGACTGGCCGTGCGGCTCTCGACCTGGCGCGGTGCACGATAAATCAACTCCACCCGAGCCGCGGGACTTGGTTGTTTTGCTCCTGCTTTGCTCTCTTGCTCTCCTACTCTCTTGCTCGCGGCGGGGTTGAGCAATCCTCTAGTCGCTGCGTACGTAACATTTTCCTACTTTTCTCGCTCGTCCATGCCCATCTGGAAGAGACATCGAAAAAATTCGACATATCAGCAGGTCGTCGTTAGTGAGCTGGCTTTCTTATCTCTCTATCCACAGTAACATCTAGAACAACAAGCAGCCGGCAGGATGTGGTCTCAAGCGCACTCGGTATTATTGAACCAGTCAACAACCCCCGGTGACATGGGACAATTGCCCCGCATTTAAATACCTTGCAAGCGGAGCGGAACATGACTCGAAACTGTTACCGCCCCTCATGCTCGAGAAACTCATCTACAAAGTACAGCAGCAGCTTCTACTCAGGAATAGTGGACGGCCTAAATTCTCACGGTTCCATATTACATGCTATAACGGTAAACAAACCCGGCCGCCTGACGCCCAATAATATTAACTAGTAAAAACGTTCAGCAGGAAACAGGCCAATGCAGATGCAGCCCGGATTTCAATTCTGCGAAAAACTTTCCCCTGGCTCCCAGTTCCTCATTCGGAGCCACAGCAATCAATAATAACCCATCGCACGTTAGCCCCCGGCTTCGAAATAAAGGAGATGATGTTTCCTGATCGACTTGGATTTTCCCCCGTCAGATACATACTGACCGAAATTCGCTATCTGAGTCTCTGGGAACAATTCAATTCCCATGAAATTTAGTAACTAGTAAAAGTACGTACGTCGATCAGATGCAGTCCTACCCCGCACACACAAGAATGCATTCCCACTATCTAGACTCTGCTTCAAATCGCTTTCTATACATGGTGGAATCGAATGGAAATCATAAGCATACTCAAGACCAAGAGAACTGGTAAGTTAAATTGTAGTTACAACATACAGTCCGCTCGAATTATATTTCATCCTCACAGATCTTATAATGCAATGCTCATAGAGAACAAGCACATACGACCATAGGGTGTGGAAAACAGGGCTTCCCGTCCGCTCAGCCGTACTTAAGCCACACGCCGGCCGGTTAGTAGTTGGGTGGGTGACCACCAGCGAATCCCGGCTGTTGTATGTTGTTATTTTTATTAATGATAGAGCTATATATACATTTTTTTGGTCCCAGGCCCAAGCTGGGGAGAAAAGGGGAAATCACTTAGATGGCTGGACATGTTGAGATGGATATCAATAGAACTATGTACATACAATCGTCCCAGCAGTAAGGAGTGACATGCGTTTAGAATCCATAAATTTGAGACGCGTATTGCTATTAGAGTAACGAAGAACCGGGACACAACCCTCCCATGGGGTATCTGCTATTATCTAGAAATAAAAAAAACAAAGAGTGCCTGCTCAAAAACCGAGACAACCTAAAAAAAAAAAGAGTCAAAAAGGAATAAATGACCCTATGACCGATCATAAACAGCTTGGACCTGCACTGTCTTCATAATGCCTAATGGAACCGCATTGTCTTTCAGCGAGTCAGCATTAATTATCGTCTCCGTCTCGCTATCCATGGGATAGTGGGGTTGTCCCCTGGAGCCGGTCCCGTAGTTGGAGGCCCAGCGGGAACCTGATCGCGTGCCAGAAGAGTCGTTACCGTTTCGGACGAATTTGACGAAGCCAGGTAGTAGGGGAATGGCACCGGCAAGGGTGACAGACGTAACTTCGGCGATGCTGTGGGCTATATCAGTGACATGTGCTTTCTAGAGATATGAGAGATCACTTACGCCCATAGTCCCACCGGCATGATTGCCCGGGTGAAGTCTTCGGTTCGAATAAGTCGGACGGTATATATCAAGCGGATAACACTCGCGATAATGGTCCTATAACCGTCAGAAAAGTTGATCCAATCATGAATATCGAAATGGGCCGATCCATACAAAACACCTGTCCCGAATATAGCGCTCAGGATTATTTTACTCCGTGTGGGTAGATGTAATTGCATAATCACAGCTACCGGGAGGAATAGCATAGTCACATCGGATAGGACATTCAACACGGAAGTCGCAATAAGGGAAGTAGACACAGAGACACAATGGCCCGGCACAGATGAGTCCCAAATCTTCTCACGCGGAACGCAGCTGAAGATGAAACTAAACATAAGGCCAGTATACGTAGGAACGTTGAGCCATAGGATTATTTCGTGCAGCCAAAATAGTGCCCCTTTCTTGCCGACAACGAAGATGCGCTTTATTTGGAGGAGCATGGCGACTTTAGCGCCCAGGATAGCAGGGCAATAGACGATTTCGATGATATTTGCATACTAAATCATCAATATATAACTGTATGTGTCCAGTTTTTGGGCAGTACCCACCTCGACGATTTTCTGCGCATGTGCCGCTGACACGTTCCATTGGTGTACTCCTTGCCCCATAAGCGTTGATTGAATCATGACTCCCGTTAACGAAATAAGTCCCGCCAGCGAGAAGGATAGAATGAACTCTTCAAGCTGAATGGCTCTTATGATTCGAGCCTTGACAAATAAGCGAAATATGACTGCCAATGTCGAGCAGCTCAGGCAGACCCCGGCGGTGAGGTACATGAACCGGTTCATATTCGCCGGATCCTTGAGATTGCTGACCTCTCCCGGCGGCGCTTCCATCGCCGGGATGAGGTTCAAGTTGACATTAGCTGAAGTTTCGGCCATCTTGGTGGCAATTGGTTAAGTAGCGGCTATATCAGACAGAAGTCATATCCAACTAGCCGAAAAAAAAAAGCAGAAGAAAGAAAGAAAGAAGAGAGAGAGAAAGGCCATGACAGGGCTGGAAGCAGCAACTGGGTCAATAGACATTATTATGTAGAAGTATCTATTCTCCACTCATTTTTAGACGCCCCTTTGTCTGTCTGAAGATGAGACGCCTCGCACGGTAAGCAGCAACGGTCCTAAAGTTTAAAAATGCCGTTATGGATACTGTATAGCCAAATCTAAGCATCCGAAAAAGTTTTTGCGGCATAGAGTACAACCGTCTAAACCTTTCCTATTAGGCGAGTTTTAAGGGGCAGGTTGTGGTCCTGTGATGCACTTTGCAATTCCCTGCCGGGTTAAACGTGGGGCGTGCATAGTTATACATCGTTAGTAGTGACGGCCGTGTCAAACAAAACGTGGCTTGTTAGAGGAGCCGGCGCTCCGTCCGCGTCTCCGCCATCAATTAGCGCGGTCGTTGAGGGTTGCAGAGGAGTCCAGGCCCCTGAAGAAATCAGCCAGCAAGATATCAACTAGTCTATATTAGACTACGGAGTGGTCTATGATTCGAACCATGAAAAGTTAATAATAATTGGGATTATTATTGGCATGAAGACTAGAGCAGATCAGCCTAGCCTGGCAGGGCGGTAGTAGTTTGTTGCAAGCCAGCTTGCAGAAATATGCCGAGCTTCAGAGAGGAAAAAAGTTGGTTATGCTAGTTAACTTCTAGAGGAGACGCACATTATTACCTAGGTATTAAGTTAAGCTACACCTTAGCCGCTGCGTGGATATCGGCCGAGTATTTCCCGAATCCAGCATATTTTTACCAGCACGGCATAACGCGGCATAACACGGCATAGATAGATACGGGCCAAACAGTGGCGAGCAGCGAAAACAAGCACTTCCGTGGGGGAAGCAGGCGAGATACATACAATAATACCCCTTGTCCCTAGTCGAGGAGAAAACATAGTAGAATAGAGGAGATATGGCTAAGCCGTTCCTGCTTTCTTGTTCTTCTCGGAGGATGAAATGGCTGAGGAGGTATTGAAAATATTTCCCTAGGTAACTACTCTCCATTAGACGATTCACTTGTCCTAGTCCATGGGGGCTCTTCGTCCTTTCCAGCTTAGAGTATAGTTGGGAGCATTATCACGGAGTCTCCGGAGTACTCCACAAAAAGGCAATGATTATGGTTCTGTCAGTCTGTCAGATAAATTATTAAACTACTTGTCAAATAACTATAACCGAGACTGCGGCTTCCCCGTGGTTCCGTCGTACCACCTGCGGCAGCCGTTAGAGACATGTTTCCCGGCCCTAGACTATCACGTTATGGGAAGCTTCCGGAATTCAAAGGCGAACAGGCACACGAGCAAACTTCCCCCATCCCCACCGTAGAGAAAAATACTACCATAGTAACCATACAGACTACGGAGTCCCAGTAGCCGGATGGCAATGCTCGCTAGTGGACCCGCAATCTGAGGAATTGCAGGTCTCCTTCCAGCTTGCATTGACACGAAGAACTTTAAAGCTCTAGATCAAGTAAAGGAGACATTCCCCAATGATGATCACACCCACAGGGGCGTGTAGGCGATATACCTACCCACATGCACTATACGTTCTTATTTTCAAGAAAACATACAAACCTGCTCTTGAGAATCGGGAGCTATGTCTACAACAATGAAAAATGCCGGGAGGCAGAAAAAGCATTTTCAGAAGTGATGCAATTTCAATATAGAGTCCTGGGACCGGAGCATCCAGAGACAAGTAAATAGCATGGCCCCTATGGCATGCGTGCTCTTGAGTCAAGTGCAATATGCATCAATGAAAGGAGGTAGAGCAACTGCAAACAGTAAACACAAGTGATAAGACATCCAAAATGGTGATAGGGCCAAACGATCCAAATACACTACATACTTGGCATGGCCGATCTGGCGATAATCTTCTCGAGTCAAAACCGATTGGGGAGGCAAAGCAATTGCTCCGTGCCTGTGATTGACTGTTTGACCGCTAGATATACCTTTCTGTTATTGGCTAGAGTGACTGTTGTTTTCAAGCCCTCTTTTTCTGATTTAAACGGAGAATGGGGTCCTGACTGGCGACTTGCGAGGGCTGAAAGATCGAGGGTCAAATAGTTCGTTATGAGCGCACTTGGATGATTAAACAATGGCGCCTCGGACTGTGAGCTTTGAGCCTAATGAGAAGAAAAGTCTGGATCCTGTAATCGACTCGGTTATAGTAAAAGACGTTATCAGCCAGCAAAAGGGGTCTGACGATGTTCCTAGATACCTTTCGCTTTTGTGGTCCTTTGCTCGTCCTCGTCGAATGTAACTACACTTTCATCAGTCGTTTTCTGTAACCCGCTAGATTTCAGATTACTGTTTTCCACCGCGTGCTCTTGAGTATACTTTCTAGTAGTATGTTTACGATGAATACAGTACTAGTGCCACTGGAAAGCGAGGCTTTATTGTAAGACAGAGATGGATGAAAGAAGAAAAAGCACAGCAATCAGCCGTGTCGAGCCGAGAGTGAACTCAGCTCGACTCGCGAGCCCAGCTCAATGAGCCCAACACGTGGTTTTTCCTAGTTAGGACTAGGAAATCCTTCTTCTAGCCGATTTATAGCTACATTCGGTTTAGTGTCAGGGTAAACCCCAGGGCTGTATTTGACCTGAGCTCGTGAGTTGAGCCGAACCGAACCGAGCCGAGCCGAGCTCATTATGGCTCCGGTAGAACTGATATTATTACCGCGGCAGGATATCCGTGACGAATGCACCAACGCCGATCTCGTCATGGGTGCGGACACTCTAGCCATGAAAGGCAGAGACTGCAGAGAAAGAGTGCAGCCTTATCTAGATTTCAGTTCTGCAAAAACATCCCCTCCCAGTTCCTGATTCGGAGCCACAGCAATAACCCATCGCACGTTAGCCCCGGCTTCGAACCAAAGGAGATCATGTCTCCTGATCGACTTGTATTTTACATAGTATCTAACCCAAATTTTCTATCTGAGTCTCTGGAGTCGAGTCACACCCCGCGTAATGTCGACCGTCAAAGCATTCCTTATCAGACTTGACTTAAAGTATAAAGTACTATGTACGTTTCTTCTGATAACAACAGCACAGAGAAATATCTGTGCGCTGCCCATCGATATGATATGACAAGTTAGAGATCTTGAACTAAGTTTCTGCTACATATGCACAAGCTCTCTCTGCTTGTCTCTGGGAACAGTCAATTCCCAGGAAATTTAGTAGTAACTAGTAAAAGTACTATACGTCGATCAGATGCAGTCCCACCCCGCACAGAAGGATTATCCGCACTGGATTCTGCTGATTTCTACGGAATATATTGTCCTCTATTAACAATACTGTAGATGCTCGTTATTTATGTAAGGGGAAATAGTCAAAGGACGTAAAGAAAAGAAGTAAAAAATAAAACTGCAAAAAAAAGAAAAACATACAACAGCCGGGATTCGCTGGTGGTCACCCACCCAACTACTAACCGGCCGGCGTGTGGCTTAAGTACGGCTGAGCGGACGGGAAGCCCTGTTTTCCACACCCTATGGTCGTATGTGCTTGTTTACCTTGCTTCTTTATATATGATCTACAGTGATGAAACATATCTCGAGCGGACTTTACTCTATTGCACTGCTAGATACGCTACACGATAGTCTACCATTAGGTACTGACCAGTTCTCTAGGTCTTGTGTATATAGTTTCCATTCGAGTCTATCAGAAGAAAGCTCGGTTATGGGACCTAGCTACTACAAGGCTGACACCAGCTATGTCTGATAACATGAGTACCTAGCGCTTAGCGAGCTCAACTTTCAAAGACAACCAGTTATTGATGTACTTAGGGTGGGAGAAATGTGATTTGAGCGGCTCCCTTCAAATGATAGGCTGATGGCCACAACGTCTTAGTAGTAGTATCACAACCCCGCTTTTCAGCCGCATTATTCCCACGGTTTACACGTTGACATCGGGGGACGACAGAGAAAAAAAAAGACAACAACACTCCACTTAGAGTTCTGTTCCTGTTCAGAGAGATAAGTGGAGATTCGACATGGAGGCGCTAGGGAGCGCATCCAGCGTCATTGCCGTTATCCAGATTACTGGTAGTCTCATCAAGATATGCTGGGGATATATTGGAGAAGCGAAAGATGCGAAGGAGGATATCCAATATCTGGTTAAAGTCGTCGAAGACTTTCAGACGGTATTGGAGAAATTGCGTTCTTTGCTCGATGGACAGAATGGTCAAAAACTCCATGTGACTCAGGTGCTCAGTCGCACCATTGCGGAATGCCAATGGGAACTAGAAAAGCTGGGTGAAAAGCTGGATGCAGGAAGACCAAAGGAAAAGAACGACGAGAATCGGAAACGAGACAAAGTCATAAGATATCTCGGCTGGCGATCGATCAAGTGGCCTTTGGAGAGAAAAGAGGTGGAAAAGATCGTTAGTCGTATCGAGCGATACAAACGTGTATTCCTCGCGGCTTTGCAGCTGGACCTTGTGTTGGTTTTCTCTACTATCCTTCATATAGTATAATATCGCTAACATCGATTGCTACATAGCGATGTTACAGTCCGTATAGACCAAAAAGTCGATCTGGCAAAGCTACTTACCGTTGACGAAGCGATGTTCGGCTCGTATATGGACCAACACGAAGACGAGTGTCTTGAACAAACTCGAACGGAGCTCTTGCATGATATACTGGCTTGGTCAGCAGATATCAATAGTAAATATATCTTTTGGCTGAATGGAATGGCGGGAACCGGGAAGTCAACGATTGCCAGGACCGTAGCTCGATTATTGAAAGAAAAAAATCGCCTAGGCGCCAGCTTCTTCTTCAAACGAGGCGAAGCTGACCGTGGGAATGCCAGCCGATTCTTCACCACGATTGTGAAACAGTTAGTTGGCCAATTCCCTCCCCTAGGTCCTCCCGTCGCGAAGGCAGTTGAGGATGATCCGGCCATAGGCAAAAAGTCTCTCCGCGAGCAGTTTCATGCCCTTCTCTTAGACCCACTATCACGACTACAACGTGGGGATCGTGGCCTCCCATTGCTTGTCATCATAATCGATGCGCTGGATGAGTGTGAGGAAGAACAGGACATTCGCACGATTCTGCATCTCCTACCGAGCATCAAGAGCTCTGGCCCAGTTCACTTGCGCGTCTTCATTACCAGCCGGCCAGAATTACCAATCCGCTTGGGCTTCAAGCAGGTCCATGCCGATGATTACCAGGATACAGTTCTACATGAGATCCCAGAAGATGTTATTGCACATGATTTGATGGTCTATTTCAAATCAAGACTTTCTGCCATCCGAGAGGAGCGTACATTGCCGGATGGATGGCCCGGGGAGGATATTACCCGGACTCTTGTCAGAATGGCGATTCCATTATTCATTTTTGCTGCTACTATATGCCGATTCATTGGAGATCTGAAATGGGGACCCCAAGAACGTCTGGAGATCATTCTCCAGACCGAGTTGAAGAACGATATGACTCCATTGGAGTTAACCTATGCTCCAATTTTAAATAATCTGCTTTCCGGAGCAACTCCCTGCGACTCGGAACAGCTGGTCGATGAATTTCAAAAAATCGTCGGAGTGATTATAATCCTGGCCAGTCCACTTTCGATTCTTTCTCTCGGACAGCTCCTGGAGATCCCCACTCAAAAAATTGAACGTCGACTGGAGTTCTTCCATTCAGTCTTGAATGTACCGGGCAACGCAAATCAGCCCGTAAGGCTTTTTCACTTGTCATTTCGAGACTTTCTTCTCGACCCCAGAAGAAATGATAATGTTTTTTGGGTTAATGGGAAGGAGAAACACGGAAAAGTTGCTGTTCAGTGTTTAACACTCATGCGTCGCTTGCTAAGAAAGAATATATGCGATCTACCTCATGCCGGTGCTTTACGAGACGAAGTCGACGACCAGACAAGACATGATTGTCTACCAATGGAACTACAATATGCTTGCCGGTATTGGATCTATCATCTCCAGGAGAGTGGCATTCGAGATGAAGAAGTTGTTCAAAGTTTTCTTACAGAACATCTCCTTCACTGGTTGGAGGTTCTGAGTATTCTTGGACATGTGTCCGAGAGTATTTCTGGTCTTGGCTTTCTCCAATCGATAACAGAGGTAAGTCCTAAGTTTAAAAACTAGTAATAGTTATAGAGCTGATTGTCTTGGAATTGTTATAGGATGACTCTGAACTATCTGCATTTCTTCACGATGCTAAGCGATTTATTTCATACTGCATATCAGTAATTGATAGCGCGCCTCTCCAGTTATACTGTTCGGCTCTTGTTTTCGCTCCGGAAAAATCACGTATCCGATGCATGTTCGATGACAACATCCCTAATTGGATTCGAAGGCTCCCCAAGGTGGACACATCATGGAGTGCGGCCCAGCAGACTCTTGAGCACTATGATGTGCTTGCGGTGGCTTTCTCACCTAATGGCAAAGTGGTCGCCTCAGCCTCTGGGAACACTATCAAGCTGTGGGATGCCACTTCGGGCCTCATTCAGCAGACTTTTGAAATCTGTCATCACCCAGAAGATGAATTAAAAAGGGTAGTTTTCTCACCTGACGGCAAATTGCTCGCCTCAGGCTCTCATAAAACTGTTACCTTGTGGGATGCCACTTCGGGCCTTATTCAACAAACCTTTGAAGGACATAATGATTGGGTGAGAAAAATAGCTTTCTCACCCAATGGTAAACTGGTCATTTCAGCCTCCGATAAAATCATCAACATATGGGATGTCACTTCGGGCCTTATCCAGCAAACCCTTAAAGGCCATGACCATTGTGTAAGAGAAGTGGCTTTTTCACCTGATGGGAAACTGATCGCCTCAAGAACTCAAACAGTTATCAAACTGTGGGATTCCTCTTCAGGTCTTATCCAGCACACTATTAAGGACCACGATGTGTCAATGGGAGGGCTTGCCTTCTCGTCGGATAGCGAACTGGTTGCTTCAGCCTCTGCTACTGGAATCATCACGCTATGGGATGCCACTTCAGGCCTTATCTGGCAGACCCTTAAGGGCCACAATCATGTGGTTACTACGGTAGCTTTCTCGCCTGACGGTAAATTCATTGCTTCAGCCTCTTCTGATGGAACTATCAAGCTATGGGATGCCACTTCAGGCCTTATATTGCGAACCCTTGAAGGCCATATTCAATCTGTGTTTGCAATAGCTTTCTCTCCCAATAGCAAATTAATTGCCTCAGCTTCTTGGGATAACACTATTAAGCTATGGAATACTACTTCAGTCCTTATTCAACAGACCTTTGAGCGTCACAGCACTGCGGTGGATGCGGTAGCTTTCTCGCCTAATGACAAATTGGTTGCAGCCTCTTTTGATGATACTATTAAGCTGTGGGATGTTACCTCTGGCCTTGTCCAACAGACTTTTACAGGCAGGCGCAATCGATTAGGAGGGCTACTAATAGCCTTCTCACCCGATAGCAAGTTAATTGCCTCAGTCTCTCCTGGGAGTACCACTATCAAATTATGGGATATCACTTCAGGTCTTGTCCAACAAACCTTTGAGGGCCACGATGGTTCAGTGATTTCTATGGCATTTTCACCTAATGACAAATTATTTGCCTTAACCTCTGATAAAACTGTTACATTGTGGGATACTACTTCAGGACTCATCTACCAAACTTTTGCAATCTCTTATGGTTCAGAAAATGAAGTGAGAGGAGTAGCTTTCTCACCTCATACCAAATTGATTGCTTTAGCGTCTTCTGATAAAACAGTCAAACTGGTGGATATCACTTCGGGTCTTATTAAACAAACCCTTAGAGGCCATACTGGAACGGTGAATGCAGTAGCTTTCTCACTCGATGGCAAGCTGCTTGCTTCAGCTTCTTATGATGCAACTGTCAAATTGTGGGATATCACTTCGGGCCTTGTCCGGCTGACCCTTGGCTTTGACACCATAATAAGGAACATAAGGTTTTCCCCACAGAATGGATACTTAGAGACAGATCGTGGCATATTTAACATTGGATCTGTCGATATTGGTCATGGCCCGCAACATGAATATCGCTCTGAGATTTCTCTAGAGGGTCGATGGGTAAGCTTGAAGGGAACACCAAGTTTGTGGCTTCCTCCTGAATACCGCCCTTCATCTTCCTGCATCGCAGGTAGTACAGGTACACTGGTTCTTGGCCATCTATCTGGCCGTGTTTCGTTCATGGGGTTCGATTTAGACTGTCTTTGAATGGATACAGTTGCTCACGTTTAGGGGTCTTCTCGGGGAATCAGTCTAGTGCTGTATTTCCTATTGTCTCTGTAAAAAAGAAAAAAAAAATACCTGGGAATGACAGAGTACTCTACAATAGCTTTCATGCAGACAAAGAGTCTAGCCTATGTTGTGGTGACGCTGAGAAGTCGAGGCAATGATAAGCGGATTTATCGATACCACGCCGCTAACATGCTGCCTGTCCAACTCGAAGTAGGGACCTATCCTGGATACTAAGATGCTAGATAGTAAGAGGAAAGGGGATATTGCCACATTACCAGAACTGCGAGGAAGACCAACATTTAGGAAACATGTTAGTGAACAAGAGTTCCAACGTGATATCCCGCATTGACTCTCGAGTCAGCAATACAACAACTTGCAAGTACTGCGGGCACGAGGAAAGCTTCCGAACTTTACAATGCTATGAACTGGATTACGTTAACCAATGCCCGGCTGAAGAGTTGAAAAGTCAGATACTTCTAAAACACATCTCAACCTGCCGCGCATCTCCTTTGACGAAACCACTTTACGGATCGTTTGCTGGTTTCCTGCCAGTAGGACTGCATACCTGTTGTTTCGGGTACCTGACTTGGAGATACAGATCGCCTTGCAGCATGCCGGGTAGGCACCTATAACAGTCCGCTTTTCCGCATACACATTCACTATTTTGCCCAGGGAATGAATAGCTGTAGGCGGATGGATGCTAATTCCCCTCCGGAGACTCCTCAAATTTGTGTGAATACGGCGAGAATACGGAGGAATAAGAACTCCTCCAGGACCTGGAGGATTTTTCTTCTCTTTTCATTCTACCAGACATTCTTGCGTGCCCTCGAAAGGGGCTTCGTTTCGTCCTGTTGATAAAGAGTAATGTGAGCTTTATATCTCCCTCTAGAAAAACTATTCCGGATTTGGCTTTTTTACCTTTCCACCTGCAGTCCTAGAAATGCCTCACGAACAAGCTGCTGGCGAATTCGATGCCATGCTTGCAGTTCTTGCCGCTCAAATGAATGTCAAAGGTCGAACCTGCTTCATAGGAGCCACCCGCATCGATGGTTGTGACCGGAAAAAAACAAGCGGATCGGGCATGGATGCCAGTACGGCAAGAAGGACAATTTCCAACGGTAGCTCTAGAAGTTGATCATTCCACAGCTAGCTGCACAACTGGAAAGAGACATTACTTGGTAATTACAAGAATCAGGACGGATGAGAATGGGTATCACAATTGATATCAAACGAGGTTCTGGAAATATCGAAATCAAATCTTGGGTTCATGCGAGACCATGCCCACTGCATGTGTATATCACTGCACATCAACGCTAGGTTATAGACAGATGTTGCAACCAAAACTTACCACCCCATTGCGCAGAGGGGTTTGAGCAGAAAAGGGGAACACGGCCAAGAACCAACTATGACGGTGGAGGCATATTGTAACTGGAGCAACGCAGACCGTCTCAGTTACTATGTCAACGGCCATGAAGTCAAGATGACACCGGGGATTTAATTATCCCATTCGAATCTTTGCTTTTGACTAAACCAGGAGAAGGAGAGGGCGATTTTGGCTTTATTAAAGATATGTTGCTCCAGGATATTACAGAGCTCGTCTGGCTTGGAATTGAGAGGGAAGAAGCAAAGAAGGGAACAAACTAGAGGTCGCCTCAAAGATTATACGACGGAGTATGCTTTTTTGAACCGAAGTAATGTGAAGACGGTTTAACTTGGAAGGATTGCATGAGGGTCTTGTTATATATCATTGATGGTGTGAAACAACTCATATTATAGCGGTATTGATAATGACTATTCTCAATCGAGGCTCTTAAACTATAGGAATAACCGTCTCATAAGCCCTACTGTCTTAGCCAATTGAGATTCAGTGAGGTAACTATTTGGGCTGTTATATTGCTTTAGTTGCTAATATGTCTATGTTAACTTCACTTATTCTTTCTGTATTTTTCAGTTACAAAGCTGAACTATACATGTGAGGTGCTCTGATCGAAGAAACTGACTCGATTCCTAAGGATAGCTATTCATGAGAAGACTAAAGAGAGATGGCACACATGGCCTTTGTTTTTCGGTTAGACATTTATTCAAATACTGTAGATGCCGATGCCTCCTCGCGTGTTCCATGAGATAACTAGCTACAAAGACAGCTCATCCTACGGAGACGGCTGAGAAATTAGACTAGATCTTTAGCTATCTTGTGGAGTATATTTCTTTTCAAGGAGATATCCACCACATACAACCATAGGATGTGGAAAATAGGACCTCCCATCCGCTCAGCCGTACTTGAACAATCATCCTTTCTCAAAACACGACAGAAAAGTTCATCCCCAAGCACTGAAGCAACAAACATAAGTCGTCCATACTAGCTTCAGGGTAAGTAAGCCGTGTTGAACAAGCGATTGCCTGTATCAGTTCCACCGCTACCCGTGTACTTGTTCTTAGAAAGTCGAAGAGCTACCACTGTAATTTCAGCAGTCCGCGCAAGTGCCTTGAGGGGACCACACCCCGAGACTGCCTTGTCCTGGACTACACCAGCAACAACAAAGATGCGAATCATTGCATGGATGGCTCGGATGGACTCCACGAACTTCACAACTGTATTGCCATTGTTAATGACAGAGTCGACCAGAATAACGGTTACGTTGTCCTCCAGATGGTGTCGCTTGATATCATTCGGCTCTTTGGCATGCAAGAATTGAGCTTTCGGGAAGACTTCGTTGATGCCGAAAGCCATGGACTCGCCGCCGCGCATCAACGCCACAATCAGCGTCTTCTCTTCTCCACGGAGTCGGTGACCTATGGTGTTGTTGCCTTGAACATGGCGGATAGTGACTTCCTCAAGACCAATGAGGTCGGCCAGAAATCTCCAGGCTAGGTAAGAGCCAGCTTTGGAATGAGCATCTCGTAGTGCCGGCCCTCTGATGTCCGCATCCCGCATCGGGGTCATCAAAAGCTTCGCAGCAGAGCTGTCTGTAGCATCTCGAAGTTGTAAACCCCCAGGCGGGATATGGTGTTTGATGATTGAATCAACGAATTCGGGACTGATAAGATCGACATTTGGAAGCCTGATGGTATCCAACCGCGGCGATACGGAGCTGTTTGGAAGAAGCGCCTGGCGAGCTTGTAATCCATCATTTACTAGTGTATAAGTGAACTGTTTTGCTGCGAGTTGGGTCCTGTTACCCGATTCGGATGCCGCCGCTTTTGTGAGGGCAGCACGTGAGTGCTCCGTGTTCGCTCCGGGCCACTCACTGATTGCTCAGTGAGCACGCACCGCAGCTCCGGTCGCTCCCGGATTGCTTTGGCTCAACTCAGTGAGTGATCCCGGGGCAATGCCAGTCCTCTCTGTGTCATCACTCACGTGACCAACAGAAGCTCTCTAAACCGTGTACAAACTAATTGATCCAGTCTATCCAACCCGCATGTATCTGAGGGCATCACGAAGACAAGAGCTGGAATCTTTTTCAGTCACCGCACACTATGTCTGACACTAAGAAGCTTCGATCAGCATTTGGCGCAAGTGATGAGGGGTCATTGCTAAAAAGGAACTAAAGGTATCGCACTTCAATTGCGAATATAAATATGCCCTACTCGCCCAGGACAATTTCACTTTCATCTCATTTCCCATCAGCCTTCTACAATCGTTTCTCTCGTACTCTTTCTAAACTCATTTATTTAGCTACATTTCAGCGGTTGATAATGGCTATACGCTCTTCTTCATTGAAGGCCGAGCAGGATGAAAAGAAAAGAAAAGCTCGCCGTGAACTCCGTAAACAGCGAGGCTATGAGGCGAAAGCTCATCAACAGAAAGATGCCCAAAGGACAAGGGGTAGAGCTTCGCCAAAAACGAAAAAGAGATATGCAGGGAAAGTGCGGAGGTATGAGGAGTAAGTTTCTATATACTCTAAGAGGGAGTCGTTCTTCTCACCATGACTTCGTTAGATTTCTTCAGGAGGAGAAAGATATGCCTGAAGACCATAAGGTTGGAGATGGGCATCCGGCGCCAACACTAGAGGAACTCAAAGAGTTTATCCGGTGGCATGTTGAGTCTACTAACGGCAGACTTGCTCCAAATGGACGACCGACCAAGGACACGACTTTGATTTGGGCTCAAGAGTTCGTCCCAGGCTTCTATTTTCTGACAGGGAACGAGATTTCCCCCCATGACCGGGCCGATCTCTACAGCGTGAGTTAGATTCACCTTTCGAGGGCCATGTATCTGATCATTGCAGTGGATAGAGCATGATCTAGTTCAAGAGGGGTTCCTATCAGTGATCAAAAGGCCGAAGCACACTTTCAAGCTTTCGAGCTTTGAGCGAGCCATGATCGCTTTCTGGGCAACAGATGATCCATTCTTCATGCCTGGAAGGTATCGTGTCCAATTTCACTTCATTACTCTTCAGTTCCTATGCACGGGTGCCAGAGTGTCCTCTTTCACACCTGCATCAGCAGACAGAGCCGGACGGGGGCTTCGTTACAAAGTACGGATTCCAATATGCCTGCACTTCAGCTTCCAAATGCTGACAGTAGCCAGAATATTGAGCTTGTATTGTTTCGTACCGATGATGCTCCTTGGAGGGTCGGATGGCGGCTTGACCAACAGTATGTCAAGAACAACAAAGACCCCGAGAATACAGTGTATGTAGCTATCACCATCACCAGCTTTGGAATGGTCATTAACGAGAACAGCTTTGGTACTGCTATTTGGGACTGCAATGAACCTATCTACTCAGGAGCCTTGTTCCTCCTAGCACTAGCTCTTGCAGATAATGCTCTCTTTGGGTTCTCCAAGCCAGAGGAGATTTTTGAGCAAAGAATCCCCGAAGGAGAAGACGAACTGGTCCTTAGATGGAATGATGAAGCCAAAGACCGATGTATTGTAAGGCGCGTCACAGCCGAAAAGGTTAGTGAGGAGCCGTTGACTAAGGAGAGATATCAAGAGGGTCTACGTAATATCCTTGTCAATGCTGGCTACTTTGTTACTGCAACGGTACATGCGATGCGCCGCGAGCTAGGAAAAGCTGTCCAAGGTTGGTTCATGCTTTTCTTTCACCTGATATGAGAGCTTAGCTAAATTATCGCGCAGATAAATACTCCTCGGCTCTCGTGGCTCAAATTCTTACGCATAGGTCTAAAGCTACGTACGGAAATGACTATCTTGCCAACTGTTCCGGCGTGGATGTGTTCAATGCTCTACGAGGCCGAGCCGCAGATCATACTCACATTGACTACTTTCAAGGCTACGACCGATTTCACGAGAATGGCCTCCCTCGCCGGTTACCTACAGAAGAGGAAGAGAAGGTCGATGAAGACCCGTGTTTGGTCGCCAAAGCCGCGAAAATTCAGCAAGCACAGTCAGATGATGACATCAGAAGAGCAAAGCGCGAATATAGCGTCCTTAAGAGAAGGATCTCTTCGAGCAGGTTGCAGAAATACCAGAGTCAATGGGTCCAGAGTCGTCGGGACTGGAAAATCCTGACCAGGGGCCGCGAACGCCCGGATCATATTGAGCAGAGTGCAGAAAAGCAGGCGCTGTGCAAGCTCATGCCTGAATTAGGCCGTTTAGCGGCGGTCATGTCATCCAACGAGCCACTTTCTTTTGACGAAAAAGCCAGTGTGGTGAAGGATCTCTTTACCCAATGTCTTCGTGATTTTGACGTGGTCTATCGTCCGGGCGAGGAGCCTGTGGAAAAGCGATGCCCCGTTGCTAGCTGTCGTAAATTATTGGAACCGTGAGCCGCCCACTGTTTCCCTATATTGATCCTCCACTAACATGCCACAGCATGGAAAAGCCCTTGCGGAGCAGGCACATCCATTCTTGTATTCAACGAGAATCTGCTCGAAACTTGCACATTCCTCTTCAACAGATCAAGTATTGCTGGGAATGCTACACCTTCCATGATGGAAAGAGTGCTGAGTTTGAGGAGCATTGTGCGGGACACCTCCCCTCGATGACCAGCCAACACTACGAGGTGATGGTGTATCGCCATACCACCATCCGTGCCGGATACTGTATTGAATGCATGTGGGATGACCGGCTTCCTGCGGCCTGCAGGATGAGAGCTTTTGACCGAAGCCCAGAGCTGAGAGAGCATCTTGAGGAGCATGTTGATCGGAAATCATGGCCATCGGAATGCGCTGACCCTTCCTGTAACCACATTGCTACCGAGGAACAGGACTACCGCCGACACCTTCGCGATGTGCACCATTACCACAAAACCATTTGTGTGCGATCCAAGAAGGCCTACAAGAAACGATTGTCCTCGATGCAGGACGAGGAGTCTACTTCAGACAGAGATCATTGTATGCAGCAGAAACGCCCGCGCAAGCAAGGCAAAAAACCTTCCGTACCATCATCTACTAATACGAAAGAACTGAAGATTACTTTCTGGGAACCCCCCGCAATGCGTCCGAGGGCTATCACGTCTGTCCCTGCTCAGGAGAAAGATAAGGATCAAGAGAGCCTTAAAGGAATGGCTTGGCAAGCCGTTATTGACTGCCGGAACTTGGATTTGCCTGTTGTAAGCCAAAACAGCCAGAAGGCTCGATCGGCCACATTTGACACACCTGATCGTACCGATGGCTTGAGCGGCTGCTCAAGCCCTTCAATAACAAGCTCCACTTTCGGTGTGGTTCCCATCGACCCACGAATTCTAGAGACGCCGTCTGCTCTCTTGTGCCAGCCGGGTGAGGAAACTGAACAGCCCTATGCACGCAGTCCAGGGGTGCATGTGGAAAGCAACTATGCTACTGAGAAGATCGAGGGTAATACTCCGCTTCAACAGCCCTTCGCAGACCTAGCCCTAGGAGGTGTGGATTCTCAAGGTGTGGCTGTACCAGAGACGGACAACATAACCATTGAACACGCTCCACCGTCTCCGACTTCTCTGAACGATAAGCCAGCACTAAGTTTGACAAACTACGAATCGAAGCTAATAGAGGAAGCGGATTTCACAACGCAAAGCTCTTCAGATATGCATGTTATCGAAGACAGGATAAAGGAGGCCGTGGGACTAACAGGGCCTATAACAAGAGCTAAAGCTAAGGAGCAAGCGGCCAAGGCTTGCCAGAGATCTACGGACTTCCAAACCTCAGGTCGGAAAACTAGGCCTTACAGTCAAGAAGAGGACAAGTTACTGAAGACACTCATGCGGAAGTTGGCGACTCTCGAAGCGGTAACGTCAGCCTTTCAAAAGCGATTCCCAGCTCGGTCTGCGATTTCCCTTCGGAAACGTTGGTCCGTCATACGACCGCCATCGCGGCGTTCGACCCGATTGAAGCCTATGTGAGAGTATATAAATGGATAGATTGTATATAATTACCTTTATAGGTGAACAAGCTTGCTGTTTAAACCAAGTTTCATTTACAAGATTTGTAGTGTTGGTGGCCGCTAGAGTTGTCGCCTAGTATATAAAGTTTTGCTTTGCTAATGGAGACGTATTGAGTAACTGAAAGCAGATACAATAACATTGACACCGAACTCTCCCCTGGGCTTGAAAAGAGTTGAAATAATGCTAAGGGAAAGCGCTAATGCTCTATGCGTGATAAGTACTCTGAAGCACGAACAGGTGCGTTAGAATCGAGGCACTTAAACAGCTAGTGCCTAAGGAATAATAGGAAGCATAACACAGTCCAGTAAGACGGGCCAATATACTGTACATATAAAAAATGACACTGTTTAATCTATGGGATCTGACCTGGCCTATGAGTAAAGTAAGATTCCATTGGATACCAACTTCATAATGGAGTGAAACACATTTGACTGAATGCTTTACATGAATATATTACAGTATATAATATTTCCTCCCAATACAAAATATTGCACCGCCACAAAACATGCATTACGTTACAAGAAATTCACGTGCCAAAAATACAGGTTGTAAATTTCTGTTACGGGTTGTATTACGTTTTCTAGATACTGTGTATGGGTATTGTCAAGCCTAACTTTTGACACATCTAGCGTCCTCTTTAAAGGTTAGTTAGTGGCTTGGTTGAGCACTGGGTTTTTCGAATGACTAAGAAAATGTTCAGCAGTAGTACGGACATTGCTTATGGAAAAGAAGCTGATAAGCTAGCACATTGATTCTATCTGAATATGAAAATGTTAAAACTGTATTATTTTACTAAATGATAATGCCTCGCTGATTAAATATTACCTATGGTGCTAACACTTTCGGATCACTAACCGCTTCCTGAAGGGTATTTTTCATCTGACCATAAAGATGCGTATCGTCATTCTTTCTCCGCATACCCCCCGGGAATACTGTACCACTCAGCGTAACCTATTGACCCAAGGAACCAATGCTTGATAGTATGGTGAGAACAGTTCACTTGCAATTTTAAGAAAATCCTCTTCGCCAGCAACTATACCTTGCTTAGATCGAGCCAGCTTTCCATCATCCTCATAGTTCCAACAATCTAAGTCAGTTGGCCCAACCCCTTGGTCTGGACCGTTGTAGTGAATACATATCCAGAAGAGTACCCAAAAGAAAGATTCGAGGTCATGCCTGAATAAATGTTGCTCTCCCAGAAGTAGACCTATTGCCATGAATGCCCTCGTTCCTGTCTTCCCTCTAGCTCCAGATGCTCGTTCTCGTTGCTCCTCGATAGATAGATCCAGGTCGATGAGGAACGCTGACCATGACGGATTCCCTACGTCTTCATTCAAGATCAGGTTGCCAGTCGAGATGTCACCCTGTAAAAGCCCTGCTTTCATATGCAAAGATTGATATCCTTCAATAATTAGTGATGAACTATAGCACATGAACAAAACTCATACCTTCTATGCAATTCTCAAGTGCATGTAGTAGCGAGACGCGTGAGCTTGCTCTATATATGGGTATGTCATAATCTTCGACAATAAATCGACGATGTACCCTATCCTGTATATTGGCATCACGCACACCTTTGGAAGGCGAGCTTGGGCAAGGGCGTTTCTTTGGCGGTAGTATTGCGTCGGCTTGGCTAGATGACCTTTTCTGGCTGGTCGTGCTTGTGGAGCGACCGGCTCTTTCTATTCCCGCTGTGCCACTTGCAGCTGAGAGCAGCTCATATCGCATTGGTCAAAAGTTCGTGGACTCCGTTACATCTAACTTCTTCCGAACATTGTTGCGAATATTGTCGATTTCTCTATTCACCCGAACGGTTCATGATAGTAATATCTGGTTACATTAACCACCTCTTTCTCCGTCGCTTCCTGTAAAAGTTTCCACTCTCCTTCTCTCTTTGGATATTGCCATTAATCTTTGATAACAAGTGGTGAATTTGTCTTGTCTCCTTCGCGACGGGCTTTCCAGCAAGTTGTAGCTCTGCCAGCAACGCATGCAGATCTCTTCATCAGCCCTTCAAGGATAAGACGCTCGCAATGTCCATCGCGTTGAATCTCAATGTAGCTTTTTTTTCGTCAGATGTAGAAATGATGCTTGGGTCATACCCTAACTGTTCATCGTTCATCGTAAGAAAACCCAGCATGGCCGAAACAAATTGGAGCCCATCCTTGTTGATGTCGAAAGAGGACGACGCCATTGCCCCGACACGGTCGAACTCCCAGAGTCGCATGTTGGGCTCACATAATGTAAAGCCTAGCGTAAAACGACGAGTATTTTGAACCGTTAGGACCTCCCTCGCATAACACCCCAAATCACGCCATGTCCTAGAGGCTGTGTTGTACTGTACTACACAGGGCTGAAATTCACAACATGAACGTCGAAACTCATGAAAAATGATTCAGCCTGACTCTGAATGCAGATTACGATGCTCCAAATCCCCGCTCGGTTTAACACCAGAGGAGTCAAAAGGAAGAAAGTTTTTTGGAATATCAGGGTCTTGCTAAAGTCCAAGGAGGAATCGATATCATCAATCTTCAGCCTCGCAGACAACTCAATAGTATCTTCACGAGCCTGGAGAACCAGAGGAAAGTAGAATGTGTCCCCAAGCCGAACTTGTCGTGGCGGAGGAATGATAATGGAGGCCTTCGGGCCAAGCCCCTTCCGAGTAGTGTTCAATGAGGACCCTTGATATCTGCTCGATAGTTAGCATTTAGGGTCTCTGGGTTGCATGGCTGACTAACTGCTACCTTGCCCTCCTCAAGTTGTATTCCACATAGTGGCAGTTCAAGCAGGACCTTTCTGGTTGATATCCATGCAGCATGTCTCTTCTCCTGACTGTGAACCTATAACCTCGTCCTAAAGCCAGCTGGATAGCTATTCTAGGAGATCCCCGGATAGATTCAGATAGATAGATAATGGCAGCATCATCCGCGGGACGGCAGGTTACTCCTGAGATCCACCACCTTGAATGTACTGCGCACACATTGCTCGTTGTGGTAGATCGGCGGGGCATTTCAGACAAAACAGCAACACGAGACGCCTCTGACCAATTGACATCAGATAGTACTGATGAAGGCATGGATGCCACGCTTTGGGACACTAGACTTGTATGGTACGATGGGAAAACGCCATGATTGCATCCCTGAAATGCATCCCTCCTCTTACTGGTCGGCCGTTGCTGGCTGGTAGAGGGAGGGTTGAAAGGATTGCGATCATCGTCTTTATTCAATAGAGATAATATGTCCATCACGGGCAGGGCGTATGAATTGGTCGTGGAAGGTCGTGCACATTTCCGATCTATCGGGATTGGTTGAGTGTGGAAGAGTCCCTTCAGACAACTGGACTTTTAAATATCTGAGTTTACCGTACGGGACATGCAGACTCTGGGTCCAAGGTGAGAAAGTACGACCAGTTCGCGCCCGCTCGATGGCGAGTTTGTTGACACTATTGTCAAGAGTGGAATGAGACCCTTGTTTATCGATGATTTTTGAATGTGGTAGTTCGTTGCAAGGCAACATGGGGTGGGTGGACCGAGAACGCCGAATGTCATTGGCAACAGGACGGCTTAGTAATAAGCAGACATAGACAAAGAGCTAGATCTGGCAAATGGAGTTCACATAGAAATCGTGAGGTGGCCCCGGGACTGGAATAAATTGTAGCTGACCATAGACCCATGAAATGCACGCTATTCAAAGGATCATGGAGTACATTGATGATCTGCAAAGCGTGTACATAATGACGGCGGAGCAAGTGGGTTACGTTGGAAAGAGGCATTGGTTCTGGAGGGCAGGTAATCAATGGGAGATTCAATCATTCGTTGGGTCTACCCGCCCGCCTCTCCACCTGAGATTCGGAAACTGGTCCTTTGTTCTCACGAAAGGTTGAAACTCTGTGCCGTGCAACCTTACTCTCTGTTCAAGGTATTTACGAATCATTTTCCTTGAGAGATCTCGTACGCCGCGGTATGCATATAATAAGAAGCAAGCTATTCTACTGTGTAGATAATAATATCTCCTTATTGGCGCTTCTTCCCTGGGAGCTAAGTACAGCAACACAGATGACCATGTAGTCTTGAAATATCTGAACCAGTACAGCCCAGTCACCACTTCTGAAGTTGGATGCTCAGAGGGTTTACTCTACAGCAACCATTGGAAGGTGGCCCTAGAATAGATTGATAGCTTTGGAATTCATAGTTGAAATGGGAGCCTTGATGTGAATATTATAATATCACTAGACTTGTGCTACTTCCACTAAGACCGTCTGAGAAAAGCACCTTGAAAGATGATATTATGCCGACTTCCCCTTTTCCGGAGTGGCGCTATGGGAAGAAAGTTGCAGGCGCATCGGCTGGCATTCGAGGTTTTGTATTTGCCACATCAACACCCTATTTTGGGACTCAAGCCGTTGATTCCTTGCCTGTAAGTCTCTGTTTTCATTGTGAACCTTCGACAATTCGCGGTTTAGTTGTTCATTGCACGCGAGAGTTTCCCGATTGAGCTGGTGAGATTGATAAGCTTCGCGATACGCTTGCTCAAGCAGCTCTGGAATGCGTTGTGTGAGGCAAGGCGCTATAATAGTCATGACCGATTTAGCATTGAAGGGGAAGGTGAGGAGCCATACTACTTACCCTGGGTTGGAGTGTGAGCGCACGGCGATCTATTGTGCATATTTGAGAAACAAAGGAGTGCGCCACCGGTAGCCGTGAATTGATTTAGAAAATTCTTGTGTGAGTATCAAAGATTGGAAGAGTTTGATGTTCGACAGTGTTAGTTGAGTGCTTTTATATCTTGAATTTTATGTTACTAGCCTCATTTAGTTGTGCCAGCCATATTAGTTTAATGGGAACAACTCGTTGTGTCTGCACCTGTACCATCCCTTTTTATACGCTGCAATAGATCCATCACTACCGCACTGTTGACTTGGCTCCACATCATGTGCACTTCTGAATGTTATTGGAGTATACGAAAGGGAATTAATAATCGATCACAATTTATGCCACCGGGAGGTGAGCGGATCCCTCGAGAACCCATCGCAGATGCACTTCATTCACACAGCTTTCGTTCCTATCCCTTTCATTCTAGCTGGGAACTATGTCTTACTCTCACGTAATATGGATTATGGGGCTAAAGTACAACGTTGATGCACCAACGGAGGGAAAATGTTAGCTTGTTTGAAAGCGATTGTTTGCCTGCTTTTTGATCCCAGTCTTTTGAGCCACAGCTTTTCTCACTAGAATCTAATTTGCCTACAATCCCCCACATCAGTCCACAAGCAGCATTAATTGCTCCCATCCAGTAGTGATATATTGGGCATATAGCGTAACTCACGCCTGTAATAATTCAGTGGAGAAGCGAAAAGCTATTAACCGGTTACTGCACTACTCAATCCTGCGGGTGTCGCCAGTCACTGAAGGTAAAATACCATAGCTTCCTAGCGAAGATGTCTATGGAGAACAGAGACTGTGTACCAACCATTGCATATTCTATTGTTGTTTATTCTGTATGGAACGGCCGCATACTGACACATCCGAGTATGATGGCAAAGGGAACTCACCAGAGTCTGGACAGGAGAATTTAACGAGCTGGAACTCTGGCTGGGTAAGGCACAGATCAGAGGGCTCAATATGTACGATTATTCCAACCTGCGCGGACGGAAATCAATCTTTTCACTATCTTTCCACCCTTCTCGATAAGCAGAGTAATTGCGGGTGACCACTGTGCGTGTCTTTCCCATACGCAGCTTGATATTGAGGTATTCGTCTGCAACCTGCACCGATGTGGCGCGAAAACGTACTAGCTGCGTTTCGGACATCCACGGCGAGTTCGACATATCCTCGCTTTTAACAGACGAGGAATCGTTATCTGAAGGGTTCTGCTTCACCGAAAGGGAAGGGATGCTGTTAAAATCATGGGTTTCGCGCGACTCCCGCTTGATAATTTTGTCAACGTTGACTTCCACGCTGCGCGTGAGATCGACCACATTCTCATCATTCTCATTAAAGTCGGCCAGTGCTCCTCTAGTATTAAGATTGAGATTGTCTATCGACTCTGGAGAGCCGTAAGACTCGTCGGACATGCTGTCTATGTCCAAGAAGCCAGGCATTTCGTCCTCTGACTGGCCATCTGATTCACCAATGTCTAACGCCAGTGAAGGTCCTTTATGGAGCCTCTGAAGTTTGCGCTCGCGTTCCATACCCGCTTTCCGTTCCTTGGCGGCTATTATATCTAACTCTTTCTTTCTTGCCGCCTCGAGTTCGATTTTCTTCTCACAGTTGGCCATGGAGACGAGCCCATCAGCGACTCCGACGCGGTAGCTGAACGTGGCCGAACCGCCCTTATAGGAGCATGCCCAGTCCAGGATCTTATTGTGCGCCATTTCGAACGCTATTGCCGCTGTGACCGTGTTTTCCGCTATACCAAAAAATGACCAAGCAATGGATGTTTCGTAGTCCGTCGAAAAACATTGGCAATCAAAGAACGTACACATAGCCTTTGCCGACTTGTGCACAAATGCCTTCTTAATCACACGTCTGGTACGGTTCTTAACGTTGATTATTTCCACCTTGCTCACTCCTCCATATTGAGCTTTGCTTCCATAATCACTGTTGGTCACTAGATCCGCTTGGGAGACATTATATGGGGCCATCAGCTTCTGGGCAACGAAAAGGGCGGCTTTGGCTTCTGACTCGGTGGTACTCTTATGGCGAGCTCGACTTAGGCATTTCTGTATTTTGATAAGGACGCCTCTATCCAAGGACCCAAGTGAATCTTTTGGCTTAACTTGGGCCGTTTTGATCACAGTCGCTCTTTGTAAAGGCTGTCTCTGCTTTTTGGCCCTCATCGGGACAGGAATGCGGGGGAGAATGTGGCACTGTGTTTGCTGATATGCTGAAGTAGTATTTCTTGATAAATATGGTGTTGAGATTATAAATTTTTTAAATGGAGGATGATATGGGTATTTGGCACTCATGGTGGCTTTCGTAAAGTTCAGTCTTGGGCGACTGCGTTCACCGGCGTTGGTTATAGTTGGTTATAGTGGTTGAGGCCAACAATTCATCGGTGATTTGATAGCTCCACTTACTTGCCATGACCAATAAGCCTGTATGGTACATACGACAGGACAGTGGACATTTTTGGTCCTTTTTTGCAGTGAGCTCTTTGCTCGACCGCAATCTATTCACTTATTGGATGTCTTGGCCCCATGTCATTCATTTGTGGATCATCATTCATATCAGATTCCTACCTTTTTTGGTACTTTATTATTCCCTGTACCAGTGCTGCGCATGGACGCTCCACCGAAAAGCTCCCAATGGACACTCCAATCAGTTAACTTGTTGCAATGAAACCCTTTGTTGAGTGGGACGTTCGTCTAAATCTCATGCTAATGGCACAGTGTGGTGGGGAATTCCAACGCAGTTGGCTTGCGGTCAGCCAATAGTTGAGTCCGATACTGATTGATCAACACTTGGTTCTTCCTTAGGGCCACAACAATGATCCAGGCCTTGATAAAAGCAGAAGGATGGCATACTGGGACAAAGCCTGGACGAGGAACTGGTTGGTGCCTACTGAATGCCTGGCTAGGTTTCACGCTAGAACTATGAGGGTGGGGTTGAGTTTACCAGAAAATTTATATTAAACTTGGAACTTTTATGAATGTTCAGTATATCACAATCCTGAGAAGGGTTCAGCAAATCCTGGAAATATGCTACACTATTGAGGTTTGCACGTTATAATGTCACCTATACATCCAATCGTGATACTGAATGCTTCAGGTACGGCAGGCCAAGTTGACCTGTTCAATTTCAGCCTGACGATCCAATATTCAAGTATCTCAGATCTGTATTTAACTAAATCACTGTTGGTTAAACAGCAAGAATGATGACTTTTTAGGCTTCATGGTTAGCTGAGCAAATCTACGTGCACTTTCCAGCCATATGTAACAAAAAATATTAACCTCGCCGATGATCTATCATATCAGCCCGGTCAGATACCTAAGATAATTTATAACACTCTACCATGAAGCGCCCTTGTCTCCTATTGCATATCTTGGAATATATTTTTGGCCATAGATAATTGTTTCAGCTATGCCTTGCCGTGCTAGGTGTCTTAAAGATTATATTTGAAACAAAACCCATACTTTGAATTCAAAACAAGATTCACTTGTGTCAAAGGCCAATCTTACGTGCTGGTTCATCATCTAGATTGTCCTAACCAATGCACTTCTTTTATGGTATATGGCTCTGGGTTCGGTGCAGGTATAATCCGTCACTTCCTGTACGGTTTCGATGAAGCATTAACTTGGAAAATTCAGGCGCAAATCTCTACTTCCCTCAAATGCAGCTGTCAGTACCACAGACAAAACTTGCGCGACTACCTGGGAGACACAGGAACACAAACAGAGCATCACGAGGCTGCCAACTGAGCGGGACCAGCCTTTCTATCCAGCGACTGAAACGAGGATAACAGCCGGGCCTCTTCGGTGCGAGCGCTGTAATGGTCGTCGTTCCTCAGCGTACAACTACAACCATTATCGAGATCCAGTGACATATCCTTCCATAGGTATCTGCTCCCGATGGTGGACGGGCTGTGCAGCTGCGAAAGCTGAAGCGCGGCTGCACAATGGTCTACAGCAGTTTTATGAGCTACCGGCTAGCAGGACGATATAAGAAACCAGCCGATGGTATAACTACCTAAAACACCCTTTCATGTTTATTTTCTCCACTTTTCTTCGCCATATATGAATAAAGCCACAAAATGACAGAAAATGAGGATATGCTAGGACAAAGATAGTATAAGGACGAGAAGCTATGTGGTTAAACTTGATGTAGGATAATTTGTAAGAGAAGAAGCGGCAAATGACATTGTATTCACTGATACTTCCTTCCCTATCTGGCAGTGTTAGATGATCAGGGGTCGCCTCGCTTGTCAGTAGTGGTATTCAATACATATATAAATAGTTGCTTTATCCCACTCTCGCGGGCGTATAGCCTTTCTGTAGATATCGCAAAAATGACATATCCTGCGGGTTACCTTCAGGCGTTGCACGCGGCCGGACTCACCATCCGGTCGACCCGGGAAGATATAGCCCTGCTTGACGAAGAGGGTCTCGAGGGCCTGTTAATCAGTCCCCTCCAGGTGCTGAATGCTGTGGAGGAGGCTGGTACAGGTAGCCCTCGTATGATAGCGCTAATCCGAGGGCGGATTAATTGGGTGACAGCTGTGTTGGAAAGGTCCGCTCTGCACCAGTAGGTAAGTAACTATTTATTTCTCTTTTCTTTTGCTTGTTCTTGTACATTTCCCTTTTCCTGTGAGGGCCTGGGTACCCCTTCCCCGCATGTATACCCCCATTAATGCTTCTGGTCTTAGCAGGAGGTTAGAGGGGGTTCTTGATGGGTAACTGATAGGTTCGATGAGGTTTTGATAGTTTCTTGGCGGTCACTCGCGGTCCTTGCACGGTCCCACATGGTCTTTTGGCGGTCCCCGGCGGTCCTGCGTGGTCTTTCGGCGGTCCTAAATCTTAAGGACCTTAGTCATCTATTGGTCTTAATAACCAATCAAAGATAGTTAACTAATAACGTGTTCGGTAAGCACCCTGCGCATGGATGCAAGTACCCTGCGCAGCTCTGTATTTCATTCAAATCCGCCCTTTTTACTACTTGAATATCTCAGCAACCACAAGCTATAATAATCCAAAATTTAAGAATATTATATAATAGTACTTAATCATTAATATATAAAGCAAAGAAGCTTATATTAACAATACTTCTTTCGGTATTGATATTACAGCTGTATTTTTGATATTTTCACTTTATAGAGTAAAGTTAAGAAGAAAAAAATCAAAAAGTTATCAATAGCCTCATTTAGCCTATACTATATTATATATTTATTATTGTATCTTTACCATCTCTGGTTACTGAGATATTGAAGTAGTAAAAAGGGCGGATTTGTATGGAATACAGAGCTGCGCAGGGGAATACGTTAGTTACGTTATAATGGAATTACATAAAGGCGGAACGCCAAGCTTCACCAATGACAGAGCTTACACTTTAAGCGAAAATGTATTCTGTAACAACTTTTAAAACATCAGTCTACATGTTGTACTTTACTGGCGCTCAACCTAGAGGTGCCACGATGCCACTTCAATGAAATTCTTGTACTGAGAACTCGGTGATACGCCTAAAATATGATGTTCATATCTCTGGTCAATGCTATTTTGCTATTAAATTTCGGTGATATTTTGTCTGTAAACACTGGGCTGTTCACCAATATCATTGTTCAACCCGGTCAGCCAAAGAGGGAGGGCATTTGCCTTCCGGACCCACTCCACTGTATTCGATTGTGGAATGTTGGGCAATGGGTTAACTCACCAACAATGCATTTGCCCTCATTTGTTGACCAGGGGAGTGTTCAACACATAACTGATGAACCAAAAACAATAGCAGCTGTTTTCATTCTGTCAACTCAAGAAAAACCATGCTGGACGAGTCTACCCATTATGATCAAATTACATCATATTACCCTTGATCAGTATAGTCAGAGGCAACCTGAAATTTCTAGAATTTTTCACTAATACAGTTTGTCGATTGGACTAGTTTGGCCTTTCCTTGATATTGAGGCTATAACATAAAACATTTTTGGAGTCAGCATGGTGCAACTTGTTGAACACTCGCAATTTTTGTTTGAGTGTCTACTATGTCTGCATAACAATTCGGATTTACCAAATGGGCTGCCATTTTCGGTGTCGAACGACGCCGTCATTTGCTAGCACGTGACCTCCCCTCTCACCACGCATCCCTTGTTCGTGGCCCCACCGTTACCAGTACAGCTGGTTGCAGAAGTGGTGCAAATGTTTATATACTGACACGTTCAGGAGCCCTTATATGAAACACGCTAATCCTTTTTGGTAATTGTCCGTCAGCCATTGTTACATGTTTCTGTATCGCACGGTAAGGGCCGTCCTCATGACTCAGGGTACCTTACAATACCCGTATCCCCCCCCGTACAAGCGCATCCTTCATCGTAGGGCAATTAAGATGGCCCCCAATCTAGCTCCATCGACCCTGGAGTTCATCCGTAATATGATTATGAGCAATGAACTTACCTACTCGCAGATTGCCAATGCGGCGGGCTGTCATCCAAGTACTATCACTAGGTCTGTCACCAACATTAATATGTTTGGGAATATGAAGGCACCCCCAAATAAGGGTGGACGTCCCCGGAGACTTACTCCAATTATGGTTAAAGCCCTCTGTGATCATCTTATCGAGAAGCCCCATTTATATATTGACGAGATGGCGATTTTCTTATGGGACGAGTTTCAGGTGCAAGTAACTATATGCAGCATTAGTCGCGCTCTGAAGCGTGAAGGATAATTAAAAAAAGGCCGCCAGGTAAACTAAAAGAGTAAAATGCAGATCTATACAGTAAGTTGCAAAAACGGTGTCTGGGTGTTCTACACTCTTGTTTCAATGTTATGGATCTTCTAGTCTATAAATGGATGGAATTATCCTTAGTCATTGAAAGCAAGTGGTCTGATTGGTATAAATTAATGTACTTTAATCAAATATGGTTTAGCGGACCCACATATGTAGAAACAGAGTGCAACACCCGAACACCGTTTTTGCAACAGTGTATAACGCGTACTCTTATTTTATGTCAGACTTTTGCTTATATCGCCTTGTTTATATAGACAAGTCTAGGTGTGACAAGAGGGTAGGATTCAGAAGAACAGGCTGGTCTTCTCTTGGTATTGCACCCACTCAAGTAGCTAAATTTTATCATAATCAGCGGTATCAAATTCTCCCAGCATACGCGCAAGATTATCGGAAAGCTCTTATAAAATCTCAACTTAACCCTGCTCTGATCAAGGCATGCGGCCTTCCGTGGCGGGCGTTTGATTACCGACTCACGCGTGTTGAAATCTTCCCCTTCGACTGACGCGAAACCGCCGCTACGTCGATCACAAAGTTCGCGCTCCCAATGAGAATTATGAGGTTTTCGCTTTTCTTCCAGTTTTATCAAAGACTTTACTTCTATTCTATGAATCTGTTATTTGCTTTTTCATGTCTGTAGTGAATTATCTGTAGGCGCTATCAATAGGCGCCAGCTGTCTTGTATTTTTGAACATACGGAGTTACGCAAGGCCTAGTACTTAATTGTAGAGTATGTCTACCCTGAAGGGATGCAAGTTATCCTACCCTTCGTTCTGTATGCGCATATCTCTTTCTTCTCTCCCACGTTGGAACAGAACCTCTTCTCTCTGATACTATACCGTATTTTGGGACTTTCTCGAGATGGACCTTTTTAGTCTTCAAGAGGGCGTCCGTCTGAAACGGTTTGTGTCTTTGCTATCACGTCTCGTACTCTGTAAAACGTACCCACTGTTCTGAGTAGAGGGGAGAGCTTCGCATAGTACCTAGTAATGAAGTTATTCAGCAGCTTCGTGGGCGAAAAATTCAGCACATTCCTCAGAGTCAACAGTCCCTTCTCGAACCAAAAGTGTAACGTACACCATGATCTTGGTTAGATCAGTCTCATACGCCATCTGGATCCAAGCCGACCTCAGAACAATGGTAATGGCATCTATCACTGCAGCACCCAAGTACATACGATTAAGGTATCGGAATATGTGTACCAGGCGCTCAAGAGCGGTATTTTTCATTGATTTCTCGGGCTATGGTTAATAGCTGGGGATAAAGGAAAGAAATATAAGTAACCGAGCAATCCATTGCAGAAGCATCGAAGTGGGATGACTTTCTGTATAAAGTAATTTGGATATCACCGTGCAATATTCGAGGGTACAACAGCTAATGGTGCATTGGGTAGCCGTCGAGAGCTTTAGTACATAACTTGCTTCAAGAGTTACATGGAAAGTCTGATGCACTTCGTGCCACATCAGGTGATATCCCATTTACCAGACCTCCCACTAGTACGAGCCTTCAGCCATCCAAGGTCCTACAGCACAGGGGGTTGGCGCAGCTACAGAGTGTCCGGATACCGGTGTCACCACTTACACTCTTTAATTGTTTCAGTAACCCTAGTGTGAAACCAAGCTAGGTTGTATTTGGAATGGAATGGAATAATGATTCTCCCGACCAGTGCCGCGTCCTGTACTGACATATAATATTACATAAAATATCCCAAGTGGGATTAGCGCTGTTTCACTTTAGGGTTGCGGAAACAATCAAAGAGTATAAGTGGTGACACCAGTTTCCGGACACTCTGTATAAAGGCTGCAAGGACATCGATAATGACATATGTTCACGATAAGGACGTCCACATACCCCCACCACAGGTAAAGTAGGATTTATACGGAATGTCTTGGCCTCGGAGCCTGCAGACAGATAAAATATCAGGTTTATGTTCGGATATAAATCTGAATATCGCAGAGCAGTTGTATGCTACCATGATCTCGATGCCAAATTCTCACCACTGGTGCCCGTAGGAAAAGAAAGGTCTTTCAGACTCATCGGATCACATGCAGGTATCTAATTCACATTCAGCGAGGGCGACCGGATGCAAAAGAAAAAGGAGAGTCAAGTGGCAGTGACGGGCATGGTTGGCTGCTGCACAACACAAACTTTTGCGCGTATGTAACCCATGCAGGGGGTTGAATAGACACCTACGTTGCGAATAGCTTCTGAATTAGGTACATTGCCCAGATGCGTTATGTGCACATCTACTGTGTAGCACTTGTCCAGGACTGATTCTATTGTATTCTTCTGTATTATATGCCATCGCTCTCCTACGGGCGCACAGTAACCCTGAGTCTTCAATAAAATAATGGATTAATATAATCAGATTATGGTCTAAGTTAAGCATCGGTTATATAGTTCCAATCGCTCTTCTCGGCTTCGAGGCCTTTAGATGGCAGCTGTACGGACGGTTCCTAGATTAACGTGTGAATGAAGATTCTACATAATCTAATCCTATAGCTTCAACCTATTTGGTTTCTCACCTTAGACAACAAGTTCCGCAATTTTTCACGCTTTGAAGAGTATGTCTTCGGCTTAGAGATCCGTGGAGCTTCTCTTATGGCCAAAGCTGTACCCAAGGATGAGATAGTTCTTGTTGCTCCCCCTGAATGTAAAGTAGATGATAGCTGAGTTGTATCTGTCTTGTCCACTATAATCATCTCCGAATCGGAACTCCACTTTATAGTTGTCGCTTCTGAGTTTGTGGAGTCCACGGAATTTCTCCTTCCAGTGAACTCTGATGTGGGTATTAGAAATCTGCTCAAATGCATGTCCTTCTTATACATACCTAGAGTTCTTTTGTAGTGGGCGAGGGGAGCTTCGGTTTCCGGTAGGGCATCGTACATGTCTACACAAAAGCTCTCATTGAGAATGGCCTCGTTTCGTTCCGGTTCCCTAACGGTATGAGACCTCTCATTCCCTATATGCAATCTGCTATACAAATTTTCCAGTTCGCTGTGCTCAGGGGAATAACCGATGGTGTCTACTGTTGCGGGCTGGAATGATCCGCGCTCGCTTCTTGGAGACATCTTGGTGTCCTCAGAAGGACTAGACTTCTGGTCAAGGGCTTCATTAACTGCTTAACTGTCAGTAAAACATATACTTAGAAAATCATAGAAGGCTTACTCATTATTTCGTATGGCCAGAGATCATGAACTTTAACAGAACTTCTTCGACCGAAGGAAAAGAAGGGCGCGAATAGCTATTATATACACCGTCGTTTCGCTAGATCACTGACTAGTACAGATATGAGCAAAATTGCTAGCCAATAAGCAAGAGTTTATGCTCAGTCTACACCTTTTAGCGGGCCACTTTACGCAAAGAAAAAAAAATACTGATCTCAAGACTTCAGCCACACTGTCATTATGATTGATTTGTACGTAGAAATTATTCATGGACAATAAGAAATTACTACATTGTTTCCAAAGGTTTTGGGAGAACTATACAATCACAAGATACCAAGGATGTGTTAACAGGCATGCTGGTGCCCGAAGTAGTACGAAGTCAGTAAACAGGGGGCTTGAGTCTTCATATGTAATAGACTGTCGATGCTTACATTACTATAGTAGATGCTCTGATGAGATACCAAATAAGTTAGGTATATTTATGGTACAATGCGATGCCTCACAGGATAAAATGGAATCTGTAGATTTAGTCCAAATGATACCTAAAAAGACATGATTCTTGAAGTCTGACCAGGAGAATATTCAATACAAGCAGAAGATACGCTACGCAGAGCGCAGTGTGGTATTATTATTTAGGGTTAACGTCCATATAGAGCCATTGGCTATGGCAGACACAAAGAAACCTGCGGAGTATAGAGGGTTATACTAGGCAAAGAATAGCCAAAGCTAGACGGTCAAAGCAGAGTTTAACAAAAAGTCCTACGGAGCCCATAGGCATAGTATGCCTCTACAGCTCGCATCGACAACGCCTTATGTTAATACTTCGGTCTTTATCAAGACAAATTAACGCGAATATAGTCGCAATAACCTTCCATGAAAAGCCTCACTAAATACTCAAATCTGTCACAGACAATGTGTAAAGCGGTTTAGCCTTGTCGACCACTCCTTTCATCACATGGGTCCCACAGTTGAATAGAACCTACAAACCATCATTCATCAAAAAGAGAAGGTCTTGGTAGCGTTATTGTGTCATCTCTCCAAGACCAGTAAAACGTGATAAGTTTTTAGGCACGCTCTACTTTTGTGAACACAGTTGACTGCATTCATTAATTCTGGCTCTATCAAGATATGGGTGTCAACTGAAGTGTTGGGGACGTCCAAGATCCTCCACTTAGACATCGCCTTCTGTAGTGCAACTGAACGGGAGTACTCAACATATGTCCTTGCTATACGAACATATATAATTAAAGAATTGAGGTTATTGTCATACAGATATAGCTCGATAATTGAAAAGCTGGGATCTCTAAGTGAGTAGAGAATAGCATGTTTTATGAGATTTGGTGAAGCCCAGGATATTCAAATCGACTAAAATCTCTTTCTATTTCACTCTGAATAGAACAGCAGAATTCATTATCAAGGGTATTATGAAGGGGGAAGAAAGAGAACAGACAAACCATAAGCGGCTCGACCCTGGTGCCAATTCTGTGCTTCAGTGCCTGGTCTCCAGCACTGAACTAACCTCAACAGCCCCGCAAATCCCGAGTACAATTATTCAACCTCATCTAACGAAGGACTATAGTACCAGAAAGTGCGTGCGGAATAGAGCGCAAACCAAGCTAGCCACATTAGCTCTTTTATAGACGGACTCGTCTTCGTGACAAGAGGGTGCTATTTAACATCAGCCTGCGCCCTAAATGAAAGCTTCGCTGCACATACCTTTCTGAGCTCATCCACTGAATTGGCAGAAGTAGTAGTTGATAAGAAGTCTAGTGCAGTGGAACCGGAAGACGAGCGATTGAGGCTGTCCACGCCTAATACGCCCTCATCTTTTGCATAGCCCTGCATCAATTCCATAGTCACGTTAGCGACAGAGATCAGGTCGGCTCTTGATGATTCATCCGGAAGTCGTCAACGGCAGCAGTCTATGCGTTCTAAGAAGCGTCAGTGATCTCTCCACACGAAAGAAATTAACTATCGTTGATTTATTACCAATTTTAATTTGTCCCTCGATGCTCATCAGGATACTTCAGCTTTTCAGAGACGTATGCCTGATCCGTTTCGAGGATAAATAAGAAAGACCACTGAGAAACTAGGATCATTTACCATATTGATTACGTGTTAACTAGCAAATGTGGAGGTCAAACTAGGATTCTAGGTTATGTCCGATCCATGTCAGAATGATAACTCAGCGAACGACAAAGGAAACATCAGACCTGGCCAAAATGAATGAATTCCACTTCGATAGGCCGTCGAGCCATGTACCATCCACCATCCACCAGCCTCGTATTGAAGTCAGACTGGGTCGGCCTGTATTTATAAAGAAATAAAGAACGGGTCCAATGGAAAGGTGAACCTGCCAGGTCCGCTTACTAGTTTGGCAGTCTGGGCTCTTTTCTTTTGCGGAGGGTTGTGGTTGATATCCATCGAAGACATGAAGACCTTATCGTACATAATCTTGGGCACCGTATTTCGTAAACCATAAATCACCACTAGGAGCCGTCGCATTTGCAGAAGGCCAGCTGATAATGCGGCGACATTCCAGGACAACGCCATGAAGCCTACAGAACCCCTAGTGAACTGCTAGCAATCATGCCGTGTTCTCATATGTGCCACCTAAGGGTCAGACTAGCACGAAATGACACCCAGTGAAAGAAATCCGAGGACCACATAGCAGGACGCGGTACAGTAGTATGGTAACTGGCTGCAGGGCTGGTGGCAACCGACTTGATATTTTGCAAGGTGGGCCGGCACCCTCGACCTGCCAGTAGGTCGATCAAGGAAGAGGGTGTTTCAACTTGACAGCAGGCCTAGGCTAGGAACAGGAAGGCAGCACATGGAATAAAGCATGATATGGTCAGATAAAAACACAGTCAATATACAATACGGTACATAAAGAATCTACATGTTGGCAGTCGTACAAAGAGAGCAAAACTATCATAGGAACCAACAGCGGAACAAAGGAAGGAATTAACGATCACACAATGATAATGTCACCTTTGTAGAGGAACGCAACGCAACACAATAATGCGAAAATAATATGGAAATTGGAAAGCCTTCTGAGGTTCAGATAGACCACCAAGCGTCGAGCTAGGGTAAAATTTATGAGAAGAGAAAAGACAATGGTTTCCAGATAGACCGGCGGGAACGATAGGCTTTATATATTTCCATCACCTTCTCCCATGTGACCATTCCTCCCACTGCCCGGTCTTTGACACGCTGCTGAACGATATTTGAAACACTGGAGCTACGCGAAATAATATAGAAATCACTGTTTGAGGGGCATGGATGTCTACCTTTGTGGCAATACGACTCGGAAGGAGTATCTTAGGGCTGCAGCTTCTTTAGAGAAAGCCATGGAAAGCTATCGACACATATCCATGTACTTAATCAGTATCCTGCGTTCTGGGAAGGAAGATGATGTGAACAATCTAGTAAAGGAGATTCAGAAAGCCTCATCCCTTGATTCTGCTCTTGCAGACCTGCAGTCGTTAATTTCTTGGAAGAAGAACTGATTCCTCTTATTCTGCTGAGAATCAAATTCTAGACTCACCTTTTTACTCAAATGGTATCCCGAATAGGAGTTGTATTTTGTTTGATTTGCCACTGAGCTACATCATATACGTACCTATTGCTGGCTATACCCGACTAAGGAGAGGGGTAAAGGCAACAAATCTTATTGTTTCTTAACCTAAGGATATGCTGTTGAATCGCTGTGATGCGATCGACTCAATCGCATATATCGGACAGCTCAGTCTTAGTCGGTTATTCATGAAAGTGCAATCCCTGAATGGGGATATGGATAGGTACGATAATACCACGCAAGGGAGGATTTCTAACTGTAAATAATTCGGCAGTATATAGTGCTGTTAGTGGAGATGTACTCTGTATAATCGTCTGAAAATCCTCTCTGGTTGCCTTGCGACAAGTAAAGGATTCTCCCTACTGGGACACGTTAGTAGGTGACTAAGCTATGGGACCGAATGTAGGCAGACTGTCCGCGCATAAAGTGAAAAGGCCAGCCATTCCGAAATTCGAATTCTAGTTGGTGTTAAGCAGAGATATTTCATTTCCATAGAAAATCGCTGAAGGCGGGCGGGGTCTGCTGACCTAGGAGATGACTACCATAACTAGTTAGTTAACGTAACTGGTAAGCGAGCGACGCATGTAAGTTGGGGACACAGCACTGTATTCCATACAAATCAGCCCTTTTTGCTACTTGGATATCTCAGCAACCAGAGATTGTAAAGATAAAATCTTTCATACATAATATATTATAGGGTAAATAAGACTAACAATATTTTTCTCTACATTTTTTATTGTTTGCCTTACACTGTCCAGTAGAAATATCAAGAATACGGGTGTGATATTTAGTACTGAAAGAAGCAACGCTTATATAAACTTCTCTAATTTATCTATTAAAGATAAAGTACTATTATATACTATCTTTAAATATTATATTACTATAACTTGTGGTTGCTGAGATATCCAAGTAGCAAAAAGGGTTGATTCTGGAATACAGTGCTGCGTCGCTCGCTTACCAGTTACGTTATGTTAGTTATTTAGACCTCCCACACGAATTATGTACATGTATTATAGATAGTAAAGGTATCTTACAAGTACATACCGTACTGTAAACGTCTGGGAATATAGTTGTTCCATTGAGTATCTCCTAGGTTTACGCTGAAGCCTAAAGTGATTCTGATTGGTTTATATGAGCTACTAGCACCGAATTCATGGTCATCTGACGAATCATTCCGCGAAACCGCTGAAGCGCTGCAGGCAAAAACAAAGTGGTCTAACCAAATAGGGACTAGCTCCTTTGCGATGGTCTTGCCCTTTAAATAGCTTTGAAATTAAAAACTATAATTAAAATTAAAATAATTTTAAATTAATTAAATAGCTAAAAATTTCCTTACATATAAATTTTTATTTTAAAAATTAATACAAAATTATTAATATTATATTTATATTTAAATATCTATTTTAATAGCAATTGTATCCTAAAGTCGCCTTGGGTCAGGAAACCGGAGATGATGGCGAACGCTCCCTGAGCTGGGGTAAGAGATCCTCAATTGTCTGATGAATTGGAAGGGTATAGGAATATGCCTAAGGTGCGAGTTAGATAGTATATAAACGCACTATTACGGTGCGTACCAAGCTCGGGAGTGACTTTAGCCACTCCTACGATGATGAATAAAAAATATACACCTGACCGGTTTTCTGGATCCTAATTGCGATAACGACGTCGGATTCGCACCCCAGGCTAAATTCTGCGGCTTTCTTAAAGAGGCTACTCTTACGTCGCTGACGTTGTTGTGATTTTGCTCGACTAGCCTCTGAGTAACGCTTTTTAATACAGGAAGATTTTTTAATATTCTTAGACATTTCGGGCTTCGCAAACGTAGTACCGTATAGTATGCTTTTCTCGGGCCTCAGAAGTCGTGCGATCGAGGGTTCTTAAGTATTTTTGCCTTGGAATATGTCCATACTAATTGACTGGAACTTATATAAGAAGCTCTCGTTTGTCTACTGATGGCGTCTTCCTTCAGAGTACTTCAGCGCGGGTTGTCCTTATCTATACATGTAGTTTCATGTACTATAAAGGCTGTCTGCTTGCATGCTTTCCTTCCCTTATCGATACTTCCTTGTTTCTTTAACTGTCTTTCATATTCAAAGAATGGATCCATTAGCCATTTATGCTATTACCGCTGGCGGTATTTTTGCTGTACTTTTCTTAGTGCGCGCCGTCTCTCTCCTGGCCAGTTGTAGACATTTGTTCTCTCTCGTTGTGTCTCAACATCTGACGCTATTCTTCGTCATTCGTAGGCATCGGTTCTTGGGTCCATGGACCGGAGCTGATATGTTGCTCCATTTATCATATGCTGCAATTAACGTTTTCCTTGTCTCATTCAGAATCACGTCGTTGACTGGCGCTGGCCGCCGGGCTGGAGAGCTGGCTCTGGTGAACTTGGTTTTCCCTTTATCAACTATCCACCTAGCCTACCTGGCGGACCTCCTTGGTATCAAATGGAACTCCTGTCGAAAGATCCATCGTGCTACTAGCTGGATGGCTGTTGCCCTGCTATCATTTCACATTGTTACAGTAGTTCATGGCCAGGGCTTTACATTTCCACTCCGCGAACAGCAAAATCTTTGTGCTATGATTGTATACCTATTTGCACCCGCCACTTCGCTATAACTAACCTCTGATAGGCTGCGGCCTCCCTGGGCGCCCTTGCCCTGCATTCGATTCCTTGGTGTCGTCACTGGTCCTACGAGATCTTTCTTCGAGGACATCAGATTCTCGCCGGTCTCTTCGCCTACGGGGCTTGGCAGCATCTCCCATCACAGAGCACTTCTTCAAAAATATACCTCTTAATTGCGCTGGGAACTTTTGTGTTGACTTTAGTCTTAGAGCTTATAACCCTCCTATATTATAACGGTCTCTTCGCAGGCCGTGGTACTCCCAGGGCTATCGTGTCATTCAGCGCAAGCGAATCTAAAGAAGGCCCTGTGGCCAACGCTGTCCACATTCGCGTTTTGTTGCCTCGACCAGTGAAAGTAGAAGCGGGACAGTATATCAACCTCTGGATGCCCTCAGTCAGTCTATGTTCGTGGATGCAGACTCACCCTCTCATGGTTACATCGTGGTCCAAAGGCAAGCAAGATACTGTGGAGCTTCTGGTAAAGCCACGCAGTGGTTTCACTGCGGATCTTCTTCGCTATGCCCCTGCTGCTGCGGGGAGCTCGGTCTCTTTCCTAGCTTTGTTTACTGGTCCTCATGGAGTGAGTGAGGAAGCTAGCGACTATGAGAACATTCTAGTGTTGGCCAGCGGACCTGGGATCGCCGCGGCCATTCCATGCCTAAAGAAAATGATCCACAGTTACAACACCTGCACCTCCCAGGTTCGCCGGCTACATTTGGTATGGCAGGTAGAATCTGTTGACCAGATGACCCCCGCATTGTCTCTTATCAATAACCTCCTGAAGGATGATATCATGGATGATGGCTATGTTAGTATTCGATCGATGTTCGGAGATTTCATCTATGGTTGACACTAACCATCATTTTAGATACTGCATATTTCGATTTACGTCAGCGACGGTATTGAGCAGAATGGATTACCATTTGGCAGACATAAGCGAGTTTATATTTATCAGGAAGTGCCTGATTACCAAAGCATCATTTCTGTCGAGGCATCCGGCGACCAGGTTGAGAGACTGCCCAACATTTGGGATGAGCAAGGTCGGACACTAGTGATGGGTAAGGTTCCTAATTCCCATGTGAGATACGTATTGACCGTCCTGGCTAGTCTCTACAACAGACGACCTTCGGGATCACATACAGAACGTTGTACGAGAGTGCCTGCACGAGGGCGTAAAGCTCTCAGAATTAGAGTATCAGCCCAGCACTGATTAACGTCAACAAGCCGAGTTGAGGCTGTTGGGGGCATTTCCGGATCAACAGAAATGGAACTTCTTGCCACAGTGGATGCCTTCAAAGCCTTTTTTATCCATTCCTTTCTTCTCTCAACTTTTTTTTCTTTCTTTCTTTTTTTTTTCTTTCCCTTTTTTTTTTTAATTCTTTCATTTTAGAACAAAGGGAAAACAAAGGAAAGAAAGGCAAAGAGAGAAAGAAAAAAGCCCAGAGTAAGAGCAAAATAAAATGAAGGTTAGAGAAGGAAAAAAAAAGAAAGAAAAAAAAGAGGGAAGAGTAACGATTGGTTGCCTCTAGATACTGTATGACTCAGGCAGCAGTTATGTGGAGAGAAGGAAACAGAATCGGGTCACAGTTGAACGGGGTCCAAAAAAATCTCGGCGGTGCTCAAAGTTCTGCCACCGCCCCTGTCACCGCCTCTGAACCCCATTCAAGTTTTTCCATGTATAGGCTCAACGGGGGTCAAACTTGTATTTTTGAACCCCGTTCAATAGATATAAAGTCTTGGCAAATAAAACTATATTATATTAACGTTTATATACTGTATATATTAAATAGTAAAGGATATATTATCTGTTTTTATTTATTAAATTTTACAAATTTTTAAATTGGGTAGAAAATAGTCTAAATGGGGCTCAAAAATCTACTATGCATATTTTGAATGGGGTTCAAAATGTCTGGGATTCTGCCACCGCCTCTTGAACCCCGCTCAGGTTTTTCCGGATTCCGTGTTGAGCACCGCCAAGCTTTTTTTGAACCCCGTTCAACTGTGTGCCCAAACGGAATATGGGGGAAGGATCTGTTATTTTTGTTTTAATACGGAAATGTGCCTGAGCCTGGATCTGCAGGAACCGATCAATGATGGCACTATAACGGTGGGGCTAACGCAAGCAAGCCCTCAAACCCAGGGCCAAGGGCCACGATTTCTCGACAAAAGACCATTGATTCTGCTCCCAACGCTCTCTTTCTTTAACATCTTTAGCCATTCTGCCCATCTTTACAGTACTCAACTTTCTGAGGCCGATTGTGGCTGCTCCTCCATATAAATACAAGTTACTTCCCCCCTCTTTCCACGATGCTCTCCCTTTTTTCCCGACCGAGCATCACTTCCGTAATAGCCTCTGCTAAATTAGTCGCGACCCACCGCTCTTCTCTTTTAATTATCCCACTCTCTGCGGCTGGCCCGCTGAAATGCCATCTCTTTCTTTCTGCCTTCCTGTAAGTGCACCCTCTTCCGTGGTTCCAAACCGCTCACATCTCGCAGATTCATCCGACGGAGGTGCTTAGTTTGGATGAGGACACTTGCTCTGATGTCAGTAGATTACCCTTAACCTTCATTGAAGTGGATACTCACGCTAGTCAAGTTGGTCAACCGGTTTGGTAGGAATTTGAGACAGTTACTATCGCTTTACGTGGTACAGAGTTCGAGCGTGTTAGAGGGAGCGAGAAAAGGGGGCCATATTCGATGGCATATCTTAACAACCCAGGCTGGGCAATCATCGAATGCTCGGGATGGATGTCTGAAGACATATGATGTGTCGGTTACGATAGACGTGAGTTCGGTATTTCTCTGGGGCTTGTCTGACTGCTCACTATCTGTCACAGCAATCAGTGCTAGGGGAAGTTCCTCATGTTCTAGACTACTCGGAGCTTAGCAAGGTGAGTCCTCTAGAACTAATCATGGGTATATTCTTACCTTGTGATAGCTTGGCCGGGTCCTCGGGGATGATTTTGACGATATCCGGAAACTGAGCTGGTTCCAGTTAGTCGGGGTTCTTCAGTGGCTTCAGGAGGCCAAGATGATCGAAGGCTTTAGGGTGCAGGAGAACCAAACAAAGGCTGAAGTGAACACTCTAGGATTATTATTAGGCTTGTGCCCATCTCTAACTTTCCGCTCTTATTCAGTCTAACCATGTGTTGATCCCATAGGAAGCTATAACACAGACCTTTCGCTCGGCACACCACCTACTTCCATTGACCCTTCCCTGCTGACCAGCGATCACGCATTGTCGAGCCCCGAGAACATTCGTCCTAACGCCGTCGACGAGCTGGATCAGATATGGGATCAAATCATAGCGCTACCGGAAGACCGGAATACCACCGAATTCGCTACCCCAGAGGATGTAGCGACACCCATGGGAGCGGGGACGTCTCGCATATTCGATGCTTTAACTTATCCGACGCCCTCTCCCTCTGTCCATTCGCCCCAAGTGGGTCGGTCGGTAGCCCCGACAAGCCCTGCTGACAGGATAACGCCGTATTGGTCCATTGCTACCCCTTTGTCGATTGGTAGCCCTTGTTCGTCCCTAGTAATGCCACCAACGGGGCCTGCTACGCCTCCTGGGTCTGATACTAAGACTTCATGTTATCCGACCCCATCTACATCTTATTCTCAATCTCCCCCTACGGTAGAGTCACTCATGCCTCTGAGCCCTGAAATTCCGAGACGGAGAAAATCCCGATGCTTAGAGTTGTGCAGATTTGGGGAAGACGGCACAGAGCTCCTCAAACAGAGTAGAAACACGCAAATCCTCGAAGCGGAAGCTGGACTTCTCGCACAAGACCCTCTCAGACCGCTGCAGCCCTTTCTAGGACTCGGCGAAGCAGATACATGTTCCTCATTAAGTGCACTCGGACTTCCTGTTGTGTGGATGGGCCTAAAGGGGGCTGCTAGTTACTATAGACTACTTGAAGCCGTGAAGGACAATAAAATTGTTCTTCACCCCTTCGCGAAGCACATAGCGCAAACTTTATTTTATCTCAACTACAAGTGGTTGGAGAAACACATGAATCAGGGTAGGGTCTCTGTTGCTACGTTAATTCTTAACACCTGCTCTGAGGAACCATCAAAGTCTCGTCGTGACAATATCACTACCTATCATGTGCGGCGAGGAAGAATTTGTTGGACGCTTGCAGCGTGCTTGGGCGCCGGTATCTTGTTGCATGGTGGTGATGCCATACGCATTATGTATGTACTCCGGCGACATCCCTTTCGTCAACTAACCCAGACCCGTAGTATCAAGGATACTTTCAGTGTCAGCCAACTTAATGTTTTTATATCCTTTGTCTTGCGCACCCGGCCGGGTAGCGTTCGTCTTTTTCATTCACTGGAGCCTGTGGTAAAGGCAATCATACTGGGAGTGCCTGCAGTTGATCTCCGCCCGGTTGTTCTGGCTGATGATAATGACCTTATTAGACAAGAGGAACTAACGTATGCCTATGCAGCGGACCAGGAAGCCTTGACAGACCAGACAACGGACGAGACATGGCTGGCAATAAATGCCGAGTATATCGCAAAGGAGAAAATGTCTGAGTTTCTTCCCAATTTCTGACCGTACCATCCTGATTTCGCTGTTCCTGTGTCTACTTAGCGTAGTGTTCCTCCTTTCCTGCATAATATGTTTAAATTTAACCAGTTTGAAATTTGACGAAATACTACTTGCTTTCGACTTGACAAAGTAATTAAAAACATTCAGGACATGTCCTTGTCTTCTATCTCGTTTAATTTTGGATCCATGGTTTCGTTATGAACGTGCGTGTAGTGATAAGGCAGAGACGGGCAAGCCCGACTAGCGTGCCTGCAGACCAGCGGTGCTTAGTGAGTAAGGAATGCTGTTTGCTCGTAAGATACCGATTATTAATGTAGATAAGACGTCCAGCTGACCTTTCTTAAGTCTTGGATGGTTGCGACCGATGCCGTTGCTGACAGGAACTCCAAGGAGTCAGACTGCCAACGGGTACCGTCAATCCCAATCACACCATCAGGCTTCAGATACTTCTGCATAAGAAACATTGTGATAGTTGCTAAAGATCGGAGAATCTGCGCCTGAGATTGTTGTGGCTCACGTTCGATGCAGTGCTCTAGAGCCCCTGTCCGAGACTATAAGCAACCAGGAAGAGTAGGTGTGGGAACGATCTGTACCAATTTGAATAGTTCCATCTTGGCCCAGGAGGATATTAGAACACGTCAAGGATTGATGCTCAAAGCCGTTTTCGAGTAAGTGAGATAATCCATTAAGCACCTCTTTGGGTTAGCGCCCTTTTTCTTGATGATCCTGCATTCCGTACCTGTGCAAGTATAGAAGCCAGCTGTAGCTCAGACGGGAATATATCACAGGCGACCAGGTGTTCCAAAGTCAGAGGTAGGTCATCAATAGTAAAATATGTCATGCCATGGTCCTTGAAGATTTCGTTTGCAGAGATAACGTTGGGGTGATGGGTCTGCTGGAGTACCTGCAGCCATATATCTGCTTTTTTCCTGGAAAATGCACGGACAGCAATCACCCTAGACGGGTCCTTTTCATGGACGGCAATTGATACGGGACCTGCAAGATCACAGGTAAAAAGATCTTTCAATGTGTCCCAGGGTGACCCTCTCCGGATAACGGGCGATTGAGCTGCCTGGCCCACTCTTTGGGAGCTGCTTTGGGGCACGTCTTGTGCATAGCCAAGAAGCATATTCTTAGAATTTTGTTGCTTCTCCCATTGCTTTATTCCCTTGGTTGGTTTGTGCTTAACCTGACCTTGAGACTCCTGCGCGGACACTGACTTGGGTATTGGCCGTTTAGCCTGAAAAGACTCGGCGTAAAGTTGTGTGAGTGGCCGGTCGTCCATGGTATGTGATGCCTTCAATCAGAGAGATGAGCTGTTATGGGAAATCAAGATGATGAATATTCCTGGTTCCGTTTCGGATAGCGGCCTCCTTTATGGAAAAAAAAAAGGTCTTTCAAAGAGGGATTCGCTGATGTGTGGGGAAATTGGCGCTTCAGCGCTTCAGCGCTGAACCCGCAACGACCCCAGTAAGTGTACAAGCAAGTACCACATAATGTCAACTTAGTTGAACATAAATAGCTCTGTCTAACCTCCGAGCATCGACAAACAAAGGCCGAAGTCACTTGTGAACTTAAAAGCTATGGATTTGTTGACAGATACCGAACGGCGATTAACCGTAGAACGACTCCTAAAGTACCAAGGCACCGCCAAGATCGACCTGAACCAAATCTCCCTCCAGCCACTCGTGAGCCGTGAGATTGACCAGAAGAACGTGGAACGATTACGTGATATCTTTGCCAAGGATGGGTGCCAACGTCTTGACATTCGAAACCACGTGACTGCTGTTGTCTCCAAGAAGCACCTCGACAGAGCATGCCGTGCTGCAGGCCTGACCCCCGAAGAACTTAAAACTTGTCCACCGCAATACCCCCGCCTTCTTTTTCGTGGGCATCAAATACAATGCCTCCATGGGCAACATAGATTGAAAGCTGCTGAGGAAACCTTACCTCCCTCAGACCGGTGGTGGACGGTGGACATATATCTGGATGGTCTGATTTCACAAGCGTAATTTCCCAATGCATACTAATCCTCTCTTGCAGACATAAGCCGTGACCTAAGGACGGCACTCATCGATGAATATGCAAATGAAAAGGCTCCCACTGATGGAGAAGTGTACCGGAAAATCCGCCAGTATCAGCAGGAGGCGAACGCGCTCTTTCAGAATCGTTGGTGGACCCGACTATCGCCGAACAAAGCCAAGCGGCTGAGGCAGCTCACTTCCCCAGATAAAACACATCTCTGTGCAGCATTTGACGCGTTACTTGTGATCCCCGGGCTCTGGAATGGGATGAGCCTTGGGTTATTAAACACAGTCCTGGCTTTAAAGTGTGATGAAGTTGGTCGCACTCGTCGCTATCTGCAGGCTTTTCCTGACTTATTGTCTTAGGAACTCATTCACTACTTGACACATGTGAAGAATTTTTGGGCAACCCTTGTCAACCATGACCGCACTCGGATGGCCCTTATTGACCTCCACACCGTTGACACCCTGCAGCTTTACGCTCCTCGTGCGTCTAAAGTTGATCGGACGACGGTAAAGGGGAAAATCCTCGGCGGGGAGGTCTTCTCCAACTTTAGCCGGTCCGAACGTAGGGCAATATGGAAGAAGATCCGGAGCCATGAAATGTGCGACGGCATCATCCCATCCCTTCATACGTTTTTCCGCGATATTTCCTACCTGGAACTCTGTGCCAACTCCGTGAAACGGCTGGTTGTTTTAAACAAGCAACAGCTGACCGTGCGAAGCGCGCTAGTCCATAGCTTTCGATCCCGTCGCTCTAACGGGTCTTGTCTAATCCAGACATCGGAGACTTCTTTTCGCCGACTGCCTGGATCCAGGGGTGAACGTATATCCTCTGGTTATCGTCAAATCTGGATGTACGCGATGCGACACTACCCGGACATGGCCAAGGATCTCCAGTGCGGCCCAAAGGCTAATCCCACGCGGGCAAAGGCACGAGCGAGGGCGGACGAGGGCGTGATTCATGGAATGGCCACTCTTGCCAAGAAGCTGGGATTTCGTACTCCACCAATTAAGGCGATCTTACGACAATCACCTGACCACCAGATTGCCCGGGCTGCCCTGCTCAAAGCGCGGAAGCCGGACCACTACCACTATGACCGTGAGACCTTTGAGTCTCTTGTCGAGCAGATTGCTGGTTGTTTTGCGCTCGCTATCCCCAACGAGGCCGCACCGGTGGCGCATACCACTGGATGGGCAATCCAGCTAAAGGAGCGCTGTGGAGTGCCTCAGGAGCAAACCCAGCAACTAGACCGCCCGCATATCTTCTTTGACACTCTACACTCGGCAACGGTGTCGCAAAGAAACCTCTCATCGCTGGAGGTGAGACGAAGCGTTTACTACGCGTTTTTCGGCAAGCCGACCCCAGCAACCACCCCACGTGCTTCTCTGGGGCCGCCATCGTCCCACGAGCCTCTTTCACCATTATTTATCCCCAGCGATGTTCCGAGATCAGAGTCGGAACCAGCCTACGACAATATGTCGAGAGACGGCTTTGATGAGGCGGCATTCCATGGCCGTCAGGATCGTTCGGACACCCCCGAAGAGCAACATCAGAGGCAAGGAGATCGATGGCATCGACATCAAGACAGACAGCCGGTGGTGGAGCACGTCCCACCTCATCCCCAAGAGCCTTCCATACCAAGTTCCATCAGAGCGGCGTCTACTATCTCTGAGATCATGGATACGGATTGCGAAAGGTCTGACGCAGAACATCCGATTCGACGGCAGATTGCCGAACAACCGCCGGCAGGTAGCAGAGGAATGGATTCTGACAGTGAGGAACCGGAAGATACGGAGATCGATGAAGATGACCTACGTAACCGATCAGAGGCTGGGAGTCCTGGGGTGGGGGGCACAGCCGTTGTGGTTCCTTCGACTTCAGGGGCGCCACACGATACGGATATGTCCAGCGTACCAGACGAAGGAGCAGATGCAGTGAACGGGGTTATGGAAATGGGTTCATCCACACTGACCCAATCCGAGTCGGTGGAAGATTGTGCTGGTATGCCAGCTACATTACCACGCCAGTCAAGTGTTCAGTCACCAACAATCCTCTCAGTGCGTAACTCGGAACCAAGCGCGGAGCAACGGCCTGGATTTGGTCCGTTGCAACCCATCGCAGAGCACACGGAGCTGGAAGTAACTCGGTCGGTCGACCAGCCGGAAGGCCCGGAGCATATTTCTGGAGGACCATTCCCAGCTGAAGCTGTGCAAGGAACAGTCGGAGAGCAAATTCCGCCCGGAACGGAGCTCATCACCGGAGCGGGTGACGAATCCCAAGAAGATCTAGTCGCCCGGGAACGCGCAGATGCTCTTAATCAGCTACAAACGCCTGGGGCTATCCCCCGGCCTGTGACTGAGCTTCCCCTGGACTTGCCGGACTTGATTACACGATTGCGGGACGAGGGAAGCCAGCTGGAGGATGACAGTGTACCCCTTGCCAATCATTCAACGCAGGGACATCCGGAACCGGGCACTGGAGTTGCTCCGCCACGTCCTGAACCCCCCGTGCCCTGTGCGATGGAGAGCTCGCGTGGTAGTCCGCGGGACGATGAGAATGTCCCACGGTCTCCCCGTCCGCGCCTGAGAACCGGTCCGCAACCACGCAAACCAGATGGCGTGCGGAAACTGCGGGCGAAGAACCGACCGACGCATCAGGATCTTAATCGGGCAGGAACTCGGGATGCCGCCATCGCAGATGAATTATGGAATAGTGATGATGGGGATGAAAACTTGACCGGTGCTGCTGACGCGGGCCCCTCTCCACTGGACACCGAACGATACCCAGCCAATACACCCGATCCGGAACAGGCTCATCGCGAAGCGATTGACAGACAGGAAGAGGAGGATTCCCTGTTTGATACTCCGCATCCGTTGGAAGAAGCGGACTCCCAAGGGATGGCAGAGACCCAGCGGTGGGTCACGATAACCTTCCAGGTCTACGAGCGAAGTCAATGGAGCACTACGGATGTGGTGTCTGTGAGCCCTGATCACCTTGCTGAGGCGCAGATTCTTGCCGACGGATATGCACGGGACCCCAACCGGAATGCACGTTTCTACGATGGCCAACTCCGCAAAGTTGCGGTTGATGAGTGCATTCGCGCTGCGATTGACGATGGTAGTTTCACCGTCCTGATGAGTTTTGGAAGGGACCTCGTGGTGACCCGGCAGCTTGTCGCGTCTATAGCACCGCTTCGGGCTGTTGGCGGTGATGAGCCAGCACGTGGGCAGGACCAACCTGGAAAGCGGGTGAAAACCAACGCCGGCACTGCATTGGCCGATCCCGTTCGAACGCCGGAGGATCCAGCTCCGACGGCGACCAGTGCACCCACCTCGAGTGTGAGCGAGCGACGCAACCGCAAAAAACTCACGCCTCGGATCGTCGCTCGGCGGGCGCAGGTTGTGCGGCCCCATCCGGCAGAGGCAACTCCTCAGCCCGTGACGATCGTGTTCCGGGTCCGAGAAAACGATGGGCGTTGGACGACGGCGCACGAGGTGGTCGTTGATCGGTCGGATCCATCGCAAGTAGAACGGGTGGCGAGAAAAGAAGCGAGGAACCGGCAGGCAACGTTCTACGATAAGAATCTGCGGCTGCTTACGCCCGCACAGTGCTTCAAGGCAGCCATTGAGGATGACGCCAATACCATTTTTATGCACTTCGGGGGGGAGCTTGCGATGGACGAAGACACGATGAGGTCGATCGCACGCGACATGGAACTATAAGGCCAAGCATCTTCCTTCCTCCATTACATTGGGGCAGTCGGGAGACGAGAAGGGCCGCAAACATGTAGGCAGACGACTGTCTGGGCCTGGCAACCGCTGTGGACGCCAGTTGGCGGTCCTTCGTCCATGGTGGTCGTACGACCGGCGCCCTATGATGAAGTAGGTCCGAAGCACAAGGTCTGGCGCTTCTGGTACTATATCACTAGACCTTCGCACTCGATCTTCTATCACTAGACCTTCGCACTCGATCTTCTATCACTAGACTTTGGCACTCGACCTTACTACAAAGGTCATCGGTGTCTGAGCCTACCACATTGGGCCTCTGCTCCATCCCCTCCGACCTTCTAGGTGATCAGACCACGAGTCTATGGCTGATATCGGCTTAAAGCCCTGGTCCGATCTTTCACTGGGGCTTCAGGCCAGATCGGCTGTATGGCTAGCAGCGTACGTCCTTCTGGGTCCCAGGTTTGCCGTTACTGAGATACAAGAGCTGGGAGTCTCGCCGACTTGGGATAACTATATATACACCTATACTTCAAGATTATGTTCACTTGAAGATTGCTTCCAGAGGCTAGGAGCGATTGGAGGCCAACATATTCTTAGGTTCAAGGACTAAAATATATCGTATTCATTCACACAAGCATGCCTCCTCCTACTAGATGAGATAAGAGTCCGTTCAGCTCTCTTTTAAACAGTAGGAACTGGAAGCTAGGTGGTGATACGGTGAGCTGATGCAATGTAATGTGCATTTTCACAATATAATCTCTTGGAAACAGACCATTTTCAGAGTAATTCGATGGCCATGGGAGGCTCGAGCGCTGAAGCGGGGCGTCAGATGTTATCCAATAGAGATACGTCATTTGCAGTCCGGGCTGAAGGCGCTAGTGTTCAGGGCGTGGGCGTCCAATGACTCAGCGTTGCGCCCGTCAATGGTTCATTCACGAAAGGGACACACAGTTGAACAGGGTTCAAAAAAAGCTTGGCGGTGCTCAACACGGAATCCGGAAAAACCTGAACGGGGTTCAAGAGGCAGTGGCGGAATCCCAGAAATTTTGAACCCCGTTCAACATATGCATAGTAGATTTTTGAGCCCCGTTCAACATATATATAATATATTTTTAAGCCCCGGTTAAACTAAATTTTATCTAATTTGAAATTCTATAGATTTTAGTAAATAGAAATAGATAATATATTCTTTTAAAATATTTTTAATAAAATTTAAATTTAAATTTTTTTTATTTGCCAAGATTTTACATTTGCTGAACGGGGTTCAAAAATATACTTATGTAAGCTTGGCCCCCGTTGAGTCTATACACGGAAAAACTTGAACGGGGTTCAGAGGCGGTGACAGGGGCGGTGGCAGAACTTTGAGCACCGCCGAGATTTTTTTGGACCCCGTTCAACTGTGACCCGCCACGAAACATTCCCTCTTGATTGATTCCAGAGAGGAGCCGACAGTGGTGGCATCTTACGACAGCCTGTTTATCCCATGTCCCAAAAATGGTGCCTTTCCCGCCTCTTCCCACTAACACCATCGAGTTCCTACAGTGACGACTGATGATTGGCCTAATATCAAGACCAACTCGATTCTTAATGAGGCTCTCTTCATAGTACGCACTGTACGCGTTGGTGGGATAGGTGAATTACAAAGCAGAGAAGAGAACGGTGGTAATCGATAAATAAGGGCCTATCTTATTCACAGCAGCATGAGTTGATATCACATCTATTTGCTCTGTTGTCAGAGCAGATCCGCCATCGCCCAAAGTTGTTGCCCACAAGACTTGCCAAATAGACGAACAGTAAAAAAGGTGTGACCAGCGGTTTCGGAAGTCCGTCACTGTGATCCTGTAAGCTATGCAGATGAATATTTATCTCCCCTCACACACCTTTTACTCTCAATCCTGGTCATCAGCACAGACTTCCTCTACTCGTCCTATAAGATTTGCGTGCACCAAGCACATTTTATCTCCTTTTGTATCGTGTAAGACCACTATCCTGCCCAAATCGGTCAAAAAGTGTGATATTAGCCACAGAATCGGCAAATGGCTCTGCGAAGTTTGTTGATGCTCCCCCTGGCACTGTCCACTTTCTCAATGGCTGTGACGCTCTACGCAACCCACTATGACGGTAACGTCTACAAACTCTCGCTTGAGGGTGAGGGCGATGATGTTTCTCTCAAACAGATTCAAGTGTTGCAGACATGCGGTAAAGCCCCGAGTTGGCTCACGGTCGACCCCGAACGTGGACTCTTATGGTGCTCTGACGAGTCGTCGCCGGGGACTTTGACCTCATTAGAGATTGGAAATGAGGGAGCCATGAAGGAGCTGGTACGAGTTGCTGCTCCCAGCGGTGGTGTTAATAGCATCATCTATCCTGGACAGAATAACAAAAATTATTTGGCTATTGCACACTAGTACGTCGCTTTCCTCTTCCTCCTACAAAACTAGCAATGTCTTTTTGATACTAACTACATATATAGTGGGGGCACGTCAATTTCCACATGGGAGATCCCATTCGGAGACAAACAAGAAGTGAGACCCTATGAGGTGTTGAATTTTACCCTCCACAATCCTGGCGATGCCCCTCAGGACCAGTCACGTCCCCATCAAGTCCTTCTTGATCCCACGACTTCATTCCTTGTGTCACCTGATTTAGGTGCGGATTTGGTTCGTGTTTTTTTAATAGACAAGGAGACAGGCAAACTAAACGCATGTGACCCAATTGCTTACCAAGAAGGAAGCGGACCCAGATTTGGACTGTTCATACGCTCTGCAGAAACCATGCAGGAAGGAAAGACTACACTTTACATAGTGGAAGAGCTAGGCAACCGTCTGTGCTCGTTTGATGTGTCATACAGAGATGGTCTTTGCCCGACATTTAAGGAATTGAGCTGTTTTATTCCTTATCCAGGTCATAAGCTCCCCACAAACCTAGCTACCCTATCTGAAATACAGGCTGATAAGCAAAGTCTACATATTTCTGTGAGGAAGGATGGTCTATTTGACGGGAATGACTCTCTAGTGACGCTTAAGCTTGCATCAGATGGAACGATCTCTCGGGAGGGATCACTCATCTCATCAGGAGGCGTCATGCCTCGGGCGCTTGCGATTAATAAGAAAGGAGATTATATAGCAGTAGCTAATCAAGAGACGTCGAACGTCGTGATTCTAAAGAGAAATTTGAACACTGGAGAATTACTGAAGGAAGTAGCCTCTCTGCAGGTCGGACGGATGCCAGAGCCTGGTCAATGGATGGGGTTGAGCAGCATCCTGTGGCATGAGTGATGTCGCCCACAGGCACGTTGTATGTAGCTATACACTTCCCAGTACTGTTATTTTGTGATAGTTGTTTCAGCATGAAACATGAGCCATTTATTACCCCACATCCGCCGTCTTGTGTATATGCAGGCAGTATTTAATATCGTTGTTCTCGATGAAACTGAGAGACCTTTACTGGTGTCACTCCAACAGGGAACCAAGATGTGCGCCTAAATCCAATCCGTTTGTCACATCCCGACTCATCGATATAAACAAGATGGTACAAACGAAAATCGGACGGGTTATGGAGATAGTAGTCTCGCAAATCTGTATTACACCCTTGGGCAATCCGACGAGCTGCTTTTTTAAGACTATCCTACTGACATAAGTGCCCTCCCATTACTGGCGGTTGCCACTGAAGTATCGAACTCATCCCACAAGAATACCGCTATTTTATCTTAGGTCTTAGTTTGGAACTACCCGATAAAGCGAACCAGCATATCAGTGGCACATATCTATGTCTTCATAAAATCCCGCCAGCCGCTGTTATTGAAAGAATTGATTCAGAGCAAGTCCATTATGGTATACTGAATAGGATTCCACGAGTATTGGAGATTCGGCTAATATTGAGTAGACAAGGAGGACCGGCTAACCACGAAGAGAGCGGAAGCGGAAAGGTGGGATTGCTTTGATGATTATGATAGTAGTGAGTGTGAGGCACTTCGGGAAAATTATAACACCATTACCGGGAAGAATCTGGAAGACAACTGGTAAAAAAATAGCTAGTACGTTACATGAGAAGGATATGATCTTTTAGGTAAACGTTGAGTAGATTCAAATTGAGGTCGGTTCACTTGACTTTGAGAAACTCGGGCGCAAAAGCTCTATGCATTTTTATCTAGCAATGCAGTAGGAGACTGGATATGTATTGGCAAGCAGGTGTAGAGTACGTATTGCATTGATTCGGATTAGATCGAGGGATGCCCTGGCTCTTAGCTGGTTCCCAACGTTGAATCCCAAGTTCACTTTTTCGTCCCACCTTCCTGGGCAAGGGCTCGTTGAATGCTGGACGGGGATGGCAATACAATAGCCCTTGCCAAGTAAGAACCATACAGGATCAAATGACTGTAAGTAAAAGGGGATGCTTTTTAATGTACTGTAAGATCCTAGATGACAAATAGTAAGAATAAGTCGACTACTCGGAAATTCTCTACCAAGCCTCGTCAAGGCCTGTGTTGGCCGATGCCTGGAGTTCTATTCTACGGCCCTCGTGGCGTGCGGCGTTAAAATTCCTACAAGGCTTCCTCGTAGTCTAGTGCCGCGCTACTGTTTGGCGGGGCATCTCATGCTCTGCCTTCTTTAGCTTGATCAGCACCTCCCAGCTTATCTCAAATACATATTGTTGAATACGCTTCCATTTTCTTGCATCATAGCTCTTGGCGCAGCCTGTTCAGCCGCGGTAGTCAATATTGCCTGTCTTGGTAGGAATATTAATGTATGACTCTCATCCCCAGTGATCTCATGTCTACTCTGCAAACTCATAAAATGTTATCCAGACGCACTGCTAGGGATTTGATGAAGAGTCTATTCGGGGTTCCCACCTCCAGTATGCGGCTATCGTGATTTCCCTGCTGTACAAGACATAAATCCAATAATGATTTTAAATATACGGTCATCATAAGATGCTGCTCCTGCATCTAGGGTTTCTACGTGTGCGGCAGATGATTAAGATCCATAGAACAACGTCCTGCATCACTATGAAGTCATATCTTCTCTAGAGACTTCTTGGCATGCGTATATTTAGATCTACGAAGTACACGAAGAATCGATTTTCAGGTTTCAAGAATGATCCATTTGTTGCTACTGCGAGTCAAGGATGGCAATCAGTTCCAAACTATCAGGGTCGAGTACCTCAGGTACCAGAAATTATCTATCCTACAATCGCAATCTATCCAATAAAACTAGTGAGTCCATTCCCTACGTACTAGAAAAAACACACGCACTGAAACCTTGAGATGTAGATAACAGGGATTCAGTTGAAGGATGAAAGATAACGACAATCTGATTCTGTTTGGTCAAATAGCTTTTGGACTATCTTCACACCAGACCTGAGTAGTCATCAAATGGATCAATTTTGAAACCTGAACTCGTTATACCATGGTGGTGAGGAAATGGATCGTCATATTTGATACAAAGTTAATCGCATACTAAGAAGAGAAATCACCACCATTTTGTAAAGAGTTCGACGTCAACATAGCGGGTTTATCGTAATGCTTGCCTAGCTACTACACGTCGCCAGTGTGTAGCTGGATGAGGGTGCCCAAAGTTCTCATACCATGAGAATGTTTCGTCATTTGGCCATATCCGATAGTGGAATTCTTCAGCGCCGGGTACGGTTGGATGTACCATTTCAATCTGTGCGACCTTGGGCCCTAGTTTTCCTTTCAGGATTGGCTCCTCGAGGGTTTGATAGTTTGATCCGCCGTATGGATTATATTGCTCAGGAGGCGGCGGAGAGAGGACAGTGACCGGTTCCTTGTTTTGAGCAATATGATAGGCGTACATAGCAGATGCACCCTTCATATACTTACTCCACCTTTTACTTGATTTTCGGGACCATAAACAGTGTGGATCACTGTGAACCATCAATGGCCCCATGGCCGTTGTCAATGTTTGCATTCTATGCTTATCTGCCCAGGTTTGTACCAAACTGCGGGGTACACCGCTCCACATAACCTGGCGTCCATGTTTCCACCTGGCACTGTGAAACTGATTGCAAATTTGAGATGCTTCCTCAGGTGTAAGCAATTCATTGAACTTCTCAACTATCTCTGGCGAGCACATAGAAGAGGCTTATTATAGTCATGGTCATACTGACAGATATACCGGAGGTTTCAAAGCTGAAATGAAAATTCCGATAAAACTTATCATACTACATTTAAATGTGGCATTGGCAAGTCATGATGTCACTTTTACGTATGCTTATCGAACATTTTTAAAAGGGACTTCACTGCGTGAAAATTAGAGCTCTTATCGTCTCTTATGCTTCTCCAACTATAGCTAGTAATGAAAGATTGATACCAACCTATATCCTTGCGTACAGCGTAAGCGTTAGGATAGTTGTTTGGAGGAGGTATTTGGGGCAGGTGGTGGGGTGTACAACCAAGGTGCAGCCTAATACGATGCACATATCACGTTAGTTCTCACTCAAAGTATCTATCTAAGGCCAGAGGACTGATGCCGCCAAGCTAGAGATAACGATAAGTAATGCCATTTGTGTTGTTCTGCTGGAACTCCCACATAAAGACCTTTGTGAGTGGTGGAAGGACGAGAACAGGAAGGTAGTGGTGGTGGTGGTGGTGGTGGTGAGCGGTAGTAAGTAGAGGTTTGAGCAGTTTGCATGGAAGCTTTGGGATGTCCAAGGTTCCACTTGTACAGGGCGGTGTATATTATCACATATATATTGGTAAATTACACGGACCATCTTAGTCTCAGAAACTATGACAGAATATAACGATTTGCGCCAATTCTGCAACCAGCTATATAGAAGTACAACCGACCCATCTAGGCCCTTGGATAAGGTAAAGGAGTAATGTATAGACCTACTAATTTGTTATAACGTCTTTCATTTTAGTGTGTATGCTTGAAAATTATCGCATAGAGATATTAAGCCACTCCGTACTCGCCAACATTGTTTCTTTTCCTAACTCACAAGGGGATCCCATTGACGAACCTGTCTAGCTTTACATCCTGCTCATTGGAGAATTCGGGCTCTATCTCACAATGGACCTGGTTGATGTTCAGACAACCCTCCAAAGGTTTGACACGCGCCATCTGGATGCTGTCTCTGGACAGATTGGTGCTCACTCGTGGTAGCTGCCAGTCTGTATGCTCGTCCACCAAGTCTTCAAGAGCCGCAAAGAATTCAAAATGTCAACCTGCGGGACTCGCACCTCAGCATCGTTTGAAGATGATGTTAGCGGCTGAGACGGATGCGCTAGGAGGGCATGAATTCTCATGGGTTGGTCCATTGATACGGTTGTGGAGTTCAAACTGGAGGCTTTCTGTTTCCCTTTGCGGTCTCTTTCTTTCTCTGCTTATAGGGTTTCTCGGATGTTGTAAGGAACGTCGTCATGACCTTGGCAGTTGCTCTTGTATGCCTATTAAATTCTCACAAAATACGCCAAGCAATAGAATAACTAGTCGTTATTCATAATGTAATGTTTGCCAGGGTCTCATCGTATTTCTACGGAAGGAATCTAACTTGCCACGTAGCTAGGGCTTTGGAGAAGTCAAAGAACAGGCATCTCTTGCATTATATTTGCTAGCAACCGTATCCTAATCTTAAGACAGTACAAAGAGAGAAAACAATATCTCCACTGATCATGTCATAATTACATCAAGGGAGTATGATACAGTCGCTGGGCAGGTAGTTTACGGTACTTCCATTCATGCAATAGCAGTTACCGACAAATAATTCGCCGATCCTATTGTGAACTGTGGTTAGATAATTCGGATAATTCTTACTGCAAGGATGCCACTAACTTCACTGCACACGCAGATACGGATGGAGAGGATAATTCTGCTCCCAACGTAGTACTCATTGTTCCACTGTGCGACAGACAATCTGCAGACGTAGGGTGCTTGGCTGATGCCGTTACTATGGACTCCGGAGGCTGCGTGTTAGATTGGGGACCTTCACTTGAGCTATTTGGGCGTCCTTGGCGGGAGTCAGTTTCCCTTTCGATAGGTATCACTGAGTAGGTTTGGGTCGTTCGAGGTGGTTGAGTAAGTGTGGTCACAATCTGGTTGGCCGGTGAGCTAGATGTACTTCGCCCTGATTTCTCTGTGGCTGTCACAGCGTTGCTAGGTTGTGAAGATACACCTGAAATCAACAGCGAGATTTCTTCACACACGAAGCTTGAGTCTTGCTGACCTATTATAAATCAGTAGACGTGAAGAAAACCACTGAGGAAACGCACAATCACGAAAAACAGTGGCAAGCTGAACTTCACATCCTTCTCTCACCGAGATGGAACGTTCTTGCCCACCATGTACTGACCGCAAAATTACATTAGTATTAGAGAAACTTGTGAGAAAGGTGCAAGCTCCTCCAACGCCTCCCCCAGATTGCTGTTGTGCTCTTGCTGATATGGCAGCTGCAAGCGCGATAATATAGTAATAAATCATTGGGATAATAGTTTTTAGATATAGTTTTTACTGGAATAATGTGTCTCTTACCACTCTAACGTTACTTTGGTTACATACTTATACTTTCATTTCATTAGTACTTTACTAAATCATCTACAAGTTTTAGTTCATTGCCGAGTACTTAGCGAACCAAATTTTCTTCCTAGAATCCATTTCTAAAAGGCTCTTACAAGCCTGTTTAACCCCGGTAAAAAGCATTGTCAATATCTAGAGGACATTGATTATCCGGTCGAGCTGAAAGAACTGAAGCAGGGTTCTAGGTACAGTATACCTTACAATTGTTTGAGCAAAGTTTATGCAGGGTGTTTAACCTACATTAACATATGACTTATTATGTTTCTGACCACACAATGGTAATTTCTAATCACGAACAAAGCGCAACAAAAAGGTACTGCCCATGGGAAATAATTTTGGACATATCAAGAATGTATATGGATCATTTTATATTGTCTGTCGAAACCTTTTGCAGGAAGTGAACCATGAATAAAGCCTAAGGTTCTACGGGCCCATGTTATATTTGGACTCAACTAAGCAAAGCTTGAGCAATGGTTATGGCTGTGGTATATAATATCGATCAGGCAATGATGGGATCCATAGCTGTTGTAGATTGTACTGATCTTGCCACAAAGATATAAACCAGTTGGTTCCTGCTGTCCTGGGCCGTACATAGTCACTAATTAGATTTATCTAAAGCACACAGATACAATGTTCAAAAGCAGGTGCATTCTGACGTTATTCCTGTTTTTAGCGACAGTGGTTTGTTGTCAAGTCCTTCTGGTTTGTTCCTTACTGACTGCAGTAGATCTATGGTGCTGCAGCTTACCCAGGAGTCAGGAGAACTAGCACAGTATGGGCAAAATCAGGTGGAGAATTGAGTTTTGGCTTACTATCCGTGCACAGATTTTGAATTCGCCGAACTTTCCTGCTCCTGCCCTTGAGGAGAGAGGTCTACCGGGAAAGCGTGGTGTGAGCTCCTACAAGAGAACTCGTTGAAGGTACCCGATGGCTTACATCTCTTTAAAAATAGATAGGAAAACCCATCTGCGATTTCACACGCGGCCTCGCCTACATTGAGCCCACTGACGTGAATATCAACCATCTGCGAGACGCTAAAGATACTTATTGTGCTGCTGAAGCCGGCAATTGTGCCCGTGTATCTTACCTGAACAGCTCTTCGATATTCTTTTGTAACTATGTATGATAAAACGCTCTTTCTGAAGTTGAAGGTGAGTATTAATAGGCCAATAGAACACAAATCGCATATATACCAAATGTGGGAATCTCATTGAGCCTGCGCTGGCCATATATGAGGACTGCCGGCTCGCATCTCGATATACATATGGCTATCTTAGCGGTATGGTACGAAATGGAAGTGTGGACGAAGATATAGTTACAACGGAAGTTGCCTACTACTTACGGCTAGGTGCTGAGCTTCCGTAAGAGAGATACGTACTCGCCTCATAAGTCTTGACATGCGAAGCGCGGTGGGATGTTCCATGAATACAATTATCCCTTGAGTTAGACTAGATATTGTGTAGCTAGTGAGTTGTTTTACAAGATATTAAACTTATTTGCCATATCTGCATGGCCTTAAGCAAATGGTAAATTACAGTAATGGCAAGTTACGTCAACAATAACGGTCGTCAAGCTCTGCGATCTTCTTGGGCTCTCCTAATCTGACATTAGATAATGTCAAATGATACATATGAACAAGTGACACATACATAGTAATTCCAAATATATGCAGTGCTTTAAGAATTCTTACGGTGTTTCGTCACCGGAGAAAATTCACGTCGATTATCCATCGGATGAAGTGGATAGCGAGGGGGAGAGGATACCACGAGCCCCTGACAAGCAAGTCGCGTTTGAGAGAGCGTGTATTGAAGATGAGCTCACGAAGGAGAAAAGGGTAGTTCTATTGCAAGAGAACCCTAGCAGCAGAAGCCACTGTCGCTTCGGGGACTGCATACCTACCAAAATCACCGGAGAACCTAATATCAGGTCTGCATTTCGCTTCAACGTCAAGGACATTTCCGGTCGATATTATGGTGAGCTCCAGTATCTTACAGAAAGCTTACTCTGAGTCTCATGAGCCTTAGAACCGAACAAATTCTACCATGTGTCATGTATGGAGCGATTATTTCCCGATATGAGTGCCTTGATACACCGTGGGGTTTTGCGAATGGAAGGGGGTATCACCCAACTTACCCCAGCCAGCTGGCAAATATCACGCTTTCACGACGCTGTTGAAGACTGGTTCCGCTATAAAGGCCGCGCCTTTAACGTTAAGATATACGGTCGTTTCAAAAGGAAATGGGCCAAGTGGGACAGGAGGTCCAGCACGGCGGAGTTTAACCATGAGCTCCAGGCTCATGGAGGCAGCTCTCAGAATTGTGAAAAGTGTGGAGAACTACCGGATGAGCCCCGAAGAGAGGACTATTTTCCCGAAGAGCCTACCAGCTGCCTGCTAAGTGAAGTTCTTGCCTCCGTGATTGGCGTGCCAAATTTAGATGGAGTAGATGGATGTTCAAAGGCACGGGGAAGTAAGAAGATTCGCCGCATATAGAGCTCAACATTTTGTCCACGAACTGTTGTTCTGATTAGCTTCCAAGATCTTCATCTATTTGACCTCATTTGGATATATATCCGTCAGTCTATGATTTCATGCACAATCTTCCTGGTATAAATAATCCAGCATATCTTCATACCCCGTATATACCTCTAGGCCTAAGTGAGATGCGGAGCTCTCCGTCTCAAAAAGACCGCCTGGGAGAACTTGAAATCCTTGACAATTAATCCCGTACTGTGAGACCTCCCAATTTGACATTTCGCATGCTTTCCCGCGTATCGTGAGCCCTCGCTCTTTTCTAAACCATAGAAACGCCAAGACCTTCGGCGAAATATTTAAGCGCAACCCAATATCTACTGACGTGTCCTTTTCCACCACACCATCCTCACTGCTTGATTATTCCGTCTCGTTATCCGCATCAATATAATTGCACTTCCGGACCATAACACGCCCCTCTTTGGGCATCAAAACGTCCACGCTATGCCTTTTCCTGTTATGTCATCTAATATAACTAGTTAGTTACCTAACGATTACGGAGTAAGTGTCGAAATACTTGAATTGACCACGTGATATAGAATAATAGTGGGGTCTATCTTATGAGGTCCCATCTGCCCCTCAATGCATTCTTCCAAGCGACGACTGACCTTATATTATCTTACAGCGCTCCTTTACCCTCAGCACGTCGGTGAGTCACACATTTAATTTACCACTAGATGGATTGCGGGAATTTAATTTGTCGGAAAATCGGGTCAGAAAGTCCGTCTACGATCTTTCGTTTTTGCAAATTCGCTGCCCTATGTCTATCTACACTGTGAGCGAAAATGCTCGCAATGAGTTGGCTAAGGTTGTGGAATGGTTCAATACGGCTAAGGTTGAGCCTCGAACCCGCTCCTCGTCAATATGTACAGATAAAGATCGGTTTCAAATATGTGGCCCTCTGTTGAAAGAGCTGGGACTTCACGAAGAGGTACACTGATACTCTATAAGAAGTCACTTGGTCACACGGCTGAGTTTTTCAACAGGGAAACGGCTATGCACTTCTACGACTATATGGAGACGTTACAATCGAAAAGGATCCTGGTGTTGATACTCTGTTCTTCCCATTTGGGCTTGTGAAAGTCGCGGGGGAGGGGCTACAACTTGGGAACTATATGCGGTTTAAGGAAACGAAATATTTTAACGCCAGCGTGGACTGCCTCATTGTTACTGTTCCTCAGACAACATCATGAACGAGATGTGTTAAACAAAGTCCTCTTATCACCAATCTCAGCACCCTCCATCAAGGGCAAGCTTGTGGAACTTGGAACACATTAGCAAATAACAGTGTGCTGCTGTTAGCTGCATAGTTGGTGACATTTCCCTCAGCAAGGCGCATGTCCAAGCCGGCTGTTGGATCTGCGTAACTTCGCATCTCTGAATGTGGATGCGCTGCCCTTGGCGTATCCCTCGCAAATTCAGAATCGAAGGACGTCCCGAAGGTTGGTGGGTTCGTAGAGTTGTCGTTGGATTGTACTGACTGCTGGGCAGGTCGACAAAAGAAATCCACTTCCCCTGCGGGATATGCTGGACAACCCATCACGTCGGCGACACCTGCAGGATGGATAGGAGTATCTATGATGTCGACAAAATTCAGGGGGTGGATCGAAGCGTTCACCAAGTCAACGAGCTCCCCAGGATGAAGGAGCTCAGTGTTCGAAGGAGAATGAACTGGCAGCTCGGACATACTACCCGCGTTAGCACTTTGGCTCCAACAGGGATCATTAAGTCCGTAATAGTTTGTTTGCGATATCTCGGATTGGTCAACGGTACTTTGGGCGTGAAAAGATAATAATTGTGACCGGTGCTCTTGCTCGCCGGTCTGCGCCGTCATAATGCAAATACCTTGGCCATCCACCACGTTGCCACCCCCGAGCGGAGCTGGTGTAGATATACCTGCCCAATAAGTAAGGAACGCGAAATGCCGAAGCGTCTGCACTCACATCCATCCATAGGGTTCTCGATGTTCGGAAGTTGATCACTAGCCATACTTGCCTCTGTTGAGGTAGTCTACAGTCAGTGGCATCTGGCGATATGCACGTGAAGAGCAAAAGAACACATACCCGTATGCTTTAAGGAGCTCTCTGGACGTGCTGAAGCCGTCGAAACCACCATATCACTATCCGTCATGTGCTCACCAAAGGAGTCTGCTCCTATAATTGGATAGCTGACTGGTTGGATCACGTCCTTGGGTCTGCACAGTGGCAGCTTGTTGTATAAAAACGTAGCTCGTTGAGCGTAAATGTTTTGGTCGTATACATCTTGGCATTGCTCATACCATCCGGTCAAATCTTCTGCCGTAGTGCGAACCTTATCATATTCTGGCATCTGTAGCAATAGCTCCAAGAGAACTGGTAGTTCAGGATAGCTCAGTTTACTCCAGCTTGGTACTTTCCATAGTAGAGAGGATATACCACAACTCCCAGAGAGGCCCTCGAGAACGAGCATCTTCGTGCCAGATGTTATCATTCGTTCGAATGTTCGATGGTCGGCTATATGGTTCTCCTTAATGAAATCGCCGATGGTAGCTTCTTGCGTCTGGTCTGCTTTTGCTGAAAGGCGGTTGACTTGCCTAGCTACCCTGGAATAACCACGTCGGTAATATTGGAATCTTGCGAATTCCATACTAATAGATCTGATAGCCAGTGCTGTCCGGAACATCATGCTTGTCGTCTTTTTCCTCGCGCCATAGTAGATCTGTGCGTCAATAATCCTAGGATCTTCGCGCTTTTGCGGTGCTGGCGCGACTGCAGTCTCTGGGGATTTCCGAGCATAAGAGACGGTGCTGACGAGGTTTTTGTCTATTCTAGCAAGTATTTTCTCGGACAACTGCTGAGGTCGCTGCTCGACATCGGGTTCGATAGATATAGAGTCAGATGGTAACCCAGGCTCAACTCTCTGGGTGAGACCCAGGGCCTTCTCTAGCTTTTTGATGGCGTCTAGAGCCCTTTCACGATGCTGTAAAATTTCCTCTTCACTTCCCGCGTCAATGTAGTCCAACGCTAGTTGAAAACCCGACATGATGCGAATCGGAAAAGAGCATGAGGACGGATCGTTGAGTCCCAGTTGCACAGAAAATAATCACCTAAGCTGGATCAGTCTGTTGGTAGGGGGTTCACTGCTGACAAAACCCCGCTTTTGCTTCGGGCGAAGAGGCTACCAGCCTCGACTGTAAGCGTTTGCTTTTTCTCACCTTCCCCCGTTCTGTGGGTGGTGCGCTTGAACCTAAACCGAGGAGACCACTTCGAAAATGGCGCTTTGTAATCTTGGCGCGCGGTCCGTTCTTTGTCCATCTTTGTCTCTACCAATAGATAGTTGTCCTTCTCCCTTCCCGGCTTTGATTTCTTGACCATGGAGGAAAACAACTCAAAGGGGCCCGTGGGGAACGGACATGAATGCGACCAACGGAAACGCCAGGGGTTTGGTTTTCGTTTCTTTCGCATATTTTGAGCAATATCATTGGTAAGAATGCTTGTCGCAGAGGAAGGATAAAGCAGGCACATGCTGAGTAACCAGCACTGCGACATGGGAGCGCTTTGTTCCCTCCATTTCAGGGAAGACTTGATGGCAAACGGCACATCGCTCGATCAACAGTACTATCTACTATCTATCCTTGCGAAGTTGGTAGAAAGCACAGCTAACCTACCATACTGCCGACCTACGTACGACTCATGACTTTTTTGTTTCAAGGCTGCTGGTCGACAAGTAATGTAAGAGAATTTTGTATGGTTGCAAGCAACTACAGAGAAATCTTCCTGGTTTTGCTTTCATCCTATCTGCGTTTTTGACAGGCTTTATAATATATCGAAATCTTGTAAGAAAAAGAACGCCCGTCATGACTCCGCAGACAACTTTTCCAAGACTTCCCGGCCTTTCTCGTCCAAATCTGGATAATTTCGCAAATGATACAGGTCCATCCAGAACCTTTTTGCATCTTCATGTGTATCAAGTCGCTGACGTAACAACCTCCTCCATTCTGCATCTGCCTCGGTGAAACCCCAAGTTGCTGAGACATATTCATACCATATAGGATAATATGCTGCATGTTCCCAATCAAGGATGCCAACAAGCTGCCCATCTTTAACCATGATATTTCCTATGTTTAGGTCACAATGGGTGAGGACGTAAGGTGTGCATTTAGGGAGACGCTTCTTTAAGTTGTCCAACGCTTGCTGCGGGAATGATCTTTCGGGTGGATTGTGAAGGGTGAGGCTTATGGCATCCCAAAGTTCAAGGTCAGAGTGGAAAGGCCCACGAGGTTCGAAATCGAAAAAAAGCAACGCCGGAGAGCAGGCGGTCTGATCAACACTTTGTATGCTCGAGGACGTAATGGAATGTAGATGCTTGCAGATGCCAGCTACCTGGTCTGCGATAGCGACTCTCTGGTTGTGCGACAATAGAGGCCAGGCGTCCCCAAGTGTCTCACCGTCCATTCGTTTTTGTAACACGAAGTAACGGCGGTCTCGATCGACCCAGTCACGGACAAGCTCTGGTGCTGGAATATTCGTGTAAGAAGCAAGGAGCTTCAGAGTTTTCGCTTCATTCTTTGGACCATCATCAGGGCGCTCTTTGAGAATCATATCAGTGCCGAGCGACCATACGCCCCGATCATGTGCGCCGTAGATAATTTTAACGTGGCTGGAATAACAACATCGCGATTGCTTGCCACCCTGGTTTTCATACTTGAGTGACACTAGTACCCCAGCATCAGCAGAAAATTCTACGGACTTTTTAATTATTATTCGGTGGCACTAAAGCCCGAAAGAGGAATTCATGTTGTTACACAGACAATTTGGCTACTGCCTTGTCTACATGAGATAATCAATTACAGGGTGTTGATTTAGGCTTTTGTAGCCAACGAGGCCTCCACGCCGTGTTCATGACAGCTTTAGCCTTGAAAGTACAGCTTACCATGTTTGACTTTGATTGTATATAAAGCATACTGTATTGTATTCGGAAGTGTTCTTCCGCTAAACGAGTGGCTAGGGCTTCCAGTATATCTGTTCTACATACATAGTCATGAGGAGGAACAGAGGAATGAGCGAGGTGTGGATTCCCAGAGAAAGAGCAGAAATGTCAACCGGAGCACGGTAAATAAAGCCTTCTCCGCGCGGTCCAGCGTTACCAGACCAACGCAGGTTCGCAGGTGTTGTCTCCTTAACAGAAAAGGCGAAGCAGAGGCGACATATTTGCGAGCTTGTATCATTAAAATATTAGTATATCTCTTATTGTAGCGTATGGTAAGGAGTGTAACCTTATTGGCTCCCCGCAACTTCCTTCTTACAGTTCGGACACGTGAATGGATAGGGACACGAGATGCAGTTGTACCCGCAATGTGGACAGTTAATCTTGCTAATACTTGTTTGTGCAAGGAGGCAGGAGTGGATTGTGAATATACAGATTGAGGCAGGCTTGTAGATCACACAGTGACTTCGTGTCGATGGGTTACAAGTTATGATGAGTCCAGGGGGAGAGTGATGTACTTATAATCAAAGTACTGAATGTACAGAGTCTGTCGTCAGATGGATCGTAGGGTTTCTTCTTGATGGGAACGCCATCACGCCGCGTTCTACACAATATTGGTAACCCACGCAAGTCAGCAACAGGTTGATGTTTCGTACAGAAGCGTGGAAAAAAGTTTCCTGCTATAGTGACAAGACCATAGAAGTGGAGTAATCCCTGCAATCTTGCTCGTGGGCGAGCAAGATTGCAGGGATTACTCCCATGTCTGTGACAACTCCCTTCGACCTGAGCGATGATCCCTGCAATCTAGGTCACCCGCGTCCTGAGTGCCCACTCACGTAGGAACTAAAGTACGGGCTCTGTGCACTTGCATCCACCAATATTCGAGAACGAGCAATAAAGCCAGACATAACTTGTAGTTAAGAAAGTTCAGGGCTGCATCTTTTACACTGACAACTCTATAGCAGTTGTGTGGAACCAATCGCACTGAGAAAGCTGACCGTCACTTTCTCCTCCATGATTCGACCACAGCTAGCTTGGTAGCTTAAGCTAGATTTCTTCAAATTCTTGTGGGTATGATTGTCCAAAGTCCCTTGTCTTTTTCCATTCCTTGCTGTATGGAATTACTAGCAGTTCACAAGAAAAATATTATCATATCTTCCGAAGTATGGAGGTACAGCAGCGTATGTCGTCGTATTGTTACAATGTTTCCTTACGGATCTGACAGAGTTGCATTCAGCCGAAGACGAGTACCAGCTTTACGTCCCCACAACACGTCCACTCATCAAAGACTGCCTCGGAGGTCTTTGAGAGATGGCCACTCACCAGCAAGGAAATGTACCACACGCTGGTATTGTTCGACGATTCTAAGTCTGGCGCAACTCTCCAATTCCCCAGGTGTGGCGAGAGGATCTTAGCACTGGACTGGCTGCGACGCAAGAGCGGCGTATAGTCCCACACCATTCGCGGATGCTTTCCTAGTTTTTCGCTTCTCTTCCTCTTTGTGCAGGAGAAGTATGTCTCCCAGGATGGCTTCAAAATGCGTATATTATGGCAGCGATAAACAATGGGCCATACGCCCGTTTATGGCCGTGATGGAATAAACTACCGCCTTGTGGCCCGCAACTTGCTGTTCGACTCCATGTGTTGTTGCTGGAGATCTCGCTTTGACAGTTTCACTGACTGGCTTCAGAATACTCCTCGAAAGCTACTAGGCCAGAAAGCTCGCCCCTATTCCCTTGTTTTTCATTGGGGCGAGGATATCAATCTGGAATATCCATCGCCTGCGCTCGCGAACAACAGAAGCCCCAACAGAGAGGCCAGTGCGATAGTCTATCAGAGTGTAGGCTTGCGTTCGACGCCTTTCAATTCTAGGCCGACATCCAGCCTGAATATAGAGCAACCATTCTCGTTTAATCCGACACCTCTACCTGTGGAAGTTTGCTAAATAAGGCCGTATACAAGTAAGTATTAAAATCTATTCCTTGATATGTGCTCCCTGACAGCTAATTCAGCGAATCTGTTCCGAGTGTAGAATTCAGTGCATCTGTGATGTTAGACATTCTCATGTGCCTTGCGTCGCATCTATACGTTGCTGGATTTATTTTCGTCCTTGTTGCAGTGAGCTGCTACCGGTTGAGGCCGGTATACCTCACAATTTCACGGCTACTGAACAATCTTTCGAGACCGACAGTAGACAAATTTCGCTATGGATACTATGGCCAAACGCACGATCAAGGCGCAGCTAGTCCCAGCTGCTGATTGCCAAGCGCATTGGATCATTACCTTCAGCGAGTTGAGCGAATGTATCAATGCAAATCTTACAGGAAATACGCTCCATTATACACGGCATCACGTTTCAGGAGTCTTGGACACCATCGAGTTTCACATCAGATACGGTTGCCCACCAATTGATCAACTGAAAGGAGATATGTGGCTTCCGGGTCGTATTATGCAGCGACAGGAATTCTGCCGCTGCACGGAGTGGGTGTAAGTGATGATCTCACAATCATTGTTCCTGTACTGATCACCGACAGATGGGGGGTAATCTGGAGGTATACTGAGCTTGGCTGTATCGAGAAGCTCTCTACGGATGGAGTTCCACTTGACGAATTATGGGATAAGCTGCTCCAGAGACAGACCGACGCTCTGACCACTTCTGGCTGCTTAGAGGTCGAAGCTGATACCGCGCAGGAGGGTTCGCGTAATGAGGAAGATAATGGCCAGGAGGTCAGGTCCGTCAAGGTTATGCATCGTCAACATCAGGAAGCTGAGGAGTAGGAAAACAGCATTGGTGCTGGAAATGATGTATCTAGATATTTGATTAATCAATTTGTATGCTCTCTCCGCACGACTAGCGTCTGGTTGCCTATTGGACATTACCACTCGAGTGATGCAAACTGAAGATCAGAGAATCATATGAACGATATTTCCCGGGTAGTCCCTGCAGCTATGTTTTTCATGTCCACATTTTGTATCGTGGTTTGCACCTGAGGCTAATGTATCAGCCGCTACAGAGAGGTTGTAGGATCAATTTCAAGGATTGGCAAAACATTAACCGCAAAGGGTAATTGTTCAAAACAACACGAGCGACGTTGACGCACTGGTCATGGGAGCAAGAGAACACTGCGACATTCGATAATAACCTCGCATCAGCGAATGATCGTGCCCGTAGCGTGTCTCTTTCCATAACCATGTTTCATGGGGGCGCAGCGGATCGGAAAGTCGAGAAAAGAGCTCCAATCGGTTGTTAGTCGGGCGTGGTTTCGGTTCTAAACCTCGGAACCGCATTCCGCGGGGCTGTGGTCGGTGACGGTGGTGAAAGTCACACCTGGGATCACTTCTGGAGGCATTCATGCCATTGAGTATGTATATTCCTTACATTAATATCAACGTGAGATTTAATGAACCCAGGAGACCCCACTCTGGAATAAGACAGATCCTGGGCTTTGCAATCTGGTGAACTTCTCTATCTCTATCCTGGGTACGTGCCTGTCCCAGGTCAAGTATTCATAAGAGTCTAAAATCCTATGGATGGGATCGATCCTAGGACCATTGTTCCTACTACAGGATTAATCCTGGGATTACAGTCTTAGTTGATTCGATTCAATTGGATCGTAGCCTCTTTCCTGACCCTCCTCCGTGTACCCATAACTACTCGTCGTCCTAAGTATTTGTTTAGGGTGCGCGGATTTTCCTAAACTTGGCCCTAAAGCGCAGTCTTGAGATGCCATTTCTTTCTAAGCGCCGTGCTCCAGTATACTTGAATCGCGCCTGGACTTCTCCCCGGATATTCCTCCGGAAATAGCCTCGTGACCTCTGCCCAAGGCCGCTCCTCGTCTCTTCTCAGCTTCAGCAGAAGATCCGACTCTTCCACAGACCATTTCATGCCCTTTCTTGAGCTTCCGTGGACATCCATACCACCTCACCGTCCTTGTTCAACCACATCAGAGACAGTCGAGCGACTGGCCCCCGGCGCTTCTCCCTGTTTAGATGCCGTGGGTGGATATTCTGATATGCAACGTTGTAGGGCACCTTCGAACAGCCAAGAGAGAAATTGCAGACGTTCATCGATTGATAGGAACAGAAACTGAGTACAAAATGCTGGAAACGACGTATATTCCTGGCCGGACATGGGACCTCGAACTCGCTTAGACGGCTGTTCGTCCAATTTTTGCAGCTTTCGCTTGCGCGGTTTCGACTGTTGACCGCAGATGGAGGTACCCAGAGGGGTATCACACGAAGGGTAGTCGGCTTCGGTGTTGTCATAGGAGGCGGAATTTTGCGTATGGTCCTGGCCGTGTGGACTAACCGGCTGAGGACTGCTCTCCTGCCTTTGAGGCTGTGCGTTGGAGTCTGGGTTATAAACAGATGTGTCACACAGAACGGAGGGGGGATCAGGATACGGACAACTTGTCTCCGAAGTAACGAAACTATCGTCTGGGTGCATCTGCAATTCTTTAATCATCCAAGGTCCGTCGTCGGTGAGGATCACCGGATCGACTGGAATGTCATTGTGTACATCAGACAACCCCGCGCTCTGCTCCGAACTGGTTGTGCTGGGGGATGAGGCGGCCACTTGAAGGGCGGGCGCGTCACTTGGACTATTGCTGGCATCTTGACCATCCCGCAATGTGGCTGGATCTGGCACGTGACCTGTGTGGTCTCCCAGAGATTGCTCGGCCTTCTCCGGGGATCGTACATTGGGTGGCGTGTGGGGTGACGACATAGATGACTGCGGCGGTTGAATTTGGGGGGCCCGAGGATATGTATGAGGGGATTTTTGCACTCATTTACGCAAGCATCGACTGGCGGCCGCGCCGGGAGCTGATGTTTGGGCATTGGCAAAGTTCGGGGTCGGGGTTCATCACAAAGCTTAAGGGCAGAAGACTTATTGCGTGAGCAGTGTGTACGGTGGGATTTGGGGGCTGGATATGCTTTGGGAAGAGAGGACACCAATGGCTTGAAGTTATCAATGTGAAATGCAGGCAACATATTCCAGGAAATGGGAGGTTCAGGATCTTTTGGCAGGGTTGACTCTGTGAGTATTCGGAACTGGGAGTGAAGAGGGGGTAGTGGGACCAGGGTGAAAGAGGGATGTGCAGGCAGGGATTGGGACACAGGATGTGGTGTGGGAAGAAGGTCAAGTGATAGGGGAGTTGTGCAGCTGATGAGAAAATCGAATGGTAACACTGCGACCTTCGCGGACCCTTATATGTATGTCATCTCAATGAGACGGCCTTGCGCGCTGGAAGGAACGCCGAGCTGAAACTCTCTCATCCTAAAAACCCGTCCTCTGCAACTGACGTATCCACACTCGGTCAGGATTTTCGACCGAGCGCTGGAATTGAGCGCTCCCAGCCAATCGCGACTAGCATGTTGCCTCCAAGACTCGCATGTCAAGCCTCTCAGCTCTACACACAGAATACGGATGAGGTGCGGCAATTTTGCCATTGGCAGATGGTGAAGGCCAGACCGCACGTTAGAATGGGCATTGATTCCGGTGGGTCGAAGGCATACGTTGATGGGATGACGTGCAACCCAGGCCAGGTGAAGTAGCAGGCCTCCTGTCTTGTAGGCTTGACGGGAGGGAGCTATTCTGGCAGACTACAGGACATTTCCCCTACCTGGAGACTCGAACCTTCGTAGATGAAGAAGCCACGAGAACAATACTAAACTCAAGATTCAGCAAGAGATCGGACAAGACATGACGTCCAGACTTGCCAGTCAACTCATGCATGACTGCGCCGCAAACGGCCGCGAATTCACGAACTCAGGATGCGACAGACAGCCACAAACAAGAGGATGCCCGAATGAGCGAACGAAAATAGCTAGAAACTAACGAAATGACCGCTGGCCAACAACCCTCGAGAATCCCTGGGCGACTCGGAGTCGCCGAAGAAGTGGGGGAAAGAGGGGAAACGCACGGCGCCATACCATAAGAGAGAAATGCTCGGGTAGCACAGCTTCTTTGAGAAGGGGGCAGTGCTCCGGCTGAGGCAGACAGCCAGGGGGAAAATGGAAAGAGAAAGTGCGTGGTGGTTCGAGGGAGAGGTGCCGGGCTTATATAGATGGCGTGGGAGGCATGAGGCGGCAGGCGAAGGGCGCAAAAGCGGCGAGAAGCGGGCACGACGCCCGAAACAGACAGCACTAGACCGTAACGGGCAGTAACATTGCCGCATGTGACAGGCGGTGGTGGCTGGCAGAACGGCGGTTCAATGGGAGCCGTTCTCGGCGCCCCGTTAACCGTCACAACTATTATCTTGCCCATCTTTATAACTCACTATTGTCGCCACCCACTCACTCTGTTGCCAATTTCTGAACTCTCTGTATTAAATCTTGATTGCTTAATCACACTCATCCTTGTTTGTAATATTCAGTTATATTTGGTGGATCAGGTAGATCCAATAGATTGTGAGGCGGGCTTTCTTGGCATTGTAAGCTCGAGAAAATATAGAGTAGGTAGTCCGGTTTTCTGAACACTCTGTACGTGTGTTGTATACATTCTTAGAAATGCTCTAGATGTATTGCAAGGCTTGAATTAAAGCTGCTTAGTTTGGCATTAAATGATTTGCATTAATCGTCAACCTCAATATTCTAATGCTTTTGCTTATGTGGAGCACTAGGAGTGGCCGTGTGATAGGGGAACCCCTCAATTCGAATTTCCGCACCCTTCAGCCATAGCCAGTGGCATTTTCCGCCCAAATCAGGGAAAAGATTTCCAGATGTCTGTGAAATGGATGTTTTGACGACTCCGACCCTTCCCGTAACACTCAAAAAAACTTGCTTCCATTCTGTTGTTCCCACCCGCTTGTCTTCTTGCTTATCTCTGCTTTCCGGAAGCGGGGGGAATACAAATCTTAGGTTAAATGGGAAAAATTTGGAGTTAATAGGAAGTATTGTTCGCGAGTTGAAAAATACTGGTATCAATTTTAGTTCCAGAAAAAGCTCGCCTTCTTTGTGGGTTGATATTTTTATCTTGCTGTAAGGAAGATGATTGCTTTCGGATTCGGTAAATTCGAACCTCGCGAGCTGTCCAACGAGCATGTCAATTAAGATAGAGCTCACTTGAAGAAATCATTTACTAAACTTACCGTTTTGGGTACATTCCAGTTGCTACGGCCTGATGAAGGGTATATTAGCTTGCTTGTTGTTTTCTTTCTCATAGGCCACTGCGATCGGAATTTGCTTTGCCACAAACCTTGATACACAGCGTTCTCATCCGAAACATAGATTCGTGTAGCTCGGTATGCCGTTTTCCCAGTTTCTGGAAGTCTAAAAGCCCCAGGTATCCATAGAAGCTCGTCGTATGGGCCTAGAAGGATGCTGCCGTTAGCCGATGGTCAAGATTTACTGAATACATCAAGTTGCTTACCGACAGGGCTTTTCTGATAGCGGACAATGACACAAGCTTGTAACCCCCCAGCATATATATGTTTGGAAAACGAGTGATCTTTTTCTAGATCATGATAGGATGCTGCAGCCGGCTCCGCTGTTTTCGAGGACCTAGCAATACACATAAAGATATCACCTTTGACTTTGTCCCATTTTGCACAACCAGCAGCAGTTGGCGATTCCATTATCAGGTGACTGTCGATAGACACTTTCAATACTGTAAATGCCAGAGAATATGGTGTGGTCTGTCGTATTGCACCCATTAAGAAGCAATTTATTTAGATTCCAGAGTTTACTTTGGACCGTTCACTGTTTCAGGGATGACTAGAGTTTCACGGGCTATTTTGACGTATCCACATAAGCACTGCCAAAACCATCTGAGGCGAGTATGAGTCTTAGAGTTGAATATTGTTATCAGGTATAATTAGATGGACACGTTCATCAAACATATGCTAGCAATACCTCTGCCTATACTAGTCGGTCTCAATTTATCGTTACAATCTGCCATGATCTGAATTTCAGTTTCGTGATTTGTTAAGGGGTTGTTTAGAGTATCATATTGTAAATTGGTTTACTCCTAGGTTGAGTAACTGTTCAGCAGCTAAGCAAAATGCGACGCAATCGTTGGTTGAACAGTTGCTGGCTCTTTACGAATGACTAACAACCGTTCCGCATGGGCGGTTAGATGAACACGACAAGCTAATTAATAAGTGACATGCTTCTACTAGGACCAGAGCACATCTTTATTAACATATCTGAACACGAATGCGAGACTTCCTCTCTACAGTCTCATGTCCTTTCTTTCATTGATTGTAAATATAAGATTCTGATGCCTTTTCCTAAATCCGTTCCAGCCACATACATCGCCAGAACATAATGGAAGTGAAACGAGTACAGAGTACTGATTCCGATGCGATTATTCTAGGGTTGTATGGGGTGTTTGCCATATATCATGGGCTTAACAGAGGAAGAATATATCGACCTCGCCATGAAGGTTGCCATATGAACTTGAAGTTGTGATACAACCAGGCTAACCTGACTTAGGATTAATCTGGCATGTGTTATCAGGTGTGCTTGAAGTTATCTTGTATTATGGAAATTTCCAGTGCTCCATAGTCGCAGTGATATCCTGCTGGATACACTCCTATACTTCCCTTGTTTTGGTAAGGGACCTTCCAAATGGTTATCCCCCCCACACTAGTAAGTACTCAATTAGAATAACCACGAAAGCATATAAGTTATGGTGTCTAATTGGTGAAAATAGGACCGGCGTATCAGGCAGGATCCATCATGCGAAGTGTCCTGGTGGTGCGCGCCTACTTCAGCCAGAATCCTGTTCACTACCATGATAGCATGATGCCACTGCATGGATTTGTGTATACACGTGCATTAATCTTTCTTCTCGGGACCATGGGACCAACCCGGTCATTTACTACGAACGTGAACTCCCAATTTGTATATGCGGAGTCAGTCTTTGGTGCCGCCCTCATTTCCATAGGTCATTGTCATGGGTCCTGGCCGGTGCCAGTATATTTACTTTTGATTCATTTCCTGGGGAAAATAAGCCTGTGGGTTGAGGAGATACACGAGAGTTCCAAGTGTGTTACGTACCATACCCAATTATATGACCATTCACTAATTTTCGATGACCGATCACTAGGAAGAACAATCTCGTTGAACCTACTTTAGTCACAATCTTCCGTCACGCAGGGTTTCGGATGCGCGAACCATCTTCCGAGCTTACAAAAGTGCCATCAATAGGACACCTTCGGATGGATTTCCTCGGAGCTTGGTGGACGAAAAAATAACGTCTACCTTCTATTATCCATCCTTGCCCCCGTGGGGCACCATGGCATCATATCCTCAACTTACCGGACGTATATTCACATATTTTAATTTCGCCAAGGGCAAGCTACCTGCAAGATTTCTACGAAATGCCAGTCTGTACAGATGATTTTAAAAACGGTGCAAATGTTAAGACTCTGACTTCTCCCCCCAACCCTAATGCAATAAACGCTGCCTCACTTGTAGAGCATTCCTATGGGCCTCATGTATAAATTGTTATAATGAATAATTATCTACCAGGGAAAATGATAAATTATGCAGTACAAGAATTGTCTATAAGTATGGTAGAAACAGGTCTACACTATCTCGACATTCTCGTAGTGTACAACATACTCGAGCAGAGCAGTATTATAATCAACGAATCTTCAACGAGCCGGCCAAACCTCTTAAGAAATGGATTAATGATCCAAGTGCAAATACATAAACAGGTCAGCCTCCTCCCGACTACCACAGAATTGATACCCTGTGCAATACAATATCAATCTGAAGGGCACTGGGCATTGCAATACCAGTTCCTGTCTGGCCCCTCTGAAACGACAGTTTTTGTAACAGCATAGCCAAATTGGTTTTTGACCTGTAGCTTAAATGGTGGTCCCAACTCCTCATACTCTTTCTCCACAAAATTCTCTTGGTTGATTACCTGCTGCTTTACAAAAGATCATTCTCGCGTAGCCCTGGTTTATCATTTGTGATCAAATTGCATATGAACCTACCATACAGCAAGATAATATCAGTTAGTATTTCGGAATCAGGAATACGGAAGAGCGCAAATGGTACACAGACCCCTGGACCAACTATATCAGTGAAACAATATATTTAGGTATATAACAATACAAGCTAGGGCTGTTGTCAGTGCTGGATGAGAGTCTAGGAACTCGGCATCAGAAGCTAGCATTGAAGTGTTGAAGCTTGCTGTGGTTGACACTCTTGCTGTGCTTCCCATTGGGTTGGAAGAACTAGTTGGTATTAGGGGCAGGCCATATACGCTGGTACCCTGATTGTGCGAACTCGAGGTAGCGAGTGGAGCTTTGTGATATGTACTGGTACTGCAGCAAGACAAGTTATCTTTTATTTTACTTGAATGCATGGGCATGTAGCCAGACCTGTGGGAAGTTTTGGTAATTGCAGTATTATTAACGGGATAAGGAGCTCCACTAAATGCAGGCTTTCCTCTGAAAATCCCGGAAGGAATCCTTGAGCTATTGTTTCTCGGGAGAGCCGGTGTTGGCGTGATCACTGTGATTGGTAAAGTTTGACCTGGCAGGAGATGTGTTCTCACTATGCTCCTAGACTGAATACTTCTCTGGGATGTATATGGGATGATATAATGAAAATCAACGTCGCCGTGATTGACAATGAGACACCCACCCAGACAAACGAAAATGGAGTAAATTACTACCCTTATCAGCATTGTAGAGTTGTTGTATGATCACTGAATGTGTAAGTATTATTGAAGATATAAACTATTATGCATCGATTGCAACTTCGTTCAAAGGCTGCTGTATGCAATGGGTATGCTTTTTACTCTAAACTTATCTGCATACAACTCTTGCGATGTTGATACAGAGCTTTTATATGCATTCCTCATTACCCCCCATTTATCTCCGACCGTCCTTGTCCTCTCCTCCTCTTTGGACACCATTCAGAAGTCAGTTTTACGCTGACATGCAAAAGTGTATACTCGGCCTAATAAACGGTGAGGAATGCTCTGCAAATAGAGCCCCGGTAACGGTTGTTACCTTTCTTTTCTTGGGCCCTCAACAAAGAAGGGCCACTAAGAACAATGAGATATATGAATGCTTGGCATATTGTTCAAATAGAGCGCCAGTAGCTGATAATCAACCTCCAGGTCCTACGTAATACTGGTATTATAATATGGATCTTGCGGCTTTGAATGAGACCGTCAACGACGCTGCCGGAAAAGCCCAGAAGAATGAAGGTCTTTCTACTCAGTCATTCTTGATCTCTTTGGCTGTTTCTGGAAGCATATTCATACCAGTCGTGTATATCTTCACGTTTCTGAAAGATATTGACCACAAGCTTTTGTAAGTAGACTCGTTAGATTGATGATATGAGATATTAACAAAGCAGCAGCCAACCAGTATGTTTAGCGGATCCTGATCTCTCGCCATTGCCCAAGGGCAGAACTCTTTGGGTTAAGCAATTATGGGAATTTATGAAAGATGATACGAAACTCACCGGTAGACTTTCATTGGACTGTCGCTTCTTTCTGCGCCTACTACAGGTGGCCGTGAGGCTCTTCGTGCCAATAACTGCTATTATTCTTCCCATACTGCTTCCAGTGAATTACACTGCTAATAACATAAATGTTGGAGGCCTTGATAAATTCAGCATATCAAACATCCAAAAAGAGCAGCACATAAGATGGTGGATCACAATTTTCGCTGCAACCTTGGCCAATATCCATATCTGGCGTCTTCTACTTGTGGAATTTAGATTAGTTGTGAAGGCAAGGCAGAACTACTTTCATGAATATTTCTCAGCTCAAAGAGCAGCTACAATAGTGGTTACCAATATCCCACCGGGAACGTGGAATGGCGAAACTTTGAGACAGATCTATTCGGCCTTTAATGGAGGGCCAGTGGATGTAATCCTGCCACAGCAGGAAGTCTGCGATGGCAAGGAACTCGAGCTTAGAACCCTTCTCCGAGACCTTGATACAATGATGCGAGTACGCCCACATATATCTAGGAAAAGGGTCGTTCCCTCAAGCACTAAACTAATAGCTTATTTTCGAGAGAAAGCCGTTCTTGAATGCAAAATTCACAATCTGCGAAGAGACATTGAAAGAATTAAGAGTATTGCACTACTTCACTTCTCAGACTTGTTCACAGCTCATCTGCTGCTGCAAGCAAGAGCATCTTCAATACCATTGGAACTAGAAGCACATGATACTGACTTAAAAACCTTGGATCCTGTCCCTTACTACGGCAAACTTTCCAGAACTCTGCGGAGTATCAGTATCCTCGTGACCCTAAATGTTTTGGCCATATTTTGGGCAATCCCAATATCCTTGACGGGACTTTTGTCACAGCTTGTTTACTTGGATTCAATTGGCTCGCGTTTGCATAACCTGTCAGACAAAGAACTAGGTGCTATTCAAGGGTTGGCTCCTCAATTGGCAGCATCCATCCTTATGTACTGTTTTCCGGTCGTTCTTCAGTTTCTGATGAAATACTATATTGCATTCGAGCGTCCAGCTGTCGAGGTCTTGCTACAAAGACATTACTTTTTATTTCTTTACACTCAGCTTTTTATTGTAGTTTCAATATCTTCTGGCGTAACAACTATGATCCCTGAGATTGCCAACAACGTTCAATCGGTACCGGCATTGTTGGCCAAGAATTTGCCCAAGTCGGGAAATTACTTCTATTCCTACTTCTTATTGCAAACTGTCACACAAACTGCTTTGATATTACTCCGACTACCTGACAGCCTTTGGATGTGTTTAAGACGAGGTGGAAAAAAGCATACCTTAAAAGAGGTGCGATGGAGCCTACTCTATCCCGTTTTCACAAACCTTATCTGTATAGGTACGTGTTAAATCTGTCCCAGGTTTATGCTCCCACTGACACAAGAATATCTAGGTATTATCTATTCTATAATCTCCCCCCTTATAGCACTGATTGGAACCATGGCGTTCGGAATTTTTCTGATAACACATGCTTATCAATCAATTTACATACTAGAAGCAAATGAGGACACCGCAGGCTTGTTATACTGGGAAGCACTGAATCAACTATTTGTCGGTGTATATACGATGGACCTTTTCCTCATTGGCCTTTTTATTTTACGAAATGTTTTAGGACCCATGATTGTTGCTATTATCCTACTTGCCGCGTCTGCACTAGTACAGAATTATGTTCGGACAAAGCTGCATCCCCTTATCAAGTTTGTTTCTGCCAGCAAAAATGAATTCGGTAGTTAGTAATCTGTGTTTTCAAGACCATTATATTACTGAATCCTCTTTGGTATCCGGTCGCCTATCACGGCTGCTATTTAGTTCTTTATAAGTGTACGTATGATGGCAGGCTGAATCGCTTAGGATAGAGCTTGCCTTCAAGGAATGCTGTTTATTTCAAAATGTCTGACTATCAAACCATTTCTGAGATGGTAATATGGTATAGTATCCCAGTGTTACACTGAGTTGCAAAAACGGTGTCCGGGTGCTGTACTCTCTTCTTTCAAATTGTGGATCCTCTAGGCTATAAATGGATAAAATTATTATTAGTAATCAACTCTTAATAGAATTTATTGGTTTAAATTTAAACTGCTAACCATATGTGGGCTAGAGGGCCCACAAAATTAGAAGAAGAGAGTACAGCACCTGGGCACCGTTTTTGCAACTCAGTGTACCACCTACGTTTCCTTTCTTTCTTCTGCAACCACGGTTTCTAAGAGACAGTGGTGGAGGTACCAAAGGCCTGCTATTTGGTAAGAAGTCTGCAGGAGCGGCTTATATAGAACTAGGCATTTCTATTGATGATATAACAGCCACACATTGAGGAAGGGGCAGACTGGGTAAAGAATGGGGCTTAGTGACTCCGTTGAGAGGGACGCTTTTAAGGCTGTGTTGGGTTCTGCAGCAGGATCTGGCAGTTTTGGAGCACTATATAATGTCTACATCTGTAAAACCTGTATAGTTAGTGTCAGTCTATGCGTAGTTTCTGTAAATAGAGGGTAGGACAATCAGGTCATATTCTGTCCTGGCTGTATACACTTTCTTGGCTTATTTGGAAGGAACTAATGCTAAATAGTCAGACTGAAAATATAATCGCTTTTGAATGTTATGTTTCTACAGTTATATATAGATAAAAAAGAATGAGCTGAGGGCTTTTGAAGATATGGATTAAAATCTCTCTGCCTTGGGCAATACATTACATTGTCTTCGTCGTGTGAGCCTACGACCATTACTAAGAGGACTCTCATGTAAGCATTCTATAGCTCAATCACTATTAAGTATGTGATAACTATTCTCTATATCACTGTTTAAATCTAGGTGGATTTTGGGTCCTTCTCACATAATTCCGGTCGGTCCAATTTTGGCGGCGAGAACCTTACCAAGTGTCAACCCTTCCTAATCGCGTTAATAAAAACACCAGGCTATAATCTACTATCACTATAAAGCGTTCAACAAAACAAAAGTTTGGCAGACAGCCAAAAAAAAATAAAATAAAAAATAAAGCCTTCGACTAAATACCAACACAGACCATCAAACTCCCGGTCATATCAACTGGTTTTTGCCCGTCACTCTATTTATGACAAACTGCTCGGATTTAGACACGCTATTAAGCTACTAACTTGGGCCGGTGCTTTAAATTGATCGCCTTTAGCAAGTATAGTCAACCGTTCAATACAAACTTTACAGGGTATGCAATACACATATCTATTTAAAATACCCTTAGCAATGTGTTATCTGTCCGTAGTTTTGATATCTTACCAAAGTTACGCTTCCTCCTCAACAGGTTCCCAATGAGGTGGTTCATCTAAGCTCCTGATAACGGGACCAAAGCATATCCAACTTGCTGGTGAAGTGTAAAAAGGACCACTATACAGGCTAGACAGTCTGTCAACTAGTTAAGATGGGAGAGAAGAAAACCGTCTATTATTGACTGAGTTCTATAAGGAGTACTAATAGACTATTTTATCTGTTTTCGCTTTTTTTGATGCCATTTTTGAATGGCTTAGAGTACTCACATATTTGATGGGGTTCCTGCATCACAAAAAGAACCCATCTGCCAGATAACCTTTCACCGGGCCAGATCAAGATCGTGAGGTGAGCAGCAATGAGTATGAACTCGAGGTGTTTAGGGGCTGGGATAACTGTATAGCCCATGGGCCGATTGTATATGTGAGAAGAAATAGGGAGATTCTTTTCCTGTATCCCACTCTCCTCTTCTCCTCTTTTATTTCTTTCTTTTGCCTTTTTTTCCTTCTTCCCTTTTTTTTTGGTCCTCTATTAATCTTTGGGCTATGTTTGGAAATAGCTTATTATTCGTCTAATTATCTCTTTCCAACTTTTCTCTAGGTAATCCACACCTATAAATATGGGTATTTCCGGCAAGAACATCTTCCCAAATACAACAGATACATTCCAAAAATTTTAATCCAAGGACCCCCCTACTAGTGCTACTAAACAAGCAATGGATGCTTCATTGATAATATCTTTATCAGCAGATTTTAAAAATATTACTATTCACTTAGGACCTTGTCCAAACACTGGGGCACTGTCCTCTGAAGAAGGGAAGATTAACAACGACATAAAGCTTAATCTCAAAATTTATGGGGTTCCTAGCATGGATATCAAAGCTTTAGTACCGGGTTTCCCAAGACATCCAATGTACTTTGGATGACTTACTCAAAACATTCATCCGTCCTAAGAGGTCTCCGTCGGTTGACACATCCATCGCAATTGCTAGAAGCTTTGGAAAAAGATACAGTGCCGCCCAAAATCGTCCTCCACCTCATATACACATAGAGCTGTTTCCAAACCCGAAATGAGAGAATATACTAGTTCTTATGTGGTTACCTCCATATTGACACTCGGCTTTGACCTCAAATGGTATGGCATAGCAAATAACACTGATACTTACTCATTGATAGCTGTATCATATGTATACTTTTTACTTTGAAGAGGCCTTATTATTAGTTCTAGGCCAAAAGGATGCGGTTTAAACAGGGTTTCAAGTATACCTTACAAGGGCTCAAGCCGGCATTTGTTCTACTTTACTTAATTGACTATTGGGCAGTATTTTTGGGTTGTACCGAATTATGCTTGGTGTAAGTTGCTGACCGCGAGTTCCCGTTCTGGCCTAACGCCTCCGCGCACCTTTGTTAGTTACGTAGCTTAAGATATTATGTACAAATAGAATAATCGACAATTTCAACCTCTTTGACAGTGTGTCTTAAGTTGATTAATTTAGCTTCAGACTACTGAAGCGCTCCAATGTATTGAAAAGCATGAACGTACAGTTTTGAATCACTACACTGCTACCCAATACAGGATAGGTTAAGGCGGGATTAGCAGTTTCATTTGAGTCCCTATCTCGAGTGACTCGCCCATTCTCAGTTTTTGAAAGGGTTACTGAATAAATGATTTTGGTCAGAGTCCTGACAATGGGGCCACAATACAACTTTCATATACTTGCTGGTGAAGGATACATCGCCAGAAACTATGCTGGCAGGATGATCCAGCTGCTAAGACATCTTGTACAGACGCGTCCGAAATGTCCTTCCATCAGTTGTACATTCAGGTCGATTTTCAAACCCTAATCCCCTCCTGTATTCGGTTAGTGTAAAACCCTATTTCTAGAGATATCCAATTATACGCCGTATATACAACTATAAATAGATTTAAGCTTCCGGGATTAGGGCTTGAAAGCAAACGTGTATGTGGGGGATATGGAAGGCGATTTCGGACGGGTCTGTATAGTTGAAATTGCCGTCAACACAAGCACTCATGATCAAGAGCTTTATATTAGCCCACCGGCATATAATACTAGTCTCCAATGATTTTATAGTACCTATAACATGCAGTCTGCTCGATACAGGGTCGTTATAGAGAGGTAGACGCATGTTTAATAAACTTACGAATCTAGACGCAACATGGAGGAAAATATGATTAGTACGTAGGAAGACAATTCAAAAGCTTAGTGTTGATTGCACTTCTTTGTGGAAATCCCTGCACTATTAAATGGCTATGTGCAGTACTGTACAGTATAAATGCGCGTACATAAAAACATGTACATATTATCCGCCTCTTATAATATCCATTACTCGGCGGAAGATGCTCTCATCTACCCAACCATTGATCCAAATTTGCGTCACTGGGCCATCTTTACCACTTATTTCTCTCTCATCAAGTACCGATATGTCTCCATAAATACCTACTCCATCCTTGGGATAAGTGAGCATTGAGCAGAAGTTGACCAGATACAGTATGGAGGCGCATTCGTACCACTTGGCTACTTGTGCTGTCATCAGACGATGTTTCCATAGTATCGCTAGGAGAATAGCTCTTTTCAAAATGCTCAGTAGGGAAATCGTCTTCCGTATCTATAAAGAGCCTATCTGAATTTGTTTCGGTGTGCTCTGACTCAGACTCTGTGTCCGTGAACTGGATATCTAAACTATCCTCCATATCATCCTCAATGCTTTTCAAAGGTGTGTTCGGGTCCCATATAAAACTTTGTGCCATATCGAGTTTAACTGGTTTGAGCAGTGCTGGCGATAATAGGATAGGACATGACATCGGGGGCAGTGGATTAATATCTTTATATAATTACGCACCAAGTCATACTAGCCGTGATATTTTCCATTCATCCTGAGTTTTTCTATACCTTTCTCCTCAATTTCAAGAACCTATCATATTTGGAGGGGTTAGGGCCTGGAAACATCCCAGTTTGGCTTCCTCCAGCAAATCTTGAGGTCATCAACCGTCTTCGGCATTTATTAAAGTGATCTTATATGACGGGTATAGAGTAAAGCCAGATGGGTTAACAAGGTTTAACTCACTATTAAACACTCTACCAACGGAAACACTATATGTTAGGGCAAGGTGAGGGGTGTGGAGTTCAGCAAGAGTTGGGCCCTTTTCAAAACTGCTACTCTTATTTTGTATCAGGCATCTGCTGGGAAGATACATTACTGCTAAAATATCTATCTAAAATATATGCTGCTCTAAATGAGAATGTCCTTGTCTTCTTGGTGGTGTGCTATTATAGTGCATCTTCCATTAATGCCAACTATAGTTTAAACCCTCTCTATATTTTATAAAACATGAAAAGGAAGCTGATGAGACACAAGAACGCTAATCATTATGTAAACTCAAATACTAGGATCATCTAGTCTTGTGTGTTTGGTCAACAGGTGTATGATATACAAATTTCACTTTTACTTTCCTATCTGTCACCCCATCCAGAAAGTAAAGATCTTCAGTTTCCGTCTTGCTAAAAATTAGCAATAATGGACGCAGTAGCTAGAGAAACCGATGCTGGGGCTACCCCAACTAATAAAATAAATGTCTCTAATAGATACATGTAAGTGGCAGTTGTATTATTGAGCCAGAAACGGGAAAATTGGGGCTGTCTCTCCCTGTTTAGTAAGATATAAAGACTAATCATATACATCACTATCCATCCATGCCAAAGGTTGCTGTACCTTCAAACTGATATGAGGGCCTCTCTTAGCAGGGAAATCTGTACGTCCGTTGTCAAATGCCACACTACCTACAGAAAGCTCCTGAGTAAAGCTTCAAGCTTCTCACCCAGATTGCTCGTTCGGAGAACCTCCCAAGCAGCTAGAATTACCACCAGTGGAGCATCTTAAAAGTACCACCAACCACAGTTGATATTGATGCAATTGGCGGTTTTAATACAACTTCAAGCGGCACAGGATCATCAAACACCATTGGCCGAGAGAAGGCTGACGGCGACCTGGCAACTGCTATTAGTGCGATATTTCATGGAATTTGACTACAGAAACTCTTGAAAACATCTTCAGCACTACAAGAGAACCAATCAGTGTTTTTCCAACTTCTGGAGAAATTATGGCCCTGTTGGCATTCGCCCGTACCCCAATCAAAACTGCCAGCTCTCAAGGCACGACCCCGGTCATTCCAATTAATTCAACTACATTGAAAGGGAACTTCCATTTAAGTACTACTGCTGGGCCAACCCCATTTCTATCTAGTCAGCGAGTACGGAGTACTTCATTTCCAGATGTGACCTTTATCCCAGATATCGAAAATTCCTGGAAAACATACACAAGGCTGCTTCCTTCACGTGATGCTTCAGGTAGCCAACTGTCTACTTCTGTCGGTACTCAAAACAGATATTCTTCTTGGATAGAAGAGGAATTACGAAATTCTCAGACAATAGACTCAGGCTCTGGTGAACAAATTACTATCGCAGGAGATACGCACTTCGAGATCATTACATTCACTGGGATGAGCTCGGCTTCACGCCCCGAGAATATCAACCATTGTTCCGTTCAGCATCAAGAAACAGAAATCAACCATGATAATGATTTCTTACTCGAAGTCTCTCCTGACACTGAATCGACTCACTCAGTTATGTCCGATTCGATCTTGACGAATCCAGTTTACGCACATTCAACTCAGCACGGATGTGTTTCTGACTTAGCATCTACGGATGAATTATCTCATCCTGATGATAATAGGCCGTTTATGCCTTCAGCATCGATTAGACCCAGCGAGAACTTTCAAGATACCACCGCCACCACAGGTAACTCTATCGTGGGACCGTCGTCTGCTATATCAGACTCCTTGTCCAATACAACTACCTCCCATGGCGTAAAGAAAAGGAGCATCCTAATTTCTGTTGGCGTTGTATCAGTAGCTGTTTGTTTGTTTGTCCTTATATTTGAATGGAGTCGGCGTAGGAACAAACGCAGAGGTGTCATCTGGATTGGATTTTCACCGGAACCAAACTGCGATGCGCAGGACCCAAGCAAATCATATTTCTCCATAGATTGACTAACTTGGATTATTCCATAGCCTAATGATCACACTCAATGGATGTATAATGAACCAACCCAAGTTAAAATAGTCAGCTACCGGCGCTATTCTTCAATTGTCAAGAGCGTCTGCATTACATTGCCTTGCATACACTTCCCCTACATTCACTTGTCGCTAGCCTGGTATGTATATAAAGCAGTCGCGGGAAACATATTAAGCCATGGCCTTACACAGCCGCCTAAAGATTATGTTTGGGAGCCAGTAGGCCAATTTCCTGGCGAACTTAACTTAGAGAAAACAAGCGAAGTTTGGATACATCCTGATGGTTGATATATTATTGTGTCCCTCTCTATTATTCATTATAATAATTAAAGTACTCTTTATAATGAGCACACACGTCAATGGGAAAAAGTAAATCAGCAAGAGAGCGGGGAGGGGAAGGAGAAGGAGGAAAAGAGAGAACAAGAGAAACGAGAAAGCTAAGGCGCCCCAAAGTCATGAGAATTCGTGTCTTCCTGCGTCCTTGAACCTGGAAATGGTTGAGTTATGCCGATCATCATATTCGGAGCTTGCCATGAGCTTCTCTCTGCACTTGGAGGCACCCTCTTACAAGCCTTCAAGAGATCCGACCCTACCGAAACCAGACCCAGTTTAGATACAAGGATAAACAGAAATTGCTTGAGCGCGGGTAAGGTAGCTGTGATTATAATCAAGTTGGACTCAACACCACTACTCTCGTAATTGTCAGAAAATTTCTATGAGGAATGAATGGACGCCGGGTACGTACACTAATAAAGCAACAGGTGCAATCTTGTACGTTAGGTCAGAAGAACTCAGAAGAGGGACTGTAAACCTAAGCCTGATAGCGCTTGCAACAAACGTGCTAGCTGGCTGTGAGCAATAATATATTTATAACTAACAGGAGAGGTGTGGATTTCTTTCATATCACTCACATGCATACCATTACCAGTATGATAAAAGTCTTAATCTTTTGGGACCTTGGGACCTGTAGATCAGAGATGACCGGGATAGGTAACAAGATTAGAAGGAAGTCGGAGATAATGTTCAGCACAGCAACAGCTACTAGGATAGCAGGTCGATTGATACATTGACCTTGCAATGTAACATCCCAGGCCTTCGAGATCGGGCGGCAGGCAAATATAAAACAAAAAACCAGAGTTATCGATCCAATGATTACGAAGGCAGTAACTCCGTATAATGCGTGGCGCAACCAGCTTTTTGCAATCATTAAACGGTGAAACAATACTAGATGTGCGAGTCTCGCAAGACATATTCCAGTAATGAAAAGACACGCTGCTGTAAGAAAGAGCTATTCGATTATATTAGCTAGCTCATGCAAAGCAAAATTATTATGATACAAGAAGATTACCTTTTCATAAGTGCTGATCGTTTGTACAGAGAGGTATTCAATATGATGCCCTAAACCTGCGTGGTCTAGAGCATCTAATATGTGAACCTTGTGTTAGCAAGAATTCACTCACCATGTAGAAGCGTCCGCGTACAAAGAATCACAATTTGTGTACCAACGCAAAATCCCTCGTGCTTTGTTAATACATCCAATTTGGTCAAAGCCTTTCGAGTCTACTCACCCAAGCAATAGTAAGGCACACTATTATATCAATAGCAAGATTAGTAATAATAGGCTAACCACCCTCCCTTGCACGCCTTGTAGGGCTGGAAAAATGATATTTTGTGGTGCTAGATTATAGAGGAACAACTATATCAATATGAACAAAACAAAGAGGATGTGTGCGACTGTGGGTTTAAGAATGCCAAAAAAAAAAAAAAAAAAAAAAAAAAAAACTCACAATCTTCAGCGGTGATCTTCCGGAGAATCTGGTGCCTAGTCAATAACCTTATGGCTAGGCAAGTTGTACTTAAAACCAATCCAGTGATGACTGTATAGTGAATACCAGATGATGATTGTTGTCTGGTATCGCTCGTTGGCCCTGTGCCTATTACAAACAGGGCAAGGTTGCTCCTGACAGGATCTGTCATGCTCAGCTGTAGTATATATAAGTAGTGCTTCGCACAAAATTGACAATATCAGAGGTAGCCCGGACAATTTATTCATCCGTTAGCGTTTCTCCCTTTTAAAGGCAGACATTAAACTAAGGTTCGTAGATTGTCGAGTGTAGGTGGAACAATGAACCTATCCTATTGCATAAGTTGGATTTACAAAAGAAGTATATCTTTTCGAGTTCCATTTTCACACCTTCACCTGGCTTCTTTGGCTTGTACTTAATTTTAGTTTTACATGGTAGTATTCAGATCTGATCGGGAGCTCTACGTCCTGTCTGGATCTTCAAACTAGAAACGCGAACATGTGGTTGTGCTATGACAGGTGGAGACACTTCAACTGGTACCAACAGCCGGCGTTGAGCTACCGTTGAATATTGATCTCACTCTACTATTACACATATAGATTCATGCATCACTAGATTTTGCAGCTTGACACGCTCTTGCTGTCGATCTTAATGCTTCAGGCTTCGCAAGCTTGTAAATAATATAAAACATAATGATTTCAGGGTTTATGACAACTTCATCAAAGGAAGATTGAGGTGCTACATACCAAGATACTCCACCCTCACTTCTAGAAGAATTGTAATATTAGAATTTATGGCTTTCAATCTTCGTGTCAGAATTTATCGACACCTGTTTTACAATAATCATTTGTGCAGAGAGGCAGTAGTCTGAGAACTGAGAAAGAATCAAGGTATAAACAAATACAACAACACAGTATGGCTCCTGCGATTGGTTGCAAGAGACAAGCAAACATCCACATTAATTGGATTTTGGAGGGGTACTGCCCTGCCCAGACAATATCGGACAAAGGTTAACATCGATTCAGAGAAGTGGGATCGTATGGACCGAACGTGGGTTGATAACCAGGCAACTATTCATGACATGCATTTGCACTAGTACTGGCCTCATTCAAGGTTTTTATCCAAGGTTGGTATATTTCAATTTGCAAATCTGCCAGCATGCTGTTCAGGCAGCTATTGGTGACCAAGTGTTACTATGTGTATAAGCCATTCAGGATTCATGTGCCACTAGCAAGGGGAGACTAATACCTGGTCGCAATAGGCCGCCATACAGAAAGGTCCGCATCCACTTGAGTTCAGGTGGGCCGCCATCCCAGTTAGTATGTGAGGGTCCTTATGTTCGACCTCCTGCTCAAGGGCGTGTTGGACTACTTACTGATGCTGGTCCACCATTGCCAGCCACTGTGGGAATACTAGCGCCCCACACGACCCCCACCTCTCTTGCTTTCCAAAAGCACCAGGTCGAAGAAGAGTGTTGGAGAAAGAAAGGGGGGCTGCCGACCTCCAATGAAAAACCGGTCGGATGACTCGGATCCATACTATCTCCCCAAGTGCCTTCGCCGAACTATGTGTCCCCTACCAGGTCTCCTGCGATCGGCGTATCCGACCAACCCGGGTGCTGTTTGCCTCCCTCGCTTTTCCTCTGTGAGATGCTCTCTGATATTATTTTCTTTTTTCTTTTTTCTGTTTTCTTTTTTTTGCGTCGCGTTGAATGGCTATATGATTTGTTGGCTAGGGGATTCCGCCTGGTAGCCGATTGGCCCGGAAAGTGGGTTCTTCCGGCCGCTAAGCGGTCCCACAAAGGATGGCTTTCTAGGCTTAGATAGTTTTAGATAGCTAGAGGCAAGCAATCAATGAAGGCCTGAAGATGATCCCCAATTAGTGCCTTGACATGATTCTTACATGTGACGGTTCCAGCATGCTCAAACTACCTTTCCAGTGACCCGCGAGACGAGCCTGCCTACGAAGCCTCTTTCATGATTGGCAGGCAGAAGGCCATAAAATGATTCAGCTGTGCTTCTCTGTTACGCTACTGTACTGATATTCTATGTATATAATCTATTGGATTTCTAGCTAAACCATTGGTAATAAATCTAACAGAAAAGATAATCTTCTATATTTTTGCATATTATCTTGTTTTTGCTCTTGTGCATAGTCCCTCATATCTTACACTCTTGCTGACGAAGGTGAGGAACTGATAATATCCCCCTTTAGTAATCCTGGATATGTTGTAGTTGTCTATACTTCACGTTGAACAGTAAAGCCATGTTTACTTATTTTGCTCTGCATCTCTCTCTCTCTCTCTTTCCCCCACCTTATTCTGTCCTTCTTTTTTTTATTACATGAGCTACATGTAAGATACTTTAGTATGTGATTACGAAACGTGTGGCAAAAGTGTTGCTGTAAAAAGTAAAATGCTATACTTGTTCCGTGACCGAGGTGCTAAACAATTTCAAAGGCGTTTGTAGTAAACTCAATCCCATAGTCCACTATATATTTCCACTCCAAATTCATTCGCAATGTCAATTACACCATCTTTGTTAGAAGTAATAACCTCCATGGAGGCCTTTGCACGTGTAAGTTTAGCGGCGGAGCAAACAGCTTGTATATCACCAACCGCCAACTCTGCCTTCGCCTGACCCATTTTGTTGGCCGGAATGACTAACTTGCCGCTCTAGTTCCGCGTTAAGTCGTAGGAGGTGCGAGATGCTATATGCCTGAGTTTCCATGAACTGCCGCTGATCGATGACTGTCTCGGACAAATTCATCAAATTTTGCTTGCTTGTCCGCAGATCGTCCATCAAGGCAGACATGGCAAAATCGGACCCCTGCGTTGTTGATGGACTGCTCATCAGTTGGTCGAAAGCCATCGCCAACTTCGTGATCAGGCCACTTTGATCTCGGCTGAAGTTGGTCGAAATCGCTAGTCTTCTGCGCAAATCCGCGTTCTCTTTGAGCAAATTTGCATTGGCACTTTGCAAGTCTGCATTCACTCTCTCCAAGCTAGAGAAGCTGGCGATGTGAGGCGACCAGTTGTGGGTAGTCTCCCCGCCTGGAAGGGACTCATATACAGGGTGACCCTGCTTCTATTAGTGTGATCTTATACAGAACACAAACACAACACTATCTGATTTAAAGGTTTGCGTGTTGGGACGACCACAAAGGGAGAGAATGCCGATAAGGTGAGGGAGGGGTAAGGGTGAGGAGGAGCATGCGGGGGCTTCGGGGAAAAATGGATATCAGATCAAAAGAGTTAAGGGCACAGCAAATACCTGGGCTGTGCTTTCGTGGAGGGTCGACATCACTACTTGGTGCAACTTCTTTTGTATCTTTACGTGCTCAAGTAATCAAGAATCAATGTCGCGCGGCCAATAAATTATGTCGGCCTAATCTGCTTCTAAAAGCTTTGAAGAATGGAGTAGGATTTTGCCGGACACGAAGCCTGTTATATATATACCAATAGCTCACTGGATTATGGCAGATTTGCTGAACCGGGCTTCGATGCGTATAAAGCTATAGGGGCGATTTTGAGATTCTGGATAGCCGTTGACAGAGAAATCAAAGTGTATCTGAGGAATATACCCTTCAGGACAGCACTTTCTCGATATTAAAATATAGAGTCATCAAGCAACAGCACTCTTGCTCAATAATCAGCCTGTACTGTACAGCTAAATACTGTATATACGGAAGGATACATCAGTTATCTGAGGGCCAGAAGCTACGATGAACGAACATCCTTTCAATTGCTCAACACATTCAGTCTTGGGAACCGTATCAAGCATATACAGCCGAACAACAGACTTGGAGTCTCTAGTCGAAAGTGAACGACAACAGAACACTTTAAATCACAACCAAACTACCAATAACAATACGCCTTGGGAATCTCCGGAAATTAACCGCGTAGATCACGCGATTCAAATGGCTCAAGGAGCCACGATAGCATTGGAAACTATGCCATCATGGCTTAAGGCAGCCAAGTTACACAAGGTGCAGTCACAGAACGAGCGAAAGGTAGAATTGGAGCAAGAGCTTCAGAGGCATCAAGAAGAGAATAATTTTTACGGCATATGCTATGATATCTACCGTGCATTGCACGAGGAAGTAACAACTATATCGAGAGAGCTCCTACAGTATAACATTGTACCCGAATCTTTCTTACTTGATTCAATTTGGATGTTGAACCGGGCCCTCAGAAAGTCACAGGAGAGCGAGTCAAGGGCTGAGGCCGAGTGGATGAGGTATTGGAATATTCATGATAGCCCTGGGGCGCGCACGACGTGGATCTGATGTTGTTTACTGTTCCAGAGATACTTAGTTAACAGCTGCTGTGTGGTGATCCATTTCTCGCAGTTGAACAGTTGTTGGTCAAACAGTGCTAGCATCAATGGCCCGTCGTTTATGGCAGCAATTGTTGCACTTTCTATAGCTATTCACTAGAATGATGATACTGATGTATAGAGATGAGGGCGTATCTGAGTACAAATTGTACCCTTCTAGAATTTCTTAATGAGATAGTCCTCATGCAGAACAAATACTATTTATGTACCTAGTGCGCTAACTTCTTAGAGCCAAGTGAATCATCAATCCCTCAAGAGTAGTGGGACAGAGAATGGACGTATCCTCGAAAGTTCAGAAGAGTTATCCTGCTAAGGGAGACCGTACCCAACAAGAACAGATACGCAAGCGTCGACATAATCTATTCAGACGACTTAAAGAATTTAATGACAGATATGAGATAGAAATATGGCTTACAATGCGTATGCCAAGTGGTAGAATATATATATTTGCGACGGACCCTGATGTACCTATTCCAAGTGAGGATGAAGTTGTGAGTTCCACATGTAGGTAAACTCTTATGAAGTCACTGATCTTGGAATAGCGAGCACAGAAAGTTCCAGTTGTCCACAAGACGTCAGCGGACTATGACTCAAAAAATGACCTTTCGCTATGTCTTCAGAGCCCTCCGGATCTTCCTTTTACGAATACCCCAGCTTGTTTGGCACACGACGATAGTACGAAATGACGAGAAAACCGTCAATCATTTTGTGTCAATGATAAAGATAAAAGAGGAGAATCAGCAAATAGTTTTCATCTTGAAAAAGCCGATGTGGTGGATACACAGCACTTCGTATCTTGGAAGGTTCAGGTAGAAGATCAATTCAGAATATGTGTGTATAGTCTCCTGAGTGCGACTTTGACGTAAGTTTACTGTATTGTCGTTAAATGGACTTTAACCCTCGTAGAGCTCTTTGACGCGTCCATGGCTTTTCGAGCTGTTGCCTAAAAAACTTGATTGGGTCTTCAGTTGTCTTTTTGTTGATGCAGAAGTCCTGATACAGGCTGCTGTACCTTCCCTACTAAGGACCCGCTCCGTAAGGCTCTGCGATAATGGCTGGAAGTCCATGTCCAGCTGCCCGGGTCATTTGGTACGATAAGTAGTAAAGTAAGCTAAAAGTTTTCTTGCAGTCACCACAAAGTAATGTATAGGTATTTTCTTTGGCTGCAGCTGAACAGGGATCGGCCAAAACAGATGGGATTAACGTATTATCTTCGAGTCAGGGAAAGATAGGAGACTACTGTACGAAAGGCGGGCCCCGCCACTTTATCCACAGAGTTGTACAGGTTCAGCCGCTAGTCGTATCAGCCTTGTCTACTGCAGGCAGCAATCGCTTGATTGGTGTAGTCTCGTTCTACATTTTTCTTGGGTAGCGACTCCTCTTGCGTAGGCAATGCGATATTCTCTTGCGATAGTTTGATTAGCTTATGGATATCAACAGTAAAGGCCGCTATAAAGCGCCACAACACAGGTGCGGGGAGAGGCGTCTTAATTTTGTGCTTATTGGCCAGTCTAACCTAAGTTTGGAAAGAAGGCTACTCGATATGTTACCAATGCTGGCTTGTTCGATGTGTCCCACTTCGATATGCTGACACGGAATTAAAGGATAAGAAAGATATCAATGGCCAATCTGATATCTCTAGTAGCTCGTAGAACTTATTCTGGTACTGTGCTACGCCCCCAGCTGATGATCAGAAGACTCTGGTATAAAAAAGAAAGGGCGGGACGGAACGGAAAAAAGTATCGTGGGGCCAGATGGTCAGGGATGAAAGATCTACATGCACGAACTTTTGGGCTACCATTGGACGAATATGTGATTATTACGGTTCATGTAAGAGCCACAGGCTTGTATCCCCATTCAAGAGGCATACCATTGGGGTACGTGCTTGTACTCTTGTACATTATGTTTCTAGTCTTGCTACAGTCGCCAAGTCACGTGATAACGACTCACTCAGGTACCCACGAACCCGCCAAGAACCTATGATGCTGTATATTACAGAAATACCAATTTGATACAGACCATACCACATAAAACCATTATAGTTTGGTATATATTACCCGTATTCAAATACCTTCGCGGGTTTTGCGCGCCCTCCGGAGATGATGATCTGGCCCATCAAAAATCACTTGCTACTAGTGGCCCTCAAGCGAACCATCTTGGCACTTTCTTCCTTGCTTTAATGCGGAAAGATACTATTCAATCTCGTTTACCTCGTCTCAAGTCTCTCGACTCTACTCAACGTGCTGCGGTGTTAGAACCCGTTTCGGTATACCCTACCATGCATTTGGAACAGCTACCTCTCAAGATTTTGCTTCTTATTGTCGAATACTTGGGCTCCAAAGAAGACCTGGACTCCTTTACGAGAGTGTCGAAATATATTCGCAACAACAGCAACACTATCTTGTACAAGAAACACGGTGAATTAGCACTTCTGTGGGCCGGTGAGAAGGGAATAGCGGAGACCGCCCAGTTTGCGTTAAGATGGTACAATTTCGAAGAGGCAGATGCCAACCGGAAGAGGGAACTGTGCGAAAGAGCATTTTTGTTGGCTTGTGACGGGGGCTATATTGACCTAGTCAAGATGCTGCTCGAACAAGGGGTTCTCGCCACGTATAAAAATTACGAAGGTATGAGTGGGCTGTCACTAGCAGCTGGAAAAGGACATAACGATATTGTCGAGATGTTGGTCAAGGCAGGAGCGGATCCAAGTTCTGAGGATAAAGGAGACAAATCGCCTCTAATGTTGGCCGCCATTGGGGGTCATCAGCATACAGTTAACATATTGCTGGACAGCGGAGCAGCTATTGATAGCCTTTGCCATCACGAGTCCGCTACAGCTCTTATGTTCGCTGCTTATCATGGCCATGAGAATATCGTTAATATCCTCCTTGATAGAGGCGCAAATATTGATAAAACCGATAATTTTGGGAATACAGCTTTATGGCACGCCATCTGGGGTTGTCAAAAAGGTGCATTCCAAACCCTCGTCCAAAGAGGAGCAAATACTTCCCTTCGGGATATCGCAGGGAAGACGTATTTGGAAAGTGCTGAATATTACAGGGGAATTGATTGGGTAGCTGAAAAAAGTGGGGAAGGGAAGAAAAAACACAGGAGGAGACAATCGAGGAGAAAACCAATGCCCCCTCAAGATACCGCAGGGAAGACATACTTGGAAAGTGCTGAATATAACAGGGGAATTGATCAGGTAGCTGAAAAAGGTGGGGAAGGGAAGAAAAAACACAGGAGGAGACAATCAAGGAGGAGAAAACCAATGTCCCCTCAAAATACCGCAGGGAAGACATACTTGGAAAGTGCTGAATATAACAGGGGAATTGATCAGGTAGCTGAAAAAGGTGGGGAAGGGAAGAAAAAACACAGGAGGAGACAATCAAGGAGGAGAAAACTAATGCCCTGTTGAACGCCTCATCACAAGCGGTCGGTCTTTTCCGGTTTCTAAACCTTTCGTGCTATTGACTGTGGTTGGTCTTTTCATTCTCGTTATGCTTGGCAATTTCGAATTTTTATTTTTCAGTGCGGTGTGAAGTTCAAGCAACTTCGAGTGCATGAGACCTTGCAATGCCGCCGCTCAATGGTCCACTGCTCAAATATATTCAAGGGTTCACGATCTTAAATCAATCCCGAGAAATGAAAGTATCAGGACTGCCCTTTATGATCAGACATCACCACCATTATCGTTGAACAAGACATTGGACAAGGCTCACAGGACCAGAGGATGCTGTTGAACGTATTTTACAGTGTCAAAAACGTCGATAGACACTGTCTGTGAAGACATTGCTTTTGAGTACTTTGTGCAACTGGTAATAACGTAGTCTTCCTGTAAGATTGATGTTTAATCTTTCCATATCTACATTTTTTCCCTTAGTGATCCTCTGAGTCTGTCTCTTCTAAAATTTATTTGCTCTCTCAGATATTAACTTGTTTGTTCAAATGCGCAAGATCTACGTGCTCATGATACTCTCGTTGGGTGATTCTTCTAGAGGTAACGTAATTGGTAAGCGAGCGGGCCACTGTGATTTACTATATAAATCCACATTTTATATCTCAACAACCAGAGCTGCTAGATATTTAAGATTTAATAGACATACTTATATTTACTTTAGATATCATATATCTAACGTAGAAAGCTATCTATCAAGTAGTTCACTGAGTAAAATAAATTACACTGTATTTTTTGTATTCTATACATAATAGTATAGAGCTCGAAATAAAATAATTAAAAATTTTAAAAAAATATATTCCATCTTTATATAATTTAGATATATCTCTATACTAAGTATTATAGCGCTACTAGTTCTAGTGGTTAAGTTATTTAGATTATAAAAAGTGCCTTTTTATATGGAATACAGAGATGGCCCGCTCGCTTACCGATTACCTTACTGCGTGATATTGACAAAGCACAGTATGATCGTCACACAGCCAATCACATCGACTGTTAGTCGGATGGGTCCGCCGCACAATGCCGCCTGAAGGCAATGCCTAGTTAGGTCCACCAAGAGTAGCGTTAAGCGAACAAATGCGAATCTGCACGCACACTCTTTCCGCAAACGTTCATCATATAAACAATTTGCGAATAATCTACAGTGCTTTGCAAAATCTTCCCTACCTATCAACATTCTCTCTAACCATATGGCAAAGTGTCCCCACTTCCGGAATTTTAAAACCAAAAGAATTTGGGTAGGGAAGGCACTGTATCTGTCGAACAGTTCTCGCACACAGTAAAAAGTAGCTTTGTAGCATGATGGCAAGGCAGTTCAGACAACTGACTTGCAACTGTACATTGTAAACTGTAATATATGCTTGAGTTTGTGCAGTATCTCATACTAGAATCCATATTTATAAAGCAAGTGAGAAGTCCAAGGACATCTAAGCAGACTCGACCTTACAAGTACCATTTACTCAACATGACTCTTTTTCCTCGCTTCCATCTGTTTGAGATAGAAGATCAGTCCTGGTGTCCTGAATTTGTGGTAAAATTCATTCAAACCTATTTGACTGCACTCTGGAATTTCCGCATTCCTGCCGTGAGACACACTGCCGCCGAGGCTGCTGCAAATATCATCCTTGAGAACCTCCCGGACGCTTCTTTATATACTTTTGTCGACCCCTGTGCCGGAGCGGGGGGTCCTATCCCGGCCATTGAGAAAGCTCTTGGAACCGAATACCGTCATTCGGTGCAATTCATCTTGGCTGATATCAAGCCCCGTGTGGAGGAATGGAAGGCTATTAAGAAAGAGCAGAAAAATATTTCCTTTATCCAGGACTCTGTCGATGCGGCAGAGCTGGGAAAAGTTACATCTGGCAAGGAGTGCCGGATATTTAACATTTCGTTTCATCATTTCAATGATGCTTCCGCCAAAAAGGTTTTGCACAGTGCGATGCAGTTTACAGATGCATATATGTATGTCTTGCAACAAGACATCTAGAAACCCGGACTAACGTGGCTATAGAATTTTCGAGTTCCTCCAAAGAGATCTTACCACGTTCTTGTTCTGGTGTGTGACTACTATTTCTCCACTACCCTTCGTGCACGCACTACTCCAGGGATCGCTCTTGCAAATGTGCTTTATGTTTGTGATCTGGGTGGCCCTGGGCATTGATGGTTTTGTGTCAATGCTTCGCACACGAACGCACGAAGAAATCAAGAATCTTACTAGGGCTGCTGAAGGTATTTCTGAAGGATGGGTCTTTAAACACGGCAGGTCACGAATTTTTGGACCATGGTATATACATTGGCATTTGGCCTTCAGAACTCTTGACAGAAAGGCAAATAATGGTGAAGAAGCTATGGTTTCGCCCCTTCGAGCTTAAGATGAAGCGATATTATGATTACAGAATATATTTATTGTGCGATGGGAATGGTAAATGTCCGAAGAGCTTGACATTTATAGCCAAGTTAGTATAATGTTCTGTATAAACTGTGTATTTAGAGATATCTTTAAGCAAGATCAGCAACCAATAATATAGACGAAATATATCTACTGTAATGGTACTAAAACCGAAAGATAGGTTAAAGGTGAACTGGTTTAAGAAGTTCGGAGCAATACCTCTCACACCTAGGCTAAAATTCGACGTAGCTTATATGTAATGCTAACTCGAATCTAAATGTACTATCGGATATTGCAGGCCACACCCAGCTCGCATAAGCGATTTCTCTTTTTTATAACGCGAGTTGGTTTACCGGTTGCTTCTATTCAATCCTACCTCTGCAATGAAGTAATACGCGGGGTACCACCACCATGTCTTAGGGGATATATATAGCTTCTATCATCTAATAAAGATCATCACAGGGTCTCATACTCTTCCATCATGGCCTAATTTGCCATTCTCATTGCTCAGCTCCATGGCGTGCCATTTTGGAACCGTTGCGATGCCTCTAGAAAGGCGAGTATTGGGTTTCTTAGTATGTAATAGCAAAAGATGTGGCACGTACTTGATTTTCTTACCTTTGCTGCCTCCCAACAGCATTGAAGTGCTGCTAAATGCTTTCCCCTCTTCCTTTGAAGCTTTTACCAAGGTATACTTGATTGTGAACCGTTTATCCCAACGCGGACCACTGTTGCCGCGCGCATGCGGCGCACAGCTCATCAGATCTCCTTCGCTGATTAATAAATAGCAAAGGTAGGTTATTAGTCACATTCCTATTTGTCCTCACAATATCATGTTACACTAGTCATCACTACTTCACCCATATTCTTCAGGAAAAGGTGCAACTCTTGCTCTGCTGTCTATCATTATGTTCTTGAGGTAGATCTTCCACTCTAGATGGAAGATCGATCAGAAAAGGTTAAAGAGGGAAATTGGTCAGCTCTCTAGTGTTATCTGATACAACTGCAAAAAATCTAGAACTACTTATACTGTAGCATGTGTCAAAGTGAACCTTGACTGCCTCCCGCCTGAGAATGTGATTCAAAACATTCGCATAGGAAAGTTTAGATTTGAACATACTTACCGAGGCTAATGATAAAATACGGAAAAAGCTAAGACTACAGTAAGAGGCCCAGTAAGCGGTTCTTGAGATCATACAGTAATCTCCCTGAGTCTATAATGAGATTGCAAGATGCCACGATGTTTGTTAGGTATATTCGAGAACGTAGGCTCAACCAAGTGGACGATAAATAAAAATGCAAAAAATGGGTTTAATATCTACTAAGTTAGAAGTGACACAATAATAGTCTATAATGCAATGGCCTTAGTGCTTTAAGTATGTCAACGAGTTACCGCTAACTCATATTACAGAATGTTTTCGTGAGAAAGAAGCATACAGCGGCAGGAGACTTCGATCTCTGCTGGGCTCTCTTCCCAGAACTTTTCTAAACTCCAAGGACGATGGGAACACGTTCAATGTAAACGTAAAAACTTGAAACACATAATAAAATGACGTGAAAGAATTGAATGAAACTAAGCTAAGCAAAGCAACCTCCTATTAATCTCAACGCAGATAACTTCTCGGATGCTGCTAATCTACCAAGTGTTGCTCGGCATGAATCGTACCGAACAGCCCAGGTAAATGAAGGTTTAGTGTATCCAGGACAGGGCAGACTACCCTTTTCAACTCTTGAATCCTGAGGTCATAGGACGATACGGCATCCTTCCACCGTGATATTTCCTCTTGTAGCTTCCGACGCTCTGCTTCCCATTCGACTTGAGCGCTTAAGAGATCATGTTCTTGCTTTTCGCACAGTCGTTGGCTATCAGCCAGCACGTCCTGCTTTTCCTTCTCAAGCCTCTGTATCGTAGCTGCGAAGCTACTGCTGGAGACTGAGTTTTGTTTCTCCGTCTGAAATAATCAGCGAACTAGATATAAGAATAGAATAGGATATAGTCATATATACCTCAAGGTCTTGGTCAATTTGCAAAGCCTCTGGATGTATTGCTTCTATTAGGTCTGGGGCTTTCAAGGCATGGCAGATCTTTTGAAAATTTCCAACACTGCCACTGCTTAAATTTGATTTGAAGAGGGGCTTCAGGTGATCAGCAACATGCCATCTGTATGGATCTTCGTGACGTGGCTGCAAGCGGATCTTATCAGGTGGAATCTCAAAGCCAAGTCGACTGTCTATATTTTATGTCAGCATCCTGATGAAGACTATTTAATATGTGGTCTCTTTTCATTTCTGTCGTTAATAATCATGGGGCTAGTGCTTCGAACTATTTTATCCCACCGTCTCGAAATCCGGACTTGGGATGTCGGTATGAGTAACGATGGGTACCTTACTTATATGCTCTGCAAGCGCCCTTCGACATTTATTCCTCCAGAAAGTACGCTTTTGATTACTAGAGGTGGTCATTGTAGCAGCCAGTATCACATATGGTAGTTCGTGATTCTTTAGATATAGTGAATACTTCGATTACACATTAGTGTCCATATATATATATATATATAATTTGCAGATATACACGGGCTCTTATGACTAGTCAAGTGGGAACATATGTTCTGGAGGTGCTTCAATTGTGGTTAACTTGATAATCATGGAGCTTTTTGCGGTCACCCCAGAATTGAGGAGTATCTCATACCCCGCCCCTATTTCATGAAATAAACCAGAGGGTTTGACATAAATTATGCTTTATTGATACTCCATATACAGCTACAAAACTTTCATTTGATGCTGGAATACACCGTAGTATCAAAAGTAGAGTGCATATTAGAACTCCGGATGTTTAACAAAGTTATAGAGTGATCTCCAGAAGATGTTCAACAATTTTGTTATCAAATCTACGTGTACAATCACGAGGTGTTAGCCTTCAAACCTCACAGAAAATATCGAATCATGTGCGGATTATCGATGTTTTTATTTGGTATCTTATGGGAGAATATATTGGTCAATAGTATTGAGCTCATTATGAACAATTAGCAGCTGTAAAAGGAGAATCACGGGGGTAGTGTTAAAATAATACTATACAGTAAAGTAAAATACTATGATAATGTAACTCACACGAGCAGAGCGCTCGTCAGATCTGCGTTGTATTGCCCATACTCGAGCCTGCCAATGGGAAATACCAATACGTATATTATCATCTCCCTGAGGGGTGGACTTAGAGGTCTTCAGTGGCTGTGCGAACCAAAGCCCTTAGTAATAGTATAGAAGATCTAGCCTGGGTGTGCGCCTAGCTCTTCAGCCGTATTGTTAAGTTACCAGAGCGAGTTGCTATGTATATATTTCTCTTCTTTCAAGTCTCATTTCCAGTTCTTCAGAATCGGGATAGTTCCATCATGGCATGTGCATCGTCGAGCGAGAAGTAATCTTTCTGAAATTTCAGCCCGCCACTAACGCCATCCACAGAAATCCGAAATTCTTGAGATATCTTTATTTGTACCGTATAGGCCTATGATTATCAGCTCAGTGATTACCCGCGAAGATCAAGGTTGTCTTACAATCGAACCAGTTTCGTGCTGGTAATCATGTCCAGCGTCTACCGTTTGAAATCCGCCGTTATACTAATATTTCTTCCAGAACCATGATACCCCTTCCTAGAAGGTGACGAGCCCGAACGCCGTTATCATGAAATTCTTGCTTTCGATATCTAGAGATTCTTGGTCAATCGATACAGAGGCTTTCAAACAGCCCGAGTCACGCGTTATCATTAACTGAACAGAATCGAACACGTAAATACTGTCAGTTTCTTCCCGATAATAAACACCGATCCACTCGCAATCAAGAAAATCGGGTGACAGCAGAGAGTTGAGATGTTTGTTGAAGCGTTGCAATACTATATCGTCCTGTTAAAAGGGATAGAAATTCGCCTAGTAAAATTCCGAATGGAATGAGTGATAATCGTGGTCGCGGTAAATTTACTAGGAAATCTTCTCTGGATAGATTGATGGCAAGAAAGATTATTATAGGTAAACCTTCGGAGTTGGAGATAGCGCTTCTAGTAATGCTTCTCAGCATATAAAAATCTTGTTCTAGTTTTCCTTGTTCCAAAGTTGTTGCAACCAAGCAAAATGCAATATCTGGTATCGAATTGGCTAGCTTGTAATATTCAGCAATACACAGACACTGTTGTAAGGTTTTCAAATCAAAGACGCAAGTAAGAGGATGCGAATAGGAAGCTAGTATGATCTTTGGCGCGATGAACTCAGCAAGAGATATGGACTTTTTAGCAGAGCTGGTGGTCATTTCCACCGCTATGCAGATAGATTTGGCATGCTGTATATCGAGATGGGTGGATGACCATAACCCTGTGTTGTTGAATTGGCGGCTATAGTAGACGGTTTCTGCAATCTCTCGTATCAAAGTAGGTTCGTGTAGTAAATTATGGAAAGCCAATGAAGATCTCCCCAGCGACAGCACGGCGCTATAAGAACAAAAGGAAGCAATCTTGACTTTGATCTCCCATGGAATCGGTGCCATTTGATCATTGATTTCTTCGGTCTGCTCCAGCCACACAAAGTATCTCTAAATGCGAATCTGCTCTAGTGCCTTGGACAATTCACCCATTTCTGCAAGAATTGAGTCCGCTCGACTTGAATTAGCCGCTGCTTCTACAGAGCATGCTATTACCTCGTTCCCTACCACTGACCAGCGAAAATTGCGAGAGGCGTCGTCATGATGTGGGTTGTCAAGTTTCAAGAACCGGCTATAGTATGGCAGGCTGCGGATGAAACTCAACACACCGTAGAGGCGGAGGATGTGAATGTTTTCGTCAGCTATGCTGAATGACACTGCCATCATGTCTTCCCTGGAGTTGTAGACCCATCGTGCAATGCTGCTAGGTATCAAGATATTACCCTTGGTACAAGGATTACTGAGGAGATCTTTATCAAGCAACGTGTGTCCGAATTCGGTTGCAACACTGGCATATGCGATGTGGAACTTGGATTCGAAGCCGGAAAGTACCGTTATTTCTGGGCGATAGGTTGCACCAGCTTTGCAGAAATTAAGATGCGTTCGAGGAAGACCGATATACGTCTGGATGTCCAAATGTCCATCTATAGGGATTGGCACAAAGTTCGTTCCGCCCCGCATTTCTCCTCGTGTATCTCCATGCCATTCTGCTAAAGCATCTGGGACTTCTTGTCTGAATACCCAGTCACACTCACCAGTCCTAATCATACAGCTGAGCACCTGTAGGGGCCTGAGACTATACACAAAGTGCAGATACTCATTGGTCCCGGTTCTTTTACCTGCACTGGGCTTGTTATGAAAGAAGGGGGCCCAATTCTTCTCCTCGGGCCTTCTTTCCTCGTTCCGTATTGTCAGTATCGTCGTAAAGTTCGAGAATGGTTTATGGATCCACATGGCTCGTGGACTTCCTGCACCATTCGAGATCATGTTAAAGACAATAAGCGGCTCGGCACCTTGGACGCCCTCGTCTAAGATTATTCGAGGGTCCTCTGGACCGAAGAAGCCCCCCTCTTCCCACCACACTGCTGGTATCTCAAATACCATGGGAAAATACATCTTGGTGCCATACCACTCTATTGTATGTTTTTCCAGGTGGTTCCAGTCTTCGTCAAATAATTGTCCCCTTAAGAAGCTAATTGTGGGCCATGAAACACCTGGCCTTGTGTATACCACACGGGAAACAACAAGATAGACATTGTATTCGGGGAGCCACACCCCTGCACCTGCGAATTGGGTCCAGCGATTGGGATTTACCTTGCCAGGCACTGATACCTTTTTTTCGTTAAGGTGTACCATGGGATGGGATGCTAAAGCACTAGCTATCTGGGTGATGTTGTCATGCAAGGGGATGCTTCTTTGCGCGCTAATATGGCCAGTTTGCCTCATATTCTCGCACCCGAGCTCTTGAATGTTGCCATCATTGTAAAATCCCGAAATATCGATATGCTCGACATATTGGAACTGAGAAAGTTATTCTTCTGTTAGATAAGAGTGCGTAGAGGTAACAGGTAATCTAGTTACTCACATCACCGATTAGGAAAGAAAGGTATTTTCCCAAAAGCCATAATACAATGCTAGCAGTCACAATCACCACTAGTCTGTGTTTCCAACCTAGGTGAAGCTGGAAGCTGTTAAGCCACATCTTGGGTAAGAAGGCATTAGGAATGTGTAGTGTAACTTGACTTACTTAGGACTATTTCTATGGCCAAGTGCATGGCCTATTATATAAACAAAAGATAAGAGAGAAGAATAAAGAGACAATTTTGCTTCTTACATGTGGTCCTGTATCACTTTGAATCAGAAGCATACGTCCCCAGGCGGTAGTTTGCATATTGCCTTTCTAATCAATGCTGGTTCATCATGTGATTTCTCCCACCATTCTTGTTTGTCACGCGCTTTGAGGCTTAGCTAGTGGTGAGAGCTATCATAAAAGGGTGTCTAGGGAGCATTGAGCCGAAGCCCAGCACTGTGTGTTGTTGAGCAGCGTGCAACCATCTGTTGAGGCCCTCGTAATACTTGGAAAATCACAAATTAATAAATACAGTATATCGTGGAGAGCCCTTGCACCAGCAGGATGGTAAACAGTTTCAGGTTGACAAAAAGCTTTCGCTGGTGGTTTTCTGGTCATCTCATCCAGTGTTCGCTATTGTTATCGCATTTCTGTAGATTACAGAGAGCTTTCAGATGCACGACGCCGTATAGATGTCTCTTCAACTTCTTCACTAGCACAGTATGGTACAGTAGCCCTCCCGGCGAATAGATATTCTTGTAGAAGCCACGACGCTACGGAGAGGGAGTGAAATTATGGCTTTTGGAGAGTTTAGTTGACTATTTTATTTTCTTTTTCCCTTTTTATCCTTGTCCCTGAATAAGGGAAATTCACTCTACATTCTCCATCTTTACTTCTCCATTTCTCCTCTTTGTGACAATAACATGTCAGGCTTGGTACAGTTTCCTGCGGGCGTGCAACAGTGAGGTTTAAATGGTTTGATGTGGTGTACACCCGCGAACTCAGATCTGGACCGATGAAGGAAATATGTACGGGCGTCCATAAGGTCAAAGTTATGACATTCTCATCAACTCAATAAACAGTTCCATATGCTTTTCGTCAACCCAACACTGCACAAGAAACTGAGTCTTTCTACCACTGGCTATGTCAACTTTTCGTTCGCCAAGAATGGTTATACCGTCAGTCTCTTCGCTAAGAACCTAGAGTAAACACCATAAATATGCTTTTCATTATAGTAGCCCAAAGAGCGCTCACCGAATTTGCAGTGTCTCCCTCAGATGAGTCATCTGAGTCTAAAAGTTCATAGTTGGCGTATTTATTTACCCAAGCGGGACTATTTGGCCCCTGGTTGCCGAGGAAGTTCTCATCATTGAAACCGGGCTCCGAGTAGTCGGACTCGAATTCCCATTCCGTTTGTTCGAGTATCTCATGGTTGATTGTCTCTCCTATGCTATTCAGATGCATATCGGTATTCCAAGAAGATTGATGATCCATGATAAACTCTTCCGCTTTTGCAATTATTTTGGTCGATTGTAATACAATATTTGATCAAGACAGGGCAGGTCTTGCTTATACATATATATAAGGCCAACGCTCCTTTCCCCAAATTTTGTTGGCGATACTAGAATTGAGGCTCAGGTATAAACTGCTGAGATTCGTGGTTGTGAAGGGCAGGAAAGTTTGGTGTATATCAACGAATGCCAAAGGTATATGGTGTTTCTGAGTTAATCCTACTATTTCGAAGGGGTCAAGAATTGCTTGGGAATTTTGGGCATCTTCGCATGATCTGTGAGTAGGGGCCAATTTACTTTCCCTAAACCAAGAATATGCGTCTGACGGACTTTGGGGTTTCAAATTACTATCAATAAGATTTATCCTGCTGAGGATGTAGAGCAGCCCTTCTTGAGTGGCTAGATACTTCCTTCATGACTTTCATTTCCCTGTATGAAATAGTGAAACCAGGGTTTCCATTTAAGCAACGTTTTGAGAAGGGCAGGCTGACTTCTCAGGTCACTGAATCGAGCTCAAGAAGAGATCGACTTCTTGAAGGGGTCTTCAATCATTGTCTTCTATGCCTCAGGATCTTGCCCCTTACTAGGCAGCAGAATGTGTAACCACTACTGTACAGTACGTTGCTTTATAGGTCTAATTCATCGGGAGGTTTTTTTTTTAATTTTCGAAGAACATATGGCGCCTCCCTTCCGCATAGCCCGCGGGCAGTTGACCCTCATTATCAACCAATTTTGAAGCTCCCCGAAAAAAATCTCAACTATCTCAGTCGCAAGATATAAGGCTCTTATTCCATGGAATTCTTCCTCGAGAGTAGTGTTTTGTTATCTTTATAATACATGTATATCTCGTTCTAACTGCTGTACAGAGTGCTTCAGATGCATCACAAGGCACTTGCTCCTGTGAAGTATTCTAATTTTGTTCATACATATAATGGAATGGGAACAAGACCCTTCGATTTATCGAGAGGCTCTTCCATATATCATACATAGTTTTCGCAATCCATATATTGATTAAAATTCGTGCCGCCTCGTTGGCTATTGCTGCACATGTGGTTGAAGCCTTCTAGAGGACCGCGTTCAGGTCATCCATCAGGCTGTCAAGAATCTCTATATACTTTTGCTCGTTCATCAAGCTCCTCGGTCAGTTCCTTGCACCTGTGAAGGATCCAGACCGATTCTTGAATCACATCCTGTCGTTCATGCAAAGTCAAAAGCTCACCGGCCTCGTTCACTCGAGATTTAAAAGCTTCGTGGAACTCCGGGTCATTATTAACTGCCCAAAAGGACAAAGGAGGTGGAAAGGATTGAATTTCGTCATCCGTGGTTAGACCCCAAAATCCGGGTCCAGCTTTGAGTATCACTTGGCGAATAAATCGGCCGCCGTTAAACAAAGCCGAGTAGAGTACCCAGACGTACGCGAGCAGTTTGTGCGGGTTCTCATTTATGCGGCGTTTGATGACGTCTTTTATATGCATGTCGTGCGACTCATTGGTAGTCAGATTGGTCATGGCGGGGTAAGAGGAGTGTAGTCTCTTAAGATCTTCTATAAGCCGCTCTGTCCGATAAAGGTCGACCATGCTAAGAAGCTTTAAGAGATCTGAGATTCTCTTTTCGTAACTGGGACTAGTTGAGCTGCAGGGATACTTGACAATCCAGTCCCTAAGGTCTCTCCATGCTTCCTCGAAGGCGAGGTACATCTCCGCATAATAGGAGAAGCCAAGCGTATAGAGACCGAGGGACCTCTTCTCTCCGCTTAAGCATTGGAGTACACGGGCAGAATTCATCCTATTAACCTCCATATGTGGCACTCTATTTCACTCAGTTACCGGCTCTTTCGTTCACATATTAATCAGTACTCACCTAATGGCCGCTTTGATCATTGCAGTGATTCCAGTCATTGTGAAAGGTGATTTCCAATTGGATACACTCGTACTATCTAGTAAAGGAATATTTCTAGAAGGTGAATCGTGGCTGGTATCAGTCAAGGCCGGCACTAAGAAAAGTGCTGGGTAGGCTTAAGTCTGCGTTTCAAGTATTTATACTAAGACCGAGTCTTCTAAGACATCATATGCAGAAAGCTTGGTGAAACACTTAAGAAACCAGGGGCAAGTGAAGGTACTAGAGAAGAAAATATTGATTTGTTGAACATGTTCATTGACTTTCGGTACCAGGTCTGCAATCATGCGGTAAAATATAGTCCCTTAATCAGGTCTTACGAGTATTCATTTTGTTGAAAGGAATCGTATACTGCCCAGGAAGGCGAATGCCTTAGAAGTAAAAACCTATGTCTCTTTTTTGGAAGAATGAACACAACCGACTAAGCACATTAAGGTCGAAATGGTTATCATTCTGCATTTGGTTGAACAAGTTGAACGTTCTTAGATTTTTCGAACCTTTTTTTTTAAAGTGGCTCTCGTCCCCACTTCGCTCGAACCCCAACGGGCGGTGCTACACAAAACAAATTAAACTCAGCAAAATAGAAAACGGATATTAGCCCCAGCACTGTAAAGGTTAGTGCGAGGACGACAACCCTGTGCTAGAAGGTGCTTAACTACCTGGGTCCAATAGTCTATTACTACATTTACTGATCCCGCGATTTGAAGAATCCTACTGCGGAAATTGGGTGTCGAAGCTATCTGTGGGCTTGTGATCAACGTACTAACCGAACATATGTAAGATGATTAATTATTAGTTCTCGGATTGAACACTCTAGAGCCTGTAGAACATAATATTACCGTAGGCTGCTTTGCACTAAAATATTCGTGCCATACATTAACCGCATAAGCTATAGAAGAGACTGTGCATTATTACCAAGACCCAGTTAAGGATTACCTAAACAGGACGGCCCTTCTGCTTAACACATCTATAAGTATTATTATACAACCTGACAACAAAGAAAATCACCAAAAAAATGCCATCTTCTACTGGTCCGGAGAGCATCAGCCCAGACCTATTGGGACGCCGTCTGTTATTCTCATTCTCGGGTAAGTGGGCCATAAACCGCTTACTGAAGAGCTCTACAGCCGAATGCATGGCGTCTTTCTCTGCTTCTGATTCTGGCTCTCGTGGAATCCCTTCTGCTGAGCTCGTCAACTTATACCGGCGCTGGGGCGAGGGTGACATTGGAGTTATCATTACTGGTAATATTATGATCGATCCTCAGCATCTCGTGTCAGCCGGAGATCCTATCATACCTATAGATGCACCGTTTGAGGGTTTGCAATTTGAGAGATTCAGTAAAATCGCATTGGAAGCAAAATGTCATGGCTCCCTCATTATTGCTCAACTATGCCACCCCGGTCGTCAGACCCCGGTATACCTGCAACCATTTCCAATTAGTGCGAGCGACATAGGGGTGAGCGGAGGGAGCTTTGGGGCTGATTTTGGTAAGCCCCGGGAAGCAAAAAGGGAGGACATCAGCTATATTGTGGAGGGTTTTGCTCATGCCGCCGCATATGCTGAAAGGGCTGGGTTCGACGGTATCCAGTTGCAAGCAGCTCATGGGCACCTGCTAAGCCAATTCCTGTCGGCCCGAACAAACAAACGTCAAGATAATTACGGGGGCAACATAAAGAACAGAATGAAGTTGATATCCGAGATTCGAAAGGCAATATCCGAACGAGTGGCAGAAACCTTTACCGTTGGTATTAAGATTAACGCTGTTGAATTCCAGGAGAGCACGTTCAACTTGGAAGAGACTGTTCAACTGTGCATTGAATTTGAGAAAATGCGTTTCGATTTTGTTGAATTGTCCGGCGGCACTTATGAGGATTGGACAATCGGCCGCAAGCAGGTCGCTTCTATACCACAGGATGAGGGGGTAAGTCAACAGGATGAAACATGACAACTTCGATGGGCAACATAGTGACACTGGCTTGCAGTTCTTCTTAGAGTACGGGAGAATCTATTCGGAGAAGATGGAGCGCACAAAGGTTTACGTAACTGGAGGATATCGCTCTGTCAAAGGTATGATACGCGCCGTGCAGGAGGTAGATGGCATAGGCCTAGCACGGCCCCTATGCCAAGAACCTCATTTATGTTCGCATATTTTGTCTGGAAGTGTCGAAAAAGCCCCTCCGATCAAGATTGACACGGATGACTTCCATCTTACTTCTGTTGCAGCGCTTATGCAGATGCAGCACCTGGGGAAAGGCCTGCAACCTGTCGACTTGGGTTCTGAACGAGATACAAACAGATTATACAAGGCAATACTGGATCATGAAAGGAACAGGTACAGTGCAGCTGCTCCAATGGACTTTTTGTGATACTTCTACAGAACTTCCTCAAGAAATGTATGACTACTCTTTCAAGCTTCCTTCTATGGATGCTTAGATTAGTCCTTAGATATAATAAGCAGTCCCATTCAACGTTACATACTGGACTACTATATGTCAACAGTCATACTCCCACTGTTGCCTCTAATGTTCTATATTTTTCTTAACCTTTTCAACAGATTGAAAGCAGGAAACAGATGCTTCACTCTTATTCTCGAAACAATGCCCAGACCACTGGATCTATATAGCCCTGATCTTGGTTATTGACAGTCACGCGCTGGTCACTCAAAAGCATCTCTAGAAACTCCATGAACCGCTGCCTGCTGCAATCGCTATGGGCGAGAGATGATCGGAAGTTAGATTGGGATCTAGCCGCGTGTCGTCGAGAAGCTTCTTTACTGCCTTTTTGTGCCCCCTATTGACGGCATAGGAAAACGGTGTTTTGCCTTGGACGCCGGCCATATTAACATCAATATCGTTGTGCCGTAGTAGGACGCTAAGCGGACGACAGTCATCGTTCGATGCCGCATAAGACAACAGCGTCCGTCCCACAGTGTCAGTCGCATAAATGTCCATACGACTATCCCGCAAAAGCATCATCATAATGTAGAATCCGTCATGTTGCTGGGCTGCGAGGTGGAGTATCGTCTGTCCGGCTACGTTTCGGACATGCACGTTCACCGATGGTACACCGAGAAAACAACACATCGCGGATAAAGTCCCTTTCCCGGCTGCTAGGATAAGTCCGGCGCCGTTTTCATGGTCCACACTGTGCTGATATAGATATTTTTTCCACAGTTGGTAAAGGCCTCTGTTTACGCTCATCAGGGCATGTATATCCCGTGTGCTGTCAAGAGTAAAGGCCGTATGGAGCACAAGCTCGGGCGGAAGATCGACCTAAGTTCTCAGGAGCCGTTTCGCTCCCAAGATAAATACAGTTGAATTCAAGTTACCCTCGTACCTGAACCACTACACTAATAGATTGCAGAGCTTATGCAGATTTCAAAGTTTGTCATCATGATACGATCTGGACGTCAGAGATAAGCCTTCCAGTTCGATGCCCAGCGAATCTGCCAACTCTTTCCGCCTTTTGGATTATAAACAGACCATATTTTCTCTCTATCTCCGGCGCTCACAATCACTATTCCGCTCTTTTTATATTACCTCCGACTTGAGATAGCGCACAGCACAATAAATTTAATATGAGGGAACCCGCTCCGACAGTAAGGCAACTATACGGTGAAATGGGTTAGTTGGTGGTTGATTGACTAGCGGAAATATTGCGTGATCACAATCCAGCAAGTTCTTTATTATTCTTTCCTGAGCAAAGATGTTTTCATATCAGTGGGTTTCCTGATATGCACCCCTCCGAATGCCTTGAAATATTTTCTCAAGTCGAATCTACCTGTTATGATGAATCTACCTATTGTGATTTGAAATTTCAGCGAAAATCTGCCGAAGGCATTATCATTTTTAAGCTCATGGATAAAAATTGGGGGAATGTCTTCCCAAAGTCTTTCGGCGGCACCGACCGGACTTCGGCTGCCATACGAGCCAGAATTCAGCTCCTCACTGCCTGACGATAGCCTACCTTGAAGGATCGGATTCGACTACATAGCGGACCCTACAGCATGTCGGTCCGGTGTGCCGTCCATTTCTGACATCGAAAGAGGAAGTGCTCTACGGTCTCTCTTGCTTGTCCACATGTACATTGATCTGTCGGCGCAGCATTGATTTGGTGGAGGTACCCATTTAGTCTTGCCATACCCGTCCGGAGTTGAGCCAGCACGCTCGCCTCTTTCCAGGATAGTCGATCATACAGCTGTCGGGTATGTTTACCTGGGAGTGCGGCATCCACTCTTTCGGCGTGTTTCCCAACTTTCTCTGGCAGGCCTTTACTGGTGCCTACATGGGCTCGTGCGATATTGAGGGTAGTTAATTTCATTCTGGGGAGCTCTGTGTATGGAGTGGCGTCGTCTTGGGTCGCTGTCCTAGCCTGCTCTTTCGCCAGGCCCAACAGTTTGTTATCCTCGCTGGTAGAAACCCAACGGATATTGATCCTATTTCCGTTTCTTTGTAGTCTTCTAATCGACTTGTATATTTGGCACACGTATTCCTGGCCCAACTGTTATCGCGGGCTCCTCAGTACGTGGGCGGCTGCTTTGTTGCTTGTGAGCAGTGTGATTCTGTACTGTTTCAGCACCGGTAGCGTCCTTAATGTATGTGCCATTGCTGGACGACCGTTATGTACAACCAATTCAGCCTTCCAAAAACAATCCCTTTCTGGCCAACCATATCTCGCAGTCTCTTCCCAGAAAGCTTGACTATTTTATTAAGCGCTATATCTACCTACTGGTTGCCCGAGGCCTAAGTTTAGTTATAGAGCAACATATGTAGAGACACGATTCTGAAATCTGGGCTCTCAATCTTAGCAGTAAGTTTTTCTAAGTGAGTATATAAGTAATATTTTGTAAGGATCAACTTGCTGATTTACAGGCCTGGCGAAATGCTGGTAGCTTGGTAGTTTATACCGCAGGGAAGTTTATGGTTTAACTCTAGCTATAACCGTAAATTCAGGTTGTATATCGGGCACATAGCCGGTATAAAGATGCCTAAGTAATGAAATGGGGAACCTATGCAGCATAATCGACATATAAACTGAAAGCGTTTGAAATGGTGAAGAAATGGAGTTTAAATTTGTTGCCCTTTTCAGATTTTAATTTTTTGGCTGTCTAATGTACCCCTATAGTCTCCATCTACACAACTTATTCGTATCATTTCTCTAGGGGTCGAGAGCTATTTAAGGGGGCCTAAGCTGCCTTCATATGGTTCATGACTAGGGACCATTCCTAGACGAGAGATTTATATTGAGCGGCTCTCAAGCGCCTTCACTTGAGGTCTGTCCTACCCATCTCAATAAGAGACAGCCCTTGTTAAGTGGTTAATCGATTCTTTCATGGCATTCACTCGCAAGCTTGCATGAGGCAGAAACCGGCATTTAATTTAGTATAGGATGCTTCTATGTGACATATTTTGAATGTATAGGTCTGACCAGTACACGTGTAAAAACTTACACTTCGATCATATTTCCGGTAATTCTTGTCATATAGTCTATTTATGTACCTGCTACACTGCTAATCTTTCCTGAGTAGTAACATAATCATGAACCGCCGAAGAATCTTTTTTTCTTTTTTTTTTTTTTTTTAAAAAAAAAAAAGGCTAGGTATTCCCACCGAAACAGCATAACTTGAGGCCGCAAGCTTCAATCGCTTAAGTTTTTGATCAAGGACCAAAACAATGTGTACCCCGATTAATGATCAAGTTATATGTGAGTAAACGCCTAGATGGTACATCGATCCAGCAGCGTATGAACTTTTCGCATTACAATTATCTTTGCTGAACAATATCAGGCAGCAAAACATGGCAAACAAAGCAGTGGCATCGATCAGACAAAACTTCCCTCGTTCAGACTTGGCACTACCTCGCCTGTGTATCTCTTTGGCTTTGATACTGCTACACGCACCAAAGCCTCAAGATGACCGCGTAGTTAGCGTCACCTCCAAAGAAGATCATATCGACCATCCGGCGGCAGCCGAGTCAAGGCAAGATAATGACGATGTTTTGCTCCTTTTCCAAGGAATTCATGGATCACGGCACGAAGTAAAGTCAAATAGAACTAAAGAATTCTCCATGAGCATCCATACTTGCGCCTCTATCATATACTATAGCTTACTATTACCACTCTTTGACCAAATCTTGCTCAAGGCCCCGGGTTTAGCCAGAAGTTCACGGTTGGCCACTGAATTTCATTTGGAACAACATCAATACATGGTTCCAGAGAAACAGCGGCTGCCGCAAGAGCAAGAACTCCTGACTAAGTCTCATAAGGCGATGTTGATGAATAACATCATAAACCACATGCGGACGGTGCTCACCAAAAGGCATCGCAGGAATGGTCGTATTAGAACAACAGCGTTGCACAGCGCTATTCAACGAAGCAAATATTGTCAAGCGCTGGGATTAGCAGCTCGACTAATAAGAAGAAGAAATAAAACCAAAAGCATTTTTCATTGTGTCGTGAAGAAGAGAAAGATATTGACTCATGCTCTATGCACGGCACTTACGCTATCTACAGAGACCCTGGAACATCTCACCATTGCTGCTAACGTGCAATGTCAGCGTCAAGAGTATTCTTGAGGTGGAAAACGACGCCGATCGATCTATCTAGCTCAAGCTGTTGTTCTAGCAAGTCTCAAGGACAGTGACTGGAAGATCTTCTCTTCACTACTGTTTCCAATTTCGTACTGTACCACTTTTTTATCAAGTAGATTTTGACAATATAAGATGTAAAGGGAACTACACTGAGTTGCAAAAACGGTGCCCGGGTGCTGTACTCTCTTCTTTCAAATTGTGGGTCCTCTAGGCTATAAGTGGATAGAATTATTATTACTGAGAAACCCCGTTAATTACAAGGCAAATTGCTGGCTACTATCGTTGCAACTAACAGGGTTTCTCAGTAGTAATCAACTCTTAATAGAGCTTATTGGTGTAAATTTAAACTGCTAACCATATGTGGGCTAGAGGACCCACAAATTTAGACGAAGAGAGTACAGCACCCGGGCACCGTTTTTGCAACTCAGTGTAACCATGTGGCCCAGGATTCGTATTGTCATCAGCAGCCATGTCTAGAAAATTGGCATGGACATTAACCTACGATATTGAGCCATTCAGAGAGGGTTCTATGTATTTCATTAAGAAGAATAACGGAGGTATTCTTTAAAGACAATTCATAAGCAGCACCATTATGATTTAGATAAACTCAAGCGTACAGCAAATATATTTACTTCAGACGAGATAGGGAAAACTAGATGTAGGCTTTTCAGGCGACACTATGCCGGAACTCACCCCCCCTTGCCCCTGATAATGGTGACAGCCTGGAATGTACTGCGCGTCTTTCTTAAAATGATTATACTGCTGATTATTACAGTGTCCTCGTACTGGCTGACCAGTGCGGCTTGCTTAGCAGGCGACAAATCGCCATAGCATTTTTTGGGACGCCCTATGTTTTCAACCCACTGACGTGCCTCTCCACAAATAGCCGCGGAGCCAGGGTCATCAAAACTAGTGAACTTGGTCTTATCCATGCACATATTGTGTCTTATTCAAATAAGGATGCGGGCTGTCGGAAGACTAGCTTCATGGATGCAGTTAATCACCAAGGGTATAGTATCAGCAAGAAGAATGATTGGCAACGTGTACTGTTAGATTAGCTTGCAAGGAAGTTGCAGCTATGTATCGAATTTCACTTGTAAAACTAACATAAACGAAAGATGTGGTGAGAAGGTAATCATATGTAACCCCACCACTCGCAATCCTAGCTATAAATGGAATGTGGCTAGTCACTATTTCCGCGATACCAAAACACGAATTATTCTCCTCAGTATCCATCGTTGTCTCGCACCTTTTTGCCTAAGGAAGGATCTTGTCTCCACTATCTGGCCCATACCTGCTGATAGCGACCATGCCAAGGGGGAAGTGAGCGTATCATCAATGGAATTTACTTTGGCTCCATTTTCCACTAGAAGCATTACTGCATCTAGTGCTCCGTATTCTGCAGCCCAAGAGAGGGGTGTTCGCTTATTCTGGTCACAAACATCTACAGGTGCTCCAGTTTGAAGTAGCAAGCGGAGAAGTTCGGTACAATTCCCCATGGCCGCATAGTGAAGAAGAGATCTCTTAAAGGGGCCCCGGGGATTTGACGTCCTCCCTTGTTGGAATGACGCGTGTGCTAGCTCGATAAAATTGAGAATATCGTGGTTTAGGCTTATTTCTCTAATTTTCTTAACACGTTGGAACTCAAGATCGACTTCGGGTCTCAACGCCATGGATAATTTCATTCTGATCGAGACAGAATGTCAGTAATTTTAGAAATCGAATATAACAAGCGGGCAAGATGGTGATTGTATACAGCCAGCAGCTATGGATGCTTTAAATGACGATCTACCTTGGCTTCTATATACTCAAAGGTGTATCTTGTAAGAAGGAAAATATATGTCAGTAGTTTAATGATGCCCTAGGTTATAGGAGAGTACAATGAGAACTATAACTGGCTGGGTGACATATTTCTCAGCCCCGGACGGCCCTTAGTCTCTCTCAAGATGTTCAGGTAGACATATCTTATCTCCAACACCGTAATTATGACCATAAGTGAAGATAGGGGAAACTTAGAATGCTTCTCCTCGTGCTCCAACAGTACTATATGAGTACATTACATTTTCGAGTTAAGCCCCAGGCACAAAGGTTATACTGTATACCGCTGCCCTCCCAAAATTATATTAATAGACCGGGTTAGGCTATACATTATATGACATTTTAGAGCCTGTTTACTAGTCAAAGGCTATATGAGCCGGAAAACAGATTGCAAAAGTAATGGAGTTGGTGGCAAATCCACGATTCTTAACGATGAATCTTTAGCAATGAATCATGACGTTACAAGAGCTTAAGCGATGAGGGGAAAAATTGATGTTGACCCTAATGCCTACTTATTATGAAGAATATCTCTGAGGTTAGGACACTTCCCTTAAGTTATAGTATATCACGCTCCTTTCAAAAAATTTCCCTTGAACTTGACTTGTTAGCTAGTTGATATTCTACGGTTACGTTCTGCAACCCTAGAACAATTAATGTGATCATGCAGTACAGTATAGTCTGTAAAGAACTTTCCAATGAAATAACTAGGACAGATGGCTGTGTTGAAGGATAAAGCATTGATAGGAGCTCCGCATGACAACCTTTCGGTGAAACACCAGTTAACTAGCCATACATACAAAACCATGGGTTCTCATCATATGATTCCCATTTTCGACCAAGCCAGGCACCCTCAGAAAACGACTGCAACAAGCTTGAAGTGTTTGGCCAGGTATTATGGATAATTTGGGGAGCTAACTTTCTCACCACTTCCACTCTCTGCACTGATCGACACTTGGAATAGCATCAGATACATATGCAGCCGATATCCCCTGCCACAATAGTATGACAGCGATGATAAAATGAGCATGCAGGAGAAATTTCCCGGTACAAGCGCTTCCAAGTCTAGTAAGCCTTTCGAGGATTCGTAACTTATGAAATAATCCACCAGTTGCAGTCAGTCCCAAATAGGACATAAAATGAGCTCTCATCGGCAGTCGGCAAGCAGATGGCCAGAGACTCGCATGGACAACAGGGATCATGGCAAGCATGCCGTATGTGAGGCAAAGCACAGGAAATATTGTCGGAGAGCGGAAACAAAGAGATGCAAACTCTCTGGCGGTCAGGGTAAATATTGCCATATACACTGTGCGTGGCCATTTTTCGAAATAAAACTGGAAATAGACGAATCCAATTGTTGATGCAGCAATTAGGATAATTGTTCCTGCTTGTTCCCATTGCGGCAGTTGCTGTGTCTGTGTAGTGCGGGCTCTTATGCAGAACCAGCAGAAACAAATCGCTGCGAGAAGGAAGGCCAACACCACCATCTCGTCCAAGATTTTGTTCGGGGCATTAATTATGGCTTGGTTAATGAATTTTGAAGCGAAATACGCACAACTAAATCCATGGACGAGGATGACGGATACATTGTCACACATGTTCTCCAATAGATAGGCATCCATAACGCGAGATTTTGATTTCGTTGGTGTTTGAATACGTAGTGTGAGAAAAGACTGATAGTTTGTATCTCTCTCGGTCACAACAGTGTATGTAGATAGACGCTAAAGAGCTTAATACTTAGTTGCCTTAGATGTGTATTGACAATATGTATTTATTCGAAGAACTTTAAATAGCTCCGAGAAATAAGAGTCAGCAATGTTAGGAATCACAGAGATGTTAGACCCTCATAGTTCTTCTTTTGGCGTTTCTTGCAGGGTACATTCTCTATATGGTCCTGTCTACTGGGAACATGTAGTTGTGTAGCCAACAGATTCCTACAGGTGTTAAACTTGATCCATAATCATAGCAATAGTAGGATCGTTAACTAGTCAGTGGTATACTTGTCTTCCATGCGCCCTATGATAATAACCCCTAACTTTGATTGTTCTGGTTGACCAGTGGAAATCAGACTTTTCACCATTCTTCCCTTCATTAAACCCAAGCATTCACGGCTTCCTGTTTGAAGTCAAAAGGACACCGGAATATGAAAGCCTCGTTAATTTCTGTAAAGAATCTATAAGAGTGTTCTCTATCAAACATCGTTAAACTATATACTTTACGTAGTACCATATTTACTATTCGCGCTTGGCCGAAACTTCGTGCCAAATCATAGTCGATTAATTCCGCTCGTCGTGCTGTACCCCTGTCTGTGACGGTACCTATTTTCCGGATACCTGGACGACCCGCTTTGTTCAACACGCAGTACCTGCTATGAAAGCACGCACCGGGGAACGTGGTCGACAGCTAGCGTTGACGCATCATTATACCTATTACGTTCCCCAGGGTTGATATGCTCAAAATAAACGTATGACCATGGCTTGTCGGCGATATGAACTATACATCGAAGACCCTCAACCATGTAAACTGAACAGATTTAATGAATTTCGATAGATAGATGAAATATACTGTACCCATTTATTTGTCAATATTTATGATATAAAAATGTGAATATTATATCCTTGTTCTTCATTTCTTTTATAAGAGGCCCAAGAACGAGAGATATTCTGCGAATTAAGCGCTTGCTGCAGAGATCAATAGCTCACTTCCCCGCGATAACCCAGATGGCTCATATCACTGCCCGAATTAACGTTGCGGAATATGTCTTCCACAGACTGCGGCAATTGGGTGTGTGCAGTATATATGGTGTGCCTGGTGATTTCAACTTGGTCGCGTTGGATTATGTTAGACCTTCTGGGCTTCACTGGGTGGGGTGTTCCAATGAACTCAGTGCTGGGTATGCTGCGGACGGTTACGCGAGAGTCAAAGGGTTAGCAGCGCTGATGACAACGAGCGGAGTTGGGGAGTTATCAGCACTCAATGCCATCGCAGGAGCATATGCAGAGAAAGTTCCTCTCGTTCATATTGTCGGCACACCACCAACATATCTACAAGATCAAAATGCAATTCTGCATCACTCCTTGGGTGACGGCAACTCTCGACTTTATGCATCCATCTACAGAAGCTTTACGTGTGCTCAAGCGAATTTAACGCTTGCTTCCCATGCACCAGTCTTGATTGACGAGACGTTGCGTCAATGTTTGCTACACAGCAGGCCTGTCTACATCGAAATACCTGCTAATATGGCGAAAGTAATTATATCTGCATCGCGACTTGAGGAAGGTATCGATACCTCGTTGTCTCTGAATGAAGGCTCAGAAGTGGAGCAAACTGTGGTGAAAGAATTGCTCAAATCACTGTACTCAGCGTCGCAGCCTCTCATCATACTCGATGGCTGGGTGTCACGATACGGTTTGGAACAAGAAGCAGACGATATTGTGCGCCTGGCAGGGTTCCCAGTCGTTACTACTCCATTCGGGAAAGGGACAGCGAATGAAACTTATCCAAATTTTTGCGGCGTATATACAGGCGCCGCTGGAAACTCGGACTTCATGCGATGGGTTAAGAGTCGTGACCTAGTAATACGGTTTGCTCCGATGAATGCTGATACCAACACCTTCGGATTCACTGCGCTTACAAGCGAAGCCATCACTATTGAGCTACACAAATTCACGATCAATATTCGAGGAGAAAATTACTTGAATATGAATACCAAATCCATTCTCCGCAAGACCATTTCTGAGCTAGATCCGTCTCGATTTGCGTACGATGAATCATGCATTGAACCAAGACGTTTGAATATGACAGGAGCTTTGGATTCCCCGCGCCCTGAAGCATCTATCACGCAAGACATATTCTGGCGCTATGTTTCGCAGTTTTTCCACTCCGACGATATTATTCTAACGGAAACCGGTACGCCATATGCCGGTGGCTGTGACTTTGTCCTTCCGCCCAATGCCAAAATCATCAACTCTGCACTCTGGCTATCCATCGGGTACACATTAGGGGCATCCTGCGGCGCAGCCCTTGCACAACGGGAGATGGTTGAGCAAGGTCTTCGAAACAAAGGGAGAACAATCCTGTTCGAAGGGGATGGTAGCTTCCAGATGACAGCTCAAGTACTTAGTGACATCATACGCAATCGCCTTGACTTAATCATTTTTCTTATTAACAATGATGGGTATACAATTGAAAGGTATGTCGATGTGCCCACCCAGCGCATGGATCAATAGTCTTCTGCTCTACAGATTACTAAATTGCAAACTCTGTAGGTATATTCATGGCATGGAAGCATACTACAATGATATACAGCCTTGGCGCTATCTGGAGTCTCCGTGGTATTTCGGTGCAAGGAAAGATGACTCAGAATACCCAGTATTTACCAAGCAGGTGAGAACATGGGCTGATCTTGAAAGGGTTTTACAAAGCGAGCACATTATACGTGGCAGGGGCTTGTCCATGATTGAAGTCATCTTAGAAAAAGATGATGCACATCCACTACTAAAGAGACAGATGAAAATCGCCAAAGATCAGAATGGAAACAGTTAAAAAAACCTAGTGTCCGGGTGGACGACAGCATGGTCAACCCTCGTCTACTGTTTCAAACTCTACAATGTTTATACATATCGTTGATCTCAGCTCCGTTATATGCTGTATATATTACGTCGATCAATGTCATACAGTTGAAAAAGGTTATATATGTGATAGCAATTGTTTGCTTCGCCATTTGATCGCAGCTTGAGCCGGCGCTATTGTATATCTAGCTGCGTAGAAAATAAATGATCTAAGTTGCTAAATAGACAGGAAGATCCAACTCCCAATGTGTCATCGTAGTTTTAGCCTTTCTCTTAGAGCATATGTATCGTATTTCTGGGGATCAAAACGTTACAATCTGGTGACATCCAGAACTCTCTGAAACAACATCATTCAATTGGGGGCATGTACAACTTTTAATCAGAAAGCCTTTATTCGAGCGTCATATAGGCCCTAAATGCGACAAGCAAAATTCCCGTTCATTAACTAGTAGAACATCGTTCAAAATTCTTCGGCACCTGGAATCTGTACTAAAGGTAACAGAATCTTCAATTTACTTCTGGCATGCCATGATGATAGACATAGCAAAATATCTTGAAGAATCGTTTATATTACCACCAGTGATAGGTCCACAGTTGAAAACAAGATATTTTTCAATGCAGGATGATGAGCTTCTACTATATATAATTTTTCCTGTCCGAATTACCTTGAGCCAGTATCGAGGGCTAAACGAAAATCCCTAACCATAAGAACTATATTGCTTGACCCTTTGAATAGTCTCACCATCCCACCAGCCCCAAGACCTGTCTCCTTTATCAGTGTCTCTAAGAGTATGCCAGTACTGGTTTCTTCAACTCGGTAGTATACTATACAGTATGTACCCAGTATATGAGGTAAACACTAGGAGAGCTCAGGGGTTCTATAGTACTGCCCTAGCTATTTTAGACCCTCTGTTCAGTTTTTATCCTAGGTTTAGCAGGTCCGTAGCATGTATGCGCAAGCAACATCAGAGCTGCTATAATGACCAACGCTGTTCCAATGCACGATATAATGATAGCTCGCCGTCCAAGGGTTATCTCAACGCCAATTGTTGTTGACACAGAGTTCAAGCTGCTAGCGAGGGCTTTGCTCGCGAAAAGAACGGTAAGAGATGCTCCGAAACTAGAAAATGCTGCTGTCTACTAGTTTCAGCAAAAGCATAATAAAGGGATGGTTCCCCTCACCAGGGCGAACAGACTCGTAATTACACTTCCCAACCGAGAACAGACAGCTGTAAAACTGATCAGGACTATGAGCCCTATTGAACAGGACGCTGTTAGATAAGCAAAAATAGCCCATTGTGTGCAGTTCCTATAATATCCAATCGTATCATGTACCGCTTGAGGAGTTAATACATTAGAAGTCCCTTGCTGTACCCTAAAAACATCTTCAAAGTTGAACGTGAAAGAGAAGCTCGGCGGAGCACAGTCAGTAAGGTTCGAGAACGTGAGGTTCGAGCTTCCACAACAGTAGCTCAGTATTCCAATCAAATGCATCTCAGTAAGAGGTGCTTCAATTTTGTTTATGACATTATCTCCCCCTACTTGAGTCACCCTAAATCTCACTCCCCCTTCCGGATGCATGTACCCCAAGAAACCCGTAAATCGCTCCACAGCCCCTATAGTTTTGGTATTTCGTGCCTTTACTGCACTTCTGTTACTCGCAACATCCACCACAATTCCGACGAATTTGGTTGTTGAGCTATCAGCGTTTGATAAGTGCTTTGTATATGTCTCTAATTCCCCTATGCCCAGGACAGATGTGGCTGTATAATTTGCCTGCCTTCTACTTGGGATTGTAGATTTTGTAGAACTGCTCAAGCGAGTTACCTTCACAAAGTACATTGCGGCAGATATCGCTGACTGGGACGTGCACCCCATTATGATTAAGGCCTTCAGAATTAACGAGGATAAGCATAACACATATGGAAAGAGCATGTGCACACGATTCAGCACAACCATACTAGAAAACCGCCAGACTTTGAACTGGGTAATAAGAAAAGTTACAGAACGAGAAGCGTAATTTTTGGGAAGGGCTACGTATGTTAGAGGTTATACTCTTTTCGCGAACCCTGAGGACTGGGAAGGATGTGGCAATAAAGAAGTAATAAAATCTACAAGGTATAATCATACCAGACTTTTAACACTGCTGGTTTTCAATACTTTACAAAATTATCTAGGCGTAGACACAAGATTTTGGCGTCCCTATGAAGGTCAAGCCCTGCAAGATTTGGCGCCTCAATATCCACTCATTCGCAGGCGCAGTTTCAAGAGACGTGAAGGTCAGCAACAATAGAGTGTGCGTTGAATTCCACTTGCCTGTCTACTGTTTTTCTTTCTTTCCCTTTTTTTTTTTTTTTTTTTTTTTTTTTTTTTTTTTCTTGGGGTGTGTTTGAGGTTTCCCTAGTTACAAAATTCTTTATCGCTTTTAGAGATTTGGCAATGATGCTGTGAACCGGCCTGTCAGGCGACGTCCAGTTGTAGAACTCTGCAGCTTAGTTTAGGAGAATAAAAAAAATAGCAGTTCACCGTCCGTTTCCAAACTAAATACAGCAGCAGCATTTAGCCATGATAAGTTTTGAGGGGGAAATGTTGACTGAGCTAACGATACTCCGTTCTCATTTCAAGCCAGATATCGCCGAAGCACCCCGAATATGCCGGCAGTGACATAGGTAAGTGTGCCTGACACAAGTAGTAACCACGCAATTCGCTGGGCAATTTCAAACACTGCTTGGGGAAGGTGATCGTAGTAGATCAGGCGATCAGGCTCGGAGTTGAAGGGAGGTAGCCGAAGGGGGTCAAATTGACAGTGCAACGATAAATCATTCTGGCTAAGGTGGGAATATGGAGAAAAAGGTAAAAGTCCCAACGACATCTTGCTCTTCGAACAGAGAGGAAAAGCGAGGGAGGCAAACAGCACCCGGGTTGGTCGGATACGCCGATCGCAGGAGACCTGGCATTTCCGTGGTTCCGCTCAGCGAGACCCACCCGTACTTTTAACGCCAGTAAACACTATACCGAATCAAGTAGGACCCCCAATAGTCTCTCTTCAGAACCGAGCGAGGCAGCAGTCCTGGCAGAATTCCGTTGGACATGCCATGTCCCTACCCGACGTCGTGAGACACATGTCAGCTCCTGTCCAATTGCTCCCTCCGCTGGTATTTGGAATTGACTGTCGTTGGAATGACTGCAAATCGACAGAATCATGTGACAGATCCCCACCAAACAATCAATTTCCGAAGCAGCGACAAAGGCCGAAGTAACAGTGGAACGGAGACGTATCTAGGACGCCTATGGAAGAACGCGAGGATCATGGGTACTCTTTGGCATTGTATCAAGACAAACTTCCGGTCGGCAATCCCAGATTGAGTTCCCTCTCAATTGCTTCTACGCCTTTTTTCCCCATTCCTTTTCGTCGTCGTTGTCAATTCCGTGTTGACGTTATCTGCACATCGGTGTCACTCCCTCCATCCCTGGTGTAAGAGTATTCTCCCCGGCCATGTATAAGTGGCAGACCAGGAGGAAGAGGGTTTGAACCGGCTGGGCGTCGGTTACGCTGGGGCCATTGCTTGGCCTGGGCCTAATGACATTGACTTCTGCTCCCAAGCGCGCCCTTGGGGGACACATGGTTCGGCGAAGGCACTTGGGGAGATAGTATGGATCCGACCGGTTTTTCATTGGAGGTCGGCAGCCCCCCTTTCTTTCTCCAACACTCTTCTTCGACCTGGTGCTTTTGGAAAGCAAGAGAGGTGGGGGTCGTGTGGGGGGGCCGACAAAGCTATCTTTCCTACAGTAGGGATCGAGTTACGAGTGCTGACGGCAAACACCGAGCAAATTGATTAATATTAGTGACCAGAGGTCGGCGGTGAAGATTACCCTTCTCTATAAGCCTACTATCGTGAGCAGCCCGGGCTGTCATTCTAAGGTAGATTTTTCTTCAAGGCTGCATGAAGATCATGGCGGATCACTGCATGCACCGGCCCTCCCGCCCTCTAATGTGCGTGACTGATGTACTTAAGGTATGGAGTGCATTAGCGCCGAGTCATCCAAATTAGTCTAAGCTGAAATTTGCTTTTCCTCCGAGATTTTGATGGAACCTTCCTTGCTGCCTCCAGATGCCTTCCATTTCGCCGAAACTTTCTTTACCGTAGGAAACGCGCGCACACTAAAAGAAAGAAAAGAAAAGAAAAAGAAAAGAAAAAGAAAAGAAAAAGAAAAGAAAAAGAAAAGAAAAAGAAAAGAAAAAGAAAAGAAAAAGAAAAGAGGGGTAGCCCGCCCACCCATCTAGGTTTCGCTCTAGAGCCGCAGTACTTCCTCGCTGTCCGGTCGGAGAATGATGTGCGCTGTGATCCCGACATGGTCAACGCCACATGGGTCCAAGATGGGACTAGGTGAAGAGTTGGACTTTGCTCGCGGCAATCTTCTCGTCCCCCCAACCCGGATCAGTTCCCCTGGCGTTTGCAGAGCTTGTTGATTGTTTCTCCGGCCTTGGTTGTCCATGCTTTCATATCCTGTTCATACGCCCACATCTTCGCCATACACTGGCGGATATCACTGTTACCATGGTCAGCATTCAATAGTCGCCCCAGAGACTCCCGGACCGCACCATTCGGCCGAGGCGGGGGATAGTACCGAATCTCGGTTGTGTGCCTTTCCACGGGAGGTGTTAGCCTAGCCTAAAATGCCATGATCACCACTCGGCGAGTGAAGCGGAATGGGTGGCGGCCGAGGTTTCTGTCCACGTACCGCTCATTGGTCTCGTCCAGGGCCCGCTTCAGGGATCTCCAGGATGGTCAGCTAGCGAAGACGAAAGTGGCCCAGGAAAGGAATGGTACCGGATGTGCTCCTCGACCTCACCCCGATAGCTTCATGTCAATGTTAGGACCGGTGTCCACCAAGGGGGTTTCCGCCGCGAGCCTTACCGAGCCATGTCCGCCTGCAGTCGGCTAGGTTCATCGTGAGTCCTAGCAACATATGGAGACCAAGTGGAGCCTTCGCGTTCTTACCGGATTTCCTCCGTGGCCCTGGTAGACAGGAGATGAGCATGCGGTCGCAGTCATTGGTTAAGACAATGGGGGAGCTTACGCGTTCAGAGCATCCTCTGAGACATCGCTGGCCATCCTTGGTCGCAGGCGCAGTTAGCGAAACGGCGAAATGCACCAGAGACTACAGGGCTGGGGATACTCTTCGGGGACAGATTCAGACGAGGGGCTGGTTGCATCTGAGCAGGGGCTGCCGGCGTCTGGTTCCAGCACATCCAAGATGTAGGATAGCCACGGATTGGGCACCCCACCGGACATTAGGGCGTTATTCTAGACGCACAGAACGAGTCTGCGACGATAGCCAGTGGCCCCCGCGAGCAAAAAAGCCCCAAGAGGTTCACAATACGAGCAGCGTTTGATGTTGTTCTACCAGTGAGAATCCGGCAGGACCAGGATCTAGGAAATAGGACAGCGGGCGAGAATCACGAAGGATGGAAGAAAGATGGGCTCTGACATTAGGAAAAGCTAGTTATAATAGATGAATAAAACACCCGCCAGAGATCACTTAAATAGAGACCAAGAATCCAAAAGGTTCAGCCCATACGGGTCACTGTCCATCGCAGAGTCATTCTGCTGCTGGGCTGGCCAGGGTGTTTGCTGAGATGGTTCGACGGGAGGGTGCCCGGTGGGCGGTTGGGTTGATGCCTGCGGCTGCCCAGGGTGCACCAGCGTTCCCTGACACGGGTCTGTTGGTTGGGCGGACAGCGCGGCGTTTACCGGTTGCGTTGGAGGGGCGGTTTGCGTCGCTGCCTGCGGCAGTCCCGCCACGCCGGGCGTCCAGTGCTGAACGGGCTGGGGTGCGGTCAGCGAGCCGCCACCGTTTGGGACCGCAGCGGCAGGTTGGCCGTGGGCCATCGGAAACGAAGGTTGCGGTGGTGCCCCTAGACCAGCTTGCACAGCTTGAACAGTATGAGCAGTTTGAACGGTCTGACCAGCTTGCACAGCCTGACCAGCTTGAATAGCCTGACCAGCTTGAATGGCCTGACCAGCTTGAATAGCCTGACCGGTCTGGACAACTTGACCAGTTTGGCCAGTTTGAAGAGCCTGACCAGCCTGACCGGTTTGAAAAGCATGGCCAGCTTGTACAACCTGACCGGCTGGGCCGACGTAGAGCTGGCCGGAGGAAAGGTGACCAGTCACCTGCGGATGCAACGAGCCGTATGCGAGAGCGGTAGGGTGCATCGGCTGGTTAACCTGCGGCATGCCCGCAGCCACGCCGTGACTCACGGACTGTCCGGGATAAGGCCCCGGCGCCACTCCCGGCGCCGATGGCGGTTGAACAGAGGTAATGTGCGGGACAGCATCCGTGGTCCATAGCGGCGCTTGTGGCGGTTGGGATGCAGTGGGCATGGGCATGGGCACGGGCGGGCGGGCGGGCGGCCCTGCTGGGCCTGCTGGGCCTGGCGCAGGAGCCGTCGTCAAACCGGTTGTGGGCAGCGGATGGTATGTCACGGACCCCGAGTATGTCTGGGGCTGAGCCACAGTGTTCGGCGGCACTCCCAGTTGACCAGCCGGCGGATGGTCAGGGATGCCACTGCGGGGAGCCGGTGGTGACGGATTGGAGGCCTGGCTCTGCGGAGGTTGGGCGGTTTGCTGAAGCGGATGGTCGCCCCCTACCGCTGCGGCAGCAGTCCATTCGGACGCCGTCTGCGTGCTTTGCACGGCTGGAGGCTGGTGCTGCGCAGTCAGCGTCGACGGTGCCGCCGGGGTCACCGACGATGGACCGTCCGCCGTCTGCGGTTGAACAATCGGCGCGTCAGGGCTCGGAACCGCGAGCGAGGGCGATGAGAGGCGCGCCGGACCAGCAGGCGAGCCAGGTTGTTCATCGTCACAGCACGGCCACGGAAGCACACTTTGCGGGATGATGTCGGCATGGGGTCCTTTCCGGATGAGGGTAATCAGTGCGCGATTGGGTCCCAACGCTTCCTTCATCAGTGGAAAAAGGAATGGAGCCTTCCTCCAGGCCATCTGGAGCAATGCGCACAGGTTGGCCACGACCGTCCAGTACCCCTCCATCTTCCCGTGAACCAATTGTGTAGCCTATGGAGGGTGAGGATGCCATCGATTCCCCAGCATTCGGAACATACTCACGACTTCACGAATCTCCTTCCGCTGCATGATCTTCTCAAAACCGTTGTCCGACTCCGAATCTGGCTCGCCGGGGGCATCTGCACGGGACTCTTCACCATGTGCGTCACCGGCCTGGGCTTCTTGGCCATTGCTCTCGATCACCTGTTGGGACTTTCTAGCTCTGCGTCGTCTAGGTTTGTTTTTTGTGCGGTCCGCGAGTGACTCGGTCGATATGGCCTATCGCATGGAAGCCAACGCACTCTACATCCATGAGAAGTGGCTTCATGTGCGGGGCGCCGATGGCCCGGCAACGGAAGGCGCCATCCGCTCGGAGCGCGACGTGTTTCTCTGCCAGTATCTGGCGGAAGAGCTGTACCGGCGTGCCGTGACGCTCATCGTCCACAAGACCGATGGGCTGCGCACGAGCCAGACAATCCAGCCGCTCCTTCAAGCGGCACACTGGAAGTTGCACGAGATGCCACGCCGGATTGAGGTGTACGCCGCCGCCGCCGCTGACGACGGCCCGAGGGCGACACAGGTCTCGTTCTACACGGGCCACAGCCTCCTGTTCACTAAGCTGTGCGGGACGCGAGTGTCGTATCTGGTCGTGCTACATGGGCCCAACTGCGTCGCCCAGTCGGTGGATCACCTGCTGTACGACCCCAGCCGGGACTGCTGTCTGTGCCCGCGGCAGGTGGTGCCCCTGAGCATGCGACGAGCTGTGTTCGAGGATCCGGGCCACGGGCCCTGGGTTCCCATGGTGGTGAAGATGTCGGTTCGCGACGGCCTTGTCGGCGCCATGTCCTCCTCAGGGGGCCATGATTGGCCGCTTCTTCCGAAAGCGCAGGACGGAGCGTTGGTGGCGATTGCGCCTCCTTCCTCCTCTCCGTCGTCGGAGACGGCAGCTCCCCGCGGAACCGTCCCGGTGGATCGTCCGTCCACGGTCAGTGCTGCCTTGGATCCTGTGCCCACCACCCCGACGGCTGCCACTCAAGAGGACCAAGACACGACCGCCGCGTCGCAGCTGGCCGCTGGGCCGCTTGAACTGGGAACGGGCGCGCAGACGACGGCATCAGACACGGCATCGGACACCGCAGCACCGGTCCCTCTCGTATCAGTGGTGGAATGCCTCGCCCCCCACCCGGATGACCATCCCGAGTCCGCGTCTGGTGCGCTGCCCTCGACCATCTCCCGGAATATGACCTCTGCGGATGGTGCGTGGTGGCAGACCTGGCCAGAACCGCCCCGGGATGTCCAAACGTCACCAAGCGCTGCGGATCTCAACATTGGACGCTTTCAGGTAAGTTCTCCCTTGTCATATCATGTCGTTCACCACCGGTGCCCTTCTTCCAATATCATCCTTCTCTGTCCTTTCGATACAGTCTAGCTGGGTCTCCTCCCTCTCGCCGGATCTGCTCCGCCGTTTCCCTACGAACCCCTTGCTCTCCCGTTGCACGAGGGGACGCCGTGGATTAACAATCCTGCAGGTCCAGGAATCGCATCGGTCATGCGAGCCACCCCAGGGCCTTTCGAAAGGGCAATACGCTCGGGTCCAGCTCCGCGAGCCGGGCGGGGATGGCACCACGACCGGCCGGTACGTCCTCTACGTCCACGATGTTCTGCCGCCGACCCTGTCGCATGGTCCGGGCGCCCGTCTCGTCGTCACGAAATACTCCTTCCTGGCCGACCGGTTAGCGTGGGAAGCCGGGCATCCAGACACTCAGGCCCAGGAGCTGCTCCTGCACTTCCGGGACGCTGACCGGATTGGCTATCCGGACGACGCGGAGATTATTAATGCCGACACCGTGGTCGCGGTGGATTCGATGGACACCGAGCCGGTTGGCCCGACCGTGTCGTATGTCGCACAGGTGCCTGGTAGGATCTCCGTCCCGTCCTCATTCTTTTGTCTTTGGCTGACTTGTCCCCGCTCACCAGACCCGGCGAACGGCCTTTTCGTGCGGTATGGCATTCGCGAGGGGTCCCAGCGGGAGTGGTTGTTTCTGGCGCCGCTGGTGTCTTCACTCACGGGCCCGAGAGGCAGTGCCGCGTATCCACGCTTTTCTCCGCTGCCTGTGGCCTCCGTCTTCGATCTCTCCCCCGACGACCTGCGCCTGTCGGTTGGCTTCCAGAAGGCGGGATATTGCGTGCAGGCCGCGGTTGGTTTTGCCGAAGACCGCCACCAGGCATGGAAGGTGAGTGCGCCCTTTTCCGTCGGTGTCCAGACCGACGGGCCCCCGAGGCCACTGTAAAGGCGGCGCTGACCCTGTGTTGTCAACAGACGCAACATCCCGATGCCACCGTCTACCCGGGCTGTGTTGCGTCCGCCCTCGCGACGATGGACTACGACCTCTCCACGCAACCGGATGACAGAGGGCGTGATGTGCCCCGCATTGTGACCATTAGTGGCGAGGGGTCTTTCGCTAAATCCGCCGCCGGGTGGCTCGACCCTAGCTCCTCGGGCTTCGATGGCTTCGACGGTCTCTCCGGGGAGACGCTGAGTCCGCTTCAACAGTGTGAGCTCGCGGCGCAGTCTCCAGGGCTGAGTCCGGACTTCATCGTGCTGATGATGTCCCGGTCGATCTTGACAGACCAGTCGTGGGGCTCACTGGCTCGCACCATGGGTCTTCTCCTCGAGCAAGGGTATGCGGTGGCGCTGCGGCCGGTCTCTCTGCCGGATCCGGGGCAGCATGGGGAGCGATCGGTTCTCCTCCTCGCCGCTCCGGGCCGCACCGACCCACAGTGGATCGATGACACGCTTTCCGACCTGCGAATGGTGTCGGCCTCGGACGAGCTGCTGGAACGTGCGGAGAACGAGAGCGGCGTCTCTAGCGTCCCGGCCGCGGATGGTGTAGCGGCAGCCGGGTCGGCGGGTGGAGGCGATGCTGGTCCTCCATCGGATTCCACTCCTCGGCGTGGTGACAGCGTTCTCACGGATGGCGCACAACATATTGCCGCCACGGTCTCCCGGATTATCGGAGAATTTTCAACCAAGTGCGCGCTGACGACGAACCTCCCCCGATTGGTTGTGACTGACAATTCGGATGGCGCGCAGGACAGAGCCAAGCGACAGAGGATGTAGGCAGGAGCAGGTGAAATCAATATGGATATCCGCTCGTGAATTGCAGCGATCTGCTCTTTTCTTGTGATTTTATTCGTTCCGTCTTCCGCTTCGACCTTATCCAGCCATTTGGCTGACCATGACAGTTGGCCCTCGGTACCTTAGATAGAGTAGTAATTGCATTGCTGATGACGCCTGGACTGCATGTAATAATACAGATAGAGGATCTACCAACACATACAAGACTGCCAAGACAATCTTTATGCTTCGAGTTTTGTCCCTATGTAAGCCGCGCACCAAAAGTGACAACTTGATGACGAGGAGGAAGATGGGTGTAAGTCAAGGAAACTAAAAGGCTAAACCTGTACATGTTGTAACGGGCATCGCAAAATTAGAGGCTCATGTCACCTGAGCGTCTACATCATTCCTATTCCAATCCCCTGTACCATGCATCTTTTCAATAATACTTTGGATGCTCACTGTTCGGACTGTTTGGGAAATAACTACTTCATATGTGTTGTTAGTCTTCAGCATCAATATGTTAGCCATGAATATCGTTTGGCACCATAAAGATTCCATGACTCGACGAATATCGATGGATCCCTCCAGGACGTAGTTTTGGAAGCATTATGGGACCACGTATATGCGACTTTTTGGCCAATATTTAAGAGGTAACCCAAGCACACTTAGGCAGATATTGCTTGGATGTACTCTTGGCGTGAGATCCATACGTAAAGTCGGTACCTCATTGAGAGTATATAACTAAATTGAATATTTATGTCTCGCGTAACCAAATATCATATTCTAATTACTGGGCTGCCTCTCGTATGCTCCTGGTATACTGCCGGGGTACGTACTTGTGTAAATGTTGTGTAAAGGTTAGCTGGTATTGGCCGCTTTCCCCCTCATTGATAAATAACAATACAGAAGGACCGTTTGGGTGTTGGGCGTCTTTCCCCGATTTATCGTTATCATATAATCTCTTGCGTTAGGTATCCGCCTTCGATAAGGTGTGGTGAACGGAATGCAACATCAAGACCTCTTTAGATAATTACTACATAATAGGCCATAGCTTATTATCCATTTACAGTTCTTCGGTATAGTTCTGAGATGCGCTGTAGTTATCGTCTTATATTTTCGGTTAGATACTAGTCATTGGTAAGAAGCACCGGGTTGGATTCAGTTTTCTCCCGTTGATTGCTGCCTCTAATTGTAGAGCGTCACACGGCTTATCCGTGTCAAGTTAGTCGGTGTCTTGCAATGGGCATTGCCGCCTATAGTAAGATTGACGAGACAATGGGGTAAGTAACTACATCGTATCTTTCATATAATGGCGGCTTTTCGTAAGTAAATGTGATCGATGCTTCCCGGGCATTTCACCTAACTGATATACTTGGTAATAACAATCAAGATGCCCCAGGACCTTGAAATTTGTTGATGTTGGTTGGCCGGCCAATGTAATCATTATGAAACGTTCTGTATGATAAGTAGCTGCGTTGGAAGGAGAGCCGAGGATTTAGCTTGCTAGCCAATATTTAGCGAGGAGGTGGTGCAGCTAACGAGACCAGTAAGATGATCGTGTTTATGGACAATGATCACTAAAAGTATTGTAGAGCCCTATCAGTCTTCGTTAACCTGGTAATACCCCAAAAGGTTCAACTGTGGCCCAGTATGGTCAAAAGGAATGTTGACAGATTGCTAGAGCGGCAGGGTACCTGCTTTTGGCTTGTTTGATGAATTGCAGCGAATAATACTGATATGAAATTCAAAAAATCATTTTGGTCATTCCTAACAAGCTATCTACCTATTACTAGAAGACATAGAAAATATGGGGTGCAAAGATGAAAACGGTGGTTTTTGGAGCGTTCAAGCACGCGGTCAACTCAGTACGTTGTTTATGTACCCACCAATAATTCCAATGTCCGTGGATTGTGAAATGAGTGGGGAACATTGAGAGTTTGGTGAGGCTAATAGTCTTCGACAAAAATGGTACTACTATCTGACCAATCAATACTTCAGCAATTTTGGCGGACCGGCATTACAGAAGTACCGTAAATTTTTCACTTGTTACAACCCAGACACTGGTCACAACAAAAGTTCCGTGCACCTGATAGAGGATGGAATCCAGCGAAGGTCGAATATGGGTTAGCTCAAATCCACCGTTGGAATACGAATTGCCTAGTTTGGGAGTCGGGGAAGAACTTTCGTGTCAGTGCTCTCTTTTCAACCATCCTACAAGTTACATTGCCAACAAGTGAGTCACGGCGCTAGGTTCGTTGCTAATATCTGAATTTGTCAGAAATAATATTACCAATCAGCTCTTCGAAGGCCTCTAGGCTTTAGATCCAGGCAGGACGATGAGGGGTTGGTGAGGGGTGACGAAGGGGTGACGAAGCCATGGGTCTATCGCCAAACAAAAGCCAAAGAAACAAAAAAAAACATTCTGTGAAGAGTGACTGGCAGTCTATGACGGAATTATGGCTGTCCTGTGGCAGTCCACAACTCCTCATGCGGAGAATAGACACCCCACACTCTGCTACCTGGCCGGTATATAAGAGTAACGACCTCTTTTGCTTGGAATCGTATCATCACCATCCACCAAGTCAGGACAGTGCGATACTCATCTCAACTACTGCACAGTCACAACCACTACCGTTACCACCATTACCATGTCGCTCCATCCACTCATTGACAATGGAATCATCAAAGGACGTCCGAACTTTAGCGGCGGAAAGCTTTACTGTCGCTGCTCTTCGAACAAAGTGGAAATCTCCCTGAAGAGCAATGTCGCCCACAACCACGCCTGCGGCTGCTCCAAGTGCTGGAAACCATCCGGTGCACTCTTCTCCATCGTTGGCGTTGTGCCACGCGAAAATCTCTCGGTCACCTCCAACGAATCCAAGCTCATTATCGTCGACGAATCAGCTGCGATACAACGCCATGCCTGTAAGGATTGTGGTGTGCACCTTTACGGCCGGATTGAAAAGGAGCATCCGTTCAAGGGGCTGGATTTTGTGCATGTTGAGCTCTCAAACGAGGAAGGATGGCAAGAGCCGCAGTTTGCCGGCTTTGTGTCATCTATTATTGAGCAGGGGTTCAACCCCAAGGGTATGGATGATGTACGGGCAAGGTTCAAAGCAGTTGGTTTGGATACGTACGATGTTTTGTCACCGCCGCTTATGGACCTTATCGCAACCTTTAACGCACAGAAGGCAGGCTTCAGTTTTGCGGCATCTTGAAAAATGTATCTAGCAGTCCATAGATAATGAGACAAAAAAGTTACACTTTTTCCATGAATGTAATGGGGTTTAGGCTGTGCAGGTTGGACTGGAACGACCTCACTGCGCTATTGGCTCTTTCAACGTCTGAATTAAGCTACATATGACTAGAGTAGAACTCACCGTAGAGTAACACCATGAATGCACAACGGTATCACTTATAGTTATAGTACTAAGGCTACGTTGGTTTTGTCACCTAATACCTTACTGATAGAGCAGCAGTAAGTAACTGTCCTGCGTGCTGGTTGCTCAAATCATGCTTCTGATCATCCACAGTCCACGAAGATCCACGAAGCATGCCAAGGGAGTGTATCCAGTCGGCGTCATAGAGTACTAATCAAGTGTACGCATCATACTAGCCTAGTCAGCGTCATGATGAATCCTTTTCAGCCAGATGACGTTACACACTCAAACCGTTCTCACATTCCCTCAGATAAACTGATATGATCCGACAACATCCGAAAACCCTGGCAACCGGTGTATGAATGAGCCTTATAAGGATCTACAGGATCTTTACTTCTGACCTACATAATTTACACTACCTACCGATTGAGCCTTTGTCATCTCCAGTCCCTTAATTGTCTACGTCCAATATTTGCACGTTAAACTCCTGTTCACCCCCTTTTTTGACCTATCGTCTCCATACCACCCTCAAAAATGACACTCCCAACCAAGCAATGGGCCCAAGTAGTCGAAAAGAAAGGCGGAACCCCCATTTATAAAGAAATTCCTGTCCCCACGCCAGGACCAGATGAGATCCTTGTCAAGATCCGGTACACAGGTGTATGTCATACGGATCTGCATGCGATGAAGGGTGACTGGCCACTACCACTGAAGTTGCCGTTGGTAGGCGGACACGAGGGGGCGGGGACGGTGGTGGCGAAGGGTAATTTGGTGACAGATGAGGAGTTCGCGATTGGTGACCACGCCGGCATCAAATGGTTGAACGGCTCGTGTATGACGTGCGAATTCTGTCGGCAGGCAGAGTTTCCGTTGTGTCCGAATGCTCAGCTGAGTGGATACACGGTTGACGGCACGTTTCAACAGTATGCAATTGGGAAGGCGGCTTTGGCGTCCAAAATCCCTCCAAATGTTGCCTTGGATGCTGTGGCTCCCATTCTGTGTGCTGGCTTGACGGTGTATAAGGGGTTGAAGGAGTCCGGTGCTAGGCCAGGACAAACAGTCGCTATTGTCGGTGCCGGCGGTGGGTTGGGGTCATTGGCTCAGCAATATGCGAAGGCTATGGGAATTCGGGTAATTGCGATCGACGGTGGGGATGAGAAGAAGGCGATGTGTGAGAAGTTAGGGTCGGAGGTATTTGGTCTTGCTTTTTACTGTGGTTTACAAACGAGGTCAAAAAGGCTAATGAAATGATCAAAACAATCACAGGCCTACGTTGATTTCATCAAATCCAGCGACGTGGTCGCTGATGTCAAGGCTGCCTCTCCAGAAGGCCTCGGCGCCCATGCTGTCATCCTGCTCGCCGTTGCTGAAGGTCCCTTCCAGCAAGCGGTGGGATATGTGCGCTCGTATGGCACCATCGTGGCTATAGGACTGCCCGCCGGAGCGTTTCTCAAGGCGCCCGTCTTCGACACAGTTGTTCGCATGGTCAATATTCGTGGCAGCTATGTTGGAAATCGTCAGGATGGGGTCGAGGCAATTGATTTCTTCGCCCGCGGTCTGATCCATGCTCCATTCAAGACAGCTTCGCTGAAAGATTTGCCGAAGATCTTTGAATTGATGGGTATGTTTCTCTGCCCCTCCATCTTCTTTCTCTTCTTATGCGTCATATTACTTTTTGTTATGGGTTCGGCTTCGGGGAAAAATGGAAAGTTGATTGTGCTAACACATAGTAGAACAAGGCAAAATCGCTGGTCGCTATGTGTTGGATGTGCCTCAGTAGAGCCAGCTAGGGTGCTCACATAACTGAAAACGTGGGAATACACACAAATTCATGTTCTAACCCTGTGCCGTGTTTATTCGGATGCAGAGCCAGAATACAGAACCTTCAGTTTTTGCCTTGACGTGACTGCTGTAACCTGTATCACCTTCAACACGAGGTTTGTTTGTATGGTTCCTAGTCTCCAATTTAACACTCAAATGGAATTTCAGAAAGACTCCCCAAGCTATCAACGTAGTTATCCCGTAAACAATATTGTTTCCGTATTTATGGGTGGCTAAAGTGTGCTCGGTATCCATGCGGGGATCTCCCCCTGCCCTGAATGTTGGGCCTGTTATAAGTATATCCCGGCAGATGTGCCTAAGAATTAATATCTCTCAATCTTAGCATATCGTAGGCATATAGCATAGTGTTGTGCCTTTGAATAAACCTACATTAGAAAACTTATATATGCTAAATGATAAAATCATATATTGCCCAATTTAGTATGAGAGTCAACGAATTGTAGCATGAGAATTGTTGTATCTGTAAACTAATCGCCATTTTGCTTACTTTTAAACCATGTTCTGCTGTTGATTGATCTTTAGAACCGTAGTTGGATATATATTCGCTTTATCCCTGGCCTTGGCTACTAGGATGCTGCGTATATTACCTCCACGCTAATAATGATTCTCTGATCTGTTTTGTATAGCACTCGAAGTACACACTTTGTATTTTGTTTAGATAGGACTACTAACCAGTATTTAGGCGTCTTGGCATTGAGATGTACGTCTTGGAGGTAGTACAAAAATCATTTAGTGTATGCTACGTAGCCTTTCATCACTTATCTCGATGAGTCACTTAGTCGGTCAACTGAGTATTTTAGGAAATAATTCACTTGAATATTTCTAAGGTTGGAAATGTACTAGGACGGACTTACTGTTAGTTAAAGAATACAACCATTGTTGAAAAGCCAAATGGCTTAACGTCCAATGTAAATTTAGAGAAAATGAAACAAGAGAAAGCAAGAAAATAGATGACAGGACAAGGGAGGTCACTAGGTAAAGCAGATTAAAACCAAGGATCACACTCGGTTGCATACTAGAAAAGATATTGCGCCGCATGCGCAATATGGTCATCCGAGAATGACGCCATTGTGTAGTAGCTATGGTCGTAGTCTGGTTGATAGCGTATACGTAGACCCTTAGCTCCTGCTTCAAGGACTGCTTGCTCGAAGTTTTCAGGAAGAAGTTGGCCTTGCTTGTAGAAATTGTCTCCAGTACCCTTAACAGACATAAGCCTATGCATGAAGAACACAAGAGATAAGGAAGAGAGGGAAACCAACCACGTCGATAAGCATGTTCAAGGGACCTTTCCATCCTTTCACCAATTCAGTAGAATCATATTCTTTCCATGAGTCCTGGTAATTCTCTCCGAGATAACCTGAAAATGCCTTTTGACCCCAAGGGCAGTTGATTGGGTTACAAATCGGCGCGAAGGCGGAAACTGATCGGTATTTTCCGGGATTGCGAAGGAACTTTCTACTATTAGAGCAAATTTCCCAGAATCATATATGACAAGGAATGAAGAAGTGCGCCTGCTATATCAATATCTTGAAGTAAACAAATTCGAGACATACCAACACTAAGGCTCCGTGGCCGCCCATACTGTGACCCGTAATGCTGACCCTCTCGGGATCAAGCTGGGGAAATTGTTGGAAAACTACATTAGGTAGCTCCTCTTTCACGTAAGTGTACATATTGTACGCTTTATTGTAAGGCTTTTGGGTAGCGTCTACATAGAACCCTGCACCTGTCCCGAAGTCCCAGCTATCATTCTCTCCTGGAATGTTGAGACCCCCTATAAAGTGTCAGTTGTTTGATTACTATAAACATGAGGTTCAATTTCAAATGACGGCTCGAGTATTAAGAAGTGCGTCGAAAGATGGGAGCGCTTGAAGGATAGAGGAATCGTACGCGGACTGGTATCGGGATATAGTACAGCTATTCCATTCTTGCTGGCCCCGTGCTGGAAAAACCCTTTCTCAGAGCAGTTATCGGCGGTACACGTCAGGCCAGATAGATAGATCAGGAGGGGTATTCTCCTGTGCGAATCCTCGAAAGCCTGAGGTGGAAGATAGAGGTTGAAAGCCATCTCACATCTGGTTGAAGTGGACAAGTGACTTAGCTTCAGAAGCTTGCCGCCAAAGGATGCGATTACTGCCTTTGTAGTAACGACCATTTTCTACTGCGCGTATTCCTAATACCTTGCAGTGTAGGGACATAAGAGTGCGTATCAGTGTGTTGAACGAAGTAATTGTTTGGCTGGGGAAGGGGGAGGGTGTATACTTTTAAGACCAGATAAATTAATTGCGCTGGGAAACGGGATCTACGCTATCTGCCGGGTATGACTGTCCCACTACTACGGTCAAAATGTGACCCACAATCCCCCAACGATATGAATGAAGCTGCCATGCTAACATTACCTATGGTTGCCTCTGACTCTGGGTCGATACATATCTAACATGGTCCTATAGACAAACTAACGTTCTTTTCTGAAAGATAGAGATATCTCAGAAAGTTGCTCCATCAAGGAAGCCGACCGCTTGGCTATCATTTAGTATACTTTTGTGGTTTCATCATTCATCAACAGTCATTGTAAGCGGCCATTGGCGAATTACTCTTTCCTAAATCAGCGCGAGATATTTCCAACACAGTCGAGACCCTTGATCCACGTCAGAGACGATTGATTAGCGGCCTGATCGTCAATGATCCATATTCTGTTATTGGATAGTCTTTAGCTGGACTGGCAAAAGCGTATGATGTGATAGCCGCAGGGCTCCATTTAGATCAAGATCCGAGCGAGCTTTACATTACCGGGATTTGAACCAAGGCATCAATGTGGATCTCTGGTCTATCTCCACCGAGGGATGGCTGTCTTAAAACGGTACGTCAATGTGCAAAAATACCTCCCCTCAACAACTTGGCACTCCCACATTCCCTTATCCACCTTCTTCAACCACAAGTGTAGTATCTATCATATGCTCGACCAATGAATTATTTTCGGACATCGCCTACCTTTACCAACTCAAGATCATGCCTTGGATTATCTAAGCACCCAACAATAACTATAAACGTCACATTAGTTCTGCCAGCGGTTTCTTTACGATATACACATCATGACATTCTATTTTGTGGGCTGCGACACTCCTTGGTTGGTCCCAATGGGGGGCGGAAGTTTCTTGTTAAGGCGGTATAAGTAAGGATGAGTCTGATTCTTTCTGCTGAAGTGGCGTTTTCGATAGTTATGATCAACCAATAGATCTTTAGCAGAACCGCTGCGGGGAAACATCATTTGCCCCTACTAAATAGAAAATAATTGCTCTACTCAGCCCAGCCTGGGTTATGGTAAGTCAAACCTAGAACTTAAATGAGACCTCACGGTCCAACACTGTAATAAAACTGTGATTGGACATGTAACGTTGCCTCTTCCAGCTAGCTCCACAACAGCTAGCTTTTACGACTGTACCATAGTCTGTAGTTTTCTTCCGCCGGGCAATAGGTATTGTTTCTCATGCCATCACTCACTTGTTAAAAATTCATATTTCCGGCCGAAGCTGGCTGGTCAAAATGCTATTCTAGCTGACTAATGCTTGGGTTTCAAGGATAGCTCCAAATCTTGGTGCAACTCTTCCTCCCCGATCCGCACAGGCTCAATTGGTTGAAAAACAAAGAACACACGGAGAACACCGTTGTTGTCCTCTGAGTGAGTAATATTCCGCCATGAATGCGCAGTGCCTCGCTGGATGAAAACATCGCCTTTTCTTAAAACTCTCGTCTCACCCGAGTCAAGGACTAGTTCCGTAGTTCCATCAATGACAACACCGTAATCAAGACTCTCAGTCCGGTGCATCGGGATGTCAACTTTAGGCGGCACCTCAATTACTGTGCAGGCCGTTCCCTTATCTGGGTTTAAAGGGGAGGGATCGCGGAGTTTAGACATATATTGTTTGATGTCCAGGTTTGCATCTGCCTCAGGTGTGACTAGCGCGGGTGGGGAAAGCCCCTTCACTGGAAATCTTGTGGTTGCATAGGCAAGTGCATAGTCAGATGTAGTCGGCCTTCCCGGTGGAACCGGAAACCCTGCAAAAGGAACACTCTCATCGATACCCTTCTGAAAGACAGCCTTTCCGGTTCGGTGATCGTGGGTAGTGATTATGCGATTGAAGGCAACAGGCCGGTGTGCCATATTGATATTCTAGTCATCAGACCAAGTGGATAGGATATAAGGGGTTCATATATTAGAGAGTTGTGGCTTTTCTTATAAGTATAACTTCACAAGCTCTGAACTCAGGCTTGGATACTGGGGCATCATAAAATAGCAGACAATTACGACAGAGATATAATTATTGATTATATAGCTTTTCTTTAAAGTAATACACAGAGAAAGTGATGAATCATACAGTACCCAAATAGGTTGAAGTACTATCATGGACAAACATGTATAAATAGTTTCCAATTGGCTGATACAGTCTTACCAAAAGAAGAAAAAAGCAAGTCTGATACTTTGTCTGGCAATCATGATGTAGATATTCTGTCATATCGAGCTACATCGGACAGCAAAGTAAAATAGCGCATAACAAGAAAATCTTCGAAGATCAAATCATCACAGTGACGTCTTATGCCGCTACATAGTACTAGCTCCATGTGAGTGGCACTTATCTATATAATCTACCATCTGTCAGTTATGATGGAATGATACTTAAACCAATAATATTGTCATTACTTTCACATTTGGTAACTAAATTCACCGCAAAAATGTCTAGCGCAAAGCCCGCTCTCACGACGGACATCAGCAACTATGGTGATACTGGCTACGGAGACCTCAGTCAGACAATGAAAGCCTTGACTTGGCAAGGGAAGAATCAAGTGAAGCTCGGTAGGTGTATTATTGAACAACTCATGTATAGTCTGTACTTGAAAGTAGACTGACAATTCTCATCTGATTAAAGTGGAAACGGCTAGGCCAACCATCGTTGATGATGAAGATGTTATTCTGAGGGTAACAGGAAGTACCATCTGTGGAAGCGACCTTCATCTCCTTCATTGTACGTGATCTGCTACTCAATTTAGTTGTAGTGCTGACCTCTTCCACAGCGGCCATACCTGAAATGCACAAAGGAGACATTCTGGGGCATGAGTTTTGCGGGATTGTGGAGAAAATCGGTCCCAAAGTCAAGAAGCGCAAAATTGGCGAGCGAGCTGTAGCTTCCTTCCAGATTGCTTGTGGAACGTGCTACTACTGCGAAAAGAAACTGTCCTCGTTGTGTGAAAGAACCAACGGCAGTGATAGTGAAAATTCACTTTATGGACGCCGAACTGCAGGCACGTCACCCGGAGGAATTACTAAACTGTCGGCCTACCGCTAACCATTAAATTAGGCATGTTTGGATATTCACACTTCACTGGAGGCTTTGCAGGAGGACAGGCTGAGTTTGTGCGGGTTCCCTTTGGGGACGTGAATTTGCTACCGTTACCGGATGATGTCCCTGATGAACAAGGGCTCTATCTATCCGACGTCTTGGCCACGTCGTGGAATGCTGTGGTTGATACAGGTGTTAAAGAAGGAGACACGGTTGCCATTTGGGGGGCAGGCCCTATTGGGCAGATGGCGGCTGAGTTTGCGGTTGTGAACGGGGCGAGCCGAATCATCATGATTGACGGTGGAGAGGGAAGATGGCGGCTGGATTTTATGAAGACGAAGGTTCCGCATTTGGAGACTATTGACTTCACCAGACTTCCGCGCGGAGAAACAGTTGTATCCTTGCTGAAAAAAATGTGTGACGGGCGCGGCCCGGACATTGCAATTGAGTGTGCCGCTGGCGAGTATGCAAAAGGGTTAGGCCACGCCATCCAGAGGACATTAGGCATGGAGAACGACACGTCGGAACTCTTGAACGAGATGATTGAATCAGTTAGAGGCTTCGGGTGTTGTGGGGTCACTGGCATATATACTGGCTATGTATGTGATCAACCTCTGACATTGTCAATCACTAACACTTGGCCCAGTGCAATCACTTCAATATTGGTTCCTTGATGGAGACAGGGATTCACCTGAACGGAAATGGCCAAGCGCCCGTGCAAAAGTACTGGAATGAACTACTTGTCTTAATACAACAAGGGAAAATCTGTCCATTGGATATGGTCACTCATCGCTTTGATCTCAGCGATATGGAGAAGGTCTATGACTTATTCAACCGTCGTGCAGACGGTATGCAGAAGGTTTTCATCCAGACGAGGTTTTCAGCCCCCAGAGATCCGGCTTCACCCGCTTTGACGGTGTTTTGAGTGGCCCCCAACCCCTCTAAAAGCTATACAACCTTTAGAGGGCAAGGCTCTACGTTTTGAGACATTTAATGGTGACGGTGTTCATCAATAAAGGGAAGAGGACACCTACGAAATAAAATGATGTTTAATGCCGTCTACTTCTGTATCTTGAGATAAATATTTTTGTGCTACTAAGCAGGAATGTATATCGAGTTATACCATCACAGATACTAAAACAGCACAGACCCTCCTGCAAGCTTAATATCATGGGCTTCCAATGCCACTAGGAAGTAATATACATTTTCTTAAGGTCGAGCTAATGGGATATTGTTGTTTTATGCTATGTTCCTTGCCTTTAGACTACTTCAGCTCCTGTTTTCGACAACGTTGCTTGATTCAACCAGGCCATGTGTTTATTAATCTTGATCTAACGGGCCACAAATAGAACAGAATGGTGACAGCTATTATGACAAAACTGTACACGAGGCGTCAGGTACATGATACTTGGTTCTGTGACGGCTCCATCGGAACGTTTTTGATATTCTATCATGAAAATCAAAGAGATAATTTTATTGCGGTCCGAAATATGCATGAAAGGTTCAGCGAATCACCATAAATGGAAATAACAGCCAGAAACACCAGTGATAGATATACAAATTAGGCATTATAACTCTCCGATTTTTGACCATGAAAGCTAGTTACGAATTATCTCTCTCCCATCCAACCAGTCCATAAACCACGCATAGCACATCAGGATCCTTCTCCTCCACGACCGCGTCCAGAAGAAGTTGCCAGATCTCCAACTCAGCCATGCACCGTAACCCGTGTACTCGCGCTTCCCTTGAACCACACCGTCCCACGCACCCGTGTATGTTACCAGCGACCGCTGCTTATATTGAAATGGCCGAGTATATTTTCCACCAGAATTGAAAAGGTTGATAAGATAATCAGCTTTTTGAATTGCAACTTCGGCGGTCGTCGGTAATGTTCCGCCTTCAATGTCGGCCGCATCGCCCATTGCAAACACGTTAGGTATCACGTTGCCATCTGGGGAGAAAACATTGAGATGATCGTCGGTCAAGATCCGCACAAGGCCTTTCTCAGTCTTCCTGAGCTGCAGTTGGTCGACCAAGGGTATTGATCTGTTTCCGGTGGCCCAGATGAGCATCCCGTAGCCCGTGACCCCGGATTCCCTGGTCTCTATGGTATCCTTTGTAACGTTCAGAATGTGGCAGTTAAGCTTGACCTTGACCTTGTTGGTTTTCAGTGCACTGCAAGCATATTCTGATAACTTCTGGTCAAATGGTGCCAGAATCTGGGGTGCGACATCTATCACCGTAACTGATGTCATGTCCCTCAGGTGCGGGAATAAAACGCCCAAATCTCCTTCAAAAAGGTCTGTCAATTCCGCTGCCACCTCGATCCCAGTGGGGCCACCCCCAACAATAACGATATGGAGTAGTTGCCTCTGGCGCGCTTCAGATGTTCCCGGCAATGAAGCCATCTCAAGGACTTCATTCAGACGACTCCGTACAGTGTTTGCATTGGCCACATTCTTGACAAAAATGGCATTTTCCGCAACCCCAGGGATGCCAAAGGTATTGCTTCGACAGCCAGGCGAGAGGATCACTCGGTCATAAGATACTTCGAATCGCTCATCCTTCAGCTCTTCGAACGCGGGCTGACATATGAGTGCCTGCCTGTTGAAGTCAATGTCGACGACGAAGGCCTTGATGTATTGGGCATGAAAATCCTTCCGCCGGATGGGCTCATGTGCTAGACGGGGGTCAAACAATCCGCAAGCCGCGCTGGCGAGGAGGGGAGTCACCGCGGACGTGTTCTCTGGCGCAATAAGGGTAATATCGTATTTTCTGTGGTCGATGCCATATCCCAGTCGATAACCACCCCACCCACCGCCAATGATGACGACCTTTTCCTTAGTTGACATCGTTTTTGGTCCTTATATTGACGAGCCGTGCAGGAAAAGCTTTCAAAATGGAAGTTACACTCACCCGAAAGAGTTCAATTACTGGCGGGCATGGACTACAAATACCTTGCCGGTTTATGAATAACATTCCTGACGTCACGACTCCTCATTACCAACTAGCGGTCTACAGTGATTGTTGAGAAAATATGAAGAGTACGTGTTGATCTGACTGAGTTTGCCAAGCAAGCTTGCCACTGGTCTAAAGCTCTTTCTCGAGTTGGCTTGGGGGAAGGGACAGTGTAATCTGGCTTACAAATTTGTGTTAGCCTCTTATCTCCACTTTCATCACGACAGAAGCATAATAAGCGGGGTAGGGCTTGTTTACCCCATCCTCCTCCCTACTCATAGCAGGTCCAGTAAAGTCGGGGACCGCTTTAAGTTAGAGCTTTTTTCTTTTTTTTCTTTTTCTCCTCTTCTGATAACGGAGTTGTTCGTTGATACGAAAGTTACCATTTATGAAATAAGGTTACATGGTAAATTGCTTGGCACACACATGGCTTGTGCACTGATGGGGGCATATCATTGGCTCGATACTAGTGCCAAAAATAGCTAGCACCATTCTGAACCTAATATAGATTTACCAACATCGTCATGTAGTAGGCATAGATTCTAGGCTTGACCTCTAAGTTTCGTCTTGGTGAAAAGCTGAGTCGGTATTGACCACAGGACCCACGGGCCCCTCCTTCCGCGAAAACTAACTCCTCTAAACCATCTATCATGGATGACTCAGTTCAATGTTCCACTTCTCCAATTGTAGACGTCATTTCTGTCGTCACAACACTTTATCATGACAGCGGACACAAGGGAGCTATTCTATATAAGTTCGATCACTTCGAACCCAAATGGAAGTTTACTCTCTCCGTCAAATCTGTATCCAAATCAAAGTTTCATCACCTACCTCGCATCAATAGTCACCCCAAAAGCAAAAATCATTATGGCTAGTACTGCTGGTAAAGTGAGTTACCTGTTCCCATTTTTCTATTCCCAATACATACTTGAAGCTTGGCACATATAGTGCTGGACGATGAGCACTTCACTTTGCCTATTCTCAACCACCACAAATGGACTTTTCCTGTGCCATGTGCTCCTTTGATATTTTGCTAACGTCAAATGATAGACCATAACTTGCAAGGTAATGGCGTCTGTAGCATGTCTTCTGGATATTGTGGCTTCCTATTTTCTAACACGATGGCCGATAATATCAGGCTGCTATCGCATGGGCTGCCGGCGAACCATTTTCCATTGAGGATGTCCAGGTTGCCCCTCCCAAAGCCCATGAGGTTCGCATTCAGATTCTCCACACGGGTGTCTGTCACACCGGTGCGTTGTTCCATGTGGTTTATATTTGAGCCAGTTTTTATTCTTGTTTGTTTCAACGTGAGGTTTGAATTATATTGGTTAACACTGCTGGTTACATAATACAGATGCCTATACTCTCTCTGGAAAGGACCCAGAGGGAGCTTTCCCTGTCATCCTGGGCCACGAGGGTTCAGGTATCGTTGAGTCAGTTGGTGAGGGCGTGACTAATGTCAAGCCTGGTGATCAAGTAATCGCGCTTTAGTCAGTTATTTTTCACATCCCACCTGTCTAGAAACGCCAACTTATCATCAACAGTACCCCGGAATGTGGTGAGTGCAAGTTCTGCAAGTCGGGGAAGACCAACTTGTGCCAGAAGATCCGTGCCACTCAGGGCAAAGGTGTGATGCCCGACGGAACAACTCGCTTTAAAGCACGAGGCAAAGATATCCTGCACTACATGGGAACCTCGACATTCTCTCAATATACGGTTGTTGCTGATATCTCAGTTGTGGCTGTTACTACCAAAGCACCCACTGATCGTGCGTGTTTGTTGGGCTGTGGGATTACGACCGGATATGGTGCTGCAACGATTACTGCCAAAGTAGAGCAAGGATCTAATATTGCCGTTTTTGGTGCTGGGTGTATCGGTTTGTCTGTGATTGAAGGTGCAGTGAAAAATAAAGCTGGTAAGATTATCGTGGTTGATGTCAATGATGATAAGGAACAGTGGGCGCGCAAGTTTGGTGCTACAGATTTTGTGAATCCTACCAAGCTCGAGGGAAAGACCATTCAGGAACAACTGATCGAGATGACTGATGGGGGATGTGATTATACTTTTGACTGTACCGGAAATGTCGGTGTGATGCGTGCTGCTCTAGAGTCCTGTCATAAGGGATGGGGCGAAAGTATTATTATTGGAGTTGCTGCAGCTGGTCAGGAAATCTCGACTAGGCGTAAGTTTGCTCCCTATGTGAGCTGTATGGATAGTCGCATTGTTAACCTATTATATAGCATTTCAACTTGTGACCGGGCGAGTGTGGAGGGGTTGCGCATTCGGTGGTATCAAGGGTCGGTCTCAGCTACCCAGTCTTGTCGATGACTACGTCGCTGGCTACCTGAGGGTTGATGAATACATAACTCATCGTGAAACACTGGGGACTATCAATACAGCATTCCAGCACATGAAAAGTGGTGACTGTATCCGGTGTGTCTTGGATATGAAAGTCTAAAGTTCGTGAGGAAACAGGGTATATGTATTTGTGTTGGTCTCTAGCAAAATTGCCTTCGCGAGTAAGTGCATAATACATATTTGATTACCCTGACAATGCTTTAGCATCAAATCTCTGAGCCATCTATTGAAAAGGTAGCAAGAAGTGGGAAATCAGCTTGGCACTATAGTTATACTACATAATGCATTCCAGAACGATATTATCTCTTAGAGTGTACATCCTTTTCTTATTAGGTGGCTGAAGCACGCCATTATATAGATGCCTACCAACTCTGGGTTGATCCTCGCATCCGTACTTCTTGTCATTGCATTCGGACCTTCCCCGTCAACCTTTCGTTGTCAACCTCTAGTGGATTGTAGTCATCGAGGTGTCGTATGGAGCCGAGATAGCTAACTGGTCGTAGAGTTCTACCTGGGTGTAACAATAGGTTTCAGTCTCCGAACAGTCTTAAGTTGGACATTGGGCTTTTGTGTGGCTGTATTCGTGAAATCATTGCGTGCTGCCCAGCGACAACCCGGTTCAGCACCCACTCAACTTTGTTCTAGAGGTTATCTCCACTAAGCTGCCAGAGCGCATTGCAAATAATGAACGAGGCCCGCGACGTGGTGCAGGGTTATCTTCTTGGCCCTTGAACGCACTAATACACATCTGTTCCCAGTCCTAGCCGTGTCTTAGGTCAGCAGACCCACCCGCCATTCGGCGTGTTGGTCTGCCTCACCTCAACGCAAAATTTGAAGCTATTCAAGCTCCTATACAACATCGCCTTGAGTATCTATCCAATAAGGTAGTTTAGGACCTTCCTTAGCCATTTGACTAGCCTCTGTACTAGGCAGATCCCCTATATCTTCCAGTTGTGGTGTTTTATTGTGTCCTAAAGTTCCCGCTTTCCCAATCTGCCTAAGACCCTGCAGTCTTTCCACCTCTGTACGATCAGCAATATGGCGTTTTGCATCATATACAGTAAGTGGTCCATTATACCGGACCCTTATTGTTGATTTTCGTCTATCTTGAGGCTTCCGATATCGAAGGTGTTGTTGTAAATCATCTTTAAGCTGAGTGGCTAGTTTAGTGGCTTCTAGCGAGTTCTGGAATACTCGGTCAAAGCGTCGTACAAAACTCTGATCAAGCTCCGGGCTATTATTAATAAAGCTCCGGGCTTTACTAATACTTCGGTGAAGACCCCGTATTGTAGATGGCGGCGATGAGCTTGATGGTGGTGGTGGTGTTGTAATTATCTCAAGTCCTGGAGCAGTCTCTAAAGCCTCACGTAGCGGCTTTATGATCTTCTCTGAATCTAAAGGATATATACCTCGCTTCTCAAAGGAATCCCGGATTGTACGTTGTTTGAAAGTCGTTGTACAAATAGAATGAATCTGTTTTAAGAAATCACGCTTATCGTCCATCTCAGTGCCTCTCGAAGCAAGCTCATTATTTCGCTTGCGATAGAAGATTTTGTAGGCCTGAAAAGGTTGTCCATCGAGAGGCTGTACAAGGTGCGTTGTATGAAGAGGAAAACAGTAAGGTATAATATAATGCTGTCCACAAAACTAAAGGAATTCGTAGGTAAGATGGGACTCGTGGCTATCAAAAAATAGTAATCGGACCTCTTTTTTAGAGATACAGCACTTTGTATGACGGTGGAAGTGTTGAATCCAGTCAAGACTAATCTCATCTGAAGTATAGCCTTTAGGAGATAGAACTATTCGATATTCATCGGGAATATCTGCATCGTACCATCTCTCCGGATGATGTACGCCTTTGAATATAAAGTATGGAGGAAGAACAAAACCATCTGCTGCAATACACTCTATTGCAGAGATCAGTTCCCCCATTTCTTTACATGGATTCTCTCTTGCAGCTCGTACAGGCATAGTAGTCACAACTTTTTGAGACTTTCCCTGTCCCAGTTGGAGGCCTGTTTCATCGAAACTGTATATATTTTTTAGGAATCTGCTTGATAAAGGGCTCTAAACAGTCGAACCAGTGCTGAAAAACACCTATATACTCTGCATCAAGACGATCCCTATCTTTAGACTTCTGTTGAATAAGCTTAAACTCGTCTGGGAGACGTTTAATAAAGCGATAAGCCCAGTTCTTGTCAACTGTACGAGGTAGCCCGTCCGTTGTATTCCGCTGCAGTATTTGATTGGCACTCTGCTCAATCATTCCGGTCGTAGATGGACAATATAGATTATCAAGCTGACGAATCCAATGAATCAATGCCTTTTCCTGTGAGTCATCAAGTGTCTTGGCTGGGATAGGACGTGTATTTCGAGTAGCTCGGCCGTGAATACGTGCCCTGAGTCGATAATAAGGAACGTCAAATTGACGCGTCAACGCAGAGATTTTGGTGTTTTTTTTTAGCTTTGAGCGGCTGTACAGGCCTCTAAGAGTCGTTTCTCGATATCAGAATAAGAATCTGGCATGGTGGTGGTACGTAAAATCTCTGAATGGCTTCAAATTTCGCGTTGAGGTGGGAATTTGTGTTGAGGCGAGGCAGACCTAAGAGACGGCTACTCGTGCCTTCTTTGGATCTGATTGTGTCTGGCCATCTATCTGAACAGAATTGTCATCCTGTTGATCATGGCAAACTCTAAACAATAGCCGGATATCCATACTTTTGCTTCGGCTTCGCTGCTCGCCAACCACAACAATCGCTTGGTCAGCAGCAGCGAGCATTGGCAGGTCCAATGGACTATCCCCAAATGCCCATGTATAGGCCGCATGAATTTTCTTGGTACAAGAAACCAAGTACGCTTTCACAGAAGGGGTCACGACAAACCCGTCGGCAAGCCGTCCACCACCCATGATCTTCACCGTCTCGGGCAGACCTTCTCTTTCAATTATCTTTTCCCAAACTCGTCGCAGTCCACATGTCACGATGACCAGGCGGATATGGTTGTGACTTCCCAACCGGTGCAGAAGTGAAAACATTTGAGAATAAAGGGGCGTTTGTAGGGATACCTCTGTGCAGATAGCATCAAACTCGGCATCGTTGGTCGACTCTTCGTACAGCAACATCGCTTGCCTGAACGCGATATAGGAGTACCCTAGCTGGCTGCTGAATAGCGTGCTCAACGGACTAACTTTTGAGGGTGAGAGTTTCTCCCAGAATACCTCGCCCGTGTCCTGTGCCGTCAACGTCTTGTCACCGTCCAAGAAAAGAACAGTCTGGAGCTCATCGTAGTGAGTTGAGAGTGCATATTCCAAATGCTGCTTGGCGATTGAGTTGTTGTACTCTTCCCCATGAGCCTGGAAATCAAGTAGTAACTTGGATAGCTTATCATCGATATTTGGGTAAACGGTCGTGAACAGAATACCACGTTGACGACAAAGCTCACGGAGCTCTTCAACCTCCGTATCCTGCCAGCGACGTAGATGCTCAATTGACAAATTTGAACGACTTCTCTCGCGATCCTGCAGTCGCTGCTTCGCCGTTTCTTCCACAGGAGTATTGACATAAATTATGTGCGTGTATGTACTCAAGTCGTTGTCAGTACACACTCTCAACGCCGCTTGATTTTCGTTGGACCAAAATATGAAATGCCCGGTAACAACTCCAACTTTCCCGCTCTTTGTGCATTTCGATTTGATGCTGTCAATGGCGAGCTGGCGGAAGTGCGTCTGCTGCACGGTTCCTAGCTTCTTGAATGCATCGAGCCCGCCGGGGGTAACAGATTCAATCTCTTCCGAGCCTTCAAAGTATTCGAACTCCGATTCTTTGAGATCTTTCTTCAGTTTGTTCAGGAGGAAGGACTTTCCGCAGCCGGGGATTCCGTACAGGCCTATCACTCGGGGGCCGGATAGCGTAGGCATGTTCGGTAGTTGCGAGGCGTCACAGTGCTCTAGCAAGTTGGTTGAGTCAATCCTAGAATAATGCAAGGTGATCAGAAGGGTTGAGGAAGATCGAACTTGGAATTGAAAAATGAGGAGAGCCGTGGATGGTGTTCGCTTCTAGGCAGCTCTACACCCAGCAATAAATATAGTAGACAAGGAATAGAACATTGTTTGCTGCTGAAAATGCTGCAAAAAGCGAACTGCCAGACAAAGAAGTGCTGTTGGTGGTATCCTGTATTGGTTAACTTTCCCGCATATTCCTAATGTGGAAGAGAAGTTGCTGGTTGCTTGTGGGACAGCGGAGCGGACCCTCACGTACGTGACCGGGGAATTTACCCCATTCCAATGAAAACTGTCTTGTTACGCTATGAGCATATGGGCATCTTGGAGTATCAAGACTAGGGACCGTTATCAAGCCAAGATGCAGCTGCAAGATGACAATAAGCGTAGATAGTTATGTACATATATAGTGCTAACCAGGCTCCCTCATCAGCTCTGCTTGATCAACTCTCCACAGATATCAAAAACCCGCCACTCTGGATAATAAGCTGCTGCTTGAGCAGCTTCATTATTTTCACATTATGGCAAGGCCAGGGATATCATCCCTGTTCGTCCCCCAGCGACGCTCCACCACGTGAATACAAACGAACACCAGCTCATTCCGGAACCTTTGCATCCGCTTCCATTTTCCAGCTGGGAAATTATTAGTTTGTTTTCTATAAGCCATGGATGAGACTTTACCTGTAGTCTCATGTAGTCACAGAGAAAGTGGCCACACCCATAGTAACTATCAACTAACCCTCCTAAACCTCGCCTGATCAATTCCATGACGCAGCGCAACCTCATCAACCTTGAAGAAAATCTTCCTTGGATTTACCACCTCCCGAACAAGATCGTAATGAAGTGGAGCAGAGAGATAGATATGCAGTCACCCTATAAAAGCTCCAGCGTGACGTGTACTTCACCAGCATGTACGCATATACAGGCATATACTGTGGGGCCAGCATAGACGGTAGCAAGCGTAAGGGGAAACCATCGTGGCGCGCTTGGCTGAGAGAAAACAGCACATCGGAGGTCTCGTTAGGCTGTTGCCATCTCGTAGTTGCTGTTCTTCGCCCGGATAACTCTTCTCGAAGCCTGTCGCGGTGCCAGGAGATGGGTTGTTGTTTGGTTAGTCCTAAAATGCGGTGCCATTTCCTTAAGGAGCTTCCCATCTTGGCTAATTATATCTTCTTAGACTCTGATGCTGAAGGGATCGAATATGGAAATGAGAGAAGAGGGCTCTGCAGGTCTGCAGGCGTCCAAATGCTGTGTTACTTGACATAGAAGTCCATCAATCTCGTCAATATCTGCGCGAATCCATTGTTGTTTCCCAACACTGATGACACAGTCAACCCCGTTGTACCTTCTCCCAACGATCCAGATGCGTATTCTGACTGGACCAATTTCTACTCTGTCGCTTCCGAACAGCGATTACTTACATGGAAAAGATAGTGCTCGTTTGCAACTGAGTACGGGGATCTCCGATCATAACCTCCTGATATGGAGTCGTCTCGACGAGTACCCGTCGTTGCGCTGCGTGTTCCGCTTTTGATTGAGAAGATGACCTTGTTGGGTACAACTTGGATGATCAAGTGCGGAAAGGAGCTAAGAACGCCTGGATGTGTATAGCCCGAGCGGAAAATAATTGTATTTTGTCCTCATGGAACGTCTTGTTGGTTTCACTCAAAAGCTCGAAGCTTGTTTCTCTGATTCTGTCCTCAAAGACCTTCACTTTGGACCGTCCTTGACGGAAATCTTCTTCCGCGGATGACAGGGGTGTTTTGGACGCCCGTGGCCTAGGGCTGTGGTTGTGTTTCCAATACTATTGAATTATCACCGCCACTATACAGTTGGCTCCAGGTCATCTGCTCTTTGCTCAGTGCTGGGGGCTTGAGATTTCTGGTGCAGCTCTAAATGACAGATATGGCGTCCGCAGTTATGGCCAGCAAACGGGTATAATATAAGAACCTGACTGGCTGAGTTAGGCATTGCTCATATTCCACTAACAGACACCACTTATCATCTCCAGTCCGTGTCCTGAGTTTCCAATAGTACATACGACAGCCCATCGATGGGAACAGATTCAATCCGATTTGGTGTATATCAACTTCAGGCCGTTGAAACTCGATTCCAATATTCAAGGAGCATTCCAAGCAGACTAAATGACCGCAAATTAGGGATTTGAAAGGCAGATTTAATCTTCCTGAAAGATTTACTTCTCATGTTTTCTTCTAAGATTATCATTTCGTCTATTCTGAGCCGTTCATGCTCTGAGCTGGTAACGGCTCCTAGCGATGGTGATCATCACGATGGTTGTGGGTCCAAACAAGCTTGTATGATCCACCATTAGGCACTGGAACTACTTAAGCCGTGTAAATATCTAGGGTTAAAACGTTGCGTTGAGGCTGGTACTGGTCATCCACTAGTTACCTAGGTACTCTCACGCAAGAGTTATCATGGCGCGCTGCTCCGGAATACGTTTTCCTACCATCCATTTTCTCTTCCCACTCAAGATCCTCCAAGTCTCAAATGCATTATCGCTCCCGCCATCCATTTGCCGCCTTCGGAAGCTTGGCTTTGGCTCGCTCTCACAGCTGAGCTCCACCGCCTATTCGTCGACAGAAATGTCGCGCGATGAAAGTGCAACAGACCGTTCTTGCAAGTACAACTGGATTGATGGTGCAGAGTCACTTGAGAAATATAAACCCGGCGGCTATCATCCTATCGTGATAGGAGATATGTTACACGAGCGATACCGCATTGTAGACAAGCTAGGTTTTGGCGGCTATTCGACTGTTTGGCTCGCCCGGGACACTCACTTAGGGCGCTACGTTGCTATCAAAGTCGGCATCGCAGATGCACTTGCGCATGAAGTCAAGATTCTTCGAGTTCTATCTGCACCACTGCCGTCACCGTCATCCTTACACCCAGGGCGCAATTCGATCTCTTTTCCTCTTGATGAATTCAAGTTGCATGGTCCAAATGGAACACATCCATGCTACACTATGATTCCCGCACGATGCAATCTCAGAGAGGTCTCTTTCAGTCGCCTATTTCCTATTGAGGTTACTCGGGCGCTATCAGGTGGGCTTACGCTGGCTCTTGCGTATACTCATTCAAGAGGCTATGTTCATGGAGGTTTGTCATGGCGATGGTTGCAACTCTGGTTCTATTCAGCTAACATCCGTGGCATTTTTACCTAGATGTTCATCTCCGAAATGTCCTAGTCAAACTCCCATCAAGCTTCGATCAGCTTTCGGTTGAGCAACTGTATGAAAAATACGGTGAGCCTGAGACAATCCCCATAACACGATACGACGGAGAACCGCTTCCGCCCAACATCCCGACGACGGCAGTAATACCGCTCTACCTTGGTAAAGACGCGGAAAAATTCTCATTAGCAGACGCGCGCGTGCTTCTTAGTGATTTTGGCGAAGCATTTGCCCCGGCGTCAGAGTTTCGTCGTGGGGAAGATTGCCATACCCCGCTGGCTATGCGGCCCCCTGAAGCCCGATTCGAACCGCAGACCGCGCTCTCTTATTCAGCAGATATTTGGAGTCTGGCCACAACAATCTGGGAGATTCTTGGCATGAAGGCCATTTTCAACAGCGAGTTTGCGACTGCGGATGAGGTAGTGTCTCAGCAAATCGATGTGCTTGGACCCATGCCCTCAAGCTGGTGGAAGCGCTGGGAAGAACGGAGCCAATTTTTCGATGAGAATGGGCATCCAAAGGAGGGTCGGTATGTGTGGCCTCTGATTGACAAAGCATTTGAGGAAGGTGTGCAGATGTATCGACGGAAGCGTAAAGTAGGTGAGTTTGATGAGGAAGAATCGGCCGCTATTCTTGACTTAATGCGCCGAATGCTGGCATTTCGGCCGGAAGAGCGACCAACAGCTGAAGAGGTCCTTCAGTCCGAGTGGATGCTCAAGTGGGTGTTGCCTGATTTCGAGCGGAGTTTAAAATCCACCTCTTTGGAAAGCTCCAAGGAGACATGAATGCCCGTAACTATCCACCACTCTCAAACCGGCAAGCCATGTATAGAGCTAATGACGCGACTTCGTATTGAGCGCCCTGTCTCCACAGCCCATCCTAGTACAAGGGCCGTGACGTTCGAACGTGCACCACTTGTACTTGACCGGTTTTAATCCGTAGAGTTATATCAATGCCACTGACAACTAGTTCCGTTGATGCCTCGAGCTGAAGCACCCTGGATATCATTATCGAATGAAGGAATCAGGATGGCTTCGAGAATTCCAGTGCGAAAGCGGTGGACATCTTGTGCGGGAGTTTCATATCACAGTAATTCCACTGGCCATCGTGGTGATTTTGACCCAAGCGGCCCCATACTATAATTACATTGAGGGACAAATATCTTCCAGACAGGAGGGACTGTGACTAATACTACTAAAGGGAAAGAAGCAGTAGCACTGGAGAAGATTATTATGGCTGACGAGCGATACTCTATACAACTGATGGGACAAAATATTAACCCAGTGGCCTAGGGCTGTGGTTGTGTGTCTAATATTGAACTATCACCGCTGCCATAAATTTGGCTCCAAGTTACTTGCTCTTTATTCGTGCCTGAAGCTTTAACTTCTTGGTCAGCTCTAAATGGTATATATCCGCCTCCTAGGTTATGGAGAACCTGACCAGTCACGTTAGACATCGCTCATCTTCCACCAACGAACACCACTTATTAGGTGGATTTACCTCCTGAGTTTCCAAGGAGAAATACATACGACGGCTCGTCAATGGAACCGGGTCGATCCTATTCAATCCGATATGGTCCGATCTTGCTCTCTCTAACCTTTCTCATCAGGCGAAATGCTGTAAAAAGTCTAGCGACAAACCTGGGAAGTGTTGGGTATTCGCATATGTAAGTTGACCTCGCGCCTTAAGTAGTGGGGGAAACAGTTTTATCTAGCCAATTGTATTGAGCAATCACTCTCTATCAGCAAATTCTGGCTGCTTTTTCGCGCCCCTTACCACATTTTGTGCTCTCTATTTGAAAACTCATATTATGAACGGCATCCCGCTACTTTCCACAAACTACTTTGATATTAATGGTTCGCATTGTAGCTGATACAAGCCAGAATATTCTCTGCCAGAAGAGCAATTCCGGCGAAATAAAAGGGACAGTAATATCGGACTGGAGGCCCACGTGCAATGTTCGGTAGGGACCGGAAGTTAATGAAAGGGGCGGCGATAAGTGCAGGATAATAGGATAGGAAGAGGGAAGCAAAGGGAAAGAGGCGGGGAAAACGACATTAGATCTTTTATGTCGATGTTAAGCAGTTCAAATCTGATTCCGAATATTCAAGGAGTATTCAAAGCAGACTGTATAGCCGGAAACCAGGAATTCATAAGGCAGAGTTAATCTTCCTGAAAGATCTGCTTCTCATCTTTTGTTCGAAAATTATCCTTTTGCCTATTCTGAGGGTCCTCGTCGCTCTGCCTTCCAAAAAAGTATGCCTCTGAGCTGGTGACGGCCCCTAGCGATGGCCCCAAGTGATCATCATGATAGCCCTGATATTAGTATATATACACTCCTCATGTGCACTTGGAACTAACCCGTGTAGGGTTGAAAATTTAAGGATTGAGTTCTGCGCTGACCCGCCCCTGAAAGGGCTTCTGAACCCTAAACACCATAATCCACTGCTGAGGTAGTATCAAGGGATCGCATTTATGGATCCCCACCTTGAACCAACACTTAAAGGTCGCTGGCAATTATATACGAAGCTCCAGTCCGTCTACATGTCTGAAATAGCTCTTATTAATCCGCCTTAAATCAAACAGGGATATTAACAAGTTCTCTCCGAGAATGAAGACGCCCCCACGTAGGATCCTGATCATTGTGGGTCGAGATTTCGCTTTACGTGCTTTTGCTTAAGCATCCTGCTCTTGCTCAGCTGGTTTATCTTTCTACTATATGTTCTGAGTTGATTAGAGGCCGATCCTGGTGCAACTTGGGGGCTAGGCAGTCGAAGGATCAGGACGACGCTGTCCAATATAACTAGCTCTTCATGGGTCAGAGTGGACGTACGTGGAGACCAGACATTAAGAAATCAGTAAATCAGTAAATATCTCACTGAAAAGTGTGAGGTGAGAGTCGGATCTAGACATTACTCATGCAACATCCTGCTCAGGTATTTTACTAGCGAGACTGCCATGAAAGCATGCTTCTTGATTCCATGAACATTTTAACCCTGTGAACTTTGCTTTCAACCTACTTCATCCATATAATTCCTTGACGATGCATCTCGCAACTCTTGTCTGTTTCTGTATCTCCGCTGCCTCTGCAGTGAAGCATTATGGCTTGACGCCCACCGAGGACGTGAAGAATATGGTCGAATATCACGCCCGGGCATTGTCGGGAAATGATATGAATATGAACCTCACCTCTTTGTTCACGACAGACAGTCAGAATTTCCATGATGGAGCCGATTTTCTGGCTGCGGAGCTCGGTATCTTCAACAAGACTATCGCCGACGTTTTCCCCCCGCATTCCTTCAAGATTGGAAACAGCTCCCTTCAAGCCAGAAGTGCTATCAACGGTGAATGCCAGGGCCATGGCAACATTGAAGATAATCTGAGCAGCAATCAGATTACGGCCGTGTGTGCTGCTATGACTTCAGCTGCAGTTGGTGGTGTAACCGGACTTATTGGTGTCGTTGATAGCAAGGTTTGCGTTGAGGCTGGTACTGGCCATCCACTACCTTCATGCAAGAGTATTTTCGCGATCATCAATACTTCTGGTGTAACATTCACTAGTATCACGGTCAATACCTATTGCCCTCAGTTCCTCAGTTTCTTTGTGGCGTGCCATGGCGCTGATGCAGAGGCCACTGCAAGCAGCGACAGTGCCTTGGAGTTGACTGGATTCAACTCTCAGAAGAACTACAACTGCCAGGGGCCCCATCCGAATGAGAAATGTATCGAGACGTCCGCGTGAAAGCTTGCTGCTATATGCATGGCCCTATAGCATATATACTACTTGCGAAGCCCATCAAACTGTCAGTTGTGCGAACAAAGTTCCTAGGGACTTGGTATCTTGGATACGTACATACACTCTTTTGTATATAACAAACAGGGAGGCCTCTCAGAGATGGCATCCTAGACACTAATAGAAACTTGTTTAAAATTTTTGCAATGAACGCAGACACACTCTCTAGCCACGAGACCACGGCTATTCTTCATCGTTGCAGTCCATGATGTATTTATAAAGCAACAATCGCTAGCCTTGGGGCTATTGTTCAAGACTACATGCTGACCAACAGGGAAGATTTGATAATGCAGCACTCATAGCTCAATACGTATGCCTACTGCGATCATAATAGCTCATGCTAGGCGTCAAGTCTCATCCTTAATTCCACTTTCACTTATTCGCGAAGACGATATTGGAGCTTCCGGTACAGAAAATTAAATAACGTAAAAAACGATGCATAAATCCCACACTGAAGGTAAAAATTGTCGGACTTGAAGAAGGAGTCTCGAACATAGATGGTGACCATGAGAGTCAAATAGTTAATCACAAGTGTCACTGCAAAACCTCTCCATGAAAAACCCTGCGGCCTGGGAGGCTGAGCATGAGTTGGAGGGACAGAGCTGCCACTGTCTTCGGTCTTCATATTGCTAGACATGATATTGCAACACGATTTATGTACTAAATCAAGCACTGGGGTGTTAATTAAATGTTTTCGAGTCGTTCATTTGAACAAAATGAATATGTGTTTCCTACCTATACCCAAGTCCAAGAAGTACCTCCTATTTCACTTATATTCCGAGTTGGGGACTTGTAGACAGTGTGAAGGATATCGTTCAAAGAAGAATAGGACCTCGCAGGAGATATCATATGATACTCCCAGTGTCAAAGAACATAGACGGCCTCGGTGTGGATGCAACAATAAACTTCTAAGGCTGCTGCTGGGGGCCACGGTCGGATTATATATATAGGGTACCGTGACCATAAGTAACCCGGGGACACGTGCCTGACCGCCCTACTTAAACAAATCCAAAAATGCCGCAAAGCAGCAATTAACATTATTCGGTCCAACTGGTTCCCACTAACGCACGAAACATGCAGGGCTAAGAGCTACATGTATTTGATTAGACACGAAGCGTCGAGGATTAAGTCATTGCTGAATGATTACGGAGTACTGAGCGATCACCGAGCGGTCCACTAGCGGAAGGGGCCAGTTCCACGACCTGCTCAACCGAAGTGCAATTACTTAACCCGCGGTCTGATGAACATAGCTGGCTGTTAAGATCCCAGCACTGGCCGCATAGGTAAATATGCATTCCCTCACCCGAGAAGCCAGCAGCGAGATATTGATTGCAGAAGCCGATATATTTGATAGCCTTAGCACTAAGTGACTTTGTAATGGAACTGCCGTCATTAGAAGCAACTAATCTATCGCCGTATTTCGGAGACTCCCTACTAGCTAGGGGACCCTTAGCGGGACGAGTCAGCCAGAATATTCCTGGACCATTTGTTAGTTATAAGGTTGATTGAATAGGATTATTCCGAGAAAATCGACCATGCGGGATTTACCTATCCTGGAACTGAATCTTCGTTGTTCTCTTCCCCAGCAATTGTTACATTAAGCTAGTTCATTATTAGCACTGAGAATCAATGCTTCCATGGGGATTGGTGTGTATATGTGAGTTGCTGGATATACAGCGGTTAGGATCTGTAGCCACTAATTTTCAATAATATCGCTGTCAGCAGTGGATGTTGCCGAATCACAATTGAGATGAAAGTGTCTATGTTCGAAGATGTTAGATGATCTACTTTGGATTGACTAGATTATTAGGTTTGAACGTAGGAATATAGAATTTGTTTTTACACTTGAGAAAGTCCAAATAGATTTATTCTGATCTGTGTGAAATTAGGGACAAGTAGCTTTATAATCTTGCTGCTAATTGCATGGCTACTAGTATTAATAGTTCCAACTTATCTGCACTTTGCGATAGGTACTATCGCTAAAAAAGCACTTGATTTATTGTGCATCTAGACTCTTTCAAGTACAATGAACGTCTCCTCCCTCATGAGTGTGGCAGTTCTTTTAAAGTCAGCATGCACATAATTCTCACTAGGGCTTTTTGAGAACTTACAGGAGGTAGTTCAGACGTTGTTGATGGAGCTTCTGTGGTAGTACTTGTGGCACTCGTGGTAACTGTGGGCTGAGTCTCATGACTATGGGTGTGCTCAGGACCTGGACATCCAACCCCAGGTACAGCGATGTCGTAAGCGTAAGACTCCAGGGCAAAGTACTGCAATGTGTCCGAGTTATGCGTCGAGAGAGATCCATTGTTGGCCGCTAGTTCAAGTGCTTCGTCGTAATCACTCGAAAAATGTTCAACCAAAGCTTGACCAACTGCTGGCATATGGTACAGTCGATGTAAAAGGTCGCCCGCCCAGAAGGTGTTCGTCTTAGAATCGGCGACATTGTATCCGAGTGCACACATAGTGGACAATGAGCGACGAGTTTCATAGCTGAGATCACAGATCACGGTTTCATCAGTGGCATTTTCCCCTCTCCAATGACCCCCGTACCCTATAGTCCAAACATATTAGCATAAAGTCTTGCTTTCTCTATTCCAACCTCTATTCTTTTCCCTCGAGTTTATAAAAAGTTGATGGAAGATATAACTAACCTTCCAAATCACAATTGCCGTCTGGATTATCACAACGGAATAGGACTCCCCCTTTGTCGCCACTGATAATGACTTCATACGCTCCAATTGCTTCTAAGGAGGGTCTGTTACCGAAGTATTTCCTGTAGATCTCACTTTGGTTGCCCCAACGCAATATGTGATCTCTGGCATGGGACGCAAGATCAATTGTCTCTTCCAGCGCAATCTCTAGCTGGCGACGTTGAGTTGCGTTGCAACTCAAGTGGATTGGATATTTAGTGACAGCACCTTCATTCCACGACGATTGACTGAATGGGAGAGCTTGCTTAGTTTCCTGTGCTGTAACAGGAGCTGGTGCCCCAGCTACTGTAGCAGCACTAGCAATGAGCAGGAGAATATTGGAGAGACTGATCATTGTATCTGGGATATGAATGGAAGATGATTGACTTGGGAAGGGGGGGGGGGGGGGGGGGGTTAATCTTTTCAGGCAGGAAATGAACAAATATCCAGGTTACAACATGAGTATAGGTCTTCCTTATATAGTTTCTGTTCCCTAAGGAATAGCTAGCCATTGATAAATACTATGACAAAACATGACTTTCGGGGAGAGGGGTTCCAGTGAAATATCCCCGTTTTCATTATCTCATTTAGACTTGGCAAATCATGCCAAGGTATACTTTTTGTAGTTTCTGCGGGATATAAAGACACCTCTAATGGGGCTAGATATCCTAACGTGCGCCCCATTTGGTAGCTTATGAGTCAAAAAACCTCTATCGTGGGTATTCATTCGCTACGAGTTTAGCAACCTTCAGCCGAAAAGAAGTTAATCTTACGAGGAGGGAAAAAGATGAAAAGAGAGAGAGAAAGAAATGAGAACCTTGTTGGTCAGATATCTAATACTTCCTGCAATATAACTGTTAAATCGTTTGTAATATGAAGCAGTACTGATATCAATATCTACTGGAAGCTGCTGCAATCACTGATCGAAACCAACTTTATTGCGTAGCTTTTGTCCTTCTTGTTCATGTAACACATACGAGATCATAGTGAGTATACTGAACCAACAGGTGCAAGTCTTCTAATTGTGCATTTCGGGAATCCCGCGCGCTGCTTCTTGGCGACAACACGCCAAGCCCTCCGCCCAACGCCAAGAGTCCCTCTAAGCATGAAATACTTCCTCCACTTCGAGTAGAAGATACAGGCTAGATACAGGCCGAAGATGCCAAGGATGTCCGCAATAAGGACCTTGGGAGTAAAGTGGTACTCAAAGGCCTCTAATGGCACCAGTTTGCTCATTACTTTTTTCATGTTGCAGCCGGGCTTTGAAAGTCAATTTACGGCTCAGACACGACCTGGAAGCGTATTTAAATGGCAACTAACAAATTCTTTGTGGTAGGATATATTACCTTGTTCTCGAGAAATTATTTTTGAAATAGTTTCGGCTACGACTCGACTATATATATCCCATCTTCTGGCCGGTTTTAAGGGAAAGAAACATCGTCGTGATCTCTTATTTTAGCTATCATTACCATGGCTTTGCTTTCTTTTCTTGTTGTGTTGGTAGGGTTGAGTCTTGTAGCAACCCAAACAACATATACGGGATGCCATAATCATTCCAACGTCGAGTGGTGCTACGGTCCGGATGGGGAAGAGACGCCGTTAGCAACATACACATTACCTTCTTCTTCTTCGACAGTGAATCTCCCTGTATCAGTTCCTGCTAGCACAACTACTACCGCCCAGACAGCTTCTGTGACAGGATGCCACAATCATGGGGCAGATATATACTGCATCAATGGGGCTGGGAAAGAAGTGCTCATCTCATTGACAGCCACACCGACGGGAGAACTTCCGGCGCAGTATACTGATTGTCATTCTCATGACACCGATATGTATGTGAATGAGACCTTTTGTATATACTTTCATTAATGAGCCATAAACTTTACAGGTACTGCGTTAGCCCCGCTGGGGAGGACGTGCTGGTCGTTGACGAAGGAGCTGCATCTTCTGGTTCTAGCTCCAGCAAGGACGGTGAAGAATCATCATCAAGTGGACAGAATTGCCATTTTCATGCCGGTGTCGAGTTAGTCTTACCTCTTTTTTGACCTTCAGATTCATATACTGATTAGAGATATGTGTAGACACTGTGTTGGCGCCGGTGAGTCCGAATCCGAATCCGAATCTTCTTGTGAAGTCAGCCAACGAGACTACGATGTTCCACTGAGAATTGGCTCCATTTTTGTGGTCCTCGTTACCAGCGCTATTGGAATCTTCGCTCCTGTCCTGTTTACAAAACTGTCTCTCAAGACGTTTAACACAATGGTATCCGTTTCCATTAAGCAGTTTGGTACTGGTGTCATTATTGCCACCGCATTCGTTCATGTATGGTGTCCCCCGCAACTAAAAGAAGCATGGAACTAACCATTTTCACTTAAGCTCTATACTCACGCGTCCTTGATGTTTTCCAATGAATGCCTGGGTGAGCTGCAATACGAAGCAACCACTTCAGCCATTGTGATTGCGGGTATCTTTATCGCGTTTCTCACTGAGTACATCGGCCATCGAGTCGTATCCGCACAGTCGACCAAGGCCGAAAGCACAGGACCTTCCGGACATACTGCTGAGACTACTTTGGGAAATGAAACGCTCAAAGCTCCACCCGCCGTAGGTTCACAGTCTGGCCAGACACTCCTCCAATTAGGACATCATCATGGAACCTCCATGGACCCGACACTTCCCAACAGCAAGCTGTCAGTTCTTATCATGGAAGCTGGCATCCTGTTCCATAGTATACTGATAGGCCTCACTCTCGTCGTTGCCGGGGATTCATTTTACAAAACACTCCTGGTTGTGATTGTCTTTCACCAATTCTTTGAGGGCATGGCGCTCGGTGCCCGGATTGCGCTCTTGCCAGGCGCTATATTCCCATCGAAAGTTATTATGGGCACCGCATTTGCATTGATAACTCCCATTGGCATGGCAATAGGACTAGGAGTTTTAAATTCCTTCAATGGTAACGATGCGAGCACACTTATCGCGCTTGGAACACTGGACGCACTGTCTTCCGGGATACTGATATGGAATGGTGTTGTCGATATGTGGGCAAGAGATTGGATCATTGAGGGGGGACAGCTTCTTAGTGCAGATATACCAACGACACTCGTTGGTGGTTTATCTCTAGTAGCTGGGCTGATTCTGATGAGTGTGCTCGGAAAGTGGGCATGAACACTGTAGGTATTTACAAAGGGGACTAGCTACTTCGTCAGCATTTTCTGGAATTTTTGATATTGGAGGGACTGTTGATATATCCTTTTGACTTATTTTATCAACATGACTGCCTTCCTCAATAAGCCTAGGTCTTATTTGCTTCCTGATGGTAGAAATCCGACGAATCTCTTGATATGGAGTGTTGGGGCCTTCACATAACCCGAGCAGCGGTTTTATAGATAAACTCACGATTACACAATAACAGGAGCTTAATTAGCGGTGGATACAATAAACTGAAAAGGATAGAAGGATAGAAGTATCCTCTACTATACACACCACTAAATTTATGTATAATAAAATAATTATCGAGCTGCTTCTTCGGGCATGCGATGTCCGGTAACTCAGTCGGTTAGAGCGTGGTGCCAGTACCGCCCATTGTCGCGAGTTTGGCCCTCGTAGGGACAGCGTCTTCAATTTTTACCTCCTAACCTCTCATCCTCGGGACGAGAATAATTCGTAAGGAGATATATATTTATCTGTTTGTATGGTAACCTAGAGAGTTCCACGAAGTATACCTAATCATCGGCAGAGATAGTTCCTGAAAGGGCGAAAGCAAGAGGTTAGGTGTCCTCCGCCGAGAACATAAACAATCTAATAGTATTTTTTTTATAAATAGAAGACTTATATATCAAATACTAATTTAATACATGTAATGTCGGAGCCTGCCTACAAGCAGACCTCCTGTCGGGTTTCTCCCACGTCTTCTAGCTCTACTCACAGAGATAAATAGGCTGAGCTAGTTGCTAGAGAATTCAAGCTCAGCGAGCTTCGCTCCAAGATATAATATAGCACTAGCATTATACTTTTTGATCATTTATACTTTGTAAACAGAATCTTTGAAGGTTAGCAGAGGGTTCTCTTAACATTGTCATGTGCAAGGCACGCAACCCATTGCTCGCACTCTCGCCCTAACTCACCTCGTTTGCGCGATTGTAAAGCAGCTCTCACATGTTACCTACCCGGGCGAAACCCAGCGCGGTATTGATTGTAGAGAAGCCACACGCCGGCCAATTAGTAATTGGGTGGGTGACCAAGTGTGAATCCTTGCTGGCTGTTGTACGTTTTTGTTTTTGGATTCCATTTCTCCTCACGCCGTCTCATTGTTCCCCGTTGGACAAATGTACGAATACCAAATCGCTAAGGCCCACCTACGGTGTTCCATCGAAGAGAGGGCGATATTGTTTCTTACGGGTCATTCTTCTGACATATATCAAATGAATTCGTTATCATTAAGGCAAAAAAATCAGTTATCCCCGCTCTCCGAAACGGGAGCGTAGGATCTCCTTTCTCTTGCTGCCTAATAGACCCATGTACAGTTAGCTTCGGATATTTTATAGCTTCTGCAAGCAAGGCCGGAAATCGGACAGAACACATCGGGGACAGGACTGGGGGATATAAGAAAAATACCTCAAGCCATTTCTGTGCCCACGGCTTCACAGCCGCCCAGGCAAGTAGACCTCCCGTCGCGAAAATGAAAATAAAGACTACCGCCTCATCTTTTCTGGAATCTCGCTCTGTAAAACAACACAGCATATTAGTCGCCAATCCAGAAGTCTTATCCAGTATCAATCAAATCATCCAAGGATTTTTAGGCACCACTCACGAAAACAAGTCGTAAAAACATCCTCCTCCTTCGCGCCCTTACAGATCGGCAAATTATAATCGAGGCAGAATTTCCGATTACAATCATTACAGTTCGGCGCCCGGTACTTCTTGTCCTTTTCACGGGTTTCCAAGAACGATGACGATGACGATAGATCCGTACCAGCCGTCGAATCGGAGGGGATTGGGATCGAAACGTTCCCGTTTCGTCGTTCCAGGTCAGGGAGCACGGATGAGGTGCGCGGGTCCGCGGGGCCGAGTTGGATGATTGTGCTGTTGGAGAAACAGGTGCATTTGCAGAATGAGGCGGGGGCTAGTCGTTGCGAAGTGAACTGTTAGCTTTGGTTCAGATTCTCTTGAGGATAATAATGGCAAATGACGAATTGGATAGAAGAAGATGAATGGGACATACTTGACCCCAGTACCGGGACAGGGAGATATGATGCGACCAGCGCAAGGAGGAGGATGAGTGCGCTTGGTCTTCGATGTCGGAGGATCATCTTGAATAGCAATAGCTACCTAGCTTTCCCTGAAGTTCGTAGTTGGGATCTCCTTATTCCGCTGGCGCAATTATGATCTCCGCCGGATCAGTACAGACAGGATAACCAGTAAGCTCGAGTCGAATATGTGGGAAAATGATCAATGTATCGTGAGGGCGCAATCTCATCATCGTCATCATCAACAAAAGCAGCCGGCAGCTTTCCACTGGTTAAGTAAGTTATCTCGGCGTGGTTATCAGTCCTGCCGGATTGTTCCGCCTTCCTAAAAGAAACTCTCAAACTACTTAAGGTATGCTGAGATTTCGCTTAGTATTTAGTATAGTTTTAATATTTTCAAAATTAGTTGGTTATATAATAGCTATTATGAATAAAAGAATTATAAGCTAATAGTGAGTTCTTGGCCTAAGGCTTCATGCAGTCTTTGGATTCGGTCTTGTAGGCAAAAATTGAAAGAGGAAATAGTCCGGATGTACCTAATGTACGCCAATCATACGAGTGAACCTGGGGTTCAACTCGAGCAGCCCTGAGCGCCGAGAAAAACAGAACTCTTTCCAGGGAGCCTTGCACAGTAAGACTGATACAGAGGGAGGAGGAGCTGGAGTCTGTTTACATTGGTGCAAGGAAGAAGACGATCTCAGGTCGTCCAGCCATGCTGATGCACCGCTACCTTTGAGTAAGCGCACCCAATCGAGGTCTCCCAGAAGGTGGGCGAGATCCTAATAGGATTCATAGTCATGCCACTGGCTGCAGCCTGGTATTTTCACAGCCCTCTGTTGAACAGTTGTCCCCGGCCTACCAAGCATCCCCTATCTCCACATCCTTGTCGGAATAATAGTAGTAAGGATCATTGGAATACGAATCCTCACGGTCCCAATAGTAGCTGCCATCTGCTGGATGCTTGATGCCCTCAGACTCCTCACGGTGCCAATAGTGGCTGTCATCCGCTGGATATTCGATGCCCTCAGACTCCTCACGGTGCCAATAGTGGCTGTCATCCGCTGGATATTCGATGCCCTCAGACTCCTCACGGTGCCAATAGTGGCTGTCATCCGCTGGATATTCGATGCCCTCAGACTCCTCACGGTGCCAATAGTGGCTGTCATCCGCTGGATATTCGATGCCCTCAGACTCCTCCCGCATACCCCAGTAGAAATCTTGTGACTCTGATGTAGATCGTGGCTGTGCACCTGAGTGTCCCCCTCGAGAGGAACATTTCGCAGTCTGCTTCTTAGCTGTGGGCTTTGGCGCATCATCAGTGGTAGCAGAGGTAGCAGCAGCAGTAGTGGTAGGTCTTGACTGGATACCCGGATATGCACCTCGACCACGCCGCGCAGTCTGGCGTTTCCTGACTGGAGCATGGTCACTGGTGGTTTTTGGCTCCGTTTCCGCTTTGGATGTAGACCTAGCCGACTGCACGCCTGAATATCCTGCTCGACCGGTGCACCTCGCGGTCTGGAGCTTTCTGGCTGGAGTCTTTGGTTCATTGTCAGCAGCAGCAGCAGTGCTTTTTCGTTTAGTGGTCTTCTTGGGTTCTTTTCCATTGTTACTATCATTCTCCATTTCTTTCTTGGCCCTTTTCGCAGAAGATGTTGATGCCCCCTTGCTGCTGCTGCTGCCTCCAAGATTAAAATTGATATTCACAGTATTTGCATTGATCCCTTTCAGCCCAGCAGAAACAATGGCAGCGGCAATATCCTGACCATCATCAGCAGCCTTCCTCTTTATCCCCTTCCCCGTCTGCTTCGACATTACTGTTCCTTCCTTGGCCTTCTTCGCCTTCTCCGCAGCAGCAAGCTCCTTCCTCGCCTTCCTTTCATTTGAATCCCATTCCTTCTTCAAATCCCGCTCCAGCTGCTGTAGATTCACAGGAATCTCCAACCTGCCCTGGTTCAGCGCATCCAGCAACCTCTTCGCGGCTGTGCCCTTGTTGTCCGATGGCTGCAAACCGTAGTGCAGCAACTGCGCTTTGTACCAGTGGGCAGGAGGGTCCTTGGCCGTCGGGGGCTGGCCAGGGAGAGGGTGGAAGAGGGCCTGGAACTCTGGGATCGTCGCGCGGCGGTGCTGGTTCTGGTTGGAGGAGGTAACATAGAAATCGCCGTTGGAGTAGTGGAAGTTTTCTCTGGAGACAGGAGGCGTTAGGAACATGGCAGTGCGGGATGTGGTTCTGTGGCAGTGTCAATTTCCTTAAAGACAACTTCTTACGATCCGCTGGGAACTATTGATATGTACAAACTATCTAAGAGCGACGTTAGGGAGGCAGTTAGTTGTGAATTACGTTGTTATGATAGCTCAATCCGAGGACCTCATAGATATGCCAGTACTAGGTACTTAACGTTACCTACTGTAGTTCTGCCAGGGCTTACCGCCTATAGCTCTACTACTTATTAGGCAGCTGCTAGACAGATCCATGGATTCATCCCACTATCTTTATCCCCCACTTCAATTCAGAATACAAGAATTATCTCTATTCTTTTGCTAAGAGCAATAAATAGATCTCAACGTTACATCTAACTTATCCCCCATTACATTGCACTCCTTCCTCAGCACTTACTTGGCTGAAGAGTGTAATTCTCACTGGCCAGCGTCACTGCCCAGTTCAGTGATGAATAGATTACAAAGCTCTTTATCAATAGCCAAGAGAAAGCGCCCGGAGGCTGAAAAGAAATAAAGTATAACAAAATAGGCGAAGGATCAGATTGAAGCTGAACAAAACTTATTAAAAAGCGAAAGATACCCTACAACCTTTCTTGAATTCATCGAAACCTGCCATATACACATATTTCAACTGCTACAAGTCGAAACAAACAAAGCATGCTCTACAGGAGGCTCATTGAAGAGTGAATGTTATAGATCTCACTGGCCAGCATCACTGCCCAGTTCAGTTGTGATGGATAAATCTCCAGATTACAAAGCTCTTTATCAACAGGCCGAGAGAGCGCGCGTGGAGGCTGAGAGAGCGCGCGCAGAGGCCGAGAGAGAGCGTGCAGAGGCTGAAAAGAAACAAAGTGTGATAGAACAGGTAAAGAACCAGATTGAAGCCGAACGAAACCTATTGCAAAGCGAAAGACAGCCTACAACCTTTCTTGAATTTATCGAAACCTGCCATGTACACATATCTCAGCCGCTACGAGTCGAAACAAACAAAGCACGCTCTACAGGAGGCTCATTGACCAGTCCGAAAGGCCGCTTATGCCCTAGTTATCTACGACCATGGAAAAACTTTCATTGGGAACAGACCAAGATATATGAAACCGCTATTCAGCTGCTGCAGTCCTCTTCAAACCCTTGCCTTTTCTCTTCCAAATACTCGATTCACGATCTAGGCCGTCGCCTGTGCCGCCGTCCATTAGCGAGCGAGGAGGATCTGCAGGGCTACCAGCGGTACGGAGTGGAGGACCAAGTTCGGGAAATAATTGATGCCTTGCAGTCCGTTTCGGATATCTTTTCACCTGGGGAGGGGATTGAATTTGATAACTACGTCAACGCCTTTGATAAAGAAACCAACTCGGTGGATGATCAAGCGCGAAAGCGCTCTATCCCTGATCAATTCTGTGTATTTCGAAAGGGCGCAAACCGTACTCTACTCTTCAGCATGGAATACAAAGCTGGTCACAAATTGACGGACAGATATCTGCGCGCAGGCTTACGACAGATGGAATTTTGGAAAGAAGTCGTGCAGCGAGTGACCATACCGTCGGAGGGTGAAGAAAAACTATTGTATCATGCCGAGCTGCTGACAGGCTCTGCAATCGTCCATGCCTACGATGATATGATCAATCGAGGCACATCGTTCGGCTGTCTGATCACCGGCAACTGCCAGGTCTTCTTGCATGTACCGGAAGATCAACCTGACACGGTGGAGTATTACTTGGCTGAACCGAACCTGGACGTGCAAGCGATGCGAGACCAAGGCGACGACGAATGGATGTATACACCGGTCACCGCAGTAGGGCGACTTTTTACCATGTGTCTCATGAGCATTCAGTCGCCAATGCGAAACCAACACTGGCGGAACCAAGTCATTCCACAACTCCACGTGTGGGAGGTCGATTTTGAGTACATCCTTAGTCAACTCTCAGATGAGGAAGTACATTCCAGTCCCGCGGGATCTGAATATCTGCCCTCGTCTCCGTTAGCTACCTCGAGTAGAAAGCGTCGCAAGCGTACCAGTTGCCGACCGGTGGAGAAGGGAGACTGCCCTCCTGACGACTCTGATTCGGAAGATATTTCGCGGAATCCCGACTCCACAGCAAGAAAACGTGCCTTGACCTTCTCTTCTTCACCCCCGCAACGTCAACATCGATCGGGCTGGCAGTTTAAGAGGACGGATGATTCGATGCAAGAATCTTTGGATTTCTGTACTCAACGCTGCCTGCTGTCATTGAAAACTGGTGACTGGCTGGATGAAAATTGTCCAAATGTCGATCGTCACCGAAAGGCTAATAGCAAACGCCACCAGATTCATGTCTCTGACTTCTTGCGCCTACTCAAGTGCCAGCTAGATAATGATTTGGACCACTACTGTGCCCCTTTTGGGGAATCAGGGATCAGCGGGTTCCCTTTCAAGATCAGCTTGATGCCGTTCGGATATACAATAGTTGGAAAGGGGACCACCGACCGCCGGTGGCCTGTCGTACGACAAGAAGAAAACGTGTATCAAATCCTCCATTCAGTGCAAGGCTCGGCTGTCCCCGTTTTCCTCGGCACAATCGATATCGACTGGATCTATTTTTACGGAGGTGTTAGGATTACTCATTTCTTAATCCTTTCATGGGGTGGATATCCGTTTAATCCACGCTTCTGTGAAGAGGAACGGCGGAACGAGTATCAGCGAACAAAAAAAGATATTCGACGCTTGGGCGTGATACATGGAGATCTACACGAATCCAATATACTCTGGAATACAGAGCTGGGTCGCGTACAGCTCATTGATTTTCACAAAGCTAAGCTATCACCATCCAACAAGCGAAAACAAGATTCGTTGAATTTGTCGCGTCCAAGGAAAAGGATTTTTACGAATCACGAAAGTGACCCCCAGCCCACACCGACCTTGCGGGGACCTGCCGCCGAACATATAAGAGACATCTAAAAGCTCGTCGAAGCTCTTAGATAGCAGATCCGGGTGATAAAGTTCTTGGAGTGCCCAGTCCTCTTTGCCTCGATCAGCGGATCCGCTTCATTCCCTGCATTCGTTGCAGGCCCCTTTGGCATCAGTCACTCCGTCAACCAGTGTGAAACAGTTCTCGCGCTGGCGAATGATACTGGTCTTGCGGGTGTTTTCCCGTAAACCAAACAGCTTCTATATGGCTACAATACAATCTCTCTCCCTCCGAAACTCCACGTGGTATATCCACCTTGCTGTATTTGCGTGACCTCACGTGGCCAACCAGTGGTCAACTTCCTGTTAAATCATTAGCTGACTAGTTAGTTAACTAAGTATTTCTTATTAGTCAATCGCTTATTGATGTCACGTTGCTTCTTTATTACCTTTTTTCGTAGCATTAGGTGATTAAAACAAACACTACCTCATCCATTCTTTCCTGTTACTCGCACACTAATGCTCAGTCCAAACAGTATCATTGATCCCCCTTCTCCCCGACTTTTCGCTGGCCATCGTGCTATCGCACATATCTTGAAACTCAGCGGCGCAGGTGATTATATATAGCAGATTTTGCGAGGCATGGAGCAAATAACTGTAGAAGCAGATGGGTCAACTAATTTGGGGAATATAATGAGATTACGATTCGATGGCTAGTTAAACCAGTTAGCTGCATTTTAACCAGGTATACACTGATGTGACAGGCAAAAAGCGTATGAATATTCAAAACCAGGTTTTTCTCTCTCTGCCGCCAATAGAGCTTGACCGCACAATTCATTGCTTCCTATCCATACACGAGATCCAGAAAAGCGCGAGGCGTGCCACTGGTTGCCTTCACGAGCTGATCCCGCTTCATATTATCACGGACGCCTGTGTGGCCGTATATTTCGTCTTCAATATCCTCCCTCCATTGGGTTCTTTGATCCCCTTCCGGGTAAAAATCCGCTGGGAATTTTGGTTCAAATCTTATAAAAAGGGGCATTCATTAATTTCTATGGTATATATAGTTATCGCCGTCTATAAGAAGACATTCTGCTATAGCATCACGACCGCCCCTTGAGTCCCTTCTTCCGATTCTCTCTCTGCCTCTTCTCCTTGGCAGCGTCCCGTCTCCTTTTTTTCCACGCGCGATTGTTCTCACCCCGATGCTCCCAGAACCACTTGGCAAAGTCACTCTCGTCCTTCGGACCTGAATCATTTGTCCTATCGGCATCTTTCGTGGATGACTTTTCGTAGTATTCTTCATCATCTCCCTCTTCATCCTCCTCCTCCTCCTCCTCCTCGTCGTCGTCATGCGTTATGAATGTGGTTCGGTTAGGCAGAGCAGTATCGGGAGTAGGTGCGGCGCTTCGTAGACCACGTTCCTGGAGATCCCTCTTCGTAAATGGAGTCTGCGGTTCGACAGTCGCCATCTCAATATCACCATCTTCGTCCTCCATATCCTCTCCGCCAAAGAAGGTAAATTGTGTATTTTCTTCCGGGGCCTTGTCCTTCTCTGCCTCCTTCGGGGCAGGTCGTTTGAAGAGGGCCTCCAACGGGTGGACTTCAGTCTTTTCCTCCGCGGGGGGTTTCTCTTTCGAATCGTCACCTTTATTCTCATCGGAATCTGCAACAGAAGAGTTGTCCTTATTGCCAGAAGCGGGTTTGTCTTCAGCTTCTGACGATGCATCGGATTTTTCATTTTCGCCATCGGAAGCCTCTTCAGCGGAGGTGTCAGCAGAGACATCTTCGCTCTCTGAATCTGATGATTCTTCATCCGAGGAGCCACTGGATGACGTCCAATCCGTGTCCGACTCCTCACTTGACTCTTCCGCCTTTGTTGCTTTCTTGATCTTCTTAGATGTTTCTGTGGACACTTCTGATGACTCCTTCTTCGACTTAACGGTGGCCTTGACACCCTCCTTCTGCCCTGGCTTTTTGCTGCTCTTTGTGATCTTCTCACTGGCCGGCTCTTTCACATTTCCTTCGCTATCGACCCAGCCCTTGCCTTCTACAAACTCCGTTGACACGCTGTTTGATCCAGCCTCAGCTCGTAGGAATGACGGGTGCGTCACAGTCTTCGAGAACTCGTGAACGGTGACTTCGTTGGGAGCCTTCGTCTTCTTGGACTTTTTCTCTTTCTTCTGCTCAGGTGGCTCCACGGAGGTTCGATTGGCGGGAGTCTTGGTCCGGAAGAGACACTCTGCATTTTCCGTATACTTGGATTTGGCCTGCGTCTTGGGCTTCTTGTCATCCTTCTGTCTCTTCTTGTCGCCCTTCTGGCGCTTCTCTTTCTTGGCACTGGCAGGCTCCGTCCAGCCTCTCTTCACGTGGCGATCTGATGGTAGTTCATAGCCCTCCAGAACCCCGTTTTCTGACTTCCGCTTCTTCGATTTTTTCTTTTCGGGCGTTGGTTGTTTTCCCGCCGCCTCTTCGTCCTTTTCCTCCTCGCGGGATCGTTTCTTCGGACGAGCCTCCTCGACCTTGAATTTTTTGCCCTTGAGGATGGAGCCGTGCAGCTTCTTCTTCAGTTTGTCTGCCTCCATTGTGGGAAGGGTCACGTAGCCGTAGCTGTTCTCAGGAAAGGTCTGGATCGAGTGGAACGAGACGTCTGTTGCGGAGGGACGCACCGAGGGCGCGAGAACAGAGTCGAGCAGCTCCGGGGTGAGAGGAGTGATGTGCAGGCGCTTGGTAGTCTCTGTCATCGCAGCATGGTCCCTACAATATAGATGTGGCAGTTTGAAATGCTCAATTGTTCGAGACAACAACAACAGAAAAATTAAAAAAGGGTGTATTCGTCGACAAAATCACTGTACTAAATGAGTCGGTGCTCAGATTTTCCGCTGGTTCTACTGGAGAACTACTGTGGCGCGTGAGGCTAGTGGCTTCCTCAGCCACATGGCGAAAAGACCTTAAGTTAAGATGATGCTATTATTATTATGATCGTGAAGTTAGTTAATAAGAATTAATTATGGTAGTTTGTTCTGTCTCTTATTATTTTATTAGTAAATCGGGAGTAACTGTATCCTATAAACCTATCTCATATAGGAATATAATAATCACTAGCTCGTAACTCATTCTTGTGCTCAGCCTCCACTTCCCATATTACTACTTCTTCTTCTCCCCGGAACTGGCAAGCCAAGCGGAAGTGATACACGCCTGGGCCCATCATCTCCCTAGCCGGTTTAATCAATGCTAACTTAACTAACGAACGAACGAACCATTATTATCGCATGATTCGCATCCCATCCTCCGCCCCGGCGATCCCCCGTCTCCATCTTTCTCACTACTTCCTTTCTTTCACTGTCGACATCTCTCCTCTCCCAGACTAACCACACTCGACCTGCTCGACCTGCTTGCAACCGTTCTGTCATTGACTATCTATCGTCCATCTCTCCATCGATTCCATCCAGCCATCCTCTATCCCCGACCGGTTGGGTTCCGGACCTTCCATTCGTCTGCCTTGGCATCTGATCTCATCGCCGCTCGCGAGGAGCCGACCCCGGTCGCTCACATGGCCACATTGGGCTCCTTATCGACTTCTGCAGAGGATCTTCCTATTACCCCTCGTCGCGCCAACTGAGTCACTCGCCACCACCCTCCAGACCGCCAGTCGATAGCGGGAGGAGGACCTCATCGTCGTCTCGTCGTTCGGTTGATTTGGTGTTTCTGTATATACCGTCCTTCATCCCGTCGATCCGTCCGGGAGAAGCTTGCGCGCTCCATCACGTCCGACCCGGATAACGATGGGTAACGCCCAAACCAAGGAGGCACGATCGCCTCATTCCCAGAACCACCATCGCACCCGTCACCGCAGTCATGATTCTTCCTCGGGGCACGGCCGATCACCGTATTCGGGAGACAGTTCACGGGCTGCGCGGTCAAGCAGACCGGATCTGTCCTTCCTCGGAATTGGCGGAAGCTCGGATAGAGATGTCGCCATGCTCGAGCATCGTCGAGAAACCAAGCAGGAGAGGGAGGCTCGTCGTCTGGAGCGAGAACGTGTAGCCCGGCTCAGGGAACGAGAGCGCAGTATGCGGGAGGAGCATGTTGATGGGGGATATCTAGTGACCCAGGGAGTATACGTGGGCACGGAAGATTTCAACAAGGCTGTGGTTCGACAGCTGATGGTATGTCGTGCGCCGTTTCGCGTGATCTCGAGGATGATATGAATGCTAAATGCTTGTGTAGATTGAGCGTCGATTGGCACCCTTCTGGCGGGGTCTGAATGATTTCTCAGACTCGTGGACCGAGCATCAGCTTATGGCTGCCGCGCGAGGCATGCCTATTCCGCCACCTGACGAGATTCCTCCAGAATTACAGTACAAGCTTCCCCAGAAAGCTCCCGATGGGACGGATTCATCAGACAGGAATATCAACAGCTTGACAGTTCCTATCGCGTCGCGGACACCATCTTACAATTCCGACGGCTCACAGGGAGGCATTCCAGCACAGTCCTTGCCCTCTCCAACGTCCCCGATCGCCTCTGCTACGGGCTCGACAAGTTCGCCCTTGTTTAGAAGCAGAGCGAAGACGCTGGCCGCACTGACGAAGAATAACGCGCAAAATGACATGACTCCGCGAGAGATCATGCTTCCGCACGATCCATTCGTGAATGGGCAACCCATCGAAGCCTATCTTTATAAAGATGCTACCGAATGCCCTATCTGTTTTCTCTACTATCCACCATATCTGAACACCACCAGATGCTGCCACCAGCCCATCTGCTCAGAATGTTTCGTGCAGATCAAACGTCCCGACCCCCACCCTCCAGAGCATGGCGAGGCCGATCCTGATGCACCTCCAAGCTCAGATGACACGCCAGCGGACATCCGGCTGGTTTCGGAGCCTTCAGCGTGTCCATTTTGTGTCCAGCCAGAGTTTGGTGTTACATATACGCCACCTCCTTTCCGCAGAGGACTTGTGTATGCGGGGAATCCAAATGCCCGGCAATCCGCCTATCCAGTGTCTCCAGTCTCGTCGTCATCGTCTCTTGCACCCGAGAGTGCCAACCAGCAGACGGGACGCCGTCGTGCGACGTCTTTGTCTGCAAACGACCCCGCCGTTGTAACGACGGATAAGATTCGCCCTGATTGGGCTCAGAAGCTGGCCAATGCGAGAGCGCATGCTGCAAGACGGTCTGCGGCTGCAACAGCGTTGCATACCGCCGCATATTTGATGAACCCCCCGTCGAATGGTGCCGAGTCGAGGAATTTGCTTGGTAGAAGAGGCTTGAGGAGAACTGAAGATGGAGCCACGAGTACTCGCACGGGTTCGCCCGCCTTGAATGCTCTCGCGTTCCTGACGGAGCGACAGCGCTCAACTAGACAAGACAGCGATTCTGTCGAAGAAGCGCCCAGTATGTTGGCACCACCGCGCGAGAGTTCCAGGCGGAGCCGCATTGATGACCTCGAGGAAATGATGATGATGGAAGCGATCCGGATGAGCTTGGCCAGCGAGGAGGAGAGACGCAAGAAGGCAGAAAAGGAGGCCAAGAAGGAGGCGAAGAGGAGAGAAAAGGAAGCTAAGAAAACCGAGAAATCTCTGCGGAAGAGTGGTGGTGACAGCAACAGCGGTAGCAACGTCGCGCTGAATGCACGGCCTGGTAGTTCTATGGGGAGAGCTGACAGCAGCTCTTCTTCCGTCATAACCGGAGACGAGACGTTATCTGCAGGCAAAGGGAAAGGCGTCGACCGCGTGTCGCCCGCCGTTGCGGAGGCCGCATCTGCAGATTCTGACTCCATGCATTCAGGCTCAGTTACATCTGCCCCTCAGCTCTCGATTTCCAAACCGGATCCTGACCTGTCCTCCTCGTCCGCCGCCCAACCTTCGCCTACGGAGCCGTCGAAGCGTTCTCACCTGCGGCATGTGTCGAGTGCGTCGTCTTCATGTTCGTCCCTTGTCGAGTCCACCTCAGGAGAACATATCGGATCCAATGGTCCTGCCGGCAGCAATACGTCTCTTGAGCCTATGTTCAATTTCCGCAGCCTGGCTGCTGTTATTGGCGACGAGGATAAGCATGACGGAAGTGCAGAACACGTCGAGAATACTGTTTCGGGGCTGCAGGCAGAGAGCTCCACCTCGCATGTCCCTGAAGAGTCGGGATCGCACGAGAAGACAATGTCAGACTCCGACAAGATCCAGCCTGTACACGACAGCGTCGGGTCTACCACATCCTTGCCGCATGCAAATGGCGACAATCTCGCGTCTAAGGAACTGGAAGCGAATTCGGTGGAGATTACGGGCGCTAATGGGAATACTCAAACGGCAAGCTGAATAGGTAGCACATCCTTTTTAAGCTAGTTGTTGTTGCTACTACATCTACAGTATATGTGTCCTTCTTTTGTTGCGAGGAATCATTTTTCATTGTACCTACGGGGTAGGCTGTGGGATGAAGTTGGGCGACCAGGCGCATGCAGCATCGAGTACAATCATGTTCCTTTGTTTCCAAGGCTTTGTTTACACTCGTTTCTCAATAGCATTCTTACATTCATGGGGTGTGTTCGGACACAGGTCGTCCAGAGGATGGTGGGCGTCCACGGTTTTGTATAGACCGTCCCTGGTCAGGGATAGATGTCAGTTTTCTCTTTCTCCCCCCATCGGAATTCTTCACGAGGCATTCGCACGTTCTTTTGTGGCATACCATTCTTACATTACATAGGAGCAATGCTTTGGAATCTGTCTAATCTTGCCCTTGTCTCTTTCATCTTCGATAGCGGTAGCGGTAGCGGTAGCGGAAGCGGTAGCGATATTTATCGTGATAGGCGGCATCACGAGCACATCAGCAACAAGAAAAGTATGTATGTACATCAGCCTCGAACTTGACACGGACTTTGCAAGTAACTGTTCAGTCCAAAGATGTCCAATCTCAAAAAAACCAACATGTATCATCCGGACAGCAAGATTGATTGTATAATTATCAATATCAAATTAGAATTTCATACCTCAGTTTCTAGATACATTATTCATGATTATGAAGAGATTTCCTTCCTGCCAATCGCTCGACTACCTCCATTCCCAACACCTATCCACAGTTGTAAAAATATAACAAAGCATAACTCCGTAACACAACCCATGCGTGCGAGGTAATTTCGACACTTGATTGCTGGGAAACTGGAGTTGTTACGAAGGAATTATAAACCAACTAGGATCTGTTCAACATCACTTAAGCTGAAGGCTAATGTAAATGCAGGGCGGCTCTTGTTATTATTATTATCGTAGAGTATTTGTAGCGTTGGTGAGCACAGTATATAGTTATATAACTCCTATTCACAGCTTCTCCCTTACAATATAGTAATATCTCATTATCAGAGATAGTGATCACGAATCTGATTTCAAAGCTTGTTCACTACTCTCTTCTAGTTGAATATCGAGGAAATTTCCTCTTGTTTGCAGAAGACACGGACAAAGTTCTGTTCTTGAATAGAGCTGTGTAGATTTAATCGAAATAATCGAAGATATCGAAGGGTTGAGGAAACATTCCCACATCCTAGTCTTGGGGATAACAAGTCGTGCAATTATCATTGGAGGAAGTTTTGGCGGTTTCCTCGCCGCAGAAATATGCTATAAACTTATCCTTCTAATGTGTGTCGCATTTTATCTGCAGCATCGTCAGTGGCAGGATTATAAGTGGAAGGCGTTTTTTTTTTTTACACGCTTTTCTTACATGTAGTTAACTACATATAATCATGATAATTAACCAATTTTGTTTATGATTCATTTCGTATGAAGATAAAGCAGTGCCTAGTTAGTCGTATGTAGAAGACGAGCTTCATCGAATTCCTGCCCCCCCCCTCCTCTAGATATGATATGCTGCATGTCGTTATATATGTATGTATGACAAGAATTTATCTTCAGCCATACCTTTGCATGTGATAACCCAGGTTTCGAAAAGAGTACTCACTCACTCACTCACTCACTAACTGATCTTATCTCGATAGCCAGCTAGCTCATCGAAACAAACAAAATATGGAAGCATCGCCGTTATGACTCGCAGCATCATATCGAATCCCGTGGTATGATTAATCAACGGTTGTTTGCAGACTATAACATCGACTATTATACATATACGAAATAGGCTATTCGAGGAATAACGAGATCTGTCGCTGCTAGTTACCTACCTTCGGGATTTGACAAGCCCTTCTCATGGTTGGAAGGTAAGTAGGGGGTATAATCTGCACGTGTCCGAGCAATCATTCATTCATTCATTCCTATGATGCCTGACGATGGTGGTCTACGATTACTTGCGAGGTTGTCAATTTTCTTATCTACGCTACGCTACATACTCGGATGGGGCCGGTGATAGGACCATAGTATCTTGTCATGTGCCCTTTCAGCGTTGGGTTGGATGTGACATCTACCTACTTAGAGCTAGAGACATCACGTCGCTTCCTGCAGTTCAAACGCTTTCTGCATCTCAGTCAATAAAGCCAATGCTGCACATACAATAAGTATCCAGTCAAACAAAACCCGGTTAAGTAGAATACCCGGCAAACAAACAAACAAACCCCCCATCTGGGCTCTCCCGCCCAAAGCGCGATGGAGCATATCGAAATGCCCGAGTCCCCCTCCCCCCAAAAAAGTAGTGTGTGTCTGGGTATGGTAACTTATTCCTGGGAGATAATCTAGGTGGGAAGGGAAGGAGTCGATTTAGTTAGCGCTGGGATGGTTCAACTAGATACCTAGTTATCCTATCCCCTCGTGATGGGGGCCCGACGCCGGGGACCGGACCAATTTCCGCGCATTGCGCGCCGTTGGGAACTATGTATATCTATCCTTACTTAGCGGCAACTACTAACTAGTTACTATCTTTGCAACGCTGCTCATTTTATTGCAAAGGCCAGGAAGAAGATGCTTACGCGGTTTTTGCTGGGCTCGTTCTGTCGGTCTCTCTGCCAATTTTCAAGGTTGTAACGTCAAGTGACTGGGAAACAGCGAGCAGAATCCAAAACTTTCCTTTTTTGTCAGAAACCAACAGAAGACCCCCTGGTCAATTACTCAAGAACCAGAAGAGAAGGGTCACAGACGCTAAGCTTCATCTTGACAATGCTAACTACCTAGGTAGCCCGTGCTCTCTCTCTCCACTTCTCGGCTCTAAAATCGGTCCTCATTAAATCCCGACACTTAACTAGACTAGACGTAAATGTGACTTAATCAACATTATTGAGTGCCATGCATCCGTGGGGTTGAAATATGGTATGCGAAGCAGCGGCCGCTGACTGAGCTCTTGAAGCTTCAACTATAGCGTGTCAGCTTCGAAATATATAGACTGTAGAGACTGTAGATCGTGAAATCGAGCTATACTTACACACGGGTAGTCTCACGAACATACCATACTTGCACATTCGCTCCCTGTACAGATCATAGCCCTCTCTGTGTGGCTAAGTTTATGGTTGGTTCAAAACGAATTCAAGATTATCCGCTAAAGCGCTACGCGCGGGTCCGCAATATCCTGGGATATGGAGGGGCCCCAGCTAGTTATTATCTTCCTAACACAGATTACGGAGTACAATTACAAGTAGTATTTTGGTCCGTGCTAGCTAGTCAGAGACAGATCCCGGTGACCGGGCCCGCTAAGCTACTGTACAGTAGTAGTCTGCGAACCTGAAGTAATAATTATTGTTAGGTATGTTCTTGTACATCGTCCGGGGTAAATGGGCATAGTCGACTACTGGATGTAGTTTTATCTTACTAGGCTGGTCGGCGTTCCAATAAGCTGAGTAATTGCTAGCTAGATATTCCTATTGCGGTGGGAGACTAGACCAGCAGTCAATCAGTCGATTGCGTCCATGATGGCCACCTTTCTTTTGATTATAGCTGCACGAATTTGGCAGCTCTTCAAGCGTTACCCAATCCCAACACCTGTATAGAGATTTATTCGACTATCCAGCTCACTGAACGGTCTATTGGCGATGTAGAACCTGCCGCTTGGCGTCATAGTCCTATTACTCCGTAGCAAACTCACCGCGACTGAAACGAATGGCGAGACAATAAGACACAAACCTCATCATAACCAAATCAAATGCTGCTTTGATAGGCAGTCACACCTGGGGAGTGATTCAAACCCCGAAGTGCAGGCCATTTGTTGGTGCGAGGGGTCTAGACTCATCCCGTAGAATGGGCCCAATTTTGGGAATGCAGTAGCCCCTGCTAGTTATCCCCAGGTACGGAGTACCCCGTGCCATACAAGGCTCAGCCGTCGCGTCGGGACAATCGGTGTCTCCATGCAAATGATGTCGAAAGCTTCTGCGCGCCGTCGGTTCCTAGGCGTCATCTTGGGACGGTCCAACAGCATTTTCCGACTTGTTTGTGGATCAGAAGCAATAGCTGATGCACAATCACTATAACGGTTATCAGGGGCAGAGATGACACGCAAACCAGCAGGTTTACTCAGTGGTTATCTAGCATATTTTACTTCCTCTCATTTGCTCGTTCGGGGTTTCCATTAGCTGCCACTTTGGAGATCGTAGTTCCCGGTTACATGGTATCTATACCATGGATGCGGATCATCGCCACCAGACCAGAACAGGCCCGGCCACAGGGTTGTCCTGAGGAATAAGTGTACTCTATTTCATATCGAACTAAGCAAGCAGACAGGCGGAGACCAAAGAATTCGACAAAAATGAGGCGCAACGCTCACGGATATAGGTTGTGAAATAGATGCACCTCTGCTAAGTCAAAAAGTCAACAATGGGTCAAATCCCAGCATATAGCAACCCTTTAGCTCTCAGCCAGAGATATTCCATGGAAAATGGTACAAAGCATTACATTACCAAATCTCGTGGCCGGCTGCGAGTAGTTAAGAATCGAACCCAGCATTCTTGCACCAACTGCAGGAAACGAAAGGTGAAGGTGAGTGAATATACACTCCGCGATTGTGTCTGGCCAAACTTACGATTTGTATTCTCTCAGTGCGATAGAGTCCAGCCATGCTCTGCTTGCTGCCGCCGTGGGGACGGCTTTGAATGTACTTATGTCGCCAGTGTCGAGAGTCGCAAGTATATGAGACAAGCCGAAATCATTGCGACATTGAAACACAAGATTGAGGCTCTAGAGAAGGGAGATCCGGAAGATCAAACATCCTGTGAGACGCCAACGGCCGACGAACAAAATCCTGCTTTGAGGACACTTGATAAAATCGCCTTTGGATCTGCCGATGAAGTTGCAAAGATCGTCTCCCAGCTTCGTGGGAAGACCGATTTGTCAATATCCCCCACCGACAACCCAAATGATGTGGGACAAGATGCGGGCCGCAAGAGAAGACGCAGCGACGATGAATCCTATGATGATGACCAAGGTCCCTGCGATCATATCAAGTCGCTGGGTTCGGAAACGGGATCGCTAGGGAGCCAAATGAATAGCTCTGATGATACAGCCTTATCAGAATCAGCTGGCACGTTGGAAGTCTTCCAGGACGTCTTCCTGGACACGTTTCTTTCCCATTTTGCACCGGACGACAACTGGCGCTGCAATTCTGACCTGAGTCACCATGAGATGCGTTGGTTATATAGTGTTGCACGCAGTATGTCGTCTCTGCCACACTCGAGGCGAGCGCTACACTCCATTGCCACGGCATCCTTTGGAAAACTGCATGGTGATGCAAGAATAACAGCCACGGGACACTCCATGTACGCAGCTACTCTGGAAACCTTCCGTCGATCAATTTCTACCCGGACAGTGTCAACGGATAGCCTGTGCACAACATTAATTTTATGGCTGTTCGAGGTACTTAACTCCCGTCGGGAATCCCAGGCTTTATGTCCCTGAAAACGTACTCTGTGCGGACGCGGTATCTGCTGAACTAGATGATCAATTACAGTACACCTTGTGGCTGGCTGTATCACCTTTATGGTGCTGAGGAACTGTTCCAGCTCAAAGGTCCAGACGATTTCGCATTGGGAGTCGAGCATGAGCTTTTTCTCTGTTTTCGCGAACATGGAGTAAGCAGAACCAGGCTCTGCAAGCCTTCAAAAGCAAAATCTCTGAGCTGACACGTGAATCTTGGCTGCAGATAATCGCTTCCATGATAAAAATGCAGCCCACTTTTCTTTCTGATCATAAATGGAAGACGCTGCCATGGTCACGAGACGTACCGTCCAAGAATATATTCCACCGCCTGCTGGATCACGTTGCAGATATTGCAGGCATCTTTGCTCTGTATTCTCGAATCGAGGTGCAGGCCTTCTGGGAATACATATCATTATCTGAAATTGATGGATTACAGCAGCAGCTAGTTTCTCAGGCAACGGATGTAGTCGATCGTCTCCGAGAGTGGAAGGCAGAATGGGCTGATAATTACGCCCAAGGTCAGCCTTATGAAGTGCCCACTCTGCCGCAAGATCAACGGCAGTCCTGGGATACACAGGGTTTCCAGCTGCCGCCATGCCCTCATCCTAAAGAGCACAACCACGGACGCTCAGAAACAAGTATATATTACCCCGACTTCATCCTAGCGCATAGCATGACCCTGTACTATGGGTCTATGGTATTACTCTCGAGGATAGGTCATGAATCCTCTCTCATATCAGACGAAGAGACGGAAGATATCTGCCGTCGAATTTGTCGAAGCGTCGAATATCACATCTTCTTTGCCCCCGGTGGGCGAGGGGCCACTGCATTGATGTTTGCTCTGCGGCAAGCATACCTTTGGTTTCCTGTCGATAGACCTGAGAGAGAATGGTTGGAGGATCTCTTCGTCTGGATGCGCGAAATGGTACCGCTGGCGGTAAATCAACATGGGCGCCCGCCATTCTCAGAGAGAGATATGGCGCGATCACTTGCACTTGGGAGGCCAAGTTTATAGGTTGGCGGTATGTGGATGGTCTGTGTATTGTACAGTTAGTTGGCGCCTGTCGGCTTCATTGGTTAATCTCAAGGTTTGCGGCCGGCACTGCCATATACCCAAGCAGGTGGATATGATCTCTTACGTCCGATTCTTCTTTATGTTAAGCAAGTACAGTTCACATATCAGATATCAGGGAACATTGTAGCAATGATATAAGCAGTCGCTATCATATAATGCGGTCTGCTTGATCTCTTCAAGTCGGCTGCACGACGAATGTCATGGTACACACAAAGATAAGCTATCTCTCATGTTCTTTTCTGAGTCAGCGCACATGGAACGCGCACATGGTGAACTATGATATTGATTACTTAAATCTGAGGGGAGATATAGAAAAAACACTGTTCTTGAGCCATCATCTCAGTAATAGCTGCGTCCGCTAGCCACCTTGAGGGGCGGGTCCTTCCCGATGTGGAAGGCGCTCTGGGCGGCATTTCACAGCCAGAGAGCAAGGACTGTCATTACTGTTTAGATTTAAGTATTAATATTATGCGATAGCCGATGCAGTGGATATAGCCTCTTGAGCAGCGTGTTAGAAAGCTCGAAGTACAGCTAGCAGTTATTCTATATCATTGTATTGATGATTATCTTAGGTACCCAAGACGCATTATTCACATCCCATGCTTGTTTTCTGTGCAGGAGAATGTACTCCAAGCGGATCTCTGAGTAGACTAAGATACTTAGTGCAATTGCTTCGAGAATCTGCTTATGAAATTTCGGTGCCCCTAGGGGCTCCAGTAGTAGTCGCCCGCGCCAGCAGCCAGCTTAGTCAGCAGAGTAGTGGCCAGATAGATCAGTTCAGCTCAGCCCCTAGATAGTTGCACAATCAAGCATCTTCGTCAGCTCCAAGATGAAACAATGATTTGAGATGCCACCTTCGCGTTCCGAGATGATTCACTGCAGAGCACATGTAAGCATGGGCCTTGATATAGAAAGCATATGTCATGTCCAATACGTGATAACGTATGCAGCAGATGTACGATCTATATACATCTCATATCCGGTCTTCGAATGTACAGGTGACCTTCGTGAGAGGAAGAAAGTACTTACTCCCATTCTGCAATGATATTTGCTTAGTTACAACTGTCGATAACACATGCGATTGTGCGGAGACATACCTTGAAGCCACTCCTTCACAAACTTAAGTTCTTCCTTTTGAGTGTTGGCTATAGGCTTCGGTGGGAGTGTGGAGGTCGTCTCGTTCGGGAAAAGTCCGTTCTCATCCCCTTCGACAACGTTAGATCACATATCATATATGCCTGCTGCTTCCATCTGATACTTACAGTGATGTACGGCACCTTCGATAAGAATGAATGGCTTGTCCACCGTATTGGGTCTCTTCGGGGCCTGATCCGCATGGGGCGTGGCAGGTCTCCACGGGTCTGCTTGTCCGTCGATAATAGCCAGGCGGGGATAACTGATGTTCCAGCCCCCATATTTGTTGATGGATTCGGTATCAGGAGGACTAGTGATATTGAAAGCGTACCGGCATGGTATTGTGTAATACGGGATGTCAATCGAGCGGGAAATCAAGGGGAGTTGGTTACGGGGGACACCGCTGCCGGTGATAACAAAGCCCCATCTACAACAGTTAGCAACGGGCGTGGGGTTCGATCAGGGAACCTACTGTGTACACCATTGATAATCCCAGCTTCTCCATGTTTGATTGAGATCATCCTTGGTATAGCTATCCACTATGTGCTCAGAGAAACAGGCGTCGGCGCTGGAACCTCCGCTTAAACACGGTCCCACCTGGGTCAAATTGAGATATCCGACAAAATTGAGCAGACGGTGGGTCAGAGTCGAAGATTCGTTCTTGTATCCTCCAGCCGAGATCAATCGAAGGGCCGCAGATTCCTTCTTCTCCGTCGCAGCGTAGAGCAACGAGCTGGAGGTGATGTTTCCACAGTAGTACGAGAAAGTCGGGTCATTCAGTGCTGGGTCCCAGTTTCGGTTCTGCCACGCTCCAAGCGGAGAGGACAGGAGATTCGCAAAGTCGTTAGCATAAGTGAGGTTTCCCAGTCCGAACAAATCCTTATATTCTTCTACGTGAGTAGAGTCATTCTTGCCGAGGAAGTTGTCTAGGATATGGACGAATTTTTGCGTAGTCGCAATACAATCCTGAGGGCCAAACTGTCGAATTGGTTCGAAGTATTCCCAATAATCATAGACGGCCTTTGTCACCCCAGACGATGAGATTGCTCCAAAGAAGACGTCGGGATAAATGACTCTCGAGAGTGCGGCGAATGCACCTGCGTAGGAGCCACCGTAGATAATATGCGGGACATTTGGCGCGGTGAGGTTATGATCCTCGAGTCCCTCAAAGACGACATTCCGGGCAAAGAAGGCAGTATCCGCCAATGCCTGCTCCGTGGTCAAGAAGCGGAGACTTTCAGTCGAGAGATCAGGAGTGGGAAAGCTCTGTCCATAGTACCGGTGCTCAAGCACAACACCAATACCATTTGTCGCTTGCGCGAGTTGAGCAAGGATTCCTTTCTGGAGATACGGCAGGCGGTCTGTAGCACCACATCAGCGATGTCCTCGGGAGAAATACGACACGCGAGTATTTACCGCTCCCATCGGTTTCCCCCGCCGCAATTATGATAACTGGGCCACCTGCCTTGTAATGGCTAGCATCAAACCAGTAGCGGAGATTGAACGTTCCATCGCTATGCGGTTCGTATCTCGATTCGTTGTGGAAGTGATCGATGGGCACCGATAGGTTGTGAGCAGGGTACAATAGCGAGGGATCTACGTCTGCTTGCTGGAATACAGCCGGTTGTAGCTGTGCCTGGTGAGATGGTCAACTAATAATCTCGTCGCAGTTGAGTTTGCGGGAATTGACCTTGTTACGGATCGCCTTGGTCGACCGCAAGGTTCGAGCTGCCGCGAGCTGGAGCAGGAGAAGCAGAAACGCGACCAGCTTGAGCTCCATCCTGTCCCGTCGGAGTAATACGCGCCTGAACCGAAGGAGGTGACAAACGCCACTACGTACCTGGCAGGAAATGTTTCTCTTTAAATGTGAAATGCGGCCCCGTTAGCGTCCTGCGTGATTACTGCTTGGCCATCTCGGATCGGAGCGTGGCCATCGCGCGGCATAAATAAAAGGCGCGATGGTGCTAGTTATGATTATCAGGTAACATCTTCCCAATCCGAATAAGGAAGGTCGATCATCTGCCGGAGTTGCGATCGACCGGGACTCCGGAAAGCTCTTGTTGAAAGAGGAACTTGATGGTCGATAATTAACTTAGATAGTTAGTTAGTTAGTTAGCCAGTCTTATTATTCATCGTCGGTTCCAAACAGGTTTAGCACCTCCATGACTTCTTCCTGTCTTCACCCTCTTTGTTCACCACAATTGTTCACTGCCAGTCGATTCGACCTCATAAAGCTCAAAGCATTCGCATTTCCATCTCTATCCTCTCATAATGGCAGACTCCAGACTGAATGAGAGAATATATATCATGTCTACCGTATATGGTTTTCCCATAACGTTACAGCAGCACTAGTACATAAACTATATAATTCGCCTCAACAGTATGCAGGTTTCTTACTCCCCCTGGTCTTCTTGGAAATCTATCCATATGCTATCTCCATCTAATACCCATGGCTATTCCATAGACAGCGGGTGGTGATATTCTTGCTATATCCGGCTTTGGCGAGTACCGTGTGAGCGAGGACGAGTGTGCTCAAGGCACACACGATTACCGGTATAATATTGGACATTACCGGCATCGAGAATATGCTATATCTTCGAACTATATCCTATCTTCTACCTAACAGGAATTTTACTCCTTGCTTATCGATCCTTCTTCGCAGTTATATCCACATTCAATTAGTTACTTCACCACCCCAAGATTAGGGAATCATGACTACTCTTCTTGATTGTGTAAATGATTTACTACTTCTACTTATATATTGCAAATACCTCGCATCCTGGGCCGTGAACCACGCCTGCCATTCTGTAAGTAGCCATCGGGGCTCTTATATTTCGCACTCGCCAACTAAACGATATACAACTCTGACATGACTCCACGAGATCTCGCATATCTGTCACAGACGGAAAGGTGCAGATACAGCATGGTGGGCTGTACCGCTTGCCGACAGCCTTAGTTCTGTCGGCAGATATCCAGCTATATCTCAGCTAGCAGTAGGACTTAGAGAAATCAACCTTCCTCAACCTACAATGCCTTACAATTGTCCGAATTGGAATAGAGGCTGATGTATTGCCCTGTCTTGCCACAATTTTCAAATCGGTTACTGCAAATTATTCTATTTAATTCATTCTCCCAAGTGCAGGGAAACATGACCTTTATTGCAATACTGGTCTTTTGGGAAGCAGGACCAAGCGGGACTCTCCCAACTAAGTCACCTCTTGTATGCCGCAATTTTAGCTCCGAGTAAGTCCATTTTCTGTCTTACAACTGTTGCTGACGTGCAATCTTGAAATATTGCTGATATGGAAAATTTTTAGGAGAGCTTGCGGTGGCAAGACGCCTGCAGTAACACCAAGTCCCTTTGGGGATACAGACGACGTTGCACAGGAGATTCCTGAATCTGCTACTCGCAGAGAACAGAAACGGCTAAAAGCATTTTGTCTCAAGAGAGACAACTTCTGCTGCGCTATTACCGGTCTATATGATGCGGAGTATCGAGATAAATTCCCTGCCATTACTGATGATACCTTTCGTGATCTGTACCAATGCGTCTCACATCATTTAAGCTCCGACGTTACAAAATTGTTCACTTCGAGCACAAATAGCATTGGAAGATATTGATTATTGACATATCCTAGCTCATGTCGTCATTGATAATCCATCGATAGAGAGATAGTTAAATGAGATTGACGATCTGCTGGCTCAGCTAGCTTCTTGGCTGCCGATAAGAGAAGTTAACTTTGTGAGATAAACTTCAATGATAATCATCGAACCAGGGGCAAGGAGACATACAATATCTACGCGGAAGATGCTGGAAATATGACTCTTATTGGGGCAACTGTACCATAGATGATACTAGGGTGCGTTACAGCAGTTTATAAGATAAGTAGAGGTTAACTGAGCTTGCATCCTTGCATCCGTTCTATCCAGGACGGGTTCCATCACATGATTCATCAAGAACAATAGATCGATAAACCAATCTGTGATGTTACTGACCAGAATACGATTAACCGTACCATGGGTAATACTATAGATTCATTTCGCAATGGAGTGCGTATGCGGTGGAAAAGGATGGCCAGGGATCCAGTGAATTGCAATGGCGCCAATCAACAACACTTGGGCTGTTTTAGCGTCAACGTCAACGACGCCCTTGCAAACCCGCATCTCGGCCCAGTGACTTTATTACATTCCCCCTCCTTCGTAAAGAGTAATAATCACCCGTCAACAAAGCTGCTCTGTTGATTCAAGATGCATCTGCTTCCTCAGAGCCTTCTCTGGGTAGCTTCCTAAAGTCCAACGCGTCGCATGGTCGTCGTCCAGGAAATTGCATGACCGGCGGATACCTGAACAGCTCATAGCTCTCCACCACCATACTTGCGTACATCTGAAACCGGTGGAATCTGACCACAGGGTCAACTTCCACTCGACCTCCTGTCGTGCTTTCATTGTGCACGACGGTTATAAGATCAGCTTTCTATCCCGCTTTCCCACGGGTCGATCAGTCCCTCTGTGAGCTACCAACCAGACCCGCCGTTTGTGCAACCATGGCGCCCGATTTGAACTCTGTACCTCCATCTCCACGTCCACCAGCAGCTACTTCTGCATCATCCGCAGCAACGAACTCCTCTCCTCCAACATTCTCTCGACGAGTATCCCAAGTCATGGGTCCTCCTCCAGTGCCGTTTAGTCCACCTAGTGCAGTTGCCTCTCTGCACGGGCATGGTGATGCAACGAACGGGATTGCCATTGCATCCGGTACATACTACCTCAGTGACAGCTCTTCTCGATTGCTTCTTGGGACATCCGAGCTAATACCGATAATAACAGGCCCCCTTCGTCACCCCCGTCCTCTGACGGCGGCAGAGTTACACTTGGAGCTCGAGAAGGAACAGGAGGGGATGGTGAGTTTCGCGTTCAAGATTACCGTACAGTAGATGTGAACGTGCACTGATGGTGCTGAATTCCCACAGGTCAACCGTTTAACAAGGGAGCTTTCTCAACTGCGCCAGCAGACCGCTTCTGTCGCTTCCACGGCGTCGTCAACATCGACGAACCTCAATGACTCTATGGACGCTGTGCATGGCTCGCATTACATCTCCGGTGCTATTCATCCCACGGCTTCCCGTCGACATCGGTCCTCTTCCAACCTCAGTGCACACCTACCTCTAGCTCAGAGTGCCCGGACTGGGAGTGTGACGGGTATTGCACCTTCTCGAGACGCCGCATTGCCCTCGACACGCCCGTCGGGAGATTTCACTCGAGTAGCTCGCAGCCGGGAGCCATCGATTACTTCCCAGCGACAGTCCGGCAGGTCTTCTCCGTCGTTATCGTCCTCGTTGCAACAGCAGCACGGAGAGCACTTCCCACATTTCCCCGGACACTCACATCGTTCATCGCTCTCGCAGTCTTTGCCTGGAGCTGGAGAGCATCCGCGCACGACGTCCGTTTCGTCCACGACAGGCACGTCTCGGTATGAGGAAGCCGCATACCATCGTGCGGAACTGGAATCGATCAAAAGAGAAAACGAAATGTTACGCCGTCGGGTGCGCGAACTCGAGAGCAACCTGAAGTCATATCGCGAACGAGAGTCTCACCCAGTGAGCGGACAAAACGAGAGCGCTGTTGCCGCTTCTGGTTTGGTTGACCGGATGCGCGATGCAGCTCTCGATGACGGCCGCTAAAGGGGTTCCTACGGAGTTTATGATGGTTTTGCTTTTTGCAGTTCTATGCCTATTGCGGATTGGAAACGAATTATTATTGATCGGCGCGGGATACCAAGAATATGTTTCGCGGGCGAAATGGTTCTACGATCCAGCACTTTTCCCCGGCCTTCTGCCACTTTCTTTGGTGCTAGTGATTTCAGGCGCGCTTCGATATTGTCATGGCCTTGCACGTTGAATTGTTGGGAGCAGTCTTATCACGCAGGTAGCAACGATAGAATCAATAGCGACTTATCTCTTGTATCGAGTATTATTGTTGCTGTGCCACAAATGCAATCCGAGAATTGTCCGGCGTTCACATGCAAAGCCCGAATGCGGTTGCCTGAATGGGCGCTATTACTATGCGGACGGACTGTGGCTAGTGCAGCTGTCTATACGTCACGCGTGGCGCAGCGTCCCTCCTAAAACCGGCCAGCAGATCACAGCCCCTCGCCGGGGTTGGACTCTACAAGTATAAATTGACGATCTTTGCTGTGCATCGATCAACAAGAAAGCATCCTACATCTATCAATTCATCCTATACCTACCTCTTACGAGCATTATTATCTGTTCTATAATCTCTGTCACAATGTCGGAGGCCACCACCGTTCACGTCTCGGGCATCGCTCCCACTACCAGCGACAAGGAAGTTCGCGACTTCTTCAGCTTCTGGTGAGTACTTGAGCCAACGCACACACAATTGCATTATCCTGACAAGTATATCCTATATAGTGGAAAGATCACTATGCTATCTGTCACGCCTGAGTCTGGCGAGCCAAATGCCCCCAAGTCCGCGACCGTTCACTTCGAGAAGGAGACGTAAGTTACCCCGCAATCACGCCAGAGACGAGGCCGCTGCGGTCCTCAACTCAATTACACGGATACTTATTTTTCGTGAAACAGTGCTGCCAAGACTGCTCTTCTCCTCGACAACACTCAGCTTGGTCCGTCTACTGTACACGTCACTGCAGCCCACAGCCTCGACGACATTGCTGGTCCCCAGACCGCCAGCGCCAGTGACGCCAAGGACGAGAACCACCACGAGCTCGACCAAGAGGACAAGCCACGCTCTCGAATCATTGCCGAATACCTTGCACATGGCTATGTAGTCAGCGACCAGGCGATCCAGAAGGCCATCGCCCTGGACCAGAAGCACGGCATCTCCAACCGCTTCACCACTGCCCTGTCCAACTTCGACAAGAAGTACCAGGCTACAGAGCGTGCCAAGGGACTCGATGAGAGCTACAAGATCACCGACAAGGCCACCAGCGGCTGGAAGGGTCTCAACTCCTACTTTGAGAAGGCGCTCGGCACCCCGACTGGCCGTAAGGTTCGCGACTTCTACGTCAAGACCGACAAGCAGGTGCGCGACATCCACGCCGAGGCCCGACGTCTGGCCGATCTGAAGAGTGGAAAGATCTCCGACACGGACGAGAAGCCCGTCGAGACTTCTTCTAGTGCCCCTGCTGGTGCTACGGACACCGCTCCTGCCGAAGCTCCCAAGGCTTAAGTGAGCTTTGTCAAATGAATGAGAAGCATGCATTTCTTTTCCCTTCTTTCATTGCGCTGTTTTGGGCACGAAGCTGTTTGCTATGCATGAAATTGCTGTGATGACCTTCTTGCAAGCGTGATTACCCGATATTCTTTTCTCTGGTGAATTAATGAACGGTCGACATTTCGATCACATCCTCTTTTCTGTAGCTTAGATTCGTAACATCTCTGAATAGCTGTCGCAATTCACCAAACATCGTGTTGCAATCTTCTCCATGGGCAAGATTTCAATTACAGCTAGAGAATCAAGGTCTCCATAGCAAAAGAGATACGATAAGAAGACTCAAATAATAAAGATTGATTATCCTTAATACACGTATATTCGTAGGTTGTAGTAGTACTACCCATTCATAATCAAACCATCAAACCCGGAATCATTTTCTTAAAACACTCCCATAAATATATATAGAGAGACACCTCCACGTAGTTCAAAAAGACCCCCTCTCCATTCCCCATTCTCAATCGCAATCAATCAATCAATCAAATCAACTAATCAATGCTTCTTTGAAAACTTGTCCGCCTCAATCTTCTCGAGCGGATGCACAGGGTTACTCTCCAATCCATGCTCCTTAGTCTCATTAGATGACTTCTGGGCGTGTTCGGGCGAGGGAGCTTGTTCGGGACGAGTGTGGCCTGATCCAGGCACTTCTTGCAGCTGTGCGCCGGACTGGCGCTCCGGGTCGGGAGACTGACGACCACCGCGGGGGGCAGACATGATGTGGAAGAGGAAGTTGAGCGTTGTGGGTGGTTTGGTTTTTTGGGTGGTTTTGAAAAGGGTGGTTTTGGTCTGGGTTTGGAGGGTGTTAGTTTTGGGGATGAGATGAGGGTTGAGGATGGGTGTGACGTAGATAGATAGTAGTGATGGGTTGTATGGATGGGATGTGGATGGATGAAAGAAAGAAAAGAAAGAAGGGAAGAGAGGGAGTGTAATCAATTACATACCTTTGACTTCTCCTCGAAGAGAATCCTCGAGTTCTTCAGCAGCAGTAGGAGTAGTAGTAGTGGTGATGGTGATGGTGATGGTAGATAGTAGACAGGTAGTATCTCGATATTTCAACCAGACGAAATCCAAGTTCTTTAATACTTCAACTAAGACGCAATTCCCACCGACGACACCAAGACTCCAATTATTTTCTCCACTTGACTTTGTCAATTCACTGCTCTGCTCTTTTTAGTTTTCACCGGTGAAAAAGAAAAGTAGCATAGCTAGTCAGAGTATTAATTGGCAGTTCCTTGAGTTGAGTTGAGCATAACGTCATTCATCATTATGACGTTTTAGTCTGGTCTGGAGTACCTATGTTATGAGAACATACCTACCATAGACTATCTAGATAGAGTAACTGGGCATACCTACCTAACTAGTACAGAGAGTGTTCGGTGGACTGTGCTCCGGGATCTTAGAGTGCTCTGATTTACTGTAGTTTGATTGTTATTTCAGTTGTGCAGTTTATTTTGAGTAATTCATATGGTACTCATTTACTCTCTTCTAATGTTGACCAGTGGCAGCGACATAGCTCCTCGGGCGTTGATGAGCGGGATCAATGACGCCATAGGAGGGAGTGTTTGTGTTGTTTGCACCGCATCCTACTTTGTTGAAGTTTGACTAAGTGATTAGTTAACCGACATGCAGGAAAAGGCATGTAAAAATAATGGTAATAATCATTGCAGATGTCGGTTATTACTTTTGGAATTGACGGGGAAGGCTGCGAGAACCTGTTGGAAGGGATGATTGAATGCTGTAGTTTGAACACTGTGAAATTCTAGATATATATCAAACCTCCAGAACACATAATTATATCAATCGTCTCCTCCAAGGCATAACTCGTTTCGATTCCCAACATATCTCCTACTGTCCTGTTGTCTCGACGGAAGAACGACTCACTTTACGAAAGAGCATGGCTTCAAAGATGCTTTCCTGGAATATGCGAATCTCATATCTCCACGACGAATACCGAAGTAGGACAAGGAATACGGAAGGGGAATCGGTGCAGTCCAAAGGGCTTGGGTGCAAATGGCTTTTTAGGAAAGTGCAAGCATGAACAGTATTCTCGGGGCTCGCCGTCCAATCTAGATGAAAAATGACCGAGCGTGCGAGCCTCTGCAACTGCATAGCGGTGGGTATTGATCCCGGACAGAAACAGGATACAGAGAGAGAGAGAGATAGAGAGAGAAAAGAAAATACTACCAAAAAATATGATAAACCCGACATCCCGTCATTTTAGCCGTTAGGCAGCGTGTCTTGCTGCCATATAAGTTTCATGCGACAACCTCCCTCCTGTGATTTATATTTCTGACAAGAAAGAAAAGCTTTTGCCTTATTGGCTGACGCCGTTGGCCTGCATACCAGCAGCAGCTTCCGCGTTTGCAGCGGCCAGAGCCTTTGCGTCCGCTTCGTGGATGACTCCTTGGATGATCTGTTGCTCCTCCGGGTTCAGGATCTTCGTAAGCGTCTCATATAGTTCGGGTTGCTCCTGTTGAAGGTCTGCCGGCGTAGTCAGTATCAGTGTCGCACTTCCTGGGACGAATGGGAAAACTTACTCATCAGGACATGTTTGAACATGCCATACGGCTCCACCTTGTCCAGTGGTGTCTCCAAAAGGCTCTCCTCATCGAGCTCGTCGTCGTCGTCATCATCGGCGAAAGAGCCAAACTTCTGAGCCTGGTCGAGAAATTAGCTAAGAACGTAGATCAGGACAGAAAGAAGAAAAAACAAACCTCCTGGTTGAGGAACTCGAGGTATGCAGCGCTCTCGTCAGCGACATCTCCATCCAGGCCTCCCTCAGCTTCGTCTCCTTCCGTCCACTCAACCTCACCCCAGTCATTCTCCTCGTCAAACTCTTCTCCTTCATCATCAAGGGTGAAATCGGACTCCTGGGTGGCCTCCTCGCGGTCTGGAAAATCAAAAGATTAGCACGACGTATCATGTGATCTGACAAAAGCAGACTTACGCTTGATAGCGGCGGGGAGAGTCTGGAAGAGCCTTGTTAAACCCTGCAACAATCTGGGCCATCCCTGCTGGACACTGGGAGGGACATCGCTTGCTTTGATGGTCAAAAGCGCGCTGATAGCCGCAATTGACAGCTTCTTATCGTGAACCCTTCTGAAGTTGTCGATGTTGGAGAACCAGGCGCTGAAGAACTTGTTCGTCCAGCCCTTGGCCTCAAGTACTTGGATGGCAAGCAGTGGGTTGTAATAAATAGCGTTGATGACCATCTCCATCAGGTGGATCCTATAAGATTTAGTCCTCGCCTCGCCGTTGTTGATAACGTTCATTGCAAGCTCGATGAAGACAGGAATATACTGGTCAACATAGCCGCGAAGGTTGAGCATGACGGTCTCCGCAAGCTTGCAGCCGCATATTCTGTCGACACCGCCCACTTTGTCGTCGTGGAAAATATCTTCCACCATGCTGACGATGGCAGCGAGATAAGCTGGGTTCTGGACCAGGTTCTCTGCGCCATAGGTGACGAAGTTGTCAAGGGCCGGTAGCATATCTTCCAAATATAACTCAGCACCCGCCTTGAATGTCTTGTGAATGAGCTCAAACGCCTGCCACATTGTCGGAGAAATGGACTTGGCGGCAAATGTACAACTGTCGATGATCTCAAAGATCTCATTGTACAAATCTAGAAACATCGTCAGATACTGGTCAATGGGAGTCTTCGCAGTACATTAAACTTACCGTAAAGCTTATTCTCAAGAGTGATAGTGATGACTGGCATGAGGATGGTCTCCAGATGCAAGAGCACGTCAGGTGTGCTCTCCAGAGTCAGGATGAGAGTACCGATGGTCTGGAGGACACCGAGAGCGGTAATGCTCTTGTCATCCAGGAATTCACCGTAGCCTTCCTCATCGCCCTTGGTGGCGTTACGCTCCAACAGCTCTCCAACAATGCGCATATAAGTGTCGCGCAACTGCTCGCTGAGTGCGACGGCAAACGGTGTGAGCTCAGTCGAGAAGACCTCTACAAAGTCCTCCATGACGTTGGCCAAAGCATCAACATCGACTTCGTTGGCAAGCTTGAGCAATTGCTGCATGATTTGGGGGATGTTCTGCTGCATAGAAGTTCGAATGACGTCGTGTCGGATCAGAGGCTGGAGAGCAAGGGCGGCCTCGACTCTGACAGGGAGCTCGGGGTCGGTCATACACTCCAAGATATTTCTGTAAATGACCATGAGGTTGTTCGGGTCCTTGAAATCCAGCTGCTCAAATTTCTCAAGGGTGTCGCACGCACGGGCACGGAGGAACCCATGGGGACTGCGGAACTCGGGGAAAACATGTCGCACAAAGAAATATTCGACTTGCTCCGCGATAGGACTCTTCTTACCAAGGATGACGGAGGCGAGCGAACCGATCATCCTCAGAGCGCCCTCCTTCTCTCGCGGTTGCTTCTGGTCATCCGGGGCGGATTCATATCTGCTAACGATGCCATTGATGAATGTAAGAATCGCGAAGGTCTGCTTCTTTCGGCTCTTGGTGAGCGCCACCAAGAAGTTCGTCGCTGCAACGTCTGGAGAGGAAACCTCTTCGTAGTAGTTCAGCTTTCGGTGGAGGTACTCTGGGGGGTCGGTCTGGAAGAGCTCGATATCTTCATCGGACTGGCACATAATGGGGAAGATAAGGTGAGCAATCAAGTTCTCCATGTGCGGCTTCAGGTGATCCCACATCGCCTTCGGCTTGACACATTCCTCGAGGAAGATGAGGGTGTAGGAAAGAGCAGGCTTGCTCAGCCACTGGCCCTTCGACACCCACTTGTCAATTTCTTGCAGGTATCCCTTGAGGATCTCTGGGGCGAACGTAGTGATGAACGACTTGGCGAATTGGGTATAATCAGGGGCACTTGTCTTGGTAATAGTAGTGGGGTTTCCATATCTAAAAACACGTCAGTCATCCTGCCTGCAATATCTTGTGTGCACCTGAATAGGGTCTACGGACCTGATGAAGAGACGGTTGAGGTTTGCGTAGGACCACTTCTTGCACTTCCACCAGTGGTTGAGCTCTCTTGCCTCCACGTCCTCGCCCATTGCATTCGCCGGGGGTGTCTTGGCAATAATTCTCAGGAACAGGGTGCACCAATCGACCGTGCCCTGATGAGATTTCAGATGCGGTGGGAGCTCAAACTAAAGTAGATATCGTCAGCACACCAGCGCTCTCACGATCTTCCACTTGGTCCAAACTCACATAGATAGCATGCTTGTACGCCTTCACCACTATCCGGAGCATTTCCGCGGCCTCCAAGTTTTCCTCGTCAACCAGCCTCGTACCGATGTTGAGGAGCTGCGGGAACGAGTGCTCAACGATCTTATCAAAGTCCGCCCTGTTATCTCCCGCCTTGAACCTGTATACACGGCAGATGGCAAGGAGACACTGCAACCCCGCGAATACCGAGTTGGCATCATTCGTGCCTAGCAGTTGGAGTGTAATCTCCAAAAACCCGGGCCACTTCTCCGGGAAATCATATTGGAGAACCTTCTGGAGGATAGGAACGAGCTGAGCGCGAACGTTGGGGGGCGACGATGCGAGGACCGCGATGAGACGTTCGCGAAAAGCTGGTCGCTCATCTTCAGGGATGGGTTTTCGGAGGGGATTTTCCTCCACGGGCGCCCAACCCCGAGTAACGCGGTTCTTTAGATAAACACCGGCTATACGTTGTCACAATCGTTAGGCGCAGTTGTTCGATTTCTGAGGCTGCACAGACGCAAGAAGAAGGGCGAAAAAAAAAGGTATTATGGCCATGGTGGGGTCATACCTGATAGTTGAACAGCATTAACCTGTTCGGCCTGCAGAATATCCAGGAGCGCATTTGCGAAACCGGGTTGGTTCTCTGCCTAAAAAGTTCCAAGCATAGAGATGAGTATACATCATATCGGACGGTGGGCTGGTTGCGAAACGCACATATTTCAAGTCTATCTCTGCTTGTCGTCGAGTATCCGCATTGCTATCGAGCGTAGCCTGTATGCGGTCTCGGAGAGCTGCAACATCCATCTCGCACCTGCTTACGGCCCCCAGCGCCGGAATTCGAACTTCAGATCAAACGTCCCAGTTTTATACCCGACGAACCCAAGCCGTAAGGTGGAGGCAACCTGTTCACACAGAAGGCTGTTTGGTGATGGATGTGCGGCGGGCAGTTCGTGATTATTGTGACTGTGCACAGACGATTTTGTTTTCTCGTGGATTTTTATGCTTTTCGCCCCACGCCTTCTCCGTAAGGCATCCCCTATACGCTAACTAACTCCGAGAGCCGCCAACGGCCATCCCACGGCTCACGGGCCATATCTGGGTTTTTGCTGCAGGAAAAATGAGCCATAACAACAAGATAATTCGTGTTGCTTCTGTGTTTCTATCGCCAAGAGGATGTGAGTTGGACATTCTGCTGTTTCCTGCATCAGCCAGGCTGTTGCAAAAGGGCAGGAACCAAAAGGGTTGCCCCGTTCATTCGGTCTTCGTCATCAGGGGTTATCAACCCAACCCAGCCGTCAATGGGTTCTGGTGCCTGCCCACGATCCTGGATCCCGGGTCTTCAGAGCAGGCTGCTATAGTCAGACGAAATAATAGACTATTTGCTTGGGTAATGTCTTCATTACGAGCGACGAGATACCCCTCGTTATCAGTAACCCAGAATGGCCCGTGCTATTTATAATCAATCATAACAGTTCGAGGATAACTACCACTAACTAGACTACTTGATGGGCCTGCTTTCTAGAGAAAGTCGAAGTATCATCATCCGAAGTTAATGCGTCTGATGCGGTCGCTACATATACAGAGACGCGGCGAAAATCACATCTCTCTTGATCATTTCCTGCGCCTGCTGCATCTTGGCGTAGAGGGATGGATCGCCCACTAGCTTGGCAGCACTCTTCACTTCTCGACAGGTTTCATCCAGACGAGTGATCACCCGAACAATGGTGCCTTCCATCACATCCGTCAAGTCCGTAATGCGGTTGAATGACATACCCTTGGCCCATTCATACACTACCTCCACAAGGCTAAAGCGCGGCTTGCTGGCGAAATCGTTGCTATCCTCGCTCGAGAGGATGACCTGATGCTGGATTTGATAGTCGTTGACCTTGTCGGATATCCTGATGATAGCCTCTTTGCCGCGTTCGAGCCGGGGAGTTAATGTGGGCACGTGCTCCGTCTTCTCCTGGAACACGAAAGCTGACAGTAAGGCCACGATCTCTTCAGGCTCATATTCCGCAAGCACGTTTTCGAGAATAAGCTCCGTCAGCACGAGCTCATCGGCCGAATGAATCTGGTGAGAAGTTAGAAGCCGTAAAAAGGAGGATCCGTGATGATAAAAAGCTTACCTCACAGGCAACTTTGCCCTTCAACTGGACCCTACACTCCTCATCTATGAATCCCAGGTCTTTCAAAACCTGGATGCGCTGCTGGTAATCAGGCAGGAGCTGAAGGTTCTGGTCCGACATTAGTTGCTTAAGCTGCGAGATATTTTCCTTGACCTGCCATTCGTCGTGTTGCATTTCGAACTATAGAGCATTAGCAAGCCATATACCTGGCCAATGAAATGTAGCACTTACATGTTTCAAGAAATTGGGACAGCCCAGGCACTGACACGACTGGGCGATGGCTGCCTGAGCTTGACGTTTCTCGAGTATATCCCTGACTTGTAATTCCTTGACACGGCCCCAATCTAGTTCATCCCAGGTCTCGCTAGTCCACGTGGAACATAACCCAGACAAGACCTTATCACCAAACTTGACGGCTTCTATGGAACCAGTTAATATAAATAGGGTAACTGCAATGATGCTTCCAATTACCTTTCTTAATGTTCAGATACCACATTGGACCACCGATCTTAACCATGGTGTTGGTGACACACTCCAAATCAGTAAGAGGTATCCTGACTACCTTCAGTGTCATATCTGCAGAACGCGTGGGCAAAGATCTGAATAGATGCCGGAAAGTAGGTAGGAAGGGAAGGATATCGCTGGGATCTCGTTTCGCGCTTAGCGTGCCAATCTCCAGAACTTGTATATTGGGAACCGGTCCTGCTGTCGACACTCCTTCCCGGACAATGATTCCCGCGGTGCGGATCCCATCCTGCAGATGATTAGCAATGAAAAGGGCTATAGTGCAATGGGTCATACCTTTCGATACACCACAAGCCGTTTTGGCATGAATAGGCGCCTTCCCACTGGCGATGCGATCAATCCAACATGGAGCTCAGAAGTCAGTTTCTCGTACTCCATAGCTGCTTGGTGACATTCTGCCAGGTCCACATCACATATGCTGCAAGGCTCTCGCTTTATCTTAGCCAGACTTGCTTCGGACAGCTGAACTTGCTTCTCGTGTTCTGGTAAAAGGGCCTGTGTGGCATTCTCACTGAAACTCCGCTTGATCATCTCCTCGATCTTGAGAGCTTCCACGCGAAGAAGGTTCAGAATCATGTTGTAAGTCAATCTGAACTGTGATCGCAGCTTGGTCGGGTCTCCTAGAATCATTTTCCTAAGGGTACCAGCCGGGGGAGCCTCATCTCTACCTGCAGCGACGATGATAACATAGCCAACGGTATCGAGACCTCTTCTTCCAGCCCTACCGGCCATCTGTGTATACTCTCCAGGAAGCAGGTCTCTGAAAGCTTTACCATCATGCTTGCGGAAGCCAGAGAAGACAACGGTCCTGGTTGGAAGATTCAGACCCATTGCGAAGGTTTCTGTTGCAAACAAGACCTTGACCAGTGTCCTTGCGAAAAGTATCTCAACAATCTCCTTCATAATTGGCAGAAGACCTCCGTGATGGACAGCAACGCCCCTGCTAAGGAGTTCCCGAAGGCGGAGAATTTGAGGAAGCTGCCTGTCTTCCGCCTTCAGACGGGTAAGTGACTTTTCGATGACCATGTGTATAGCGCTCTTTTCCGAGGCGGTACAGAAGTCCTGATTGGACAATGAGTCCGCGTTCTCCTCACACCTCTTCTTGGAGAAAACGAATATACATGCTGGCAGTAGGTTCTCCTTTCGCAAGTGTTGCACTAAGTGAACCCACAGGTTTCGGTCCTGGGCAGCAGTAGTTCTCCCACTTCCACGTCCTGTCCGTGCAATATTTCCGCTTCCTCGACTCGAAGGCTGTCCTCTACCTCTTTGCTGGGGACCACCACGCTGAGCTGCGCCGCGCTGTCCGTTGCCTCGAGGGGCTTGTCCTCGTCCTCTCCCCTGCTGACCACCTCTTTGGCTCGCCTGGGATTGGGCCTGTGCTTCAGCTGCTTTCTGTGCCTTGATTTTATCTCTTCCAGACAAAATATTATCTGCTTCTTTCCAACCTTGTTCAAGGAACCGCTTGTTGGAGTCGACAATTTTATGCATGCCCTTGCCGGCCCACAGATAGTGCTCGAGGGGCACTGGACGTTTCGGCGTTGAGATAACGTATATGTCTTTCTTCTTCGTCCGACCGACCCAAGATGCAAACTCATAAGTGTTTGGAACTGTAGCGGAAAGCAGAATCAAGGTGACGTGCTCTGGAAGCATGATAATCACCTCTTCCCAGACGACACCTCTCTCCAGGTCATTGACGTAGTGAACTTCGTCAAAGATGACGAATTCGACGTCTCTGATGAGATCAGCTCCCCTGTACAACATACTTCTGAGAATCTCCGTTGTCATAATGAGACAGCTTGCTTCAGGAGATATCTGAACATCTCCCGTAAGGATACCCACGTCGTCGAACGTATTCCTGAAGTCTCTGAACTTCTGGTTGCTCAACGCCTTGATGGGAGAAGTGTAGATGGCTTTCGTCATATGCTTAGCTGCTAATGCTATAGCATACTCTGCCACGACCGTCTTTCCTGCCGAAGTATGTGCTGCAACGAACACAGAGTCGCCGCTTTCAAGGTGGTAGACAGCTTCCTTCTGGAACGTATCCAGTTCGAACGGCCATTCTCTCGCCATATCTGGCACAAGCTCATGGAAATTCGGAATATCCTTGTTGACATCAACAACGTGAGCCCATTCCCTACCTCCTTTCTTAATTGTCCCAGGGAGAAGCTGCCCACGAGGTTCCAGGGCGGGAAATTCCACAGGTAGAAGGGAATCAATATCTTCTTCTTCCTCGCTGTATTCCGCTTCTTCCTCTTCCGCTTCTGGCTTTCTGTCGACCTCCGCTGGACTTTCCTCCTTGTCACGAGCGAGATCGCTCTCTTCTTGTTCAAGGGTAACTTCGACATCTCGGTCATCCTCTTCAGCCTCCTTTGACTTAGCCTTTTCGAATTTGAGCCCGCGCGAGAACCCAGGCGGAATTTCAAGAAGTCCGCCTTCGGTACCAAAGTTGATAATGCGATCCAGGCCAGACTTCTTGCCAGATGATCGCTGACGATCTCCTGACAGTTGAGAGTCAGCTTCCATTTCCGCAATAGCCTCCACGCCATCCAGACCGCCAGGCGCAAATGGAAAGAATCCTGCAGCACCCCTGACAAAGTCAGAGCGGTTAGCAGGCCGGCGAAGCAGTGACGTCGAGTTCTTGGCCGTTGCACTGGCAGCAGGCACTGTTACTTCGCGGTAGCCCGTCACACGTCCTTCCAGCCCCTCACGAGTGAAGCGAATGATCGTACGAGTCTGCGTGGGAGCAATCTCGAAAAGGTCTGTATAGTCTGTCGAGACATCCCATCTCCTGCAAAGGACAGTTAGCGAATGTTGACCTCTACAACAGTCAAAAGGCGCTGCATAGCTGCATAAAGTGACCTGGATAGTTCTATCAAATCTTCCAGGAACATCATAGTCCCGTATAGATACGTTGGACAGAAAACTGCATAGAATAGCGATTGGATGGGAAAGGAAATATTGACTTACTTTTGTAGTCGATTCAGCCATTCTGGACTGAATCTTGGCGAGGGTGTCAAGAATTCGTTCTCCAACTCAGCCTTCAAGTCATCTGCACTCTGACGAGCCCGCTTACGAGAGCGCACGCCATCTACTGCTTCGTTTTCCTGTTCAATCAGATCATCAATGACCGTAGAATCGAGGTTCTCAGCCTGGAGCCGAAGCCGTTCCAAACTGGAAGTTAGCGCGCCCAGTGTCATGTTTGCAATTGTTCAACTCCCGAAGCCATTCAGAAACTGTTATCCTTGGCACGTAAATACACAACTGTATCCAGGCTCATCCAAGGAAGGTATGATCTTCCTGCGACGCTCTGTGCTCAAGGTGGTAGTTGCGTCGTGATGATCCTGCAGAGCGCCACGGTAGGGAAACGAAGAGCCAGGCACTACCTACTGGAGCAGCCTGCGTAGAATGAGCAAGGCCCAGTCAGTTCGCTCTAGGAAGAAGACTAACTATGTAGTTATCCAGATGGAGAAAATGGACAAATATGATGAATGGCAATTACCTAGTGACTAAGTCGCACGTGAATTGAAAGATATAGGCGGCGTGAGGTGGCAGTATGTTCTACGGACACCGCGCAAACCCCACTGACGTTGTGTGGAACCAGAGCTGCCAAGGCATGAGGCATATTATTCGACTAGCGTACAACATATGTAGTTGGTTACGGAGATCTTGGCTTATCTAAATGAAGTCGGAGACAAGCCATGTCCTCCACATATATTTTCGATGGATGGGATTTTATGATTCCTTCTCATGCCGCAGCCCCTAATCATCACCATCTAGTTACACCAATCATCGAACTACTAGCTCGGTGCCATTCAGACTTCCAACCGAGCTTCGTAACTACCGCGATGGTAGACAACGCGCATTAAAATTACTTCACGACGGTATACATGTTTTGGTCAAGTAAATGCGGCTGCAATTGCGTAGCGCAAAGTAAGAACAAGTGGAATGTCACCAGTATAGCGATTGAAATAGCCGTGACGCCATGCAAAGTACATATGATGTTCGTCAGGGGGACAATGTAAAGTCAAGACGAGGTATAGGGGCATTCTAAAGATGGAACGCATTGAACAAGAAGAGATCAAATCAACTAGGTAATTGGAAGGCCCGTACGCCGGGGAAATAGAAAGGCCCGAAATGTCCCAAGTGCAGTATGCATGACCCGACAATGTGAAAGCTAATATGCAGAACCATCCCATGATCATCAGACGCTTAACACCGTGCCACAAAGATGATTAAGAATACGAACACCGTAGAGAAAATGGAGCCGGACTCAACGATAGGAAAAGACCGGGAAAGTTTTCCGGTCATGGACGTTGAGTTGATACTCAAAAATCCCTTCCACGGTTGCAACATATCTGTAGAAATGGTCAGCCAATGCATTCTATTTCATGCCATAGGATCACCTACAGTGTTCTCCCATCGGCTCCCCATCCGACACCAGCTGTACCACCCGGCTCTTGGTTGCTCGGGTTACGATCGGGAAGATCATTAAGAATATGCCTTATCCACCTTGGAGACCTGGAGTTATCTAACCCCATAAACTGCTGGCGATATCTCTGATCCCAATGGCCAGCTCTCGAACTTGACTCCCCAGGAACCTGACGCTGCCTTCGAAGACGTTCAGCAGCTACATTTGCCCGTAACTCTGCTGTTAGCAATCTGGACGGCTCGAACCTGTTCTCCACAGATGTATCCAATCGTTCCGATCGCCGCGGTATTGAGCTGGATCTCTGTGATCTCTCGCGCGGATCAGTTAATAACCCAGACCTGGAAGTAGTGTGCGCCTGGCTGTCTCCCCTGGTATTATTGGTGGTTCCAGCAGCACTGTCTGCTGTAAGCGACGTTGGCTGGGGACCGCGAGCCGCATCCGCCGGGGAGGCTTGGATCTCAGAAGGTGAAGCTGTCCAGCTCAAAGTGATTGTGGGCTGTACCTCTGCGCTTGAAGTAGTAGCATCAGAGCTATGGGCAACCTGTGCCGCATTGCCTTGGGACAGAACAACAGAACCCTGACGCCTGGGTTGCAGACTATTGTCTGAGCGTCCTAGATAACTTTCGCGGAAAAATTCTTGAAGCGTATCGCTATACCGCAACGGTGATGTGGAACGGTTAGCGACATCTGTGGAACCGTGGCCTCCCGGTCTCGATCTTGACCGAGGATGGAGGGTCATCCTCAGTGGTCGCTCACCCAGATTTTCTTCTAGTCTGGATGACCAGCGTGCTGTATTGAGGAACTCTATGATCTGTCGTTCCCTCTCTGTTAGGTCTTCAATGAGATTTTCACGCAACGCCTGGCGATCTGAACCTGCCGTGTGACGTTCGCCGCTTGATCCTTCTATAAGGTCCAACATCGCACGTTGCATGTTATCCATTTCATCGCCTGGCCTTGGGGTATCACTACTGTCAGGGTCGGAACTTAGCTCCCCCGAAGCTGTAGCAGGCGAGATATTTTCAGTTTGAACCTGCTGCAATCCAGGCTCGTTCGCGTCCAATGTTAGTATCTGCCTGCGGGAAAATGCCTGCCGAACGTCCGCGACACCCGCCCTGCCTTGGTCCTCCACCCAGACAAGGAGATCCCATGGCGCTGGCGAGAAAGTCATACATCGGACCGCACCACCATCAAAATACGATCTAGACGACCGAAAGAGACAGAGTGTTGGGTCCACATCCTGTTTCTCATCTTTGGACTCACGGATTGCCCTGACATCAAATATGCTAATGATCCCAGACTGAGAGCCGACCGCACAAAGATGGCTCGACGGGGAGAATGCGATAGTAAAACAACATCCATCGTCGAAGCGTGTGCTTATTTGAAGTTCTAGGCAACGGAGCAATGTCCAACTCCATTCCGTGAGTACATTATCAGAGAAAATGACAGGGTTCTCCATATCGCGGCTGATTTCGTAGAAGTACGCATGGTTCTCGTCGCCTACTGCCGCGAGGACTTTGCAATCTGGGGAGATAGTTGCAAAATTCATGCAGGCCGGATGGTGGATGACCTCGAGGGTCTTCGAACGGGTCAACGAATATATGGTGACGGTCCTGTCATTGTTGCTTTATACCAAGTTAGTGGCGCAGTTGCTAAGCACCGGAGACCCAGATACCATACCTAACAACGACGACATCCTCATCTGCTAGACCCTCACCACCAGGCAACCGATGAATAGTTACAGAGTTGACTATACTGCCGCCAAATTTGTGAAGCTGCACCTCCGGCAATTGAAGACGGGATGATGTCCTTCCGGTCTCGCCTTCGTCGTTGCCAGACCAAGGAGACGGGACTCGTGAACCCAGCCTTGAGGCCCGTTGTTCTAGGTCGATTGGCAACGCACTATCCACGTCAGATCTTTGAGAGCTGGATCTAGCACCGGCCGCACGTCCATGGTTGCTGTCAAGCTTGATGAATGCGCATTCTCCATTATCAGAACCGCCGACTGCAATCCAACCGCATCCCGCCGCAAGACACTTGGGTTCGAAAGGGATGACCGCTAAGCCTTCACGTTTCTGGGAGGATATATGAATGGCATATACGACCCGGTCGACGACAACGTAGATCCTGTCTGGATCGCTGGTACTGATATAGTGGCGAAGTTGCTGGTGACTACACATTCAACCATACTGCGTCAACACTATGGGCGGTCATGGGAGAGAGATTTGGCACACTGACAAGTTCGGGATTTTGAACGGGAAGAAGCGTCGCTTAGATGGGAGGATCAGGGATTCAGTTGAGCGATAGCTAAAGGTAGTGGCGGAAAAGTGTCAGCTGTCTTGCAAATATCCAGAGCTTGACAGATCTCCGGGAGAACGACATACAGCAGGGCAGAATCAAATGTCATCGTTGAGAGCGCGATTTAACGCAAATGCAACATTCTTAGAAATGCTATACTTCATTTACAGGTCGCGGCAGGTGATAATGTACAATTAGTAGGTAATAATATAGGGGAGTTGAATGCAAGAGATATGCTGGCTGCTACACTTAGCTAACCAGCTACGGCAGACTCAAAGGCGACCTTGGAGTCCGAGTGAGCAGCCCATGACGGAAGCGCTGGGGGCGACGTATCATGTATTAACAGGATCGATACGCCGATACGCCGGGCTAGCGAGCCGACTTGCCGGAGGCGAATACCGGGGAATACCGTTTTGTACCAAAAAGGCGCGCGCGAAGCATTCTACGGTGTTCCATAGAGACTCCAAGCTCACCTTCCACCGATTTCGACCGTCGGCCCGAAGAAGCGCTAAGGGACGAAATTTTGATTTGAAGTCATCGTCTTCCTTTCTCCCTTTCCTACTTCTTTTACAACCATCAACCACCCATCCACTCCCATCATCCATCTCCTTTCCTCCCTATTCACCTCCCTCTCCTTTCTACTGCGTACGGTTGGAGCTTCGTTTGTTTCTTTAATAGTCTTTTAATTCCAACACAATGCTCTCTTCCCACATCTCCCGCGCGGTAAGCTCCCCCAGAAAAAGCTTTTCAGTATGAAGCTTTGAGCTGACAATGATGTTTATAGCTCCCGCGCACTGCTTCTTTCGCTCGTCCTTCTACCCTCAGAGTTCCCGGTGCTGCTTTCCGGAGATGGAACTCGACGGAGGGAGAGAAGGTGAAGGGCCACGTCATTGGTATTGATCTGGGTATGTAAAATCTAGTCGCGTTGTTGATGATCGGTCCGTGTTCTAACGGTCTATTATTCAGGAACCACCAACTCTGCCGTCGCTGTTATGGAGGGAAAGAGCCCGAAGATCATTGAGAACGCTGAAGGTACGTGTAAATCTCTTCACCGCCAGAGCCCGAGCACATGGGCATTCTGCGTCAGGCCCTGGCAGACGTTCATCTTGCTAAGACTCTAAAAACAGGTGCACGAACAACTCCCTCTGTTGTCGCCTTCGCTCAGGATGGTGAGAGACTGGTTGGTATTGCCGCCAAGCGCCAGGCCGTCGTCAACCCTGAAAACACTCTCTTCGCTACGAAGCGTCTGATCGGACGCAAGTTCACCGACCCTGAGGTTCAGCGTGATCTGAAGGAGGTCCCTTACAAGATTGTTCAGCACACCAACGGTGACGCCTGGGTTGAGGCTCGCGGCCAGAAGTACTCTCCCTCCCAGATTGGAGGTTTCATTCTGCAGAAGATGAAGGAGACTGCTGAGAACTACCTGAGCAAGCCTGTCAAGAACGGTGTTGTCACTGTTCCTGCTTACTTCAACGACTCCCAGCGTCAGGCCACCAAGGATGCCGGTCAGATTGCCGGTCTGAACGTCCTGCGTGTCGTTAACGAGCCCACTGCTGCTGCTCTGGCCTATGGTCTGGAGAAGGAGAATGACCGTGTGATTGCTGTCTACGATCTTGGTGGTGGTACCTTCGATATCTCCGTCCTTGAGATCCAGAAGGGTGTCTTCGAGGTCAAGTCCACCAACGGTGACACTCACCTGGGTGGTGAGGACTTCGATATCACTCTTGTCCGTCACCTCGTTCAGCAGTTCAAGAAGGAGTCTGGCATCGATCTGTCTGGCGACCGCATGGCCATCCAGCGTATCCGTGAGGCCGCTGAGAAGGCCAAGATTGAGCTTTCTTCCTCTCTCCAGACTGAGATCAACCTTCCTTTCATCACTGCCGATGCTTCCGGCGCTAAGCACATCAACTCTAAGATGACCCGTGCTCAGCTCGAGGCTCTGGTTGAGCCTCTGATCAGCCGTACCGTCGAGCCCGTCCGCAAGGCTCTGAAGGACGCTAACCTTCAGGCCAAGGACATCCAGGATGTTATCTTGGTTGGTGGTATGACCCGTATGCCCAAGGTCAGCGAGTCTGTTAAGAGCATCTTTGGCCGTGACCCTGCCAAGTCTGTTAACCCCGACGAGGCTGTTGCTATTGGTGCCGCCATCCAGGGTGCTGTCCTTGCTGGTGAGGTCACTGATGTTCTGCTGCTGGATGTCACCCCCCTGTCTCTCGGTATCGAGACCCTGGGTGGTGTCTTCACTCGCCTGATCAACCGCAACACCACCATCCCCACTAAGAAGTCCCAGACCTTCTCTACTGCGGCCGACTTCCAGACTGCTGTCGAGATCAAGGTCTACCAGGGTGAGCGTGAGCTTGTCCGCGACAACAAGCTGCTTGGAAACTTCCAGCTTGTTGGTATCCCTCCGGCCCACCGTGGTGTTCCCCAGATTGAGGTCACCTTCGACATTGACGCCGACTCTATCGTCCACGTCCACGCTAAGGACAAGTCCACCAACAAGGACCAGTCCATCACCATCGCCTCCGGCTCCGGTCTCTCAGATGCCGAGATCCAGTCTATGGTTGAGGATGCTGAGAAGTACGGTGCTGAGGACAAGGAGCGCAAGGCTGCCATTGAGGCTGCCAACCGCGCAGACAGCGTCCTGAACGACACCGAGAAGGCCCTCAAGGAGTTCGAGGACCGTCTGGACAAGGCCGAGGCCGACCAGATCCGCGAGCGCATTGCCTCTCTCCGTGAATTCGTTGCCAAGAGCCAGTCTGGCGAGGGCACCGCTACCGCTGAGGAGCTCAAGCAGAAGACTGATGAGCTCCAGAACGCCAGTCTGAGCCTCTTTGACAAGATGCACAAGGCTCGTGCTGAGGAAGGCCAGCAGCAGTCTCAGCCCGGCGAGTCCGCTGAGGGTGAGAAGAAGGCCTAAGCGGGTCACTTCTCGAGTTGATCTGGATCATATTTAAAAAGAAAAAAGCCGTGCATTCGGATTTCTTTTTTTGTATTTTTCGTTTTATGTCTTCTTAAAGATTTTCCTTTTCTTTTTTTTTTCCCCTTGTCTTATGGCATGCACGATCTGTACACATACTGATTCCTCCTCTGGACGCTCTTGTCTTTGGTGTGTCGGTGTTTCAGCCTTCTGAACTTTGTCTTCTCTATCTGGGTGGTAGGGTAGCCCGCGGGGTCGCAGGGTGAGCGCTTCTTCATTTTATGAGGGCAGTCCGGGACACCAGAAACGGTGCAGGGAACTGTCTACAATTGTAACTAATGACAACAGCCAGGAACCACGTCAAGTGGGTTGGCTACGGTGTATGTGATAATAGAAATACTGAAATTCTCCTCTCGACTGGTCTGATTGGATCGCATGTGTCTCTCCTTGCGAGCCAGGGTGGCAGTAGTAACGCCTTGCATCTGGGGAGTAATCAAGTAGTAATCGGGGGATTGTCGTTCGTATGATCAACTAGTTTGATATGATGCTTGCAGTATGATTCAAAAGGACCAGGCAGCTATTGGTTTTGTTGGCGCTGGTCAAGTACTAGTTGGCCAACTTGGCCGTACGAGGTGATTAACTTTGGTTGTAAAAATGTGATTGACAACGAGCGCGAGCGAATCAGCAAGCGGACGCTGATACGCCATCCAGAGCTAAAAGCCCGCCATCCACACAGAGGCTGTCGATATGCCTTTCTGCATAGGCGAATTGGCCAGCTCGACCGCTCGTTGGCAGCAGGTGCCATCGCTTCAGAGAGCTCTGTTGTTTGTGCCATGGTCTTTTGACACTACCAGATGCGCATCCACTCCGATGCTCCGCGCCCACGGGGGTGTGATAAGTAAAATATACTCTATAGTACGAGGTGAAACCGGATTCCCCATGTCTGCGTCTGGGATCCCGTCCTGGCCGGGCGCAATAATATGCTTTGCACTTGATGATAGAGTCTAGACGGGGAACTCTGAACCGAAGCCCCCTTTCAGAACCTGTTTAGTTAGGGTGTTATTGAAAAGTAGTAGTAATAATAATAATACTTAACTATGAGAGGCGCTCTTCAATAATAACTAACATGTATCTATCTAATTTCTTGTTTCTTTATCTGGGGGTTGTTGATCCCGTGTCAGCTCCACTGGGGCGTTTACCATAGAACGTTCTGTTTCTGGGCTGAGCTGGGCTGGCAGCGCAGAAGTAGTAGTGGGAAAAAATAGAATCACAATAAATAATAATAGTAATAATAATAATAGACAACAAAAAAAGGAACACGGAGAAGGGAGATTTGGATCTTTCTGCTGAGCCGGGCATTAATTAGTGCCTCCTAGGGGGAGGGTCCGCTTGCCCAAGTTGGCGTCTCGCTCGCAGGACGAGTAATCCCCTTGGTCGAACCATGAACCAGCGAACGACCCAGCAAAGACGCCGGTGCTCCCTCACATCCAGAAATCAATAAAATTAGACTCGAGTCAGCTAAACAGAGTCGAGGGGTTGCATGACTTTGCCGAACCCCCTTCCATTCGTCGATCGTCTGCTCGTGTTCTCCCAGAAATTCCATTTGAAGAGCTTCTCCACTTCAATTTACTCTTTTTTCTCATTATCTTGCTTTCATTTGTACTGATTATTGATGCAACCCGCTTCTGCACTACTACATTGTTGATGCCCGGTCTATTATTTAGGGCCCTATAAGACTCCAATCTGTGCCACAGCCCTCCTTTCTCGGTTGTTCCCTTTTTTTCTCTTCTTCTTCTTCTTTCCCTCTTTCTCTCTTGTTGCTAGTTCTCGCCAATCATCGTCAGCCAGACGGAGCAATCATATTACTGAGCTGATCTGGTTCTATTACTACTAGTTCCTATCGGTGGGGGTGTGACAGAGCAGATCGGTCCCAGGCTAAAATAAGAGAGTAAAAAAAAAAAGTTCGTTTCATTCCAGACAGCGCCTCAGACCCTTCATTTTCCACTGTTCCTGGTTTTTTTGTTTTTTTCTTTACCAAGAAAAAATAAAAAAACCACACTTGGCCCTATAAACTAGTGCCGTAACAGTGCGGATTTTCTTCCGTGAACTGTTGGGTCAGATTACGCCGTCCAACAGAGGTCGCCCACACGCGTCTCCCTTGAGTGCTCAGTTTCATTTCTCTTACATATTATTCATTTCCTTTTCTTCCTCACTACGCATAACGTTGTCCTCGTCGCATCTTTTCGTCACTTTGCATCCTGGTCACGGATACTATCATTATTATTATACCCTTCCCATCTGCTAGGATCATCGAAGGTGGAGTACTACACATTATTATTGCAGTACGGAGGACCATTTACCCAAAAAGGCCCTAGGCACCTCCAGAGCAGGGCCGGGTCTAAGTTGATACTTTTCCGATTATCTGCAACTTGCCAACTTCGTCCAAAAGTAAGTCAATCACCTGAGTGTCGTTGCCCCTATCAAGAGATCTCCGATTTGTTATCATGTCTAGTTCTTTTTTGCTTTTTACCCCAAGATATCCCAAGTCTTACTATGCTCCTGTCTCACTTGTTGGTTGTTCATCGTAATCCATCTATTTGGACGGGCATTTTTCTTTGTTTTGGTGTCACCAAAAATGTACTAGAAGTTGTGTTATTTTATACTAAATCATCTCCAAATATAGTCACCTCGTCATGACCGCAGCTACCACGTCTGTGGGCCCAGGTGTTGCTGAAAATGGCCTCAACAGTCTCGTTCATGGCCACATCACAATGAACATGCCTCGTTTTCACCCAATTGCTATCAACCCGCATCACTCGGGCGCTCACGATCCCTCTCAGGGTCACTATCGTCACACTCCCTATCCTCCCCCTCCTGTAGAGCAACAACCTCTAGCACACCCGGGACCCCAAGGAACGCCTGCACCGTCCGGACCGCTATTGGGACCGCAGTCGATTCCCAACCAGCTTGACCAGATCGAGGCCCGTCTGCGCCAACTGGAGCACGAAGATGCCGCCCGCATGGCCGCCCGCAGTCATCTGCTTGCCATCCGAAAGCGTGAAGATGAGGAATTCCGTATGATTACAGAAAGTGCAGAAGCAGAGGAAGAGGTAAGAATCATCTTAAATATACCACTGCAAAGCTCGTCGCTTATGTCATGATCGTAGGAACTGCGTCGACGGAGAAAGCGTCTGAAGCGGGAATCCATGGGACTCTCGTATAACTCCGGAGTCGATTCTCCCCCCCGTGCCACCCCACCACGTCGACTCTCTGAGACCAATGCTGCCACGACGCTGGCATTTTTCAAACAGCAAAGTCCCCAGGAACCCGTTCCTGCTACTCTTCCGCCTCCCGTTGCCCATATCCCTACTCAACCGCCTCCTAGTACGGACCCTAACGGTGGTCATGTCAGGAAGAAGCAAAAGTACACGATTAAGAATGTAGAGGCTTGGGGCGAGCGACATGGACGACCTATCAGTCATGATCCTGCCGGCCGCGCTCTGTGGAAGCGTCCCTCCGACGGCCGCCTGGTCTACTTGAACTGCCCCGCGCCGGGTTGTGGAAAGTCTGACTTTGTCACACTACATGGTTTCATGTGCCATCTCACGAAAAAGCATAAGGACAGGAGTCTGGGGAGCCAGTCCCGTGCGCTGGAACTGTGCGGTACGGTTTTTGATCCCAGTGCGCCTCTCCAGGCTACAGTGATCAACCGGGCCTCTACAGAAGAAAGCCATTCGGAGTCGCCAGCGGTATATTCTGATTCTGACGATGACGATGACGACCTCAAGCATCCATACGGCATCAAAAGGGAGGACTCGTCCAGCAAGCTCCGCAGCACCCCACAGGTGCCGTCTACTTGCAGCACAAACGCAGAGCCCAACCCGATGACGAATGGTTCTGTGAAGCAGACCATTTCCTCGATTCTTGATAATGATACCGAGAAGCCTCGAGAGACGGCTACGCCTGCTATTTCCGAAACAGCAGAAAAGGCCCCGTCTCATACTCCCCCTAAGGATCATACTACAGAGCCATCTGCTCAACCACAAGCACCGGCCAACAGTACCGGCGATGAGGCCAAAGAGCCTGTTCCTAATAATTAATCTTACTCCATGGCAATCGGAAAAAAAAGAAAGAAAAAGAAAAAAGACAGAGTCACCACGAGGATAATCAGATTATCCCACGCTAATATGGATTAATATTATTATTCTACCATTAACCCCTCAAGGTCACGTCCTCTAGCTCTGATCAGTATTCGTGTTTGCGTCAGACTTCGCAGATATAAGAGATCCTGCCTTATAATCTGCGGACGACAACCGCATCATTGTCATTTAGCATGTCTCAGCAACACAACATTTCTTTTCCAAATCGGCATCATATCTTCTCGTTTCTTCACTGGTTCTGCATTCTGTCTTCTACTCAGAAGCATCGTCCATTGCATAGCGTGTTTGAGTCGTCTTGGCGGTTCCTCCCTATATGCATTTCCATTTTCGTTCTTGCGTTATCATCTTAGCATCTGATCAGTCAGTTATTTGGGTCGGCTCTGTGGATATTTCCTACCATTATCATTACGATCAGACTTTTTATTTTTCTGTGAATGATTTTCCTTTTTCGTATTTCCGATATCAACAATATCCATCTCACCGGTATTATGCTTTTCTTCGTTTCTTTTTTTTATTGAATTCAATTCAAACTTGATACTCCTGATGTTTTTCTTTTTTTTTTCCCTTCCTGATGATTATTATCTATAGCGTCCATGACATACAGCTGGATGGAGGGTGGTTGTGTTCTATTTTGATCTCACCTGATGTGTGGTCTTGATGAGAAGAAGTAGTCCGGACGGTTCCGTTATTACTCTACTTGGCGTATCTCTCTCGGAGATATAAATTGAATTCAACTGAATACGAGGTTAAAACTCTATCATCTTTCTTTTTCTCGCATTAAGAGCATCATACCGTATGTGTATCTGTATCTATGACATAACTAACTATCATGTCATGAATCACATTGAGTCTATACTACTCCTCCCCTCTAACAAGCAGCACATGAACCAAATACCCCGTCCCAGCCTGCAACTTCCTCCCCAACACCTCATCACTCACTCTCCACACGCGAAAATACCTCATCGTCTCCCGCAACCACGTCTCAAACACATCCGGCGACCGCTGCTGCTGCGCGATCACACACACAGTCGGTCGTGAACCCGCATCCTCAGAATCAGACACATACGCAGGCCGTAACCGGCAGATATCAGCGCATGTACGAACGAATGGCGCCACGAGGGATTCGTTATAGATACAGTCGCAGGAGATGAGGAGGTCGAAGCCGAGATCGGGTGTTTCTGATGATGATGATGAAGATGATGATGAGGGGAGTTGTTCGGTTTGAATTGTCTCTTTGAGAGTGGATGGTGCGTCGAGTTCCCAATCTAGAGGGGTGAAGGTTATGTTATTGGTTCCTTTCGTACCAGCAGCAGTAGCAGTAGGTTTGTTTCCGCGCTTTTGTTTATTATTCTGGGTATGCGTCCGTGGTCCCCCTCGGGAAGAAGAAGAAGAAGAAGAAGAGCCTAATCTGCTACTGCTAGCGGTCTGAATATTCTCATCCAAATTCGCACGGAATAATCTCCGCACGTACTCCTGGTCCGTGGCGATGTAGTGACCGATCGATGGGGCGAGGGCCAGTGCGACGAGGCCCGAGATGCCGCACCCTAGCTCAACGGCCGTGGAGGAAGGGTGGAGGATGGAAGACGACCAGAAGGGATTGGAATTGGTGGGGTTGGAGATCCATTCTGCGAAGAGGGGGGTGATTTTCCAGAGGACTGGTTTGGAAACAACGTTAGTATTAGTTATAGTTATACATGAGTAACTAGAGCATCAGTATGTATGTATGTATGTATAATACTTGAGGTATTGGAACAAAGAAAGAACAAAAACCAACGAGCCATGACATACCTGCGCCAGTTGTGCCCCCCGCACGAGTCGAGGAGAGTAAAGTAGGAGACTGGTGGATGGTAAAGTCGTTTCCGTGAATAGTCACGTCGATGGTGGTAGCGCGTGAGTCGACGAAGCCTAAGTTCGCAGAGGGGATGTCACGGGAGAAGAGTTCGAAACATTCTATATATTTTTCACGGAGAAGAGAGAGTTCAGTTTCAGTTTTGCGGATCGGTTTGTCTTTGTCTTTTTGGTTGTTGGTTTACAGGTTTTGATTTTCAATGGGGTAGGGATGGGATGGGATGGGTAATAGCTACATCTTTCTAGGTATATAATACATGATACGTATACGAGAGAGAGAGAGAGAGAGAGAGGTAGGTTGAAGATGAGAAAGAAAGGCAAGCAAGTGATCGAGTTTCGACGTACCCTCCTCTACATCTTCAACTTCCTGACCAATGGCGTCGAGGAAAGGTTGGAGTGTCATTTTGTGCGGGATAAAAGATAATTAATCTGCCGGTTCGTTCAGTAGATAGGCTGTGGGGGAGGTTTGATGGCTGCTACGTAGTTTGGTGGGAGTTGTAGCTAGTTGTGGTCTTTTTTCTTCTAAGAAAAGTTTTCTTGGAAGGATGGATAATGTTGGCAAAGTGAGATTCTGCGAAAGAAAGAAGGATAAAAATAGAAGATAACAAACAAAATTAAGGTGTATTATTATCTAAGTGATGAAAATAGATTCATATTAATATTCTAGAGAGATGTGAATGTGGATAAAAACCGTCTATGAGCACGTGAGCAGCATTATTCATTATTGATTTCTCGAGATTGAATTGTGGATTGACTGGGTTGCTGACTCAGATCAGTGGACTGGATTCAAGTTAACATTAATAATATGATTCGCCATTAGTTAGATATCATCATACCATGAGTGCTTGTTCTAGAGTTCTTATAGAAACATTTCTTATTATTGTCTGGTTATATATTTATATCTAGTACGTAGTTATCTGATTAAATTCGTACTGCCAAGTAAATAATTCGACCAAAGAGTTCGCGTTGGGGCCAAAGCCCAACAAAAAAACGGAGCTAGAGTGGATCGAATCCTCTTCTTCCAGGGACTCTAGATCTAGTGCGTTGCGATGCTGCAGGCCTTGTTACAATCAGGCACGCCCTAAGTGGTGTGTGTATCCCGCGATCGGAGATCTGGAAGGGCCAGATGGTCCGATCTTGGAGCACTGCAGAGATCGGGGCGATCCAATCGTCAAGTGTGCCAGCCAGAGAAGTTGGAACAAAGAAGGCGTTCTCTTTAATTAAGTAGTAGTACTTCATCGTCATCATCATTTAAATTTGGTTCTTCAGGCGATAAAAGTTCCGCAGGCGGTGACGGCATCGGTAGCCACCCGGGACGAGTCGTCCAATCGTTGTTCTGGGACTGCGAGAGCTTGGAGATGTAGAGAGAGAGAGAGAGACACTTCTGTCGGTTTCTGCGCTGGCTAGCAGCAGTAATAATAATAATTAATACTACTATTATTTATGTAGTCACTCTCTCCAGACTCCTAATAATATTATTATTAACTTATTGTAGGCAAGTAATAAAAATAAAAATAATAATAACGTGTTGTCCCGTGCTGATGCCTGACCGCAGCGTCCCTGGCGACAACAAACTCTCGCTGACTTCATACCCGCCAGCTCCCAAGGCGAACTAAATCTCCAAGCCGGCTGTGGACCTCGCCCTTTCCCCCCTCCGTCATCAACTTCCTCCCCAGCTATCATCAACGAGGAGTTTGGATACCCCAAGATAAACATCTCCATTCCCTTTGATCATCTCCCTTTCCCTCCTCTCCGTGACGCGTTTCCGCTGGTAGCTCCGGTATGTTGTCAACCCTTGTGTAATTGGTGTAAAACCGTCCGAGCGCACCGGACTGATCCATTCAAGAGAAAACAGTTCGAGGGAGCGAACACCTACCTACTACCTCTCCCGTCGCCCTCGAAGACCTCGTGAGTGTTCAAGATGTCGAACGACAAGGCATACCTGAAGGATCTGTATATCCAACCTCGCATGGTGAAGAAACCGCCCTTCACCGTCGAGGCCTCCGGTTATGAAAAGAAGGAAGGAGAGACGATCCCCCGTCGCAACCCGCTGGCCAAGGACAAGCTGATCCTGCGCCCGGCCGAAGACGTCGCAACCACATATGATGTGATCAAGAGAGCGGCCGAGAAGTTTGGAAACGCAAAGGCCGTGGGCACGCGCCGCATCATCAAGACCCATGTCGAGAACAAGAAGGTCAAGAAGATCGTCGACGGCGTCGAGAAGGAGGTCGACAAGCAGTGGACGTACTTTGAGCTCAGCGGCTACGAGTACAAGAGCTTCATCGAGTACGAGAAGCTGGCCCTCCAGCTCGGTGCGGGATTGAGGAAGCTAGGCCTTGGGAAGGGATCCAAGATCCACCTCTATGGTGCAACCAGGTATGAGGATAGCCTTTCCCGTCATTGAAACGATCGAGAAGTTGCCATATGCTGATAGATCCCTTGTAGCGCCCATTGGCTGGCCATGTCTCACGCATCGGCCTCTCAATCGCTGACCTTTGTGACCGCCTATGACTCTCTCGGTGAAGAGGGTCTCAAGCACTCCCTGCTGCAGACCGAGAGTGAAGCCATTTTCCTCGACCCTCAGCTGATCCCGTCGCTCAAGAACGTTCTGCCGGATGTCAAGTCCATCAAGCACGTCATCTACAACACCGATACGGAGGCCAAGAAGGAGCACCTGGACCAGCTCAAGGCTGAGTTTGACTACTTGACCATCATCAGCATCGAGGAACTCAGGAAAATGGGCGAGGAGAACCCCGTTGATGCCGTGCCCCCGGACCCGGAGGAACTCTGCTGTATCATGTACACGTCTGGATCGACCGGACCCCCCAAGGGAGTCTCCCTGAGTCACAAGAACGTTATTGCAGCTGGTAAGCCAAATATCAGTACCCATCTACCTTTTTGTCTATAGAACTGACGTCTTTTCTCAGTTGCCGGTGTCAACGCCATCGTGGGTGACTACATCGGTCCGAAGGACGGACTGCTCACCTATCTGCCGCAAGCTCACATCTTGGAATTCATGTTCGAGAACCTGTGTCTCTTCTGGGGTGGTACTATGGGTTACGGAAACCCCAAGACCCTTTCTGATTCCTCGGTGCGCAACTGCAAGGGTGATATTCGCGAGTTCAAGCCCACCATTCTGGTCGGAGTGCCCGCCGTTTGGGAGTCGGTTAAGAAGGGTGTGTTGAGCAACCTGAACAAGAACAACTTCATTGTGAAGAACATGTTCTGGGGCGCACTGGCCGCGAAGAATTTCTTGCTATCCACCGGTATCCCTGGATCTGGAATTGGCGCCAACCTTCTCGATGCGATCGTGTTCAAGAAGCTCAAGGAGGCTACCGGAGGTCGTCTCCGTATCACGATGAACGGAGGTGGTCCCATTTCCAAAGAGACCCAGAAATTCCTGTCGCTGGCCATCGCACCCATGATCAGTGGTTACGGGTTGACTGAGACCGCCGCCATGGGTGCGCTTAACGACCCGTTGGCCTGGAACCCTGATGCGCTGGGTGATATCCCCGCGTCGGTCGAAGTCAAGCTCGTCGACTTCCCGGAAGCTGGCTATTTCACGAAGAATGATCCTCCACAGGGTGAGATCTTCATCCGGGGCGGCAGTGTTACCGGTGGTTACTGGAAGAACGAGGAAGAAACGAAGTCCTCGTTTACGGAGGATGGCTGGTTCATGACCGGTGACATCGGCGAGTTCGACAAGTATGGCCATCTGAGAATCATCGACCGCAAGAAGAACCTGGTGAAGACGCTGAACGGTGAATACATTGCTCTGGAGAAACTGGAATCGGTCTACCGATCCGCTCCTGTCGTAGCAAACATTTGCGTGTTCGCTGCAGAGGACCAGACCAAGCCGATCGCTATTATCGTCCCCGTGGAGGCTACTCTGCAGAAGCTCGCCAAGGAGAACGGCATCCAGGAGGGTACCCTCGAGGCCCTTGTTCACAACGAGCAGCTGAAGTCTATTGTTCTGAAGACTCTTCAGCAGGCAGGCCGGGCAGGTGGTCTCAAGGGCATTGAGATTATCGACGGTGTCGTCATGTCTGATGAGGAGTGGAACCCGCAGAACGTGAGTACAGCTGACATTGTTGATTTTGGCATGGATACTAATATGCGTCGAATAGGGATTCACGACCGCCGCGCAGAAGCTCCAGCGCAAGAAGATCATTTCTCACTTCCAGAAGGACATTGACCGCGCATACGGAAAGAACTAGATTGAACGACCTGATATATCCTACCCGGCGGATAAGTTGCTTTCTGCCGTTATAATACCAATTACGCAGCATGTGTTCCTCGCCGCAACAGACATCCCTTGTATTTGAATCTGATGCGTTAGAAAATGAGAGTGGCGACGGGTTATGTGTTGAAGTCCTGTTTTGTACACGTACAGTTTGAGATTCCCTAATTCAGATAGTTAGCGAGTTATCCATAGTCTATTGATAATATTCCAAAATGTTGGCAGCGACGTTAGTAGAGGTAGTACGTATATTCTGGTGGCATGTTCATAGCGACAACCAGGACGATATCGAGAGACTAATCGACTGATAACACCCGCTATCGCTTCTATACAAAGCCAAAGAAGAATATTATGATACTGGAGCAATCACTTAGATTCGAGTAAATAGAGCATTGCCCTTGTTCTCTTCATTCGAGTCTGGAAAAAGCTTAGATATCTAACTAACTAGTTAATCTTCCCTAGTTATATAATCCAAGCAAAACCACCAAGGTAGAACCAATTACGTCCAAGTAGCTATATATTGATAAATATGAGGATTACCAGTATCGTTATATAGTATAATGACCGATTTCTATGTTGTCTATATTATAATCCATATCGCATTCAATTAAAAGGGTTCTACTATACCTACGATACAAAATGTTGTCTGGTTTAGTTAGTAGAGTACCTAAGCTTTCCGCTCGGAGAACGGATCGGAGTTTAGAATTAGGCCAAGACTTTTGTCGCCGTCTCTGCGATTCTTGTTTCCCCGCGACTTCAGCTTCAGCATCCACGAGCTTTTTGTATCTGCTCTCAATTACATTGCGGTTTCATTTTGGTATTGCGTTAAGTCAGCGAGGTCCAACAACATGTCTTTCTGGAGGTGAGAGTCCCTTCCTCCTTTCAGACCTCAAACTTCCAAACCAAACCAAACCAAACCCAAGTCCTTTTTGACTAACATTTCTCTCTCTTGATACTACACTACAGCTCCTACCGCGCCCTGACTCCCAAAACGCGTCTCGTTTTCGGCCTAGGACTAATGGCCTGGGCTTCGATTGGGATGTGGGCGTCGCCAGAAGTCGAGAATGCACTGGGTCTAGCACCGACGGAGAAAGATCAAGAAGAACTAGAGAGGAAATTGACTGTTCGGGTGGCGAGTGTGGAGAAGGGGAGTAGGTAGATGAGATGGGGTGTTTTTTTTCTGGCTGTTTTTTGTTGATGATGGTTGGTTTTGGTTGGTTTTCTTTGAGCGTTGAGGGCTCTAAGGACCTGTGGATCTGCTTTGGCAGAAGTAATAGATGGGGCTTTGCAGCGGGAGAGTGAAGATTTGGATGGAGTTTACTGCCGCAGAGGATAGAAAGCAGATTGTCGGTGAAGGACAGCAGGAAAAGAGCGGTATGCACAAAGGGAGTCGTCATGAGAGAGAGAGAGAGATGAAGATGGCACAAACAAACAGACAAACAAAGAAGTTGGGCGTGAAAAAGAAACCTCGGGATGGCCGAAGGAGGCTCTTTTTACGCAAGCTTGCTTGCTATAATGCTGAATACAGGGATCCAATGGGTATAGGAATCGTCACCGCGGTCGAATATATCTCCGGCTACAGATACAGACACAGGCGGCTACGAGGCTCATGACGGGGCGGGCTTTGTGGAACGGAATCGCCGTTCGAATGCATATTGCACAGCAGTGAAGCAAGCGCTGTGCTTGCGCTTGGCAGGGTTGGAGATATTCGATGGGGAAGGTCTACAGCATAGCTTCTGGTTCGATCTGCAATCCAATCCGTGCGGATAGAATGAATGAATGAATGAATGAATGAACGGTTTCAAAAGGGACATCAAGCACGAGATCCAGCATTGGTTTGCCGCAGTTGCTGCTGCTTCTGCTGCGGTGGTTCGAATCATAATGGAGGATAATTGTGGCGAGCATCTTTTGGTTGTTGGTTCTGCAATCCATACACATACATATACATATACATATACATATACATACGTATGTATGTATGTACATATGCTATGCTATGCTCTGCTCTGCTATGTATGACCAGTACGTCCTGGATAGACCCCAGTGCAGAGCTATCCAGATTCTCGTCTGCAGTGGGCTTATTGTCTCACCGCATCTGTCATCCCAGTTGGAAAACGAAAACCATTGCGATCTCGGGTCTTGCTGTCATGGTTCATGGGCCGGCTTTGGCATCGTTGCCACCTCCGCTTCCTTCTTTGTTACTTGGATCTGCCGCCGTGGAACACACGAATCATGAAACCAGATCGGATGCTACGTTAACGGGACGACATGGCACCGCCTGCTGATCTGACCGGTATCCCCATTCCCCGGTCCGGTCGATCGAATCTGACTTCCCCCCTCCTCATCCGTCAGCATCGCCCGGGGGGCGCGCGCGTGGAGATGTTGATTGTGCCATCCCGCTGTCGCGATCATCGGAGATCACCGTCTGAGTGCATGGCTTTGTTCATTCATCACCACATGTTTTTGTCTACAAGAAGAAGTTCCATAGCTTCCGTCTGTACGACGCGATCACAGGGGGTGTTGAAATTTCCTCATTATTATTTTTCTTCATAACCTCGGCTCGCTTCCCGTACACTAAGTATCTATTGTTTGTTTTACGGAGTACTCCGTAAATAAGTACTGTACCATAGTATGCTCTTGCATCATAGAGATCCAGTCCTCAAATCTTAGAATAGTACCTACCTACCTAGCTATTCCTCCCCCCCCCCCCCCCCCCCCCCCCCCCTGCCCCGTTCCAGAAAAGGAGAACTTTTCCTAGCGCCGAAACGAACATTAGAAAAGAAAAGAAAAGAAAAATAAAAAAAAGACCACCTGCTCGCATTCGTTTACAGCACGGACCTCCTCCCCTTCCCTTCTCTTCTTAATTACGCATGGATAGGACGGGATATCCGATTGATTAATTAATTCATGGATGGAGTTTTTGGAAAGAAAGTTCTAATCTCAGCCCGCCCCTAACTAGACTCTAGAGTGATTTTGGGCTTGGGCTATTCGAGCTTATTATCTATTTATTCTGGGCGCTAACTAGTTTGTCCGTGTCCGTAAGAGGGAATCTGGTCAGGAATGTTTACTAGATGGAGTAAGTAAGTTAGTTAGTTTATCTCGCAAGCAAGAAAAGAAACCGAGACCGCTGACTCATTGCGGGGTCGGGGTCGGGGTCGGTTTTCAGGAGATGAGATTATAGATAGATACGAGGAGTAGACTACTCCGTACTCTAAGTTATTCACTAGATACCTAGGTACTTAATTAGCTGGTTATATGGTTCACTAGTTAATTAAGTTAAACCGTCGGAACTTACCGAGAAATAAATAAGTATGGTTACTATGGTAAGTACTTACTTGATTAGTTAGTCTCATTCGTGCGTTCTGGAACTCGAGTAGAGTAAGTATTAAGTTAGGTAGCTTAACTCCACAGTTGTTTGTGGTCATGGTTCGAGAACCAATGCGCTGTCTTGCTTTGTGGCAGGCTGAAGTATACTAAGTATCTATACTTAGTATCTACGTAGTGATGATATCGTATTTCAGTACAGGGAGTGTTCTGATAGAAAAGAAGAAAGCAAGGCATCCACCGATAACTACTAGAACCTACACCTACGCTCTCACCTAGCGGTGTAAGTAGAAGGGAGTGTAAGTTTATCCTTTTCTACTTCTGGTCCTTCAAGTACTTTTGCCCATCGCAATCAGGCAGCCAGTAACTACTGTAAAAGACATCTGACATTTTCTGCAGATACCCGAAGCCCAACAAAGCCCACGGCAGTCATGGAAACTGCAGACAATTATTCTCGTTCTTCCTCAGCCTTGCCCCTCCAAGAGCAGACATTGGCTTAGATTCCGCGCGGATCAGACCAGGGGGAGGGTTTGTTGTCTCCGTCTCTCCGGCCCTCCGCTCTCCCCGATAGGTCGAAGAGAGAAGGGCAAAAATGGAAGAAGGTCGGGCAGGCAGGCAATTGAGGCATTTTATGTAGTTTGTAGAGAAGCGTCCTTATGATTTGATTCTATTTCACATCGGGCAGGAGAATTGGTTGCCGGAGTGGTAGAGAGTATCTACCTAGCTTGTCATTCGTACTTTATCTATAGGGCGGCCGGGTTTAGGCGCTGCTGATCAGCCAGAAATGACGGCAAAGTCAAACAGAGACCGGCGCAAGGACCACATCAGGCAAACATCCATTGTCGCAGATCGTCGGTCGATTTATACTGATATACGTATAAAAGGAGCTGGTCACGTGTTCTTATATCAAAGGCCTTATCAACTTCCTAAACGGATTGAGTTCGCCAACCAGTCAATTATTCGCTCGTATTTATGTCTGTAAATCCCGAAACAGCGGTGACCAGTCGTTAAGTCATGCCGGAATTGGTAGGAGGCTTCAAAATTCAGGCAGGGAATGAGTAGCGCATGAATATGGATTTCTCATAGTGCGAACGCCTGCCAGTCCCGGGCAACTTTCGTCTACCCCGTCAATCGACTCTGTTGCCCCCCGACTCTTTGTCTGCCCAATAGTAACAGATGTTCTCAAGGCCCATAGATAACCAACTAGATAGAACCATGTATGACTTTTTGCGGAGGTAGAGGCGTAACTGTAGACGCAATTCAACCCCTGATTAAGAAAAAAGAAAAAGGAAAGACAGACACCATTGGGCACTCGGCATTAACCGCACCACGTAGCATTCTTCCCCCTTGGACTCCATATTGTCCCGTACATAATAACAAGGATGATAAGATAGCAGAAACATGAATAATAACATCCGGGAAGAGAAATGACGAAGCCCTGACCAGTCGTACGGATGGCTTGAAGCCTGGTTGGAACAACCTGTATCCCACCAAGATGTTGTTTGTCGGCCGTAATAGTGAATCAGGGGAGAACTGAAAATTGGAATTCATCAGATATGGAACAGAAACAAAAAAAAAAAAGAATTATTCGCCGAGCCTGTAAGTAACGTGGTCAAATAAAGTAGTCGTTCAAGCGCATAACCGCCGGGAGCTCGCTCTAGCATCAAGTCGATTGTAAGGGCCATCGAATATCGTATGGATGTCTCGATGAGAGCGCTTCAAGCGTCGTGGATCTACACGATCGTCTTGCAAAGCAGCAGCGACGCTGTCGAACGAATCCCGAAAACTTGCCTCAGTATGGTCACGATTGTGAGATAAAGCGTCATAATTGAACATCGCGCTTGGGCCAGCAAAGGCAAACTGACACTCCGACCTGCGATCTTCGGATGATGACGAGAAGGCTTGCTCCGGATATGAGCCGCTTGGCACACCCTCCATGGGTTCCATGGGGTCATTCAAGAAGGGAAATTCAACTGCCGAAGAGGACGATGAAGAAATCAGTGGGCTGTCGTTCAAGGATGGATGATCAATGGGCGCCATCTGACGGTAGTCACTCCTTCCGTAGTGGGAGCCACCGCGCCGGGAATGGTCGTACGACATCAAAGGCAGATTCGAACGTGCTCCATGCCCTATACCAGATGGCAGTACAGCGCCCCCCTTGCCATCTTCCGAGCCGCCAGTCCTGCCATCAGGGCCCATGCTTGTGGAACTATCACGCCTGCCATCCTTGTAGTGCCCAGGGGAACGCCCACGTACTACCATCGGCTCAGAGATTCTCCTGGCGATCTTCACCCACTGCGTGTCAGCAGTACTGCCTAACGGACTAGGTACTTCTGCATAAAGCTCCACCACCAGATTGTAATACTGTTGCTGCGCTCGCCGCTTGCCGTTGTTTGCGGTGGCCCTCTGAAACTGGATACGCTCGAAAGTGTGCTGGGTGGGCGGTTGAGAAGACTGTCCCACGGTCGCGTATGGAGACCCGAAATCCATGGACATGTTGACTGAACGTGAAGAAGTCCCGAGACAAAGGCCAGTGGCCGAACCGTGGCCGAGGAGAGACGGAACGGGTTGCGGCTGTAATGTGACTTTGCCCGGTCTTGTCTCCGACTGTTTATCACGCTTAGGCGTATGCTGCACGAGCTCCCTGACTTCGCCATCCTGAGCATTCACAATCGCTGAGATTGACATGGAGAAGGAATGAATGGGCTCAGTTGTGTGATTAGGCAACTGTATATATAGCGGCGTATTCGGTGCCCATCCGGGGAGAGAAAAGGAGCAAGACAATGAGAAGTAATTTCGGCGATAGCAAGTCCATTTCTGATCGACTTGAAAGAACCCCTTGTGGATTCTCGCTTGGATTTCTGGTTTGATCGAATGACTGGGAGTCACGATTGAATGAATGACATTTGTGGAGTGAAACGGAGGTGCATCTGTTACCGCATGAGCAGAGCGTTGCGAACGTTCCAGCAAGGAATTTCCCGACTGACTATAAATTGTATTCGCTGCACGGTCGATTGAGTTATCCAGAGCCCGCGGTGTCGTCGTGTAATGCGGGTATCGAGACATGTCGTTGAAGCTCGAATGAGGCGACGCAAAAGAACCCCTCCCCACCGTGTATGCCGGAAAACCAGCCTCTCCTCTTCCGATCAGGGTCGGATTCACAGGGGCTGCCGCGGCCTGTGACTCTAAAGATGTAGACATGCCAGCAGGTGGGTGTCTGTTTGCAGCAGTCGTACTGATGAGCTAATTGTTTCGCATGGGCGTGCTAAACGGTAATGGTGAGCCTACTTACAGTGCAGGTACACGATGCCTGAAATCTGGCGTTCTTTCATTCCACGAAAATCCTGTCGAGTGCGAGTAGGCCGAAGCTGGCACTGGAGGAAAGCTCTCTGTGGAAGTCACATTGTGCGAGAACACGTTGCTGAGAGAAGCAAACGCGAGGGAGGAGGCTGAGATGGGGCTGGTCGAGGACGAGCCACTATTACATGAATCGAGAGGGCTTCCTAGGAGCCCAGGCGATGTTGGAAAACTAGACGGGCGTCAGCTAATCAATGCAACAAACCCCGTCTGAAAGATCAGCCGTGGGCCAAAATATCAGAGATCTGTGGAGCGCGGCAAGATCAACATAGATTGAGAATGGAACAAAGAGCTAGCGCAGCAGGTAGGCTTGAGAGGCAGCCTTCAGCGCAGTCTTGTGATCACCGTAATGGTCCATACCAGGCAGCATATGTACGATACTTCCTGAAATCAACCACAAGAAATAGAGCGACATATCGGTATAATCGGTGATGCTAGAATTTCACTAGCATCCAGACCATCCGGTGAGGGCCAGGCAGAGGGTGTTGAATGAGTGGCTAAAAGGCAGACCGGGGAGGCTTAAGGCAGTCAGGATTGAAAGGACCACTTACGGCACGTCCTGCACAGTAGTATGTTGCGTACTGTACTTAAAGCCGTTGCTTACAGGTAGTGACACTGGTTGCGCTAATGAGTGGCTGAGAGAGCCGACCCTCCGATGCTGCTCTTCTTCCTCGGTCGGATATGTTGCTGGACCTGAGAAAACACGCTGAGAAGCGATAAAATCGTTGTCTGGAGGCGGATCAAGGCGAAAGGAATTTTGTAGGAGGGCTGCTGAAAATGGCTCTCATTAGAAAATTAGGACGGCAAACGGAGGGATACTTGTCATTTCGTCCATGAGAACAGAAGCCGAAGGTAGCAGATGAATGTCCAATTGCAAGTCAGGGGACAATGGAACAATCAATCGCCTCAGAGTGGTAAGCTCAATATGTACCCTTGTCACAAGTGCACACACCTCTTGCCAAACCCCCGACCCCACAAAGCAGGGGTTAAATCACTGACAGGAAAAAGTAGCAACGAATAGAAAGAAGTTGAGGAAATATAGTCCAGACTGTTGTATAGTCTGAGTATTTGCTCAAGCCTCAAAACACCACTAAAGTTGCCGAATTAGAGAAATAAGCTTACTGTGATTCATTGGAAAAGGTTGCTCAAGAGTAGGAGCAGGTAGAAGTTGTAGCAATTTTTAGAGCTTCACCACACCCACGACCCACACGTAGTCGGTGAGTAGCAATCTGGAAAGTATTCTCCAGCACAGGCTCTAGAACCGGGAACTGGAAGTGGCCGGGAGGCTCAAGGTTCTTGTTGGCGTGTCCTGTACCTTTCACCAGTGTGATACTTCCAGTTGTCGTCAAGTTCACGGCTATCACGAACCAAGCAAATATCCTAGCATCAGGCAGGTGTCAGCTGGTGGCCACATCTCAGAATACTTGGTCGACGTGGAATATGGAGTTATCAGGGCAGATGACCAAAATTATAGACGATACAAGACGGGTTTCAGAGGAAACATGGAAAGGTATGGGGGAGGATAGATTATAGAGAGTAAGGTTGTCATCGGAACATCCAGGGCCATATTCGCCTGGAGCAGGAAGCGAATACATCAAGGACAGCTGAACGGCTATGTTGTCAAAACAACATTGATATCCTCCTGTTCATCGGAGCTGCAGTTGACTTGATGGCCATTAGGCAAGGTTTAGAAGCACGTAGGAGAAGAAATGCCGAGGGAGGTAGTCATTACTCAAAAGAGCTTTAAGCGACCACAAACAATTAGAAACCATAGAATTCAAGACTTACTTATGGGCGTTCTGACGTCGTCAAGAAATAGTATATACGAGTAAGCCTTTGAGGATTAGACGGGCCTCTGCAGTTCAAGCTGCGGTCTGATGAACCTGATCACTCGGATCAACAGCACAACTTTGCCTCGTTCAACTTGTAGCCTGATGGTCCGAGTATTTCTTTTTTTGAAGCTGTCAGTGTATTTCTGACTGGCAGATCGATTCCTTCAAGAATATGTCTTGCGGTGATTGAACGGGAGTGAGGGATGGTTCGAACGGAAGCCTTGGGGAAAGATAGAGGAATAAGCTCGATTGATATTCTTCCGCCTCGTGGTATTGGTATGGTCCATGTTCTCCACGTTGCCTGCCAACGTACGGACGCAACTTTGCCTTCCATGTCTAGACGGGCCTCTTGCCCAATAATCCCGGGGCGCGCGTGCTGTGATCGCTCTGCAGGCCGGATAGATTCTACAGTGCACGAGCTCGCTCGGTATCGGGATTGACCCCAGCAATCCATCGAAAGCGATCCATCTCAGGTAGGCAGCCTTGCCATATGAAGTAATTACGATGGTTGGCAGCATCGACATCCAAGTATCAATATCCAACCAGCGACCGCGCAGGACCAACTGGTCCCAATTTTAGCCTTTTAGAAGAGTGGGAATTCATCCCTGCGTGGAATCTCCCACCCTGACCCAGACAGGCAAAAGTTGCAGCTTCTTTATCGGAATCGGGAAATTAGCTGCAGTAACGGTCTAATTAAAGCGCCCAAGAGGCGGCTAGAATTTGTCGAATGCAAGTCGAAAGTTGCCAGAGCTGCCTCGACCAGCTAAGACTATCGCATCAACTAGCTGTTTAGAATACGTCGGAACAGACTGGGAATCCCAGAATATCTTCATATCGCAGTCCAAATTTTGAGTATTCCTATGAGTGACTCCCAAAAATGGCAGGCAAACAGGCTTCTGACGGGCCTCGCATTCGCCAGCGGCTATACAGTGCCTGAGGTGACATAGACGGGAGCTAATGTAGCCGTGAAGATCGATTCCAGGGAGTCCGCGCGGTCTCAGGTGCCATAAGTAAAGAGACGCCGCAATTCATTGGTACGGACTCCTTCTCACTGCTCGCGCTCTGACGCTTTACCATGTTGCCTCGTACGATACCGAACCTATGAATTCATAACAAGACCCTGATGCAAGTTACTGCAACCAGGCAGGGGTGCTATGGGCGGATCTTCCAGGTGTGCCAACCATAAGCCGGTCAAGCCTGGTCTTGCATGCGTCCCATGTGCAGGGGTAGATGGCACGATCGACGACTCCGGTGGTCAGTGGCTTAGCGGCTAGAATTAGAAGATCGAAGTCATATCCACACCGGGAACCATCCTGACTAACAATTCAGTTTGTGACCTGAATCATCGCGTGTCCTGGCGTCGCACAAGGAGCTGGCACAATTGCAGGAACAATCTCCCCAGCACTCGAATTGCACGTGCGGGTAACAGGGTATAGACGGATAATGCATGACCAGGATAGAAGAAAATAACTATACTGCAAAGTGCGCGCTGGTCGGTCACGCCAGATCTCGCCAGATCTTTTGAAGGACTTCCCAAGTCACCCGGGATTAAATGAGCAGGTCTGACTGCATCCGGAGCCAGCTACTTGAGAAGGTTAGCATTCCTCTGGCGTATTTAGAAGCACCCTAAAGTATGGTCATACAGGGAGCTAATAGAGTCCCCTAATTATGGGGCAGCCACGGTACCGCCGTGGAGGGATGTCGTGCATGATGCCAGGGGGATGCAGGGCGTAGCGACTGGCCCATGGGGACAGAAGGACGTCCATGGTCGACTTCTTGGCCCTTCAACGTTAAAGCAGATAACTTAGCAATCCAAGGAAAGGATAGGCTGATGTAGAGACAGGGAAAAGTTGTCGGGTGTTGCGGATCATACACCAACTCAGAGCGGGGAGGTCAGACAAGCTCAGGGCATGGAAAGACACGTGCGCTGACCCGAGACGGCTTAACTTCTTAGAGAACGGGCTTTGTTCTGAACTACACGCAACAGGCTGGCTATGTTACTCTCAACGAGCCAGTCTATATCAGTTACTGCACGGATCAAACATGGCCCGGATGAGCATTTCGAATTATCTATTAGCTATTCGTTCATTCAGCAGCCCTAGCACAGACTGTTTACCTATTCTCTATTCTTAGCCCATCTGGGAGTGGAACTTCCAGAACTTCTTCAAAAGTCCCCTTGGGAAAACAATGAAATGCTTCTACATATTTACTGCTTAGGACAGAAGGTTATCCTTGCATAGAGCTCGTTTATGCTCCATCGACCTTTTGAAGCCTCGGGAACGGCGGTATTTCCTTCTTGAGCCATGCTTAGCATCATAACCGCATCTAGACTTTTCAGCCATCCGAAGTCACGGGGATATACCACCGTAGCTTTCATATTGATTACTTTATGGCCGAACGAATGCACTGACATGACCTCTAGGGGCAGGGTGCCGTATTCCATGTCCGATGACCGTCGTACAGCAGAGCGACAGGTCACTGATCAGGACGATCAACGGTATCATCGATTGTGGATCTATTAGAGACTTCCAAGGCCTATCGCGATGGCAGAAATAGTGCCGTCTTATTTCAGTCTTCCATTTATAGACAAACCCCATAACGTGAGTGTATCCAGAATATCAAAAAGCAACACTTGCAGACTATGGCTAACCAAGGGCCACGAACCCACAGCGTCTTTTCGCTGTAGCAAGATTTTCCAATCCTTCAATTAAAGAAGAACAGCTAAGGACGCGAGTTATTGTTCCTTGGTTCCGGTCGAGCTACCAAAAGAAGACCCCCATATAACTTTCGCACTTGTGCATTTTCCAATTAGGGCTTTTGAATGCCGGTCTCTACATCCGGAGGGAGTTCCGTACACCGGTGGCGGCACGTTTATTATCACTATTGGAAAACCCTTAGTGGGTTCACGCTATCGGTACTGACGGATCGAAACTCTGATCTGTTCCCATAATACTATGGGGGCATCATCGTTCCCGCCGACAAGCACCAGACTTATGCGTGCCAACGTTCTTACTGCATCGAATGACCCCTATACGTGACACAGCGGAAGCAGGATAATCACTCTGACGGATAATGTAACGTAATATTCGACCGGAATTGGTAGAATCGGGCCGGATTTTCGGTCCTCGAGTCCTTGCTCATGGTTCGAACCGTTCATCTTCGAGCTCTCTATCAAATAAAGTGCGCCGTTCTAAAACTATAGTTCTCACTTGGGTGCTACTGCCTAAGTGCCTAGTCAATTGATTGGCTTCCTGTTAGTACAAACTACGACTAACAATCTCTCAGTCTTTCGATACGAGAGCAAGCTCCGGGGGTTCTGGGCACTGCTGTTTATCTTCTAACTCATGATTACTCGAGTCACTCACTGCAATATGGTAATTAAAGCGTTGGGAAACATGCTCAACGTCCTATTTTGATTTGAAACTATCCAAGAGGTTCACCACTTTCAATTCCACATACAATTTACTGCTATATCTGAGATGTCAAGTCTAGAACTTACTCTGGCTGTAGGGATTGAAAGCATGATTCTTCCAAGGTATCTCACGGGTAACTTGGCCTTCTTGCCTCTCATTTTGGGAAGATGACAAGGTGCTAGTTCAGTCTTTCTCGAAAAGTGATCCATAGACTAATCCCGTAAGCAGGTCCCTTGACAGCTTATCATTCCATTCGGGACTTGTCTTCTTCCCCGGTATGCAGACAGACGTATTCTGCAGTCGACGTTGCAGGCTATCTCGAGAATCCCCACGACCAATCGCTTCAAAACGCCCCTGAACGGTTTCCCGATTGTTTGGATGACTTCATGCTGCCAAATTCATTGACCACGCATTGACGGTTTGTTTGTCACTCCACGTGTTTCTATGAAGACCCCTGCTAACCATCATGCGAGTCTGAAGCTTCGTGCAACTGTTTCTGTGGGAGGCTGTCGATCAAGAGGCAGAACGTGCCAACTACCGAGGTCTATAGCTTTCTCTGGACCAAAGTCAACAAGGGCTTGAAGAGTTGATACACACTGGATATGATTCGTTGAGTTATGGCAAATCGGAAAGGCTGTCTTCAAATTACTGACTCGTGTGACATACGATGACCACCTGATGCCTTTGGAATTGGTTTCCTTTCCCATAATTAGGACAAAAAAGAGTCCCGTATCAAAGCTCCTTCGTTCTTCGGTTACGTGGACGTTGAGATCCACCAGCCACTGCAGCCTTATCCGAGGGTGGAACTCTTATCTATGAACTACGGAAGGAAGTCCGTGTCATCTGGTGCCTATTTTGCCTCTGAATCTATTCAGTCTTCTCATCTAAATGGACAGGCGGGTTCTCGAGGCGTTTTGCACAGACCATACTGTCACACCCACGAGAATAGCTATCTAAGGACCTGAGGCATAGCAAGCTGTTCCATTTTGCCGCCAGCAGCTCAACGTCGATCATCAGGTATAGCATCTTACCAGTCCTTCTCCCAATTCAAAGCTCATAGTATATGACGTCGATCAGACCAGTCACTACTTTCCTCACACTCTGCGACTACTACGCGGCTCTACCATGACCTCAAAGAAACCTAGCAAGTACACGACAAATCCTAGCATGTGAAGAGAGTTATTACCAGTCTTGCATATCCGAAGGGACCCGTTAGGCCCGGCCTTATTTCCATATCTAGGTCGTCGTACGGATTACTACGTGTATGTATGCACCTACTGACTTGCCCATACATAGAGGCCTAGGCCTGCGAGCATCCATAGTTCATGAGAAATATGACATGTCTTTTTCGATCTTGAGGATGGAAAACGTCGGTAGATTATTAGAATGAACTAGTCATATCTTACTGTCGACTATGATGGTCCATTAGTAGCAACACAAAGTGGTATTTCCGGTTTGTAGCAGATGATTATCTCATTGCTGTGAGCATGTCGCTATCCATAGGACCTTCCAAACTATCCAGGTATCTATGTCGTAAAACGAGGACATGTGCTCCGTTGTCTTTGTAGTATGGACCTGCAATTACCACTTAGGACCAAAGCCCAGGACCATGAATGAAAGATCCCCGGGGAAGACCGGCAACTCTCAAAATAGTAGTGTCGATATCGACTAAATTCAAGACTCGGATCATAGATATTTCCTATCTAGACAGAGTATCTGTAGACGCAAGAGTTCAGTGGAATACCACATAACCGGTTTGCTATATTCGGTGAAGAAGCGTGTCACACTATATAGTTCGACTACATAGATACTGTAGTAGGTATAAGCTCTGAGATGATTTCATGACAACTTTTCATACCATTTAAAGTGTCTACATATCCAGATGCCACTCATATACTCCCCAGGGAAAACCTCCACAGCAATCACTTTTAAGACCGGAGCGAAAAAGGAAAGGTTCATTTTCATACTGCGACCCGAGTTGATCGTGACTGAAACGGAAGCAGAATGCGACTCCCCGAGTAGCATCCGAGGGTAGAAATCATTATCGATCAGATCATACAGTACAAAGAAAAAGAAAAGCCTCTAGCCATGAAGACAAGTCCAACCGATAGGCTTTTTGTGAAGAAGACGTCATAAAAGGTAGGAAATCTAAGTAGCTCGCTTGGCAAACTCGACGCGCAGGATAAGATGACGGTAACCGACTGCAGAAAAATCGAAGTTAGTATATTTATCGTACGAGGAATTCGTGGGAGATACTCACAGCCATCCATCTTTTCGCAAGCGCGCGCAGCATCGGTCCGGTCTGCAAAACTGATGAAGGCAAAGCCCTTGGCTCTCTGGGTTTCTCTGTCTCTTGCAAGGAAGACTCTGGTGACGCGACCGAAGCGCTCGAACAAATCCCGCAGCTCTTGCTCCTCTGCAAGTTCGCTCACCTGTTGACCGGTTGTCAGCAAATATTGCTATCGGATACAGCTTGCTCGAAATGGGATGAAAACTCACGTTTGTGACTCTCAGAGTCGCCAGATCGTCCCTGTCGAACTTGCCAGCCATTCTCTCGCCAGCACCAGAACCGCCCTTCCGCAGATGAGGTGGAACGTAGCTGCTGTTACCAGCGCCCAGGCCGCCAGCAGCTGGTCTCTCGTCGTCGTCCAGATCCAGTCCAGATCCAGCAGTCGGTTCGTCGACAGGTGCCATGGTGTCCTTGTAGGGACAGCGAGCAGTGAAATGCTCTCCGCTACAGATACGACACTTGACCTTCTTGTCCTTGAGCTGGTCCTTGATGCCACCCTTCTCGCCCTCCTTCTCAGCCTCCTTTGCCTGTGCCTTCCAGTTCACGCTAGGTCGGAAAATGATGTTCTCTCCAACGGAGGTCGTGTCGAAAGAGGGTCCTGGCGCATGGCCCTTTTCCAAGCCGAACTTGGCCCACTGTCTGCGCTCCGCAACCTTGGGGTTCACATGTTCCTTCACAATGGTCGTCTTGATCTTGCGGGTGACCTTCACCTTCTTTCCCTCGTCGTTGAAGCGGTAGGAGATAACAGTCTTCGTTCCATCCTTGTTCGTAATGACTTGCTGTGCGGGGAGGGCCGAGGGGTCATCGAACTCCTCGTCGTCGGCCCAGTCGGCTGCGCGGCTAAAATGAAGAAATTCCGTCAGCAGAGATTCGCGATACAAACGGTTATTATCTCACTTACTTTGCGAGTTTGGACATTGTGAATGATATGGAGCTGTGTTGAAGTTGCTGAATTTCTCGATTTCCGAACGGAGGCAAATCCGTTGTGGATTTATTCGATGCGGCCAAGTTCGGTGGCGCGTGGAGCGATCTGTGGCGGGAGATACTTAGCCACACCACGTGACTGAAGCGACACTACTGTCTACATCACTGATTAATGGATGAAGAATAACTAACTTAACTAGGTACCTAGTTAACTAACTTAGGTACGACAAGACGTGTGGTCTTCTTTTCAGCAAGGTTACTTTTCATAATGAGTAGTCGTTGCAATATTAGATACAACATGCCTTCTGGTTCTAGATGAAACATCAAGGTCAATATGCTGGTATCACTACTCCTTAGCTGCTAAGGTAGTTAGGTAGGTATGCCATGCATTCATATGTCATCGATGTCCCGACACATGTATCATCTGGGGGTCTTCCAGTTTCACTGAACGTCATTCAAGTCTGTAATATTTTTTTTTTTTTTTTTTTTTTTTTTTTTTGCTTCTTCTTGCTTCTTCTTTTCGCCCTTGATGGTTTGTCCCCCTATCCTTCCTATTCCCAATGCCAAACGAACCATAAGCCGGATTATGTATCCGCAGAGCAGGACCAGGAAGATTCGAGGTCGCAAAAATCAAAAGGCCAGATTTTGTGACTGTTGTGGTTGTTTCTGCAAGACGCATACGTCACATCGCAGCGTCCTAGGGAAAAGGATTCGGGAGACTCTCAGATCTTGCTGGATCAAGCACGAGATTCAGTCGTAGGTCGCTTTCACAGTCCCGTAGTTCTGCCCTTCGTGCCAAAGAGTGTACTCGCAGTGTGCCGAAAAGTAAGCAGCATGGATCTTGAAATTCAGGATGTAGTAGGATCTCCGGTCTTTCCCAGTGCGAATGGGGATTCGTGATCGAGGAATTTCACCAAGGCTGGGGCACAAATGTACATGCTTTTTCATCTCTGGTGGATAGATATGTGAGATTATTTCTTCATATCATGTAGAAAGGATTCTCACTTACTGCGGTTGAAATACATTGGAGCGTCCTCACCATTGGGAGTATCCAGCTCATAGAGAGTAACGGAGATGGAGTTGAATATGCCATATTTCGTCAGCTGATATTGATACCACTCTGATTCGAGTGGTTTGCCCTCTTCGATCCGATCGCCCTGTCCCGTTAATTTAAGCAAATTTGCAAGAGGTATAAATTGAATAAGTCAACAGTACCTTACGAATGAGCCATTTCATCACTTGGATTACGTACTTCCCCTCATAATCACAGAAATACCTTGGTGAATCAGCATCGCCCTGCATGCGGGATAAATATTCAGTACTTACTTTTTGTGGGGATCATGACGGGCAGGGTCAAAGGGCTTTATACATATGAACCCATAATGCTTCCTCGCAATTCTCGAGTCCACTGAGATTGCTTCCAGAGAAGGGGCAACCTCAGAAGCGACTTTGGCCAATGCGCCCCTAACAACCGCAGTCCAACCATTTGTCACTTGTATGACTTCGATTCTAGGGTCGATTCTTTCTTGGATGAAGTTTTGTAAGGAAGGGTTCTGGCCTAGACCTCCAACCAGAAAGACAGCACTGACACTTCCCCTCGATGCCTCGATTTGACCTTTAACTAGTTCCAATACTTGCTTCAGAATGGGCTCGAAGATGCTTCTCATATCCTCTCCTGACAATCTGATTTTACCTCGGCGCACGCCGAGATCGTCATTGTTGTCTATACCGGGGACCGGTATCATGAACTCATTGTGTATGTTACCATCGAACACCCTTTTGGCAACCGTTTCAAAGCGTTGGAGCGCCTCCTCAAGAGTGTCTCTGCCCCAACCAGGATCAGATGACAACTTCTTCTCTAGGAACTCCTCGAAGCGACGATTGAGAAAAGCACCACCGCAGAGTTCACCGGAGCCTGGAGCCTCCTCCTTGAGGCGGAGTCTGGGTTTCAATTCCACAATCGAGAACGTTATCAAATCGACTGTTCCACCTCCGGCGTCACAGAGTACGATTGTGTCGCCAACGTTCAGGGTCCGAGGATTAGAGGATCGTAGAGCGTGTATCGCCGCGGCCTCAGGCTCAGAAATCATACGAGTACTCGATATCTTTCCGAGTCCGGCCTTTTCTGCACATGCATTTGTTCTAGCCTTTGCGGCATCACTCCACACGGCAGGGACAGTAACGACGTATTCCCACGTCATGGTGCTGAAAGCTGCTCCAACCTTTGACTCGAGAACTCGCATAATGTGCTTGTGCATGCAGCTGAGGTAGCTGGTGACAAGCTCTTCAGGCGATGCGTGATAGGGAGGTGGGACTTCTCTGCGATCACCACAGATGGAAGACAAAAGGGACACTGACCCTTTCTGACCAGGATCAAGCGCCAGCTTTATCCACTGGTGGCGTGGCATACTTTCCGGGATTTGAAAGCCCCAAAGACAGGTTGGTCCAGATTCACTGTATTCGAATGCGATTTCAGTGGGCACCTTTTCGCTCGTGGGACCGCTGAGAGACCCTGAAGCCGTGCTTGGCCACTGGTTGATGAGGTAATGTTCATGAGGCTATATATCATTAGCTATTGATAGGACTTTCGTCATGTTTCATGTTCAAATGCATACACTGTCTGTAAGAGCCCAGGCAGCACCTGAGAACGTCGTGCCAAAATCCAAGGCAATGACAACGTGCCTGTTTCGAGAGGCACACATTTTTGATCCTGTTGGATATCAAGGATGGTGTCACGGATTTTTCAGCTATCGGAACAGAAGAATCAGAGACACAGGTGAGGTGACAGCAAGATTAAAGAACTCTTCGAGTTATGGAGTTGTGGCATGGATCAACATGTGTTGATCTCTCGGGGTGGACTAACAGTGAAGTGAAGTGAAAAGTGAATGTCACGTCCAGAACTTGTAAACAAAGAAAGATCCGTCACCCTCCGACAATTTCCTCGCCTTGCGGCTTGTTATCACTTCACCTCATTGAAAACGAAGTCTAGAGCTGTTTCATTGGAGCCATTTACGATCCGTACCTGCCAAGCAGTGGCTTAATATTCCTCTTCAGTACTTTCCTTAGATGATCTCTTTACCTGACATCCCACACAGCTTATTCGGATGGTAATTCAATTGACAGAAACTCTGTGCTTTATATGATCACTACAACTGACACAGACTGACCAGAATCAGATATAGCAGCATTTGCTTTTCGAAAACATGCCGTACACCAGCGCTGAGGGTGATAGTGACGGACATAGGAACACTGAGAGACCAGAGGAATGCCTTGTCAGTAGAGCCCATGTATTGGCTAATCTCATGGGGAACGCAAGTGAAGATCTGTGTTCGCTTGTCACAGCCATGGCCGCGGAGATTCGGCAAAAGGATCTAGAGTTGAAGGCTGCAGAAGTGCAGATCTGCAAGCTCGAAAATGCAGTCAGCGACTCCACGAAGAGGCTTCTTAAGACTTTGCCCACTTCATCACTCGATGACTCAAGGCTCCGTGGAGAGTATAGCACGCTTCGTGGGTCTGTTGAAGACTGGGTGTGGCTTTTGCCTGCTGCTACACTCACCCAAGAATACCAAAGCAACATGGCACAACTTCCGGCAGAACATGCTCTGAGGTTTTCTGTGCGGTTATTTGTCAACGTGTTTGGAGAATGTTCTTCGAACCATGGGCTCTTGTTGCTGAGAAGAGTCAGAAGAACTTCATGATCTCCCTTGAGACGAGCATGGGGGAACTAAACGGTACGTTACAATGAGGCCCATACTTTAAACCGTCAGAAGATGTTTATATACTGTTGTCATGTTCTTCATTATGGTTGCTAATTTAGAGCATGTAGGAGATAAAGAAGCAATAAATGCCTGGAGGTCCAATACCATGCGCGCTCATGTTATCAGAGAGGCCTATAATAGGGAGCTGCATGCGCAGATAGGAACGCTAAACAGTGAAATACTGAGCACGCTTTCCTTTATTGACATAGACCTATCCGATCCCCTAGGGGTAATGGATGATCTCCGACGTCGAGTATTACTGCCCGCTGCAAAACTCGCAGAAGAAATGAGCTACACACCCGAATCATATCATTGGAAATGGTACGACAATAGTGATGAGGAGCTGCGAGAACTCAAGAGACTCTCAAAATCTAGTGTTACGAAATTTGTCATCGTTGATAGCCAGACGCACAACGAAGTCAAAAAAGAAAAACTGGCTGTTTTGCCGTCTAACCAAAGAATAGGTCAATGCCTCCTGGTAATCTTTCCAGCCCTCTTTCGACAAGGAAATGGCAATGGGACATGGATACAGATTGAGAAGGCAACCATCCTTGTGAAGCTCAGTGAAACTGTCTCTGCCCATCTAAATCGTCAGAGCCAGCTCCAACGGGTTAAGAAAGAATCCGAGGATGACCACATGGACGGCTTAGAGTCTCCTTCCAAGAAAGAAAGTCTTCTGGTGAAAACGGAGTACGATGATCTCCAGCCGTATTCTCAAGCGCAGTGATAGTGATCATGGAACGCGGCAGCTCCATAACTGACCGGATATGACGTTGCTATTCTGGTCCGCTTGACACATTCTTCATGTTTTCAACGGTGGAATCGAATATTGATTTCTTTTTGTGACTCCGGATTATCTTTCCGAATTGTTTCCTCTTCATTTCTACCACCAGCACTCGAGCCATAAATGCCCCTCTGAAGTCTGAACACTGAATTGCCTACATAAAAGTTCATCTTCATACCATTCTTCCACATTTCATCCCCTCGCCTTCGTTCAATTCCCGTACCAAAAAAAAAAAAAAAAAATAACGATAAAAAATCACATCAATGCTTGTCTCACAAATTTGTTTCCAATTTCTCCCCGACGAAGCAGCCCTTGAAGTGTTAAATTGCTCATTTTCTTTCTCGAAAACACTACACGCACGAGGTGGTCATGTACTTAGTACGAAATGCAAAATACAATAAGTATCTCATTATTTCTCTTATTTGTGCTTCTCTTCTGGAATAAAGCCAATCATATAGTGTATCATTCTGGCTCTGCAATCCTGAACTGTGAACCACTCTTACGTTGTATCATCCTCGACGTCAATAATAATGCCCCTGAATAAGTGAATATCTCTCGATTGATGATATATCTATTGCTTCCATTCTATCAGCACCCAACTGCTTTATTAGAGACGAGCTGCAAAACGCCACTATTACCCTATCTATATAAAGGGTATAGAATAAACAATATGACGCCACTTATTTCCACCTATATAGAATCAAAGCAGACACGCCGGAAGTAAGAAATACACAGAAACAGTGGCTGAGGTAGTAGTGCTCCAGACAGTGTTTAATTAGGACGAAGTCCAAGGATATACATAAATAGTTGATCGATTTCGGTATCCTCTAGTTAGCTCTTCAAGCAATCGAGATCCTGTTACTTATCGTATTGAGTGCTTTTCTTCCATTCTTTTCTTGCTTTTGTGGTCTTAGATCCCTATTATCCGTCATGGCGCTACGAATGGATTTTCTTTCTCAGAAAAGTGTCCTTGATGAATAATAGCATGATGCCAATTGAATTATTAATCTTTTCGGGTGTCACAATTATTATTCATGGACATATGCTTTTCCTTTTTCGTTAAGCCATTTACATATAGAGAGATTATTAAATATAGGAAGACACTCAGAAATATATATATATACTACAATACTATGCACCGAAAATAATGCAATATCCACTTAAAACCGCGCGATCCAAAAATATGGAATTATGCAAGAGTCAACTCCCCAATGAACCAGAACCTCCCTATCGCTTAAATATCCTCAGCTCAATATGCCTCAAAAAGAAGTAACCAACTGCAGCAAAAGCGAAGCCCAATTCGAAACCGACGTCACCACCATACGGTGGGGCGCCTGCGTGTTGGGCAATAGGGCCTACGAACCACTGCTGGCTCATACCCATGACCATACCCACGACGCCGCAGCCGAAGGCAAGGACGGCGGCGATTCCAGGAGGGAGCTTGTCGGGTTGGTCGTAGATCTCAGGGCGGTAGCCGGAGAAGCCACGCTTGAAGACGAAATGATCCGTCAAGGCAATGCCTTCGTAGATGGCAAGCCAGTATCCGATGAAGTTCATGAAGTTCTCCAGGACGGCCTCGAATTGGGAGTAGCCGGGGATGGCGATGGCGATGTAAACACATGTTCCCAGGAGCGTCCAAATGAACCGTGGAACGCGTTGAGTCCAGCGACCCATCACCTGAAGAGTCAAGGCAACAGAGTAGATATTCGGACAGTTGTTTGCAATGATCGACAAGGCTAGAATGATCACACAGAACTTTCCAAATCTGCCGAGAGGCGGGAACAACACTGCGCCTAGCAGACCACCTGTTCCTGAAGCTGTATAGCCTTCCTGGTAGATGTTATTCCCATCGTTGAGGCTAGTTGCCGTCATGAGTGCTGCACCGAGCATCTCAGTAAATAGCAGCGGGATAATAAGTCCAATCCATGTCGCAAAGAAGACCTTGGTACGGCTGCGGTTGGATGGCTGGTAGACAGTGTAGTCCGCTGCATAGCTGGTCCAGCCCGTCGCGAAACCATAAACGGTGGAGCCAAAGGAAAGGACTCCACCCAACTCGGACGTACCAACCTCCCATGGAATATTCACAAAGGCGCCGGAGTGCGCAAACACACCGAGGACGATCAAGAAAATGATAAAGGTGGGAATCCAGCTCCAGTACTCATAGGCGTGCACGACTTTATATCCGAACAGGGTAATGACGAATGTGCAGACAGCGATGATGATGATACCAGCGAAGCCGGGAACATCATTGTTGACCGTGTGGATGAGTTGGGCGCCAACAATAGTGTTGACTGAAGACCAGCCGATACAGGCGAGGATATTAAAGATGGCGACTGAAAACCAATATAAGCAATTTGTCTTGCACTTAAATGTTTCATTGTAACACTCACTCAATTTAACTCCCCACCAGCCGTACCAGAAGCGTGACAGCACCATCTGTCGCAATCCGAAGGCGGGCCCGAAGGACGAAAAGAAGCAGACCGTCATGATGCCCAGCAAGTTGAAGAACAGAATCACCAGACACGCATCGACGAAACCGAGGTAGAAAAGCGATTTGCCTAGCACTCCAATGGCGAATGAACTGACCACCATATTTGCTGCCAGCCACTATTCAGGTGGTCGTCAGCGCCGCGCGCTTCATGAGGAATGCTAGTTGCATAGATAGAACGCAAATGAAATTTAGAGACACACCATGCTGCCAATATTCACATAGGAGGTATCCGTCCTCTCGTTCTCTGGAACGCGCTCAATGCCTCTCTGCTCGATATTGAGCTTTCCCGCCCAGCGCTGGACCTTTGCATAGAGCGAATTGCCGTATACAAAAGTCTCCCCCGGCACAGCTCCATTGCTGTGATTGTCGTCGACGGGGGAATTTCCCACCCCAGGACTTTTTTCGAGGTCCTGCTCGAAGCCGGAGCTCGTCGCGGCGACCTCTGGGGATTTCCAAAACATCGTTGGCCCGTTGGACGACCGCTATGGGGAGGGATTGTGACAGAGCTTAAAAAGACAGAGGGCAGGCTGTCAACGCAGCGATGCTGACCAGCGGCGCGGGGCAAACCAGGACGAAGAGCTCGTCATGATCGCGTGGGCAGGGACGAGAGCCTTTTTAATACGTGCCTCGTGTCGCGATAAAAAATTCCTCTCCCACCGTGCATCGCGGGGGCCCACCTAGATAGAATCGGTGGTAGCCCTATGTTCAAACAGGGGATCGTGTACTTAGTCCTACTGTCGCGTGGCATGTCAAGCTCCGGATTTCCTCCCAGAAAGGTTTGATCCAGGGCCCGAGCAAGATCCAGACGCCGCCAAGATTGTCCGGCTTATCTGTGACCACTGGATATCTTGTCGCATGTTATTCTGATAGGCTAGACACCCCAAGCTTTGACTAGCAGACTGTGCCGACGCTGGCCGAAACGGTCCTTGTAAGCGAATCATAACCGCAATAAAAGGTCGGGTGGCGGAGGACGATAAGCACGGTTGAACCAGCCAGAGATAATAATAACTATGACCCGCGATATGACTGTTCTTCAATAGATAATTATCAATCCCCAGAAACGTTGATCAACCATATCATCCTTGATAACGCCCGCCATGTCGCATTCTTGCCGTGGTGCACATCGCTAACAGGCCTAACAGGCACGGCGAGCTCCGAAGTAACATCACTCTTGAACAGCTTAGGAATCGATCGCTTTGGGGGCCAATGCTCTCAATGCTCTCAACTCTGTATGCGACGCTGCGTCATATTGCTGCTGAATTGATTGCTCCTAGAGTTCCCATATTCATTTTACCATATCATAACATGAAACCAGATTCCATGCTTCCTTAACAGCCTTGTAAGTACTGTGCAACGCATTATTGACCGCGTTGCACAAATCTTTTGCGCCCGGGCCGTCCCATCATTACTGAAACAAGCAGGTAGTGAGTGCATCATCCGGGTTGTCCACTGGTGAGCCTGCAATTATGGTATAATTGACAAAGAACGAGGATAAAGCTAGGATCTGTAAGTACTCTAAAGTCAAGATTAGCATTTTGTGGATACAATCCGGGGCTCCCCGGGTCCCGCAAGGGTTGAGAAATCCGCAGCAGGGGGATGGCCGCGGAAACTCACGTCTGCATAGTCTAAATCGACTTCGAGAAGATAAGGACCGAGTTTATTCAGTTTCAGCTTGGATATTGGAGATGTGAACATCCCAAAGGAGCTGCAAGGATAACCTCGTGGGGGATGACTCGTGGGGATGATCGCCTGCAGCACCAGATCTCGAGATCGTCCGCGTTTCGACGTGGAGGATTGTTCATCTAGAGGTTCCTCTCGTGCTAGAAACCTCGTAGTCCAGGATACACTCTGAGAGACAAAGAATATTGATCGTCAATGTGGACGGGGGGCTGATATTGGGGTGTACGGAGCATGGCGGATGGCAGGCCCTGAAGCCGGACACCTCCGCTGCACGTGGCCTAGATATCTATCTATTCCTTGTTTGTTTGAGTACGGGGGAAATTTCACTCCATATTTATCTCCTAAAAATAGGAGGAATCGAGATTTTCATCACGCGTAGAACTCCAAGTCTGTATTTCAACAAGCACTTAGGCCGCGCTACGCGCGTCCCGTCCTTACATCTGGTTTTCTGATTCTTTTGTAAGAAGCGCGGTCTCGAGGGGTTCAGTTAAAGCTTATAAGGGGTGCCAGCCCGTAATAGCCCAGCGGCTATTACTTTGTGTAGTCTTTTTGGCTGAAGGGTTTCTAGGAACTGGCTGGCGCCTAGGAGTTCCTTACAATTTTAGAGTAATAATATTAGTATTAAGAATATAATACCATTCTTTCCTAAACCGCCCCAAAGCAGGTATAGTTACTTTTTAAGAGTATATAATTACCCAAAATATTTTAGTCTGAGGCCTATTAATCCAAGCAGCTCTATTCTTTCCAAAAGTAAATTACTTAAAGTATTTATTTATAGTTATGTAAAGAGTAGAAACTCTAATAGCCCAATATTTTTAGCTTATTTAAATAGTAAGATATTGTTGGGTTTATAAGCGCTTAAGAAAGTACGGAGGATATTAAGTAATGTGGAGATAGCTGGATTAATCTCTATATATATGGATGAGATCCGATAGTTACCTCCACGGCCTATCTTAATGGTAATATTGGGTTTAATCTATACCAATAATATTTGGTATTCCGCCTAGGTATGGCCACTATCCCAGATATTAAACGCGCAGAAATAAGGTAGCCAACCCAACTTCGCCAAAAAGTACAGTGAAATTATTACACCTCTTCCTCGCTTCTGGAGCCAGGGCAGTCTGGGCTAAGGTAGCCTGGTAAGTAACCATTGTCAGGAGTCCGGAGACTCTCTAACGGGTTCAGAGGACTATTACAATTTAATTAATAAGTGCAAATAGCTAAATGGCCAGTGCTGGTGGTATAAGGTATACCCTATTATATATACTTGGACGGCCTCTATGGATGCACCAAAGAGGGTAGATATAATAGAAATTAAGTATATAGGGGAATCGGATTCAATAAAGAGTTAAGTATAACATATAAGTTTAATGCGGACGGGCGGATATAGACATAATAATAATCCTAACAACTATAGTGACCAATAATAGAGATTGGCTGAGAATGAGGAATAACGGCTCATTAGTGTTAAGGACACCAACAGTATTTATTGGACTATTATGGGGAGTCTGCGCGGTGATCTAGCGTTTGTATAAGTACACGGTGGAGGATATTACGCATTGGCCGTTGTGGTGGAATCTTAATCCCCGAGGCCTTTTTTCTTTTAAACTTTTGATTGCCATTGTACTATTTCTGATCCCATGCCGGTTAACTGCTCCCGTTCTATTTGGTTTCTTTTGTTTGGATAGTTATCAGGCCCTAGAGGCGCTGGCTGGATATGTTTGGAAAGAAGAGATACCTCGGTACTGATATCCTTGCAAATTACATTGCGATATTCATTTGTTTTAGAGGAAGCAAAAAGATAGAAAGAGCATAACCTAATTATATCTCGGATAATAATAAGGACAAGCATTGAGAACATAATTGGGACAATCCCCTCCAGCAGGAATGACGAAGAGGCGCCTATTCCTGTTGTGTATCAGTCGTGTCTAGCAGGTCTTAGTCTATAACACAAAGGACTCCTAAATATAAACAACTACTGTTTCCCTAAACACGTATCAGTCCAGCTCCCACCCTCTTTCCACAAGCTCATTCTCGCCCTCCTCACTATCCACCATGGCCTCAAGCACCAACTCCTCTCTTCGTCTGCCGGCGACTGTGGCGGCCTGGGAAGCTGAAGCCCGCCAGTACAATGTGGCCGGCATGTCTCTAATCCAATGTACGAATATGCGGTCAGGCTCCGATATTACAGAGGAGCAATTTCTCCTATTTCGTACAATTTTTCCGAGGACAAGAAAAATATTCACTCCGGCCATTTTTGGGCTTGCCCCTTCTTACCAGCAAGCTGGTCTCTTGGTTACCAACCAAAATTTTCAAGAATATGCCCAGAGAGTTGGAGCAGGTATCTTGGGCCCCGGGCATTTTGCCCAATGGACCTTGAATACTTTGTTTAAGGTGCTATTGGCACAACAGCAGCAAGCAATTGCTGCAGTTTATAGAGGGAGGTCAAAGTTGACCAGAAGGTCGGAGGCGGCCGTAAACACCTCCTTGGTTTCGTTCCTGCAAGCCTTGGCAATGTTGGCTGCGCCGCTCAGCGGCCAATGGAACGCCCAGGGAATCTCTCTGGAGGCCAACTTTGGGGTCCACGGGGGACAGAGACGAGCCTTTACGGCCGTCACTGATGGCCAGTATCAACTGGTCATAGGCAACCAGATCGTCGCATTTATGGAATGCAAGGTAGGCCCGAGGGACAGGCATACTCCCCAAGTGGAGAAGCAGGAAACCGCTCAGGTCATCGCCTCCATTAAGGAGTATCCTGACGCGGTGCCCAGGCGCTGGTAAGTACCACTCCATGCTACCTTGTGAGGAAATCTATCTAATGGAATAAGGCGAGCTCTCGTCTCGCAAGACGGAGACGAGATCTACGTCTCAATTTTCGAGTACAATAGGACTTGGAAAAGATATCTTGATAGAGGTATAGTAACGAATGCCAGCCACGCAAAGATGAACAGATTCGGCCCATACCAACTTGGCAATCGCGCTGAGATGACCGAGGTTGCGAAGATTATTATTGCCATAATACTTTACAGACTAGAAAGTCACAAGTGCTTGAGTGCACTTGAGACCTCTAGACATAAAGCATTATGGCAATAATAATCTTCGCAACCTCAGTTATCTCGGAGCGATTGCAAAGTCGGTAAAGGCCAAATCTGTTTGTTTTTGCATAGCTAGCGTTCATTACCATATTTCCATTGAGATGTCTTTTCTAAGTTCTGTTGTATTCGAAAATTGATATGTAGATCTCGTCGGTACGTCTTGCTTACGTGAGCTCGCTAGTTGCCTGGACCCTGCACGTGATTCGACAATCAACAGGCACCCGCCGCGACCCTATGGTACTGTACATAGCGACAATCCGGAACTATCTCGTCTTCTCGTATCATAGTGACCTGGGACAACTTACCGCCCTGCTGCCTTGGGTGAATACCACAATGACTCAGTGTTACATCTCACTTCTCTTTTTTCAACTCACTTCTCTTTTTCGACTCACTCGATCTTTCGCACCACCATCTAAGAACTTCTCTTTATGCTATCATTCTTATTGCTTCCTCGGTCCCCTGTAGGCTATAGCTGTCCTCTAGGGTCTGTTGGCTATCGCCGTCGTCTTTCATGATAGGCCTTGGTCGGTGCACGTAGCCAGATAAACAGAGCTTGAGGCTTTTCATTATCTTCAGCTCTGCACTTCCAAGTTTGCCTATTCAAATTCACCCCCGCTTCTCATCTTCAGAATGCCGAACACAGCGCCGAGGAAAGAGGCGCGCGACGTTCTAAATGTCCTATATAAAACTCTGGCTCATCCAGAGAAACTCGGTATCTCGAAGGAAGAGGAATTGTTGGCGATGACATTCTCACGCGGCTCAATATCAGGGTCCATCCTCTCGAGATAGACCCTCACACTGGTGTTTCCATGACTGTCGACGATCCACCTTTCTTATTCTCAATGCCCCGACATAACATGTTCAGGACAGACCCCCTACGAGAAAAAATAGAACCATTTCCGAAGTACCTGGAGCCTTCTGAAAGGCCTGAAGCTGAGAGACCTAAAGGACATCACAACTTTGCCTGGTCTTCGGAAGCTCGTGGTGCAGAAGTCTTACAATACATAACCTCTTTTGCTCTCAATCCGGTCAGGAGCAAGTACAGCTATTTCAGCATGAATCTGAGTGACATAAAGTAAGCTGGTACAGTCTACAAAAATGAAAAAGCTATATGACCACTGACTGAACTTACAGAGATCCGGACCCGTTTCTGTGGGGGGGAGGCCTAGACAGTGGAAATGTTTGGTTTTGGAGAACCCACACAATCCTGGAGGCTCCGAAAGAGAATGGATACCCTACTCGGCCGCATATTACTATGACAACAACTGTAGACCGCGTTGGTCAAGATAATTCTATCTTCTACGAGGAACTGATACCTCTGGTTTGCGCTATGCGAAACAGAGCAGACCAGCCAAAAATTCCTCCTCAGGAATGGGAGTCCGCATTCGAGCTATGGGATGAAACATACGACGGCAAATTAGTCTTTGAACGTGAGAAGACATTCCCTATATTAATGTTGTCGTTTCTCGGCCCTCAACACGCGCGAGTATTTTACGCTCGCATAAAGGACGATGAAGTCATTATCGGACAGTCAAAGCTCTATAGCTTCGAACGGAAGGATAACGCAAACATTGAGCTTTTTGCTCGACTTCTTCTGAGCGCCCCGGCCAGAAGGTGGGAGTTATAGCGCGCTTCTGAGGTTCGACAGACACGCGACCGCCTCTCTGAGCAGCTCAATTTGTCCTTATCTACCTTGTAGCTAATCCAAATGAATTCTAATTCTCACCTTCGCACTCATTAATCACCCTGGATGTAAGGGTACTAGGTTCAGAGCCGTTGTATATTTGCATCATTCTAAATATCACTACATTCCCCAAAGTATGGAAATCAAGTACGCCGCTTTTCCCACGTGGTTCACAGTAACTTCTTCCTTCTCTCCACGCACTCGACTCACCCCGGATGCTGCACGTGATTCCCTGACCGGTGCCTGGATCGACCGTTCGTGGCGCCAGGGCGGCGGCAGCATCCTCAGCACCACTACAGGTCCAATTTCATTTCGACCTTTCAGTCACCGTCAACCTGCTCACCCTGCCTACTGCTGCTTCCTGCACCAGGTGGTAATTCTGTGCAATTATACTGCGGCACTACCTGAATATAAGTGAATAAGAAGGCCAGAGACGCGGCGTCTGCATCTGAGGGGATCTGATTGGTCTGATCACAAAACATTGGTTCTTTTCCTCAGATAGTTACCAAGTTCTCTATTACATATATATATATTCGGGAAAGGTCAATATCAGTTTGATCTACGTAACAAATGGCCCAGAGGACGAGCTACTTCTCCAACTTTTTTTTTTATTTACATGTATCTCATGCACATCATACATATTCATACAAAAGCCAACCTCTATATATGTAGCACAGTGCAGAATATAAAGACTATTCATCTAAACTCTGTAAATGGCATCAGCCATTTTCACCACCTGGCACATCTCTGGGACATCATGTACTCGCGCAATATCTGCGCCGCTTGCGACGCTGGCAGTGACTGCGGCAGCTGTGCCCCATCCTCGGTCGCTGGCCTTTTCCACACCGGTGATCCGCCCAATGAATCCCTTCCGACTCGTACCTACGAGCCAAGGAAAGCATTCCAGTCCTTCGACGTTGGTTCTCAGTTGTTGCATGTCTCGGAGCAACGTGAGGTTCTGGGATTGGTTCTTCGCAAATCCGACCCCTGGGTCGAGAATAATGCGCCAACGACGCACGCCTGCGTTTTCAGCGGCACGGACACGCTCCAGAAGTTCCGATCCTACGCCTTGGATGATGCCCCCAGGATAGTCTATCAGTTTGGTCATGGTCGAGGGATCGCCACGCATGTGCATCAGGATAACTGACTTGCCAGTCTTGGCCATTGTAGGTAGCATCTCAGGATCTAGAGTTCCCGCGGAGATATCGTTGATGATATCTGCACCGGCGGCGCAAGCCTCGGCAGCCACACGAGCACGGTATGTGTCGATACTAATAGCAACGTTGCGGGCTTCAGGGATAGAGGTACGGATGTGACGAATAGCGGGAATGACGCGGGCTAGTTCTTCTTCCTCACCCACAGGAGCAGAGCCAGGGCGAGTGCTCTCACCCCCAATGTCAATCATGGTAGCTCCAGCTGCGATGAATCTGCGCACTGTTGCAGTTAAAGCAGAGAAGTCATCGGGCGAATGCAATCCACCGTCGGAGAAGGAATCGGGAGTCATGTTCAGAATAGCCATAACATGAGTGCGGCGCTTCGGATCCGAAGGATGTAAAGATGGGAACGAGGAGGAGATTGGCGACGTGAGAGCGGGAGGCGTCTCTGACGGAGGTAGAGAGTTCAGGTAGGAGAGATAAGTTAAATTCTCCCCTGGGAGAGGAGGTCGCTCATGAGGAATCAACCTGGGATATATGTCAATCTTCGTGCCCAAAGGGTTCCAGAAGAGTGCAGCCGTACTGGCAGAGTGGTCTAAGGACGAACTCCCGCTCCAGCATCAAGGCGTGGGGGATCTTGAGACGCGGATGGGATACGATGTCATTGCCATACAGCAGAATATCGAGATCGATAGACCGTGGCCCCTTGTCAATCGTCTTGTAGCGCCCCAGGCCCGTCTCAATGGCTTGGAGCGTATCCAAAAGTTCGATTGGCTCCATGGTTGTTTCAACCTGAGAATGCTAAATGAGCAATGAATGCGAGAAAGTAGAGTTCCTCGACGCACCTCGCAAACACCATTAATAAATGGCTCCTGGTCAAGGACATACATAGGTGCGGTCTCGAACAGAGAACTGGTTCTTTTTACTCTGATACCGGCCCGGTCCAGTTCGAGAAGTGCCTTTTCAATCGTTTCAATACGATCACCAACGTTGCTCCCTAGAGCAATGAAAGCCCGGTGGGATTGACTCCCGTTCGTGAGAGGCATTGTTGACTTGGACCGATTCTCTCTCATAGGAACCTTTGAACAAGAGAAATACCTGACTGAGGGACACTGAGCGTGATATTTGCCATTCCTGACAGACACTCTATTCAATGGTTGACAGAACCCATCAGCCTGGGAGATCCGACCTGCAGGGCAATCAGCACGGATCTCACTGATGTTTGTCGCCTCCGGTCAAGACGGGCAGCTACAGAAGCTATTACGCTAACAATTATATCAAAGACTTACCCAAACTGATTGGCGCCGAGAGATTACTACTAGCAACGTCAGAAGAGGACCAAAAAGATAACAGATCTTCAAGTAGCTTCTCACAAGGTCTGCTTCTTACTGGGAGTACTAGAAAAGCCCCTGCTCAAGAGAATCGAAAAAGGTCTGATGGGCGTGTCTCGTCGCACTGGGCCTGCGAAGATCGAGACGTTGGACGTTGAATTCAGGTAGGACGACCACTCTGCGCCGGAAGTCCAGCGGCTCGTTATTCTACCTTTCATGGCTGGCGCCGAAAAGACATCTCGATCTTACTCGAGCAGATCGACTGTGGCGGCGAATGCGTCACGAGTCGCACGAGCCGCCACTTTTCTTTTTGCGTCTGTCGCGAAGTCACATGACCTGACCTTGTTGACTACCATACGAATTCTCGAATTGATGAGATGAACATTCGGATCTAACAAGGCGGCATATATGTGGGTAGGGTTCACATGGTGTAGCTGGAGCAAGCGTTTGTTCTATTATGTAGTACTTAGTAACGTATCAATACTATACCGCAGAACAGCCCGTCTGATCGCTTCGGGACTTGGATAGCTCGCAGTGGTATGATGCGCAGAGTAAGTACGCCAGCAGTACTGCAAAACACAGCGGAAACACGCAGCGCGATCAAGTACCCACCAGGTACCAGACTATCTACCCGTAGTCTAACCCCACACTCACAGGCCGGCTAAAGCAGTTCCCGCGTGCCAGAGCTACTCCGCAAATATACCGAGGCTCACGGTCAATTGCTACGGTGTCTTACTGTTCAATAATCAATCCCTCTCCCTCCCGTGCTCTTGCTGCGCTGCTTTATTTTATTTGGTACAAACGGTTCATCTCGTCTCGTATCTCTTTCTGAGAAACAGTTGGTTAGAAATTAAAAGAAAACAACCATGGCTTCTCCTCGTGAGTATTCCCTGTGACGCAACTGGATCACCTTTGCGGTTTTCGCTAGTTCGCAACGAACCTGAGACGATGACAACTGTGCTGACAGCTTTATCTGACAGAGAAAATCCGCACTCCAGTGACTGATCTCCTGAAGATCAACCACCCCGTCTTGCTGGCGGGTATGAACGTTGCTGCTGGTCCTAAGCTCGCCGCAGCGGTCACCAATGCGGGTGGTCTTGGTGTCATTGGTGGTGTTGGCTACACCCCCGAGATGCTAAAGGAACAGATCGCTGAACTCAAGAGCTTCCTTAACGACAAGAATGCTCCGTTCGGAGTCGATCTCCTTCTCCCCCAGGTCGGAGGAAGTGCCCGAAAGACCAAGTAAGAGATAGCTCTATCCATACGATGAAGCGTGGGTAGTATACAGTGCTAATGTGACTTTCTTCCCGATAGTTATGATTACACCAAGGGAAAGCTGAATGAGCTTGTTGATATCATCATCGAGAGTGGTGCTAAGCTCTTTGTTTCCGCCGTCGGAGTCGCTCCCAAGCCCGTCGTTGAGAAGCTACACAAGGCTGGCATTCTCTACATGAACATGATCGGCCACCCCAAGCACGTTCAGAAGGCCCTCGATGCCGGAGCCGACATTATCTGCGCCCAGGGTGGAGAAGGTGGTGGTCACACTGGTGATGTTCCCACCACTGTCCTCATCCCTGCTGTCGCCAAGCTGGTCCAGGGCAAGAAGAGCCCTCTGACCGGTCAGCCCGTGCAGGTCATTGCTGCCGGTGGTCTGTTCAGCGGCCAGTCCGTTGCTGCTGCTCTGATGTTAGGCGCTTCTGCCGTCTGGATCGGTACTCGTTTCATCCTCTCTGATGAGGCTGGTGCGCCCGAGGCTCACCAGGAGGCTGTCCGCACCGCTGGATTTGATGACAATGTTCGCACTATCATCTTCACGGTACGCTCTACATCTCTCCCTTAAATCCTCACCACTTTACTACTATGAACAGTACTAATTCCCCGCCTCAGGGTCGTCCCCTCCGTGTCCGCAACAACGCATACATCCAGAACTGGGAAGAGAACCGCCAAAACGAAATCAAGGAGCTCACCGCCAAGGGCATCATCCCCGTCGAGTACGACATGGAGAACCTCCCCGATGACGTTGACGACGATACTCTCGACAACGCCCGTCCCTACCTAATGGGCAAGGCTGCCGCCGTCGTCAACGAGAAGAAGCCCGCTAAGGCCATCGTTGACGAACTGGTCAACGACGCCGTTGCTTGGCTACAGAAAGGCAACAAGATGATTGCTAAGCTTTAGATGTTATGTTCTTTTATATGTTTTGATACGGCCGCTCCCCTTCGCTCCTCTGCATTTGCTTTTGGTTTGGTTTTTTTTTTTTAAATTCCAGTTATTCTTCAATTAGGAGGTTCTTGTCATGGCATGCATAGTAGTAGTTTTAGCTTCAGGTTCTATTTTTGAAGAACTGGAATAAGGGTGATACCAGCAACCAACCAACCGCCTTTAGGCGTCGTATGATTTCTTTCTAGTGGGGAATTCGCTGGCAGAACGTATTCTTGATCTTCCAAATTGCCTACCTTGGCGCGCGGCTGTATTTGTATAACTATACAGGGCAGTTGGCTTTTGCGTACGCACCTGCTTTGCCGTAAGGACACTAGAGTGAGGACTGAACGCAATACGCTTTTATCAAGATATTATTCATTTTTCTAACACAAACTCCTCGAAGATAATGGTAAATAAGTAGTAGTAGTAGTATCGAGAAACAGAATCGAAGTATCCAGCATTCGTGAAGCACAAATAGAGATCCATCTTCCTTGGTACAAACGCAGCACAAACGCATTTCGGCCATTTCAGTCCAGACCTATGAGGATCGCCGGCTCTGCCAAACGTGTGCTTGAATGCTAAAGTCTAGGATAAATATCGAATGTGGGGTGAAAGAAGACAGCTGACTGAAGGGGAGTATGCATAAGACGAGAAGAATGATATGTAGAATTGGCTGGCGCCATGGAGCGCATATGCTCGTACGTAGAAAAGAGATCTTGTCGTTGTCGTCGAAACCGGTAGCGAAGTCGTTTAGCTGTTGAGGTAGTTGCGGATGGCCCCTAGAAGATTGATAACCGTCAGCGACTTATCCTGGAAATGGGAGCCTCGATCCAATTATATGTTTGAGAAAGAGGCAACTCGCCTTGTAACCTACTTGCACCTTCACCGAGAACCTGCGTCAGATTCTCAAGATCGTCGCCGGCGGTCATACCGAATCGTCGAACGAAGTCTTTCGCCGCAGTCTCCAGATCGCCATAGTCATCCACAGCGGGGAGATCGTCTTCGGGTCGGCCGAAGTACGCATTGCTGGAGATAGCCGTGGCGCCCTCGAAGTTCTGGAGACGGGACTTGGCTTCAGCCTGGGCAGCCGGGTCGAACTTCTCCCGTCCAAAGAACTCGTCAGAGGAGATACCCTTCTGGTTGCCGAACTTGGCACGGGTAGCTTCCAGTTCCTCCTCTGCAAGGAATGTTATTAGTACAGTCGATTGCAAGATATAGCATCTGACATACCATCAACCGGAGACTTAGCCGGGGCAACGGCACCAAAGCCTGGCTTCTTTGGAGCGGCTTTCGCGCTCACTTGTCCAAAACCCAAACGTGACATGCCCATACCGAGGCGCTCCACCTCGCTTGCGCTGCGCTCATGACTCCTGCTAGCCGAACTGACGCTTCTACTAGGGCTGACCGGGGCAGGAGAAGCCAGCTTCGCAGCTGGGGCTGCTGCCTTTGTCTTTGCCTCAGCTTCCGCCTGTTCAGCTTCTGGATCGTAGCCAAGCTTCTCGATCCGCTCAGCTTCCTCCTTTGCCTTTCTTTCAGCCTCCTCGAAATCAATCGCATCAGCGCCCACAATCTTCTTTGCTCCCAGTTTCTGGGTCTTCTTGGCACCGAGAACACTTCCTTTCTTCGCGCCAGCAGAGGAAGGTGCTTTCCGAATGGCAGATCCCGTCTTAACTGCGGTCGGGGGAGGCAAAGCACTGTCTGAGCCTGTCAGGGGAGATTTCGGCCGCGAACCATTACCGTTGGCACCGGTGGTGAGGAAAGGAGACGAGGTCCGACTGACGACTGGCGGAGTGCCTGTTCGGGAGGGAGGATTGCTGGGTCTCTTGATGGCAGGCTTATCCCACGAGGAGAAGAAATCGTCGTCATCAGCACCGTCTTTCGATGACACCTCGCTAGCGGCCGCGACGTCCGTGATCACAACTTCATTTGGGTACCTTTGTTCCCGTTAGCAGACTGCTTTCCGTACATCCATATCATAACACCCACTCTTGCGCATCCAGAACGGCCCTTCTCTTCAACTCTTCCTTGTACTTGGTCGCCGCGCTGGAGGTGTACTTCACTTTGGAGTCCTTGCTTGCGAGCGCAGCGGAACCACCATGCGACTGGAAGTATTTGGTGGCGGATTCATTTCCACCAACTTTCATGAGGCGTAGCTGTTCCCATTGCCATTCTAAAGCACACGTATCAGCATTCGTTGCTATTCATGAACGGACAGTTGTATCCATACGGTCAAGGTTGGTGGATCGGACAAACGAGATGTGGACACCCAAGTTACGATGGTTTGCCGAACAGTCCAGGCAGAGATATATTCCAAAGGGGACAGACGACCACGTCGGGTTCTTCGCGCCACAGTCAAAGCATATCTGCCAGCTGTTAGCAAGTGCCGCTAATGTGTAATAACAGACCGGGCAAGGGGCAGCGGACTTTGTTGGCGGGCTTTGTCTTCAGTTTCTCGAAGATCTTCTGCGACTGCGCCTTGGTGGCACTCATGATGGGTGAGTGGATGATGAGACGTGTGCGCCAAGAGAATCTAAGAATCGAGGAGAGAAAGAAGCTGTCGAGGGAGTCTCCGAGGGGGAAACTTGGAGTGTATGGCTCTCTCGGGGACACGCTTCCAGGAAGTCGGGAGGGAACGTGGTCGGAGATGGAGGATGCTCCCGCCTGTCCCAAGTGGGATTTGCAGATTCCCGGATCGGCAATTTGTGGCTTTTTGCGGTTTGGTGATTGCCAATATGGGGTTAGCGCCTCAACTTCCGAGGCAAATAATAAATATCGCAATTATCGCCGCCGGCCGGAGTTGTGGAGCGCTTTGAGAAAAGGGAGATTGAAGTAATAATAATACATCGTTTAGTTCCTCTAATGAGAGTAATTACTCTATTACGGAGTAATAGTTTGGGCAGAAATTAAAGTAAAAATTGGCTACTGTACAACAAGATTTATGCCCCTGAATCTCCTGTAGCGACTGTCACGCGATAATCCGCGGTTCATCTTCTGGCGACGGGGATAGCAGTATGAGAGGACATGGGAAAGATCCCTTCAGCACATAGAAGACGCGATTAGATCTTCTCCATCTATGCATCTGACTCTGACCGCTCTACTTCAGCAAAGCAATGACTATCTAGGCGAGTATATCCAGGCGGGAATATAGTATCACGTGATCATGTCCATTCTCGGCCATCCCCACGCGGAGCTTGAATGATGCGGAACAGCTCAACGATTTTTTTATTCTGGAAAGCCGTTGCGCCAATTCTCCCCGATCATAGGCACAGCCCCAATGACGGGAAATGACTGCCGGTCTCCATGAATCGCTATCTCAAGCTTAGCTCCTCCCTTCCGCGGGCGTCGAGACTGAATTCAGTCTCCGCCCTGCTCCGCTCCGCCAGTCCCCGCACGCTCGACATCTCCCGCTCGTATGCGACGCACAGTAACCTAGGCCGCGATGGCTCAGCTCCCGGCGGTACAAGAAGGAGGCAGATTACTGTTATGTCAGATGATGGCCGACTGCCCTGGTCGGAACTCAGTGGAACGGAGAAGGCTGCTCGCGCGACGCAGCAGTCCTTCAACTTTGTGGTTGTGCTGATCGGTGCTGTTATGACGGTTAGTTGGTTCCTTGCAATTGGATTTGAGCCAAAGGGAACCGTATATCTGACTCTTCGATCATGGTGATAGGGCGGTGTTTTCTATTTCCTCTTCACCGACGTCCTCTCCCCGAACAGCCCAACTAGACAGTTCGACAAAGCCGTGGATCGCATTAAGGATGACCCGCGGTGTACGGAGCTGCTGGGAGACCCCAAAGAGATCGTCGCTCATGGCAGCAGTACAGGGAGCAGATGGGCTAGGAACAGACCCATTGCGTATGTTATTGCGGGCTATAGTAATAGTAACTTTCAGCTTATGCTGACTCCATGCAGGACCAATGTTGAGACAGACCAGTCGGGTCGAGAGCACTTGAAAATGCAATTTTGGGTGGGTAGCAATACTGCGTTGAATATATGTACAAAACTAATGTGGTTTAGGTTGAGGGACCTCGCAATGAGGGTCACGTCAACCTGCATATGGTCAGGCAACCGGATCAGTGGGAGTACGAATACCTGCTTCTTGCAGTGGATATCAAAGGTAAGTCACTTTTCAACATTTCTGGCGCGGTCTATTATATCTGACATTTCTGCAGGCCACCAGCGGATTTATCTCGAGAATGCTGCGGATAAGATCAAAGGTGGGAAGGGTCCATTGAAGATATTCGGTATCCAGTGGCGTTAGGTGATGGTATCTTGTCCGTCGTCGATTCCAACCTTGATACATCGTACGGGATACACAGATACGAAGGGTTTCTTTCTCAGATGGAGAGGCTATCTTCACCAGCAGCCCCTGTGAGGCCTTCTTAGGAGATTTCCACTGGCCTGAATTATTTCAGAGTGCCCGGTGCATGGATACGGTGCATATATCTGAAATGTCGAGGTTTATCTATGCCACATCCACTGGCATTGCATTTCCGCTACACTAGTTAATCTCTCTTGACTATTGATCGAGTAGTGATCACACCTCATGTATTTATAGATGCATTCTATGTCTATGACGACAGCAATTGCTTTTCTTCAGGATAAACAATTCATGAACAGTAAACGCAGAATTTCCCCGTCTTAATCATCGATAACATCTGGCACATCCTTGACCCTCGGCCACCCCGTAACATCCTTCCCAGACCACTTCGCCACGATCTCAATCGCCTGCTGCACCATCTCCACATCCGCCTCACTTACTCCCATCCTCCTCAGACCGCGCAGATGCCAAATCGTAGGCGCCCTCCAGCCCCCGCACATGATCGCCGAGACGCAGACCAATTCCGTCTCGACAGGCGAGAGTACCTCATGATCAGAGAGGAATAAACCGTAGATAACCGCTTTTTCCATCCACTCGAAATCCGGTCCGTAGGAACCCCACGAGGCGAAGATCGGAGCCAAATTCTCCTTATACACCGCTTGGAGGAATTTAGTTCCTCGCTCGGGAATCGCACTGTTAATATCGATGGACTTTCTGCACTGGTATTAGTTTTTTTTTTTTTTTTTTTTTTTTCTATTCAACTCATTGACCAGCCAATTTTCATAGGGAAAGGAAAACGAAACACACCTCTTCTCAGGAACTTTGACATCCTCCTCCTTCACTCCCTTCTCGACTTTAGCTAGCGCAGTAATCGCTATCACGACGACTGGGATTCCGACAAGCGTCCATTCCTTCATGAGCAAATCGCTCAATCGAGCTTTGACTCGCTTTTGAGCTTCGTAGTTGAGCGCCGTGCCGGAACTCGTTTCTGTAATGTATGTATACAGAGGTCCGAGTTCTTCGGGCTTGTTGCATGCTACGAGCGTTGAGGCCTGGGAGGATTTGTTAGTTATGAATTCCGTTACAATGCGCAGAAGAAAGAAAGGGTTAGTCCCGTGCATCATGAGCAATTGAATTAAAATTAAAGAAAAAAAAATCAGGATATAAAACATACAACAATCAAATACCACGCATCATCCCGAAACCTCTCCGGTAAGACTTTCCTAACTTCCTCGGCGAGCGTAGCGATATCCTTGTTCGCAGACATAGTTGCGACTTTAGACTCAGAACTGAATTGTCGTCTTGTCGAAAATACTCTCGGAACGTTTTGATTTAGGAAATAAGAGGAACCGTGAGTTCGCGCGTTTCTTTGTATTAGTATTGATCCTACTTTACTATTATTATCTCCGTTCTTCGCGTCCGCGGTGAGATGTCCGAGACCGGTACGAATAACCGGCGGCGGGAGCGGGCTGCGAACAACAAATCGAGCCAGAAAGGGGGAAATGGTCGAGGATGTCTTGAATGATTGTTTGCTGATATTGCGCGTTTGGAGGAAATGAGAAATGGGGTTCTTGGAGAGAAATGGCATGCTCAATGCCTCATTGGTTGGAGCTTTGGAAATGCGCATGTTGAGATGTGTTGGGGTAGTCAGAGCGCGTACTCTAGTTACTTAGTTAATTGCAAAGTTGTGGATTCTTACGTGAGATGGATTATGTTTATCTTTTAGTTTACGGTCCACACAGCGCAATTTGAAGCTGGAATGCAGTTTAGATATTTACGAGCAGACTGCACTTACTTTATTTTGCTCTAATGTGACAGTTTATGCTGATTACAGGAGCGGGGTTAAAAATCTTTATTTTCCCAACCCAGTAAAAAATGAATAAATGTACCATGAGCTAGACACGCAACATGGGCAGATTAGCATAGAAAGTCACAGGTTTTCCCAAGGCTTATCTATGCCACAGAAAGAAGTCTACTCCGTTCGTAAGCTGCTTCCTCTCTAATTATCCTGCTTTCTTGCATGTCATTCCAAAAAAGGTAAATCACCAAGTGCGAGAGCAAAGGCCACCATGTTTTCGATGTGATCGGACTACAACTCCTAGTAGTCAAAGCGGCAATGAAGATGATGATGTAGTGCATGAAAAGAAGACCGAGTTTCCAGCTGCGTGATCCAGTACTTGATCGAAATAGATTGCCTGGCCTGAGACTAATCATTATCTCGTTTCCTGTCCGTGAGTCCTGAAGTGCATAGTCCTAAGGAGACACAACGTTACATGTATATATAGTTCATTTAACACCCATCCAATCAATGAATTTTTCTACCGGTAGTAGTAAAATGACGCAAGAGCTGTAGTTCAGAACAAGAGTTGGAATACTTATAGATCCAACGCGCCAAGCGGGTTAGTGTCGATGGTATCATTACCGACCGAAATGATACGCTCGTTGCACCATACATTTATTCAGATAGGCATCGTATAGCACAGCCAAACATGATCCCTGTATGCTGGCTGTAGGATTACGAATCGAGGACCGAGGGTGAATCTATAAGTTAGCCTGGTCTCCAACTGTGGGCAGTCTCCATCTCCACATCTCTTTTCTCTGGTCATTCATACTCGCCTATCCATCCATCATGTCGACGACTGTAACTGTCACTGCTGCAAAGCAGCCAGATATTCAGTATGCGCCAGACTTTGATAAATGGCGCGCGAGAACGGAGCATCGACTACGAACCGAAACCCTGTCTAAGGAGCTCCCGGCAGGTTTCCCCAAGAAGCTCGTCTCGGATCTCGTTTGGGAGGGTTCAGATATTCAAGACCGTTATGATTGGACATATGTTCTCACTGAGGCTGATTTGGAGGAGATCCAGACCGCGTTGATGCACTTTAGATGTAAGTGAGACGCTTTCTGGGTTTCAGCTATCTATATCCTAACTTGCAAAGCTCTTGATAAACCAATCGGGTTCGTTGACCAGGAGACCTTCCCACTCCCGAACCTCCATCCTATACTAAGAGAAGTGTCGAATGAACTGCACAATGGTCACGGGTTCAAAGTGATCCGAGGATTACCAGTCGACAAGTACTCTCGCGAGGAAAATGTGATTATCTACGCTGGTATCTCCGCACACATTGCTTCGATCCGAGGTCGGCAGGACTCGTCCTTCGATGGAAAGCCGGCGGACGTAATGCTCAACCACATCAAAGACCTCAGTACTGTGGAAAAGAATAAAGATAGGATCGGGGCCCCGGCATACACAACTGATAAGCAAGTTTTTCACACCGATCAAGGGGATATCATATCCCTCTTTGCGCTCAGCACAGCTGCGTCTGGTGGACAGAGCAAGTTGGCCAGTAGCTGGAGGGTCTATAATGAACTGGCGGAGACGCGTCCGGACCTCATCAGGACACTTGCGGAGGGTTGGCCTTTCGATGGGTACGATTGAGCTTCAGCTTGCTGTTTCCTGTTCTCGATGAACATGTACTAACTAGAGTGATAGATTCGGGAACCCCTCGTCACCTTACCACCTACGCCCATTACTCTTCTACCAGCCTGCCACGGAGAAACAGCCGGAGAGAGTTCTAATCCAGTATGCGCGTCGAAGCTTCACCGGATTCCAAGCGCTGCCTCGATCAAAAGACATTCCCCCAATCACGGAAGCACAAGCAGAGGCATTGGACGCACTGCATTTCCTGGCTGAGAAACATGCAGTCGGTCTCGACTTTCGCAAAGGTGACATTCAATATATCAACAATCTAAGTATCTTCCACGCCCGGGATGAATTCCAAGATACCCCTGAGCAGCAGTGAGTCCCTAGCCTTCTTCACTTTGCCCATTTTTCATCATATTAATGAAAGCTTTTGCAGACGGCACTTGATTCGCCTTTGGCAACGGGATCCCGAGAATGCTTGGGTCACACCGGAGCAGTTGTCCAGAACATGGAAATCACTCTATGATGGAATAACTCCTGAGTCGCAGGTCTTTCCCCTAGAACCATATGTGCGGGGCCCAGCGAGAGGTGCGTTCAGGGATAAAGCTGCCGTAAGTTCGAACGGGAGGCATTTAGAGTAAATCATTATCTCTGTTCGGTCTGGACGTGAATGTTAAACTCTCGGGGGCTACGGAAGATGCTTGATTATGGAGGAATCGAGCTCGAGAGCTCAAGGCTATCTAAGCTATCTACTGTGTGCTACACGGACTCAAAGCGGAAGGCAAGGGAGATTGCCTACTGGGTGCTAGTGCAAAATGAACCGAAATTGATTGCATTAAGATGTAGTCTCAATCTTTAGCTAATTATTTCTACCCGCTGATTACTCCTAACTGGTCCGATGATACAGTTGCAGAAGATCTTGGCGTCACCTTCACCAGCATCGACGGATGGGGTCAACGTTGAACTCTACCGACGGAATGAGCCTCAATCATGACTTCTTCGTTGGGACAAATGACTGTTCCCCGATCTTCCTAAAAGCCCTCACGATTTCGACAAAGCTCTGTCTCATATAATCTATAGAATATCAGCAACGACCTCACGTCATGCCATACAGAAAAGAGATATACTCACAGAAAGGAACAACCACCCAGATGAAATTGAAGAAAACATAGTAAAACCAGAAATAGTATTTCTCTGGCCGGCAGTACGAGATATCGAACAGACTCGTTCCATAGTAAAGAATATCCCCATAGATCTGGCCTAGAGAGACAATAAGCTGGAGAGGATGACGTGCGGGATGCTGCGTGGCGATGCAATAAGCGATGATAAAGGAAAGAGGGCCCCAGCAGAACTATAAATGAAGTGAGTATGTTTCAGTTCGATAAGGTTGTAGATAGTTTCAAAAAACATTGACATACTGCGGTTATGGCTTCCATGCAGACTACGAAAGCATCGGATGTCAAGTATCGGGAGTCAGAGAGAGAATACTCTTTCCATAGCTGCCCGAATAGTTCTCGAGAACCAGCAAGTGTTTTGTGGTTAACGACAAAGTATGCCTCGAAGAAGAAATGGATAAATCCCGCTGTGGTGTTATACGTCAATCCATGGGTATTCCGTAATATTCTACTCAACAAGGAGAGGAGGCACCCACTGAAGCACATCCAGATAAACGCGATCTGATCTGACCGGCTAGCTCTAGGTCGCACATAATAGATCGTAGCAAAGGCCCCTCCAACAAGAGTTGCCCAGAGAGCCCCGAATCGAGCGATTAATGAGGGCACTGTACCGTCGTTTGCTACATAATGGGGTAGTTGTATAGTTGGTGGATAGTAGTTGTGAGTAATCGTCGCTGTCGCATTGAGAACATGTATTGCGTCTGCCATCTCGCACGGTTGGGTCTTGACAGGAAACTATCTTCGAAAGATGGATTGAGAGTATGGCTTTCTTCACGGGAATGTGGCTTTAACTGTCTTAAATAGGGGCACTAATCCTTATTTCCGAAGTTTGAACGTGTAGCTTACTCGTTCCAGGAGTATTTCCCTAGTATCGTGGGGAAGCCCACTATGGTGCAAAATATTGAAGATATTCAGATCTATCCTAAATACCCCGTGGGTCAACATGGGAGATCTCCGCGGTATGATACCAGAAAGCGAAAGTCTTGGATGCCACGGAGGCCGAGGCCTGCGCGGATAGATACAACAGCCGGATCAGACCATCCCATGACCCATAAGAACGACCCGCAGTATCAACATGAAGCTACTATACTGCCTGAACACTAGGAAAAGACGCTGGAGTACGTTCGATTCACCATTGCGTGGCTAGAAAAGCGACATTTTCTTGTCACCGACACGAATCTCAGCGACGCGTTCCTGGAGGCAGATCTGAGTATTATGAGACTTTTCGCAAGGTCCTAAGTACATGTGGGCTTTCTGGGAATTGACAAGGCTAAGTCGTGATTTTACTTCAAAGGAGGAATCTCATGACTGTTGTTCTTCACATGACTACGTATCGTCTGCGACTATTTGGAAAAAAGCCAGATAGAATTGCAAAGCTATTCTCGTCCCATTGCGTCGGAAACTTCTCGCTCAAATTTCTGGCAATATCTTCATCAATCCTTTGACAAGCTCGCCATTTTCCTGGTCGGTACCAACGGTGATCCGCAGACAACCTTCACAATGCGGCATCATTCCAACGTACCGAACCGAAATGCCATAGTCTTCCTGCAGCTTCTGAGCGGTCAACTCAGCGCGCATTGAGTCAGGAGCATTGGAAGTCCGACTCAGAATAGGTAGAAGGATAAAGTTGGCTTCTCCTGCCCCAAGTGGCTTTCCGATGCCGAGCTCAGCCATGCTGGGTTCTGTCAGCGCTCGAGTAAGAGACTCTTGGTTCGCAACTACTTTCTGCACAAGCAGTTTCTGTGACCGCCGGCCATTTGGAGACATGCCTGCTTGGGCTAGAATGGAGGTGGTGGTTGGAATGCAGTACGGCACTTGAACTTTATCCAACATCTTAATGGTTTCTGGATGGGCGAATGCTATCCCGAGACTATGCTAGTCAGTTTGGAAGGACGTAATAAGAAAGGTAAAATAGAAAAATAAAATAAAATAACGATAGAAAGGATCTTACCGAAGACCAGCCAGTCCTGGGCCCTTGCTGAAGGTTTGGATTACGATGAGATTTGCATACTCTGAGAAGAGATTCAACGATGTTGCCGTGTCTGGGTGGTTGGCGTAGTCGATATAGGCTTCGTCAACCACCACGTATCCGTTGAAACCTTTCAAGCTGTCAATGGATATCATATCCTCTGTCAAATTACATCGACTTACCTGGATAGTCCAGCACTGCTTGGATATCTTCCAGTGGAATCAGTGTTCCCGTTGGGTTACCCGGAGACGCCAGGAAAACCAGCTTTACGTTAGGATTGTTATCTAGTTCCTTATAGACCTGTTAAACCAATCAGATCTTAATGCAGCAGACACAACCAAGTATGAATTCATACCTCCTTCAGTTTCAAGTTGAAAGAAGCATCCAAGGGACATGGCACTGTATCTGCCTGGTTCAGCGCAGCCCGAAACATGTACAGTCCGAACGTTGGGGGTGTAACTAGAATAGCATCCAACCCTGGTCGACAGGTGACTCGTATGACCAGATCAATGATATCAGCGGCCCCTGTTCCCAGACAGATCATCTCCTTTGTAATTCCTGCAATTTAAATTCCCCATTAGCAAAGAGGTTCAATGAAGAAATTATTCTTAAAAGCTAGTACATACCCCATTGCTTCTTGGAGTCTGCAATAAGGCTCTTCAACTTAGCCTGTGACGCCGACGGGTACCGATTGAGAGGAGTTGCTCCCGCAAAGATAGAGCCCAGCAAGTGATCGGTGTCTCCATCGTTATTCACCTTTGTCAGCGATTCGAGACAAGTCCCGGACGAATTCTCATTGGCATCGAGAAGAATCTTGCTGCGGGCCTGGAGCTCATCCGAGGTGCTCGTGATGAACTTGGGCGAAACGAGGATGTTAGGACGAATGGCCTTTTCCAAAGAAAAGTGTGCGGGTTTCATTCTGTCACGAAATGTCCTGAAGACAGGAGAAGTATGGTTTAGAATTGTTCGTTCACTGAAACTTCTGTAGGTAAAAAATTCATGAGGTAGCAGGAGCTAGCAAAGAGATAAAATAGGGAAGTCTTGCAAAGCAGACGAAGCCACTGTACCTGCAGCCGCAAATTAGACAAAGCAGATAGAGGAGACAAAGCGGAAACAGGTAGCAAAACAGATGAAATGACACTGGAACAGACAAAGTGAATGGAGCTGCGATCGATATCTGTCTAGATCCCGTGACTCTGGTGTGGCTGTCTCCTTCCTTTCTGTTCGTATAGCTCTTTGTTTATTCTGTTGTATTACTTTAGTCGAGAATTCACCGAAAGGAACAGCAATATCTAATAATTAAACTGCCTCCATAAAGGGTTTATTGATAATGAGAGCAATAGGATCTCTGATAATCGAGGATAAGTAAAATAGAAAACTCCAAGATGGCAATTTACCAAGATTCAAGATATCCCATACTGATCTCACATAGGCATTGAAAACAATGACTGGATAGATCTAGTAGATATGAGCCAAGTGAGCTGTGAGTCGTATCATCTAGGTAATTTGAATATTCCATCTGTATTTCCGTTACTATCACAATCGGGTTCCGATTTGTTATGTAGGAAAGCTAGTGGTCAAAGTTAAGCTTCTATAGCCCAGATAGATCACCAGCGACCACTTATCCTTAAAACACAACACGAAGGAAGATCTGTCAAATTTTGACTTTGAATACTGTTCATTGGCCGATCGCTGTTGGCATATTTCTACGTGTTCAGGGTCTAGGACGGACCTGATTTCATTTCGGCACATGATTGTCATTTTTAATACATTCATATGTACCCCAATTCGTAAGAAATAGCAATAGAAGCAGCGGATTACATATTAAAAGGACCAACTTCATCATGGCTAAATTCTTCTAAAGAAAACTAAGTGTCCTGAATCATCATCATGGAACCCAGTGCGTGGGAAAGCCTTCTTAGTGTCCTTGGTAGGGAGTCCCCGAGAGCAATTATAGCACGAATAGCTCTTCTCCATTTTACCTCCACGAGGGATTTTCTAGACAGCAATTGGTGTAGCAAGAGTGTCAATTGTATCATTCCTCTCTGCGCTGTAGCTGTCCATTGTCCTGTCTGACAGTATCGTTACTTGGAGAAGTTTGATGAGCGGGCGAGATTTCGTGGCCAGCAGCTTGCTCCTTCTTGTGGTGTTCCATGACGACCTCGCGCACAGTACTCTGGAAGTAAAGAGGTCCCATTTCCTTCTCCGGGTGAAGCTCGCCGTTGACAAAGACACCGGCGTTGAGGTTCTTCTGGGTGTTAACGCATAGGTATTTGTCCTCAGACATGATACGTTTATACATGTCGCTGATAAGGTTGAAGTCCTCATCGCTGGAACTCTTATTGCGGTAGACTTCATATCGCATTACTGATTTAGTGGGGCTGACGGGAGTAAATCGCTGTATGAAGAAAAAGTGAGGGCTGAAGAGGTCAGCAATGTTCCAACCAACTGCAGTGGGAGTGATATACTTACGAAATATTAAAAGAGGCATTGGGCCAGAAGTAAGTAACGGCGATCCGAAAGCCCTTCTCGATCTGCTCGGGTCGCGCGGCGCCGTAGTGTTGGATGTGACCGGCCTTGGTTTTCACATAGTAGGAGTTAAGATCAGCAATTGTGGGAATATCGGGGTGGGCGACGAGGCAGTGGTAGCACTCGTTGTAGTTGTCGGCCAGAATCTTCCAGTTGAACTCTCCATCTTGATCCCACGTGTGGTCAAAGACGTAATCTTCGAAGTTATAATAGTCGAATCGGGGCTGCTCATCGACACCATCAAAGTCGTCCTTCCAGGCAACCTCGGGGGTCTCGCTAGCATCCAAGTTGACCCAGATAAAACCGTTCCTGTCAACGTGGACATGGATAGGGAATGTGTCACTCTTATGAAAAGCATCGATGCTTCCTTGGTGGTCCTTGGAGATGATGAAATCGTAGCCGGCGATATCATATTCAACAAAGTCACCGGGATTGGCGACTCTATGCTTATGCGTGGTGAGGAGCCATTTCCGGGAAAAGATAGATCGTCGTTCAAGCTCAAACATCTCCTGGGAGGTATACCAGGAAGCGGGCAAAGCACGGACAGGCTTTTTCCTGTCATTCTTCGCAAGATCCTTCTCCGCTGTTGCGGAGGTACCAAAGAAGTTCCTCAAGAAAGACATTATGAATAGACCAGTGGCCGAAGGTACGTCCTCCTAGTAAGAGAAGAAAAGAAGATAGAGTCTGTTAAGCCCTAATCCTGACGATTGAAGTGTGTTTTGGAGGTTCTGTTGACAACCCTCGAACTTCCAGGCATCTGCTCTTCTAAATAGCCATCGCGACCAGCTTGACATGTAGTTCACCACGCCATATCATATCGATTACACCGGCAAACAACCGTTTGAATCCGATGCCGATGATGTTTGGATACTCATAGAAATCCCAGTGGCCAATTTTAACGTGCATTAAGCCCAGGAACCGATCACTTGACCGGCTGCGATCCCGGCGGGACCGAATACCTTAAAAAGGTTATCAAAACACTGACTGCCGTAGAACATCAAGAGTCCAGACCCAGGAATGTTTGTGCTAAAAAGGGGAGCGGATGCAATCCTTGATTCACTGACTGCCTCCCAGAATGCCCTCTACATAATTCCATATCGAGCTATAGAGAACATCGAAATAGATCCAACCCCCCTTTTGCCTAAAACGGTCCTACGTCGAGTTTTCAATCTTCTTCTTATTTGCATACGGGATAATGTGCCCCGTGGCCTGTGATCATCCTACCAACGATTACGGTTCTTGCTTGCCGATTCTATCTTTGTCCGTCTGCCCCCAGTCATCAACCTTAGTTGATTATGGGACTTTTAAGTTATTATTATATTATGCTTAATGCTGCGCGTTGGAAAGATGTGCTCAAAGTAGATATAAGAAATTCCTGGGAACAAATCAAACCTTGATGATGAACATATATGTTCGTTATTATGACGATATCGCAGTGCAAGGATCTTCTCTAATAGTCATGTCTATTCGCACGGGTATAAAAAATAATTACAATCAAGTCCTGTCCCATCAAATACGAGGACCTTCCAAAATCGGCTTCGCAGCTTCTGTCTTCCACCAACTCTTCCCCTCTTCTCCGGGGAAGGAGAACTCATCCATGCTCTGCGCTTTCATCTCCACGCTGTATCCGGGCTCCATGGGTGTCACATAGTATCCATCCTTCACGCTGGCAGGGTGCTTGAAATGCTCATGCAGATGATCGACATATTCGAGCACGCTCTTCTTGCCACTTACGACAACGTAATCGATCGTGCTCAAATGCTGAGTGTACTCGGGTAAGCCAACACCGCCGGAGTGAGGGACAATCGGAACGCCAAATTTACGCGCGAGAAGGAGGATCGCAAGAACTTCGTTCACACCACCGACACGGCAAGCGTCTGCTTGGAGAACTGTTAGAGCACCAGCTTGTAGGAGCTGTTTGAATATAACGCGGTTCTGGCACATCTCTCCCGTCGCAACGCCAATGGGGCCGTAAGGTGTGTTAGCAAGGGCTTTCTTGATCGCGGCGTGACCGAGGATATCATCGGGGGAGGTCGGCTCTTCGATGAACCAGGGCTTGAATTCCGCAAGTTGTTGCATGTACTCGATGGCCTCTGGGACGGACCAAACCTGGATAGATGTGAGTATTTCGAAAACCGCAAATGAGAAATGCTCAACGTAGGCCTACCTGGTTTGCGTCCACCATGAGGATGTTCCCCTTATCGTATCCAATGGCTTCTCTGGCAATCTTCAACCTCCTCCTGTCTGATTCGACGCCTCCACCGACCTTCAGCTTGAAATGCTTGTATCCGAGCTTGACACTCTCTTCCAGAAGCGCCTTCAACTTTTCTTCTGAGTAGCCCAACCATCCGGCACTTGTGGTGTAGGCGGGGACGGCCTTGCTCTGTTCAGCCTCCTTGATGCGCTCCTGCTTACCGGGTTCGACCTCTTTCAGCAGCGCGATAGCTTCTTCCGGCGTCAAAGCGTCGGTGATGTAGCGGAAGTCAATGCAGCGAACAAACTCTTCTGGAGTCATTTCTGCAACTATCCGCCAGACGGGCTTGCCCAACGTCTTCGCCCACAAGTCCCAGAGAGCGTTGACAACAGCTCCGAGAGCAAGATGGATAACACCCTTTTCCGGACCAATCCATCTTAGCTGACTGTCAGAAACGAGATATCTCCATGTCTTGCCCCAATCAGCTGCTAAGTCGTCCAATTCCTTGTCGATCACTAAGGGAGCAAGCTGAGCAATCGCAGCGCAGACGATCTCGTTGCCGCGGCCAATGGTGAATGTCTGTCAGGAGCAACAGTGTCAGCAGACTCCTTATACGATCCTAGTTATTGTGTCTGCAAAAGCGCGTACCATTCCGTGTCCAGCGTGTTCCGAGTCGGTATGCAGGATACAGTATGCCGCAGAATAATCACCAGCCGCGTTCATCGCATCCGATCCTGTCTTGTCGAGGGAGGTCTCCGGGGTGGTCAGCCATCGCAACCAAAGAGCTCAGGGAGCAGACAGAAACCGTATGGGGACATGTTCTGAAGATTGTGGACATACCGGAAACCTCACATCCCGCGTGGTAAAACTTGTGATTTTCACCATCGTGTCTTGTTTTGGCCGAATTTTGCAATTGTGACCTCTCTAATTCAACCTCTCCCGTGAGGACAGCTGCACTCAGACTCAAATCGCCCAATTGATCCTGTTTCTCGTCACAGAAGCCGTCTGACAATGGAGCAGCAGATCGGACGCGATTAATAAATAACGGAGACAAGCTCGCGACTAAATACGTCACCGGAACACCAAATCATGCAATAATAATGGGAAAGTAGAAACAGCATTCTCCCCGGGTAAACAGCAGCCTATATATGAGCTTTGGAAAAGTTCTCCTCCTCGTTAGACCCGTTATATAACCCCCTTCTTCCATCACCCGACGGCATAGTGATATGGTGTTCTTCGTCGCGGGGCATTTCAACAACCCCGCGCTCAACGCCGACTGGTGGATAAATTACCTTCGGTCGGACTACTTGCCGTTCCACCAACCAGCTGGCTCCGTTTAAAGCCGGAGTTGGTCCGATTTGGACTATTTGATATGGAAATTAACCGGTACTCAATCTTTTAGTTCGTGTACTACACCAGACTATATTTGATTGTTCGACCACCATATTTACTATTTATTTCAGTGACATGATTGGTAAACATATCCGCCGTCGGGATTATTCCGGCCTATACAACAATACAGGGCGCTGTGAGAATGACCATCAGAAGTAAATCGCAATTCCATACATGGAGTGAATATCCGGTGTCGCTAGACCTACCAGACTCATTTAGAGAATCACCAAGAACAAATTCAGCAAAGTACTGGAGCAATGCTGAAACATGACCTTCCTGTCATCATTTGTACCATGTGAAGCAGTCCTTTCCATCCATCTGGACCAGTTTCGTGGAAGGCACGCCTCATGGTCCCAACGGTCCGGATACCATTCTACCCCCTTCCCAGTCAAGGATACGAGTGACTTTAGTGAGCGAACATAAAGTCCAGCCGTTTATTTCCCTTGTCCTTTGTATTTGAGACATATTCGATCTTCTCACCCTCCGTGAGCGCATTCCATCGTTTTGCTCGGTAATAGTTCCGCACGACATAATATACTTTGGTCAAGATATAGATGACGATGTTCATACAGACCAAAGCTAGCAGCGTTCGGTTGCCAACCCTATACCGTGGGGCGTCCCCTGAAGTATGTATTGTCAGAACTCGGGTCGAACAGGTTGTCGAGATAGCAGAAGTGCCATTATGTTGGTATACTCACATTTTTGATAGATATTGGAAGCAATGATTCCTGAAGTCTGCACAGCCATGTTGTAAAGAGCAGCGGACGTCGTTCTCGAACGGACGGTATTCGAATTTCGTGAGTTCCAGCCAACTTGGATAGGGTGCGCTGCAGATAGGTTGTCAGTTCGATGTCTCTCGGATGGATCATGGTCTTGGTTTGGTAGAGCTCACAGCTAGGGTATCCAAGGATTATGGTCAGCACCGCCCATGCTGTCCACTTGTTGATCTGCGTGAGATCAACTACATTGATATAGATGAAGAGTGGCAAAACCCAGATTTGCGGGAAAAGCGAAACCCAGGTAAGCGACTTGACAACTTCAGCGAAGTATGTTAAGCTTAACATAGTGATGATTGAGATTACCTGGGTAGGAGTTAATGAGTCAAGTCGCTCAGCTGAAGTCCGCTAAACTTACGTTATATGGAATGGTAAGCAGGTTGGTTTTGAAGGTGCCAAATCCGAAACTTTTTAAAATGAGAGTGAAGTATTGGTTTACAGTTGCTGCAGACATACCGCATTAGCATAGTACTAAAGGAGGAAACCAGATGATATTCATACTCATTGGCGTCTGGAAAGTTAGCCCAATGATATACAGCGGCCATAGATCAAAGTCCGTAATACTTTGCCACAGAAGTTTCGGGGTGATTGGCTGGCGGTTATGCATGCCACCTTTGCTGGGGTCTTCTCGAATGACGCGGTTCACCATGATAATCTCTTCCCTGGAGACATATTTCAATACACTGTTCCTGTCTTCTCATATTGAAATGGAGTACATACCTCTCAGTAAACCAACCTTTCTTCCCTCGCAACCAGCCCGCAGTTTGCGTAGGCGAGGGCGGCATGAAGATAAACGCTGCGAATCCAATCACAATTGTGAAAAGACCCTTTAGATAGTCTTCAGTGAGTCTCCACCTCAAAAAGACTAGTGTAGATGAGCGAAGCATACCTCAAGCAAGAAAAGCCAGCGCCATCCGGCAACACCATCGTGGCCGCGTAAGTGTAGTATCCCAAATGCCAAGAAACCAGCTATGATGTCCGCGACAGACATGGCTGTCCACCAAAAGCCAAGCCGTATAGAAAGTTCATGGTGCTTATAGAAATAGGAAAGGTATAGGATCATCTAAATCATGTCAGTGGGACGGTGTAGGAAGATAGGCTCAAGGGTATCACCTACATCCGGGATGAAACCACCTTGAAGTATACCCAGCAATGCCCTACACACGAGAAAGGAAGTCTTTCCGGAGAGTTTGTATTGACTTGAAGCGACAACAGACCATAAGATCATCTGCGATGGAATCCATCTATCTGGACCGACCCATTTACTGACGAGTTGAGAAGGTAGCTCAGCGCACAGAAAGGCTAATTTGAAAACTGTATTTCCTAGGTTATAATCTTGAATTTAACGTTAGATATGCAGCGATGTTATGTGGTGGAAAATGGTCTAGTATCACTTACCATTCGTTGTTAAACCGAGGTCTTCGAGGAAATTGTCCGTATTGGCTTGCTCTGATAAGATGGATCATTAGTATATTCCGTTCGATAATTGGGACGAAAAACACCCACGTATATTCGAGCGATCAAGCTCCAGGGCCATAAACATTATGCAAGCCCATATCATGATCCGTACATCAATTTTGCGTACAATTTTCTGCAATCTGTCAGCATTGTTCAATTTACTAACTAGTTCCTCACAGGCCAAACATGCATTCTCTTCACCCCATGTCCATCTCGCTGAGGGATCGAAACGATGTAGGTTTTCCCAGTCGGCTCGCGGCTTATACTGCTTGGCCAATTCGGGGTCATCGAAAACAGATGGCTGTGTCGCAATCGCATTGGGATCGTATTTAGCACCCTTCTGGAACCAGAACCGGCGCTCCTCTACAGGATTGCCCAACTCAGCGATATCAGAACCGGATTGGATTGCGGAGCTGGAAACAACGGGCCCTTTTCCATCGTCATCCACCCCAGAATGAGAGACAAACTGTGAGATGCTGCCACCCCCCTTGGCTGAGGTGCGAGCAATGACGGTAGCCATTGTTCTACTTAGTACTTCAGCATAGACAATTGTCGAAGAAGCATGTCCTGTCAAGCGCAGGGATACAATGAGATATTTATAAACGACACCATCTCATTTAAATAGATCCTTCGGGTATCTCTTCTTAAAGGGGAATATTGTATTTGGATGTTGCCTCACCGCCAAGCTATCTACATAATGTCACCGTCGGGGAAATGACGCGAGACCAGAAGAACCTGTCAACATTAAACGAGGAAAAGCCAGGCATAAATCGAAATCGATAAGAACACGTCCTTTCATTGGTGATCGAATGGCTAGAATTGACCTGGCTCTCGCTATCCGGAGCGCAGACCATCTATGGCGATGCGCAGCATCGATTTCGATGGTGTGAACACGCCAAGGATTGCAAATTAGCACCGTGCAGTTGGAATACAACAAGGTCCGTTGATGGCGGTACTTTCCGCCAGAATATAATATGGATAGTTACTATACAGCTCAGTAGTATGCGGTTGAATCGAGAGGGCATATGTATCACGCAATTCGCTGGTGGAAGCTCGCAAAGTGCAACTGTCAACCCCGCAACTAACACGCCAGTAGAGTGGCATTTATGGAATGTTGTTCAATGGTATAATCTCGCAGTGATCATTTCAAGAGACGAGGTTAGACCTATGCCATTCTGGCGACGCCGAAATATGGGCTGTTCGCTTATATTGTCCGCACCCATAGGGGCTGAGATGTAAAGACAACAAAAGTAATTATACAACAATATTTTGAGTTTCTTTTCACAGATGTCCATTCATTGGTTACAAATGGGTTACTGGATGCACCATGGCGCTAACTACACGGCTATCTCCAACGCTTGACTCTCTAGGAAGGATAGAGTATTTTTATTATACCCTTCTATTCCAACCACAAGACCCCATTGTCTGATTTTGAGTGATTAGGTCTCAACATTCTTCACTTTTTGGTTTTCTCATTCCGCGATAACGTTCTCCAGAACAGATGAGTCCCTCTTCCCTTTTACCTTAACATATTCGCCGACGCTATTAGCGCTGGGAAATTTCTAACGAGTTAACTGGTAACTAAGGAATAAAAAGTTGGAGATCAGTAATGTATCAAACTCCGAGTGACTCGGGATACTTTCGTTTCTGCTCCTACATTCGCCGTAGCTGATTTAAAGAAACATACGTCAACCTGAACGATTGCGGCGTTGAACTTAGAGAATACAATAATGTACGACATACATTATCGATGAGCTATTATCTTTCGAATACGTTGTCAGCGGTAATCACTTCTTCTTAGTTGCTACTATTATCGCTGAGCCCTGGAAATCCAGCGCTCATAAGTAGTAGATAATGGTTTGCGAATTCGGGGCCCATATCTTAAAGGGAAACTATGGTACAAACCCCATCATTTTTCACAATTCGATAGCGAGGCAAGATACAACATTATAAATCAGGAATTTAATAAGAATTGGCTATTTTAAGTATACTATTTTGGTGCTCTCTAAGTATTTTGCGTGCAGCGGCCAGTGTAGTTCCATTTGAAGAAAACGTGCCTGGTCTAATCCACTACTCTTGCATACAGACGCATGTGATTTATATATCAATCTATTTCCTAGATTACCATTAGCCTTTCCAGGGTTATGTACCCGTTTCTTTGATTGGTAGAGCATTGGGACCGGCATTGGTCTCCAAAGCGCATCGGATGGGGCCAGTCGCTACTTACTATATGCGGAATCTTTCTGGAAGCTCCCCCTGTGGTCGTACTTCCTCTGCGGCCCTTAAACAGAGAAGTCCCAGGGTATTAGTCGCTATTTGGAAGTAGATAAAGTTTCTAGATCCGCAGTGGTTGCGTGCATTGTCAAGTGCAGATCTACTTAGTGCGGATCGGTTGTATGATCGACACTGCCAGAATTACACCAACTTTGACTGCGATTTTACCTATTTCTTTACCTATGAGGCCATTCGAGATAATAATTTATTCTTTGGGTTCTCTGACGGCAAGCAATCGCACTAGAGTGCCAGCAGCATCAACGTCAGCATTACTATAATGTCCTCCCTTTGCAACTACCGAGCCATTGAGCCTGGTTACAAGCGAGAACAAGATTTCTATAGTAAAGAGAAATACGATATTGGCAGTAAAGCTCTGGATGGCCTACAGCAGGAACGAAATAAGCTATTTTGGATTCAGTGTCTGTAGGTATTCCAGACATACCCAGCCGGAATGATGATCTGCACTCTGGCTGCGCATTTCTCAGAGTAGGGCAAGATCCGAGAATCTATTAAATAAGTGGAGGCGATCGTGCACAGATCATTGCCCATGGTACGGAGCATATATACGGGGATGACGCCAGGAACAGGATCTTAACTTGGACCGGGTCACTGGCCGTTAAAGCCAAATCAATAAGAGCTGACAGAAAAGAGGAGGCAGATAGGCCTCAACCATATGTTGCCGCTGGTTGCAGACCAGGCGACGTGTATCAAACCTTGCAAGTGTGCTAGACTAGTGTCGATTTCCTATACAGAGAATAAGATGAAGCATCAACCTTTTATTGGCAGGACAAAAACAAGAGGCTGGTGTGGCACAGCCCTTACTGACCGCCTTTGGTCCCGCCTCTTCTTTTCCCGCCTTTTTCTGCCGCAACGCAGCAAATGAAACTGGCAGCTGAAGAGACGATAGATAGACGGTCGATCACCCAGCCATCTTCTTTTTCGACTTTCTCGTTGACTTGCTGATGATGTGTCTCGTCCTGGAAGCCATACTCTCACCTTGATTGTTCATATGATGACTGTTTGGAAGTAGTGATGGCTTGGCCAGACGCCATGCCACACACTGTAACCTCACGGTGCACACGTCTGCATGCTGCGGTAACAGTCTGACCCGATCGAGGATGGCTCTCGAATCCTCGATCTCTGCGATAGACTCCAGGTGGATGAGCGTCCGGGCGCAGGCTTTGTTTAGCAACCTTTAGCTCATCTGGTGCCGTAGTTAGCGGAGAAGCTAAGATGAATAGCCGCTCCACTGGTGTCCCCGCCAACAGCTTCTACCTAGATGATGTCGATACAACAGATCTGAACAGGCAAAATTGGGAAAGAGAGGAGGCTGGGCTGCGTTTCGACTGTCCGCTCTCAGGAGCTTCTCGAATTCGCTGTTTCCCCTTAAAGGTCTCAGGTGCTGCTGCTATGGTGGTGCTTTCCATCTGCCAGCGCCAGCTCTGGCCTTTATATTTTTATCCCCCCCGCCATCTCTCATCTTCACTCTTTTCCATCCTCTCTTACAATACCATAGCCGTTAATCTGCATTGCTGACCCATCGAGTGCACCGGTCTAAGAGATTGTCACTCGAAGGAGCTGACTCCTTTTCCTCTGTATCTTCTATCCTTGCAGTGATTGGTCTACAGTGTGCTGTATAGTCGTCATGAGGTTCTCCACAGCGAGTATCGCAGCTTTCGTGCTGTCCTCCACGTCGTTCGTGGCTGCTCAGACATACACGGATTGCGACCCTCTACAGAAGAGTATGTATTGTCTCATTGACTTCTTACTTTCAAGCACCACTGCTGACTTCAAGCAGCATGTCCAGCGGACCCCGCACTTGGGACGTCGAAGACATTTGACTTCACTCAAGGCCCTTCGTCAGATTTTACCGCTACTGGAACTCCCACGTACGACAGCAATGGAGTAGGATTCACTGTTGCCAAGCAAGGTGATGCTCCTCTGATCCAGTCCAAGTGGTACATCATGTTTGGTCGTGTCGAATTCCAAATCAAGGCTGCTCCCGGAACGGGTATCGTCAGCAGCGCCGTCCTCCAGTCTGACGACTTGGACGAGATTGACTGGGAATGGCTTGGCGGCGATGACACTCAGGTGCAGACGAACTATTTCGGGAAGGGAGATACTAGCACCTACAATCGTGGTGCCTTCCATTCGGACCCAGGAAACCACGACGGCTTCCACACCTATACTGTCGACTGGACGAGTGAGCAGATCGTTTGGCAAATTGATGGTAACACCGTCCGTGTGCTTACACCTTCAACTGCGGCTGCCAACCAATATCCCGAAAGTCCAATGATGGTCAAGGTGGGAGTGTGGGCTGGTGGTGATCCCTCCAACGCTGCGGGCACGATTGGTAAGTAAATTTACAGTCCCCTGTTGAGAGATACTTTGGACCTGACAACTCCCAGCATGGGCTGGAGGCACGACCGATTACGGCGCTGGCCCCTACACCATGTATATGAAATCGCTCTCCGTGACCGATTACTCGACGGGTACATCATATACATATGGAGATAAGAGTGGCTCATGGGAGTCAATCATATCCGATGGCGGCAAGATCAATGGTAACATTGGCGCTGCTCCCAAAGAGGCATCTTCTGCTCCGCCGGTGACCTCGACGGCTGAATCTGGTCCCCTCCCATGGAGTGGCACACACAAGGAGACGTCCAGTTTTAGCACTCCAAGTATTTATCCCTGGGTGCCTGGACCGACTACAATGTCTACGGAAACTGCGTCCTCTTATCCCGGACTCCCCAGCGGCTGGACAATCAACAGCTCTGGGCACGCCATACCGCCGAGTGCGGCCCCTGTGAGTGAGCACACCCCGTATTTCCTATTTCTGATTTATTCATCAATGCTGATTTTTCTTTCTGTATTAGTCCACATCCCCGCCTTCTTCGTTGCCGTCTCCTTCTTCATCGGCCTCGCCTTCCCCTTCTGGCCGCACTACTAGACCAGCCACGTTGGCGACAACCAGCACCAGGCGCCACAGCACTTTAGTGACATCTACCAGTCTTGCGGCTCATCTTTCTGCATCGTCGACCTCGTCTGCCCCTGTTGCCCCTTCCACGGGTGGAGCTAACAGCAACCTTCGGATGACGGCTGGTCTTGGTGCCTTCTGCGCATTCCTTGGAGGCGCTTTGGCTCTCTTTTGAGCGATCTTACCAACTTGATGACTGAACGTTTGAATGGGTTACGCAGAATGACTGGTTCCTACACGTACGATACAGGATGTCTCGGATGCTGGATTTTCTTTTTTTCTATTCTTTGTTTATGATTCTCACATGATACGGTGCATGATCCTCGGCGTTCTGACGGGTACGAATTGAAAATGTCTCAGCGGAAACAGCTGGACGGTCTTTTGAGAGCGCAATTGGACAACTGGTCCTTTTGGCATTTCTCTGCATATCTTCTTGAGCCCCAGCGGGCGTTGTGTTCATACTATGTATAGATTATTGGAGCAGTAATATCCGTCGTCGCGAGATCAACGGCAATAAGAAAACTATTGATCACGGAAAATGAAAATGCACTGTATGGCTACTCTAGGGTATGCGCCTAATCTGTCGTCAATTGAAGCATGTCCCGCCGTCGACTTCGGAAAATACGGGCCGTTCGGGATTGACGTGGATTCGACGTGAAGTTCAGGATGCGTTTCTGCGATATGCCTGCAATACATCAGATTAGTGTCATATTTCCCTCTATCACTCCTACAGTTGCCGGTAGCCAGTCTCATAGTTGGTTCATACGAAGGCTGCTTGGAGGTACCAACCGGAAAAGCGGGCAATGAGTAATGTCCGACACCAATCGACGCGTTTTGGTGTAAGCTGTAATAACCCAATCGCCGCGTGAGGTTGTAGTGTATAGGACCGTTTTTCTCTAGATATTCCCCCTCCTGTGTCAGAAAACATACCACTTCTTATATTCGTCTCTTCAATAGAAAGCGGCGACAGAGCGATCATGACGGCCCGTGTTTTCCTCATCCGCCATGGTGAGACGGAGTGGTCGAAGGGGGGCAAACATACAGGCAGCTCTGATATCCCCTTGTCCCACGAGGGCGAGAAGCAGGTCGAAGAAGCGCGCGCAGCCTTTGTAGGCGAAGGGAAGTTGATCAATCCACAAGATATTGGCAGAATGTATTATTCCATATCCAATGGCACATTTGTCTCTCATTCGATCCTTTCACTGACAAGTGTATCCGCAATCCAGCTACTGCTCTCCCAAGGGCCGCGCGCGGCGAACCGCTGAGCTCCTCCATCTTGGTCTCCATAGTCACCACCACTTTAAGGAACGGGATGGTTTCAGCGTGTCGACGTCCTCTGCTCCATCGAGCAATTCCACCATCGTTGAAATCACTCCCTGGTTGCAGGAGTGGGATTACGGTGATTACGAAGGTCTGACCATTGACGAAGTGCATGAATTACGCAAGGAGAGGCACCTGGATAATGGTAAGAGATGGAATATCTGGCGTGATGGATGTGAAGGTGGAGAGTGAGTAACCTTTTTTTTTTTTTTTTTTTTTTTTTTTTTTTTTTTTGTGGCAAGGGAGAGAGATATAACAAGAGATAATCCCTCTATTGTGTACGGATAAGATAAACCAACTAAAGAACCCAACAGATCCCCCGAACAAGTCTCTGACCGACTCGACCACCTCGTTCACGAGATGAGAATCGAGATTGAGCGCAACACCAGACCCACGGCAGCAAATACGCCACCGAGCCAGAAGCCCAAAAATATCGTCTGCGTGGCTCATGGTCATATCCTTGCGGCGTTAGCGCTGCGTTGGGCTGAACAGCCGCTCAAGAATGGTATGCGTATGTTGATCGAGACTGCGGGTGTGGCTGTTCTAGGGTAAGTTGATACTCTACATTCGCTGTTTCGGGAATACTGGAATAGTTGTTGCGTGCTTATGTGGTTGGTGCTGATCCTGATTTCTTGCTTGGTAGATATGAGCATGACAATTTGAATGAGCCGGCTATTACGCTGGGAAGAGGTCCGAGGAGATAAATCAATTGGCCGAGCTGAGATTCCTGGAACGCAGTACAAGTTTAAATCTACAGACTGCAGGGATCGAGGCAGGTTCGATGCAATTGAAAGAGCTCTATTATCTCTCAGAAATAGTTTAGATGGTGTGAGTGGAGTTATAGTTATTATCAAGAATTAAACATGTTTTGCGTGGTACTCCTTTGCATAATAGTTTCAGCTGTAGACGTCATGGAATAGGGATACCACTACTTTAAGAACATGGTACTTTTCAGTCTGCCAGCCTACCTAGTTTTCCGTCCGCATTGAAGATATAACACGATGCCCTCGATAGGTGCTACACAAAGAAACCATTATATTTGGAAATTGTATCTCCATAGCATGCATGTAGCTTGAGCTTATCCTATAGGGAGAACATTATACGCCATCTACTCTATGTTTGTACCGGCATCGGTGCCGGCGCGGGAATTTCAACAATACTCGTAGTACCTCTTCCGTCGGGTACACGCGTAAGGCTGGCTGGAAAGAAATAAGACTTATCAATCGCCGTCTTATCAGGGTCCGCTCCCTTTTCGTTATATGTCTCGCCGAGAATCTCGCTACCGCGTATACCAAGGTCGCTTCTAGAAAGAAGTTAGTTTTGTGCTTGCCCTAGCAAAAGTCAACGCGAGGCACGCTTCACGTACAGAGACGATGATGTATGTTCCGGCCTCTCTTCATTCATCATGGCCTTCCAGCTTTTGTGGCAGTCTTTGATGAGCTCCATGGCGAAACTGGTATTGTTGACATTAAGTTCTTTCGAGTGATAAAGTATGAAACCAGAGACGATCAGTGTGAAACATACTCTCTGCCAAATATGTTGCCCTCCGATGCAAGTTCATTTTCCTTCTTCCCATCCGGCACCTTATACATCCTAAACCACCACTTCATCATCTCCAGAAAACCAGGCATGTACGCCTCGACGTCTCCGATATCATTCACTTTCGCAGCTAATGCATCACGCACATCTACCACGAGGACCTTCCAGTCTGTCTCTCCTTCGTCGAGGATAGCAAATGCACCGAGGACCTTGACTGGTTTCACTTCACCGGTTTCGCCAACATAGCCGCCCAGTTCGCATACGTCGAGTGGGTCGTTATCGCCGTTAGCGTGGGTGTGGGGATCTTCGATGGAGGGATCTTCCCATGTCTGTGAGTATAGAGTTATCAGATATCATAATATTATTGGAGCTGTAGTGATCTGTGTATGAAACTACCTGCGGAAAAGCCCCATAGTTCCAGGGATATCCCTTATGCGGGAAGATATTTGGCACATAGCGTGGTCGGCCTTTCTTGATATCCTGCTTAATGGGCGAAAGGAATTCGTCTTTGGATATCTGCGCAGAACTAAAATAAATTCTCTGTAGCTGAAGAGCTTATATATATGATTTTGATGGCTTATTCTCACCTCCATCTTGGCATTACTCCAGCGTGGGATCTCAACGATCATGTTCAATATTCCCTTCTGTTCATCATTGTACAGTGGGATGTCGTGCCATGGGGAAATTATTTCATTGTCTTTTTCGATGTAGACTCGATATCCGGATGTGAAGGGCTGCCCGGTCTTGCGGATAATGTAACGGTCTGTGGTGGACATTTTGCTTGGGATGGATAATCTTCAGTAAGGGGGTGTTTAGAGATCGATTTCACGGCGTTTCAATGGTGGGTATACAGCGCTGCACATACAATGCATCTACATATTGAATGCTTGGGGAAAATATTGTATGCTCAAGATGACGTAGCGAGTAAGTACTTCGGATCTTGAATCCCGGTGGCCAGTTAGGATTTCTTTCCTGAGAAGTCGATTATCATCTTTTACTTTACTCTTAGAAATTGTATTTCTACCCCCATAACATTCTAGCAAATAGTGTCAAGGACTATTCCCACATATTCCCAGCATACTTAAAGTTCGCATGTGTACATTTTAATTGGTCTTCAATGTCCATCAACCGATTGTACTTGGCCACTCTTTCACCTCTGCAAGGACTCCCTGCCTTCAAATGTCCGCAGCCAATAGCTACAGCCAGATCGGAAATGAAGTCATCGTTGGTCTCGCCTGATCTATGGGAGACGAATACTTTCCACCCGAAGCTATAAGCGCTTTGTGCACTGCAACACATTGTTAATGGAGGCGGAGACTGGGTATTTGGAATTGTAACCCTTACACAGAAAGAGCCTCGCTGACAGTGCCAATTTGGTTAACCTTTAGCAAAATGGAATTGCAAGCGGCATGTTCTCGTGCCATTGCAAGCCTAGAGATGTTAGTGGCGAGAAGATCGTCGCCGACAAGTTCGATTTTGCAATCTCTGTTGAAGTTCCTCCAAGAAGCCCAGTCGTCTTCTGCAAAGGGGTCTTCTAGGAGGATTATCGGGTATTTCTGTAAGAGTTTATTATATAGATCGGTAAGCTGCGTTGAAGATAGTTTCTCCTCGTTTCCTCGTTTGTAACCGATATCGTAGCAGCCGCATTCAAAGAACTGGGATGATGCAGGGTCGATGCCGAATTTGATTTTCCCTTGATGACCACTGGATTTCACTGCTTCTGTTAAGAGATCTAGTGCCTCTTCTGGATCGGATATTGGGGGCGAAAAGCCTCCCTCTTCGCCAACAGCAGTTGCTACGTGAAAATGTTAGCTCTTGTTGGTGAAAACGTGAATCAACTAGGTACTCACCGGCTGCTCCATACTTCTTTTTGATCATACTCTTTAACTCCTGGTACACCTCACTCCCGATCTGAATGGCTTGTGCCATTGACTCCGCGCCCACCGGTGCTATCATGAATTCCTGGAATGCCATTTGGTTTCCCGAGTGTACGCCTCCATTCAAAAGATTGAAGAACGGGACAGGCAGGACATAGCCCTCTGGTGCATGTGCTTCCTGCCTTAAGAATTCGTAAAGTGGCACATCCTGTAACCGCGAACGTCAGCACTGATAGATTATTCAGTTTGTGACAGACTTACTCTCGCTGCAGCTGCGGCTCGTGCACATGCCATGCTAAGAGGCAAGATGGCATTGGTGCCTAGATTTCCCTTGTCTTTTGTCCCATCAAGCTTGATCATGAAGTCGTCTATCTTGGCTAGGTCCCTGCTCACATCGAAGCATTTATCCACAAGCCCAGGTCCGATGACATGCTGAGCGTGGTACACCGCTTTCTCAACACCATTGCCTCCGTACATGTTTGGATCTGCATCGAGAATCTCATGCGCTTCATATGGTCCTCTCGACGCACCTGAAGGTGCTGACGCGGTGAAAGTACCTATGTAGTACCATCAGCACAGTAACACATGTATATTCTTCCTGCATTGGAATACTACCCTTGTTTGTTGTTACCCATACTTGTACCGTTGGTTTCCCTCTAGAGTCAAGTCTCTGTGCTGCGCGAACATTGGTGATCGTGCTAGGGAATTTGCTTGACATGTCAGGTCGACTGTTATTGGGCTTCCCATTTTCTCTGTTTTTTGAGAGTGAACTACCGATAAGACGCCTCATTTGGAATATCTATGGTTAAGTTTCTGCATCCATGAAGAAATTTGACTTGCATGGCTGGGAGACTTTATCAGACGGAATAAAAAGCCGCGAGGTATGCACAGAACTACCATATACGTCACTGCACGAAGTTTATGAAGACACTTCCGCGGAATTTACCTTTACCTGAATTCTAGAGTCATCTCTTCTCGCTTATGCTGCTACCAAGTCTCACACCGTAGAACATTTGATAAGGTGTAGATAAAGAAATAGAGAGGTCCACCAATTTCTGATATAATTGATATCCTAGATATAAGCATGCACCACTTAGTGCGTTATTTCCGGAATACCCTCTGTCGGATTCACCCTCATCAACAACTTTTGTGGCGTTCTACGCGCAGGGCTGAGTATACCACCGCTCGCACGATCTTGTATCTTCTTTTTGCACCAAGTCTTGAGACCACTGAAAACAGCCTGGATGGGTCGGCTATCTTCAAGACCTCCTGTGAGCTTGTTCTGCTTTTCACCAGGCCAGTCCGTAGACTGCGAAGGAGCCGGCTGTGGTCGTGTGATGGTGACAATTCGTGGTCGTCTAAAGTAGTAGAACGATTCCCGGCACAGTGGACAATTCGCATGATGTCGACCTATCCAGTTATCGATGCATGGCAGATGGAAGCAGTGCTCGCAGGGAAGTTGACGATATGGAGAATCTGCCTCCAGCCTCTCGAAACAGAAGACGCATGTATCTGGTGTGCGTCCTGTGAAGAACGTATTAGCTTCACTCATTGCAATATCAGCATCTTAGACAGTCATATTGTATACGAACCGAAAGTCCAGTGTGAGCGGTGAGCGAGACGCTCTGCGCGTAGCAAATCAAGCTCCAATTGACTCATGTCGGTCGTGTATGCAGCTCTCCTGTTGTGAAGAAATCAGGGTGCATCGTCGCAAGCTATTATTTGAAAAGGACCTTCGAGGCCATGCGGTCTGTGCTGCACTTGTAAGTTCGAGAGGAATAAATACCACGGAAATGCTGTCTTTCCAAGCTTATTATGACGTTAGAAAGTATTATTCTTGCCGACGCGTCCGAAAAGTGAACGCAGCTCGTTATAGCCAAGGTGTGAGTTAGATCCTCAACCCAGATTTCGGCCTTAGCGCAAATCACGGAATGAATTTCCTGGAGTATAGCTATACTATCATTGCATATCGAGTAGCTCATAGATTATCCGGCGATATGTCTCTATACCAGAGTCTGTGAGTAGGGTGATGGTGAGGTTTGCTTCTTTTATGATGTTATTGTACCTGCCATTTGAGTTCAGGAGGAGCCCTCGAAGGAAAAGCTGCAAGAGCCACCAGCATAGTAAGTTTGGATAGCATAGGATTGTGAGAGACAGAACATGGAATTACTATATATGGAGAGCCACCGAGCCTGAGAATGCCGAGGAATACGGTAGGACTTGCTCTCGTTTCTGACTTCCCTCCAGTGAAGTGAAGAAACCTATTGATATGACCTATTTATTTGGTGGGTGCATACCCCCTCTAGGCTCCAATGCCAAAGTCAACATCTATTATATGTTTTCGAATAGAACGTCGTTCGTAGTCACGATCGAAGCTAGAACACTACCATATCTTGAACTGTAATGTGTATAGGGCACAAAAAGAAGAGTTTATTATATTATTTTCGAGATTAAACCGGCTCAACAAGACCCAGACTGAACCTACGCTGTACAAGGTAGAGAGCCTGAGTGTATAGCATAGCACAACCAACCGGGCCTATCATGAGTACACATGTGATACGACGAAATCAATTCTTTGAACCCGCATTGACGTAGACATGTGACTCAGCTGTAGGCGGCGGCCTCTATAACATGGACCATATATACTCCGCAAAGGTTGGGATAATAACGCGGGGGGTCAGGTAGTGCAGTGGTTAGAGTCAGGACCTCGTTGAGGTCCTGCTCTAGGCACCAGCACTGCCTGCTCTCCCGGTTCGAACCCTGGAGGGCGCCTCCAGGGGTGAAAAAATCCTGCCCGCCGCAAGCAAGGTGGGATTTTCGTAGCATCCTCCTCCTCCCGAGTGCACTCGGGAGGCCGGGGATGTGAGCTTTTTGTGTCCTTGTGGAGGTGTGAGCTTTTTGTTTCCTTGTGGAAGTGTAATGTTGTGATTTCCTTTTTGGGAAACCGCGATGTTATTTTGGATATGCGATTACCATGCCTTACTGCAGCTTCAACAGAATGCATCAAGTCGCAAAAAAGAGGATAATAGAATTTCCTTCCAAATGTAAACTTCATGTTGTATATAGACCGGTCATATAACATTTGAAAGGCATGTTTAAGCTAACTCTGTCCTGTACGGATATTTTGTTATCATATGTCGATATAATTCACAAACCTCGATACTTGTCGCGTACTTGGTTGAGATGGGTCGTAACTATGATCATCACTAATTCTGTTTCCGTGCATTCAGAGAAACTAGAGACAGTACAGACTGTTGCAGGTCTCGATATCGCACTAACGACCAATCCCTTGGCCACAAGCTAGTCAATCTTTCCATCGCCTCCTGATACAAAACTTACAGAACCTCAACTAAGAGCCAGTAGAAAGCGCACATTGTGACTTTTAACATTGATGCTGAACATTTCCGTGCTATATTCTCATTATAAGGGGATCATAGTGGTAGCTGAGTGCCAAATGAGCTTTTTGAATTAAGCTAGAAAGACCCCGCTCGCAACAACACGGACTTCGCTATGCTCACAAGCTGCCAACTACACCTAGCTACTGTACTGTACTGGTATTCCTCCTTGAGCCAATCTCGCGCTCCCCATATCCGAAGATGCTGCACTGGCTACTATATGATCATGAATCTGACTTTCATACCTCTCTGCTCTCGCCGAGGTGGTATGTGTACTCTGGATGTATTCGTTTCGATTTAGTTAAATTGTGTGTTATATTGCTTGCTGGTATAATTGCGGGTAGAATATAGATAGATTCTCATATGACTCCTCTTTTGGATTTGGCATTTTATGTGACTTTTGTGGCTTATAAACGAACGGGACAAGCTTCTTAGGCTCTTCAAATTGAGGCCCGACATGTCCAATCCTATGAACTGGGAGAGGGCAAGACGCCTCCAATAATTGTTATTTCTTCACCTGTTACATATATGACTTGTATAGTGATAATATTGAAGGCATAGAAAACAAAGGATGGAAGTCTCAAAGAATTAGGTGCGAGGAGATATATCTCGATCGTGTAATTATCCACACCCGTTGTTGGACGGTGCTACACATAATTCTCTTCATATATAACGCCTAAACCTAAGTAACCTTTACGAGGAAATTTTCATCGGAAATTTGTAATAAACAATGGTTTGCTGGTTAACGAGCAGTACTGCCTGCTTTCTCTGCTGACTGTCATTGTGCTTAGTAAACTAAATAAGCCTCAACGGCGTATGTGTGGTCTTTTCTTATGTCATCTAGCTTAGTCATTCTCTACTATAACGTAATTCCCTGCCGACCGGATTACCCGCCTAAGCGGATTAGTGCCGTATTATATACAAAATAGCCCTTTTTTAAACTAAAATATCTTAATAACTAAGTATCTAAAGGTTATTAGAACGGATATATGTAAAATATATATTGTTAAGATTATATATGTCTAATTTTATCTGCTTAAGTCTTGCTATTCTTTAGATATCTTAGGTAAAATATAATTATAAAAATTATAATAATAATTTATATTACCTAAATAATAAGTAATTTTTAGAGCTTAAAATTTTAGTATATAAAAGTTTACTATTATAGAAAGCTATATATTAAGTATTATATATGCTAGATATATAGTTGTTGAGAAATCTCAGTTTAAAAAGAGGTTATTCTATATATTATATAGTATTAATCCGCTTAGGCGGGTAATCTAGTTAGTAGAGAATTATGTTATAGCCTTAGGTATAGATATCTCTTAGTAATTAACTTTCTTCTTCTAAACAATATCTAGTAGCATATCTAAATATTTAGATTAGGCAATAATAAGGGGATTACATAGGCCTAGAGGGCTATAGCCTATATAGGCTAATGCTATTATATTATAATATTAATAATTATAATAATTATTATATTACTATATATAAAGAAGCCTAAAATATAATATTAAGTATAAAAGATATTACCTATTTAATAATATAGCAGTTAGCTATAATAATAATAATATAATAATATATATAATATTAAGGAAACCTAAATCTAAATAATAATAAACTTAAACTTTATCTTATAACTTCTTATTTATACTAAATTAAATAAATATAGAATATTTTTAAACTTAACCTTACTGCTATATTTAAAAAAAGGGGTAAAGATAAAGAATTATATTAAAGTCTAATTTATAATAATATATTAGCTATAAAGGGTAAATAATAAGATATAAATATACTCTTATTATAAGAAGAATTAATATAGATATTTAGTAATTATTTTAATAATTAAGACCTTAAAATAATTATAATAACTATAGCAGAAGACTTAGCTAATTATATTAGCTATATAGATTTAAATAAAAATAACTAATTAATATTAGGTATTAAAACACCTAATTTAAGATAATCTCCTCTAGCTCTAGAATAAGCTGCAAATATTATAATACTAAACTTATTATAACTAGACTTTAGCTTATTAAGTCTCTTAGCCTAAGTTGCTAATAATATTATTAATATTGCTTAAGCATAGGTAATATAAGCAATAGGCCTTAATAACAGACCTAGACTTAAACCTAAAACCTCTTTCTTATATAAGGGTAAATATAATATAGAACTTCTAGAAGTCTAGAAGTTTAAAATTTATAATTATATTTAATAATATAATACTAAAGACTAGTTTAAGAATTAATAAGAGATTATATAATATTATACTAGATTTCTTAAAGGTAATATAAGATTAATATAAAAAACTTAATCTAATAATATTAAGATAGGAAGGGCTATAAAGTTTAATATCTTAAATAATTAGTTATAGTAAATCTTAGTATTATATAAAAATATTAATTAAAAAGTATATAACTGTAATAAATATTATTAATTAATATAAATATATTTTATTATAGAATATATTATTAAATTGCTTATATTATAATAATAATTTAACTCTTTTTTATTAGATTATAAACTTAAGAAATACTTTATTTAAGGATTAAAAATCTATATTTATAATTATATAGAAGAAAATCTAAATTATAATAATCTTAATTATATAAACTATATTATAATAGCTAACTAATTTAATTAGCAATATATAGCTATATATATATATAATACCTACTAATACTTAGAATAATAATCTTAATAATTATATATAATAAGCAATAAATAAGAGTTATTAATAGTTAAGCTAATACTAGATTACTTATAATAATAAATATAGTTATAGCACTTATCTTACTCCTTTAAAATAATATTACTAGGGAATACTTTATAAAAAAATACCCTAGAATAAACTAACTATTATTAGAAGAATTACCTTTATTTCTAATATAATTATATAGAATACTAAACTTATAATTATAATAAAAGAGAATATTCCTCTAGTTAAAATTATTAATTAAGATAATAATTATCTTATATAGTAAAGTTAATATCTTATTTTTTAAACTTATATTATTATAATTATAATAGCTTAAGGAATAGTTAATATTAATCCTATAGTTACTCTAATAGCAGGACTAGATTTTTTAATTTAATACTGCCTTATTATTGCATTTCCTTTAATATATTAGATAAAAACTGCTAATATATTATAGCTATCTTATAACTATTTAAATAAGATTAATTCTATATAGAAGATCTTAGATAATATATTATAGCAATTAAAGCCTATAAAATTAATAAATAATAAAGCTGTTTAGATAAATATCTCTACTTATTCTTAAGAAAGATTATAAAGATTATAAGGGGTAAGTTTTTATTTAAAACCTAATATCCTATATATTATTTAATTAACTTAGGCGCTAATATAATATATACCTCAGTTAAATTTTATAAGATAGCTAATATTTCTATTAATATAATTAAGTAATTAAAAATATAATTTATAAATAATTTAGCTATAACTATTTATAGTACTGCAATAATACTCTTATAGTTAGATATATATTATATAGAACTATTTATATAAGTAGTTAACCTTAATAATTTTAATATTATTTTAGGTATAATATAGCTTTAGTCTATAAACTTAAAGATTAATTAAAAAATAATATAAATTATAATTAATAATTATAATAGTTTAATATATTACTTAAGCTCTATCTTATAATATATAATAATTTGCGATTTAGTTAAAGATATTAATAATACCCTTATCTCTTATAATAAAGCTAAATACTTTTTTAAAAAAGATATTAAATTGCAACTTTATACTATATAATAACTTAATAATATAATAAATACTTTATCTATAATAAAATAGAAGAATATATTATTAGAAATTATAATTATATTATAATAATTTAAATATTATTTCTAAGAAAAGCTACTTAATATAATTTTACTATTATAGCTAAGTAATAATTATAAAATTAATATATAAGATGCCCGACTAATTAATATTAATATATACTTATTATTACCTTTATATAAGGATAAGAAAGTGTAATAAATTAATAACCTTTATATTAAAGGAATTGTCTATAAATTAGTAAGCCCTTAGAATTTCCTAGCCCTATTTATAAAGAAACCAGGTAGAAGATAGAGAATATATATTAATTATTAAGCCTTTAATACAGTTATTAAATATAATAAATATTTACTGCTAAAAATCTAAAAATATTTTAATTAACTCTATAATACAGAAATTCTTAATAAACTAGACCTTATATAAAGCTACTATTAAATCTAGATTAAAGAAGAAGATATTCTGAAGATAGTATTTAATATATATTAAGAAAAATTTAAATTTATTATAATACTATTTAGATTAGCTAATGCTTTAGCTATTTTTTAAGCCTTAATAAATAAGATTTTATATCTATATCTTAATAAATTTATAATTATTTATCTTAATAATATTATAGTTTTCTCTCTAATATTAGAGGAGTATATTTATTACTTATCTATAGTTTTATAAGTTTTATCTAATAATTAATTATTTATAAAGCTATTTAAATATATTTTTATAAAGCTATAATTAGAATTTTATAGATATAATATAGGCGGAGGGATAATTTAGCTAATATAGTTAAAGATAAAGATTATTAAGAAATAGCTAATATTTATTAATATCTATAAGATTTATTAGTTTTTAAGATTAGTATAGTATTATTAATATTATATTAAGAACTTTACTAATATTACTATACCCTTATTAGACCTTTTAAAAGAAGGTAATATATAATTATATAAATAAAAGTATTATAAAATTAAATAGACAGCTAAATATTAATATATATTTAAATAATTAAAAAAGAGTATTATTAATAAATCTATTCTTTAATTGCTAAATATCTCTAAATTATTTACTCTTAAAATAAATACTAGCAATTAAGCAATTAGTTATAGCTTATTATAAAAAGATATAATTATAAAAGGCCTATATCTAATTATTTTTAAAGATCGCAAATTAATAATTTATAAAAAGAATTACTTAATATATAAGAAAGAACTACTAGTAATTAAATATACTCTTATAATTTAATATATATATCTTAATAATAGATATAAAATTATAGTCTTTACTAACTATAAAAGCCTTAAATATATATAAATAATAAAAACCCTATTAAAACAATTAATATAATAGTTAGCAGATTTCTAAGATTATAATCTTAATATTAAATATTGCCTAAATAGCTAAGCTATTATCTCTAATATAATATTACAATATCTTAACTTTATATTAGAAGAGAAAGAAGCAATATAATATACTATTAACTCCCTTATAATTAAATAAGATAAGATAAAATAATATAATATAATAGTTACTATATTTAGTAATAAGATAATATTACTATAATACTTATAATCTATAATTAATAAAAAAAAGGATAAGTTTATATTTAATATAAAAGGATTCTTATAATATTATAATAGTAATAATAATATTCTCTATCTTTATCTATTTTTTTATAATAATTTCCTAGAAGAAATATATATAGACTATAGATATCTCAGATATCTAGCCCTATTTAAGGTAATATAACTCTATATATAATAGCTAATAATATAAAAGGATATATAATATTTTATATAATACTGCCTTAAATATTAAGTAGTATAATAAGTATAACCAGGCCTTAAACGCGAGATACTATAAATATTTATTAGTTACAATATTTAACTATTTAACTATTAGGCAATTAACCTTATTAATATTCTACTAACTATACTAAACAGTAATAAATAAATTATTACTATAATTAAATATATAATAGAATAGCTAGTTATAGAAATATTACTAAATATAAAGGATAAAATAATTATAAAGTTTATCTATAATTATATTTTTATTAATTATAGAGCTTTATAGGAATTATTATCTAATAATAGCTCTAACTTCCTTTTCTAAATAATTATTTATTACTTAAAGATTATTAGTATATATTATTAGTATATTATACTATATTACCTAAGAACTAATAATAAGGTTAAGAATTATAATAGTCTATTAGATAATATACTAACTAAAATGCTTATTAATAAGCCTATTTATTTATAGGATAAATATCTTCTATAAGTAATCTTTATAATATATATTAAATTATACTAGACTATAAGATATAATTTCTTTTATCTCTTATATAAATACTATTTAATACTACTCTTTAATAATAACCTACTATACTTATTAGAGATTATAAATATAATTAAGGTGTATAAAAAATAAATTACTATATTATAATATACTTAGCTTATAGTTAATAAGAAGTTATTAAAAAAGGTAATATAAGTATTATAAGTTTACTATAATAATATTATTAAGTCTTCTTTTAAACTTAATAAATAGGTATTTATTTATAATAAAACATATTAAAAATTTAAAAAATATTAATTTAGACTATATAAAATCCTTATAGCTTATCCCTTTAAAATATATTATTTAGCTAACTATAATAGCAATATTTTATAATACCTTATTAATAAAAACTAATTAATCCTAGTATATATACTTAATAATATAGTCTTATAATCTTAGTTAACCCTAAAATAATAAATAGAATTATATAAATTATATAGCATTATTATAACCTTACTAGAAGTAAATGCTATTATTAATATAGAAGAATTACTGCTACTAACTTATAATAAACTTAATATAATAATACTAGCAGAATAGCAGAAATTATATTAAGAAATTACCTTATACTAAATATAAGAATAGCTATAAAAGAATTATCTTATATTATAATTATAACTAATTAATAAAATAAATAGTAATATTATATATAATATAATAATTACTAAAAGTTAAATACTAATAAAAGATTAAAATATTCTAGATAGATCTATTAATAAGCTAAATAAAGAACTTCTAATATTTATACTACTAATATTTGCAGTAAATATATTACTAGAGATTATTATTAGAATACTAATAATAAGTAGATAAGATAATAATAATAAAAAAATAGCAAATATATAGAAGCTAGAAAATCTAGTTATAGAGAATAATAATTATTCTAGAGATTTAAGACTAATAGATTTAATAATTATAACTAAGCTATTACTAGTAATATTAATTAAATCTATTAAATTATTATTATCTTATAATACTAGTATCTATAATTTATAGCATAGGCTAAAACTAATTACTAATCCTTATTTTATTATATTTTTTTTTAATAATACTAAAGGTAAAAGAATTAGGCAGAAATATAACTATTATAAAATTCTATTTAATTATAAATTCTATTAATAGTTAGGCTATTATATTATAATACTAATACTACCCTTAAGAATCTATAAAAACTATTATAAAATACTATCTTGAGAAATATTTTAATAAAATAAATATAAGAGCTTTTTAGAATTATAAATCCCTATTTATTATTAATATTAATAAATTATTGCTATTACTCTTATTACTTTCTAAACTTCTTATATTATAATTATTAGTATATTATAAAAATAGCTAATTATTTTATTTTAAATAACTAAAAGGTATTATCTCTTTATTACTCTTACTTTCTCCTGCTTTACTTATAGACTTTTTAAAGATTTTAAATAAAAATATATAATCTCTTAACTAATTATATTCTTTATACTAATTCTTTTTATTATATAGCTTCCCCTTCTCTAAGAATAGATACCCTTATTTATCTTTTTTAATTATTATAGTCTATATTATCTCCTCTTTTTAATATTATAAATTATTTTTAAAATAGGAATATTCTAGTTTTTAATATTATATATATTTTAAAACCCCTAATTTATAAAGCTGAGTTCCTTTCTTCTATAAATAATCTTAAACTAATAATATATCTTGCTTTAATATAAAGTATAACTCTATTTTAACTTTTAAATAATCCTAATTTAATTAATTAAATATTACTTTATTTATAGCTATAACTCTATTTATTTAAATATTAAAAAGCCTAGATTCTCTTTAATTAAATCTTATCTTATCTTATTCTCTATAATTAAAATAATAAATATTATTAAGATCTATTCTTTAATTCTCTAATATTAGCTAATATAGATTACTAATAAAAGTTACTTCTCCCTGCCTAAATATAATATCTCTTAAGCTTATAATTTTCTTAGACTTATCTTTAATAATTAGTTTAGTCCCTAGAGTTATAAAGCTCTAGCCTATTTTTTTCTTAGGGATTATAGTCTCTATATTTAATACTCTTAGCTTATATCCCCTAAGATATTAAACCTGTAGCCTATATTTACTATAACTATATAGTATTAACTAAATTAAATAAATCTAAATATCTTATATAATAACCTTCTAAAGAATATTCTTAAATAAATTTTTAAGCCCTATTAATTTTTTATTCTTCTTTTTATAATAAAGGGCTGCTTTTATTTTTATAATAGTATATTATAATATTTTTTCTGCTAATTTCTTTTTAAAGAGTATAATTTAAAAAACTTTATTTATTTCCTAATAATTAAAATCCTCTTTTATTATAATACTTAATTAAATATATTAGTTTTATATTTTATTTAGGGTAAAGTCTTTTTTATTTAAATTAAAATATTTTTTATCCCTATACTTAGATTTAAGATATTCTTTAGCCCTATATATATTATCTTAAGCCTTATAATATAAGCTGCTAGGTATATTATTAAAAATATTTATATTAATTAATTTAAGATCTCTAAACAGTTAAATTATCCTTAATATTAGGAATTTCTTAGGGAGAAGGTCTTTAAATAAGGTTTTTTTAATTTTTATATTATCTCTATCTTTTATATTTTTAAGATTTTCTAAAATAAGATTTTTTATTCTTTTTTTAACCTAGCTGTTGCTAGATATACTTAATATCTGCTTAGCCTTTAAATTATTTTTAAATTATATAGTTTTAGTATTTTATATATTTTTTAAGTATCTAGTTTCTTTTTTAATAAAGGGGTTTTTTAAGTTTATTATAGAAAAGAAGGGCTTTATATTAATTTTTAAGGCTCTATTAGAAGGTTCTATTATCTATTTACTTTTAGAAATTTTATTTATAAATTATTTAATTTCTTTAAATAAACTTTTATAAGGATAAATTATTATTTTAAATAATCTCTTCTTCTATTATTTTACTGCTGCTAGCTTTATATTTTTAATTATTTTTAATACTCCTTTAGCTTCTTTTATAAATATATCCTCCTTTATATTAATTATATTAGCTAATAGTTATATATATAGCTTATAGATTAATTTAATTTTCCCTAAATTAACCTATTATAAGACTTCTTTAATCTTCTTAATATTTATATTTAGTCTACTTAGTTAGAACTATATTTTAGTTTCTTCCTTATCTAGGCAGTAATAATTCTTAAAGTTAATATTAAGTCTCTATCTCCCTTAAAACTATTTCTAGTAGTTTATGCTAATATTCTAGTATTTAAGGTTATTATTACTATCTATAAGTATTTTTAATCTTTTTTTAAAGATATTATCTTTTATACTTCTTAGTCTTATTATATTTTATATTTTTTTAATATAAATTTAGTATAGCAATAGGTTTAATCTTTTCTTTCTTTAAAAATTTTAATACTTTTTTATTTTTTAGGTTAATAATAGCCTTTTTTATTAATATAGATATACTAATCTTATATTTATATCCTTTTTTTAGCTATTTTTTTTTATCTTAAATCTTAAGCTTTTTTTCTCTTTTTAGTTTTTTAGGACTCTTAGTTTTTTTTTTCCCTTTTTTTTCCTTCTCTATATTTTCCTTTTCTTTATCTAATATTAGATTTATTAATAAGCTTTTATCTAAATTTTTAATTTAATATCTTTCTTTTTTTCCTATAATCTTCTCTAGAAGATTATTCTTTTTTATTCTTATTTTAATCTCTTATAGTTCTTTATTAATAGGCTTTTAAAAAATTAGTCTTTTTCTATTA